>NW_004524586.1:28278852-28296022 GCF_000260255.1 Octodon degus | reverse complement strand
CTTAACATCACTGTGTTTTTTACATAATTTCTTTGATTTTATAATTTGCTTTTACTCTGAAAATCTTGTTTCTTAACATGATTACTTATTTTATTTATCTTATGCTAAAATATTTTCTGAATAAAAGTACTACTATGATGTATAACAATAACATTACTGAATGATTTAAATTTTCTTTATGACTCTTTGACCTGAGGACAAATTTTTCCCTTACACTGAATTTCTTCAGGGGAAGAACTGAGTGCTGGCTAGATATTAGAAACTCTGTAAATGTTACTTGAATGCATAGTTTGTTGGGTAAGCAAAAGGTCAGATTCCTGAATATTCCTTACAATAGAGTGAAATTGTGTTGGGAACATAGGGCGAGTTATCAACTGAGTTCTTTAAAGGCACCTTTATCTGAAAAGTATTCAGTAGATGTTTGAAATCCATAAACATGCTTTCATAAAAAATTTCATTTATCACTTCAGATGTATTTATGTCCTTTAGAAAGATGGCTTGTACAGACCCCTGAATATGGACTCAATCCTTATCAATAGGACTGTAGATTAGCAATTCTTTGTTCTTTTTCTGTTTCCATTAAATGGCATGGAGAAAAGAGCAAGGACTCATGGGAGGTTGTCAGTAGTTGGGCTGGGGGTTCCTTTCATCATCCTATGAGGTATCATGAAAAATGCCCAGACCTCATATATTTGTTTCCTTTTATAACTTTATAAATGGGTTAATTCTTACTCCTACTCTCAAATGACGCTCAAACATTTCAACATTGATCTTACATAGTAATACCAACTCTCACACGATACAGTAAGTCCCTGATTTATGAATGAGCTCTGTTCTGAGAGAACGTTCCTACATGAGAATCATTATAATTTGACAAAGTGAATATTACAAAGTACACTTGTGCATCTTATACAGTATACCTGTGAAAGTTCACAACTGGAATTTTTTTAAGTCAAAGTGTTGGCCCACACAGGGGGCTCAAGGGAGATTTTTGCAGGTGAGGTCCCCAGGTGAAAAAATGTACATGTACAAGATGTCAGCAACAACAGTGAAGTAGCATGGAGCAGAGCAGAACACAAGAGTTCCCTGCTTCTTTATTTTATAGTTTTCATACAAGTTGCTATCTCATATCTACATTCTTATATGCTAGTCCATTGGTGCATGCCTAGATGTCCACTTCTAAATCGTGGTTACATGACTGAATCCCACTATAAAATTGTGCTAGATAGCAGGGTCACATCCTCAGGTGTCCTTAGATGTTCCTAAGCTTTGAAGCAGTCTGAGTGGTTCCCCACATCCTGCCCCATCAAAAGTCAAAAGTCAGGGGGTATATGAATGTAGCACTTTATCTGTAACAGATCAAGTACCTCCTTGTGCTGTAGTCAGCAAATCAAAAGCCACGTGATTTTGCAAAATAATTTTTTCATTTGAACAGTTTCATCTATAAGCAGCATAAACACCCAGTGCATAACATTCAAGGCCTGGCCTACAAGTTGAGCAAGGGCTTCAACCTGGAGGGCTAGGTCTATGGATCCTGCCCATGGGCAGACACTATTCCTAGCAGCATTCCATAAGCAATAGTCAATATTTTTGGTCCGATGCTATTCCTAGAGGTCAACCTTTGCCATGCTAGGTCAAGGCATCTGTTAAGTCATTTCCCCATGAGGAGTGCTTATGTCCTGAAACATAAACTCTTACATGGTCAGCTTTTTGGCCATGCTTCCAACACCTTTCCACAGGTTGGCATCACACAAGGGACATTAGCCTATCTGTCACTCTAGAGCTGCCTAAGCCAGTAGTGAGTGTCAAAAATTCCAGAGTGTCAGGTTCCTCAAGATGGCACACATGTAGGTGGTCTGCTTCATGCATCACAAGCAATCACACTGCCTACAAAGCTGCCCATTAGCTTGACCTGACCTGCCTGTTCTAGTTTCAAGCCAGAGTACTTCTGTACTGGCCTGGACAGTGACTGCTGTCCATTGTGGGGTTGGGTCATGACTGGATCCATCAGCATGCTTAGTGTCAGCTGAAGGTCCCACTTTCCCTTCTGTGTAGGAACTAGGGGTCAGTCACATCTTGTAGAATGTCCTCCCTGACAGGTTTCTGGTCCATGTAATCATGGGTCCCCAAAACACCCCAGTTTGGTTACTAATGGACTGGCCATAAAAGAGGCTTGTGGTTGGAGGTACATCCCACAATATATAAGAATGGGGGACTGTGCTATTCCACTCCCAGAATAGCCTGTTCATGTCTGTACCCAACCCCTACTGGCTATTTTGTCTGTACTTTCATTGTCTATTGTCATGTGATCTCTCATAGAAATGTAGAGCAGTGTACAGTGCTGCTGTTTCTTAACCAGGCAATACTTGCTCTCAATTCCCTTCCACAACTGTGATCAAAACCCAACAGGGTGCTTCCACTTTCCTTATTTTTGCAATAGGCCCCAGCTAAATCCATTGTCATCCACACTGACAAGACAAATGGAAGGTTAGGGTCAATGACTCATTGGCCTTACACCCATGCAACAATCCTCTTTGAGTAGAGAAAAGCAGCTTCTGGTGCATCTGTCCAGTCCTATGTTGTGCATCTTTGGTCATGTGGTATAAAGTATGCAACACTTAGTGTAGTTCAGTGCAGTATGAATGCCCATTCAAACCCTAGTAATCCCATGTACACCTGTACCTGGTGTACTTTTGTGATTCTGGGGCATACTTGGCAGGTGAAAATTCTACCACTGAACCACAAATGCGTATACATGGATCTTGTCAATAACACTATTGGGGGATGGAGAGATAGCTTGGTGGTCTAAGCACCTGCCTGGCAAGTTAAAGAACTCCAGTTTGATCCCTGGTACCTATGCCATGCTGGCCCAGAAACCAGGCATGGTGGTACACGCCTGCAATCCCAGTGCTGGGGAGGCTGAGACAGGAAGATCATTACAAGTCTGAACTGGGTAGCAAGATCCTGTGTCAAATAAATAAATAAATAAATAAATAAATAAATAAATGTATCGAAAATTACTTTTGTCTTACCTGACCATTTAATGCCCAAGAATTGGACAGACAAGCCATTTCCCTGGACCTTGTCTTTGTCCATGGCTCATCCCTATGCCAGCAAACCTTTCTTCAAGCCCTGTGGTGGCTTCCAAGTTTGTAAGGCAATGAGGGGTTAACATAATATTATCAATATAATGAAATAGTGATACAGGGTGTGGATTGGTCCAGGTGGCTGAGTCCTGGGCTATAGGCCATTATATAAAGTTGGGATATGCAAATAGCTTTGTGGAAACACCTGGAAGGTCCACTGCTACCTTCCCAGATAAAGGCAATTTGATCTTGACTGTCAGGTACAATAGCAATGGAGAAGAAGGCATTGGTAAAATTCACAACATAATGATATTGACCCAGTGTCAGGGTGAGATGATTCATCAAGTCTGCAATGTTAGGTACCCCTGCATGTAGCAGAGGTGTCACTTTATTCAGTTCCCAGTAATCCACAGTCATTTTCTACATCCCATCTGGTTTCTGCACATGTATACCAGGGAGTTGGAAGGGCTCTGTGCAGGGTATATCTACCCCTGCAATTTGAGGATAGTCTGTCCTATGTCCTCATGGCCTCCAGATGGCTGGTACTGCTTCACATGCAACCCAAATGACCTGTGGGAGAGTCAGCAGTGCACGGTGTGGATGTCATCGGACTATGGTTGATACCATATAAATTTGCTGGGAATTTTCCCCGTATGGTGTCTGGCTGGTTGAGCACCAATCAGTATGTCCACCCCCAGTATATATTCAACAAGTGGGGGATCATGAACACTATATGGGTGTGGGAACAAGTGCCCAATACCTGAAGTTACCTAGGTCTTCTGGACCCTGATGTAGCCTATGACCTTCTATGAGTGCAGTAGGCCCTATAAAATGATGTGAGTTGTATATTAGTGTTGACTCAGCTCTAGTATCCACCAATGCTAGTACATGCTGAACATTTTTGTGGGACCAGTAAAATAGTCAATTTTATATGTGGCCTCTGGTATCCTGAGGGCTTCAAGACCTTGGTACCTCAGCCAGTTTCCAAATAAGGGTAAAATGAAGCCTTCCTGCTTCATCAGAGGTGCTTTGGCCTTCAGACCTTGGCCCATTACCTAGTGTTGCTGCTTAGGGGCTAGCTGCCTCCACAGAGTCAGCAAAACATCCAAAGGCTGCTTAGCTAACTTACCTGTGGATAGGCTGGCAGCCAACAGGTCCATCCAGATCTGGCACCAACTGACTTTCAGTGGCCCCTCAGCCTGTCCTTGGGAGGATGGCCCTGTTTCCCAGAGCTCCTCTTCCATTTCTCTTTTGTTGGTCTAGTTTTCACAGTTCTTCCCTTACCTGGGCACTTTACCATGTGTCCCAGCCTGCCCAAGGCATTCATAGCATCATGAATCAGCTGATACATAAAGGGGGCTAGAAGAACTGCCACTGACTCACACGTGCCAGCTGATTTGATTGCCAGAATCATGTCCTTCATGTGTGTGGTCAGCTGTTCCTCATCCAGGCTATGGTACTGCAGTGTAAACAAGTCTAGATATGTTGTCTACAAGTGACTTTCTCTGTCGGGTCACCTGGAGTCTCTCAAGCCAGGCATGCTGTTACCATCAACCTATTTATCACAGATTGATTACTTACTTCTGAAGCGGTCCTCTGCACATCCTGCAGAACCTGTCTAATAGATGGGGTTCTGGTTATGCTAGTTATTTGGCACAACTGTGGGCTTAATTGCACATTATAAGCTCCATTGTTCCACAGCAGAATAGCAGCCACACAGATTCTGTTTCACCCTTTTGCTTTAATTGCTTTGTCAGCACCTGCAGCTCTATGGGTATATAGGTTGTGTATGTTTTTGACACACAAAAACTGTGTATCAGGCCCTCCCAGTTCTTTGCCCTGGATTAGGGATTCCTCTACTTCAACATTCTGACAAAAGGCCAGCTTAGTGTAAAACCATGGAATTTTCTGGGAGGGGGTATTTCTCAGAAATGGAGACTTAAGCTTCTGGAGATATTTCTGGAGGAAGCAACATTCCCTATGCCTTAAAAAATGAGCTTTACAGTAGCCAACCATTGGTCAAGATCCTCCAAAATCTGCTGCACTGGTCTATTTTCTGGACAAGGCCGTCTGCCTCAATTTACATGGTGGAAGAGAATGAAGAACAGCCAAGCCTCCACTCTGCTTTTTCATGGTGAGGTGGAGGAATTTATTTATCACATCTAAGGTTTGTGAGACATCTCCAGGCTCCAAACAGATTGTTGCCACAGTCCTCTGGGGCCTTTCGAGCTGCCAACAAGGTGGGTACAGCTAGCCATTGTGAGACTGGGGGTTTATGAGTCTTTTCCTGGAGCTCTCCCTCACCTTCAGGTGCTGTTTCCATAGCTGTCACAGGACCACTCACCTTAATGTCCTGCCAGCTGTGCCTGTTGTTGGCTTGCTCAGGGGCACCCAAGGGAGATTTTCATGGTTGAGGTCCTCAGGTTAAAGAATGCGCATGTGAAAGATGTCAGCAACAACAGCAGGCAGCATGGAACAGAGCAGAATGCAAGAACATAAGAGCAGTGTGTATCTTTATTGTACAATTTTTTTTATTGTACAATTTTTTATACCTGTTTCTATCTCATATTTACATTCTTACATGCTAGCTTCATTACTGCAGGCATAGTGTCCACTGGTAAGTCATGGTAACTTAATTGTATTCCACTGTACAGTTGTGCTAGATAGTGGGGTCACATCTTCAGGTGTCCTTAGATGCCTGTTAGTTTTGAAGCAGTTTGAGTGGTTCCTCACACAAGGACTCACTGAAGAGTAAAATGGAAGTGATCTGGCCTTACGAGTAGGATTTCAAAGTGTTTGTCTAAGATCATTGAGGTGTTAGGGGTTTTTCTCCCTATCTGATAAGGAGTCAATACTTCAGAAGCAGTTTTATTTATTATATTCTGTTCTGAGCCAGGAAGGACTATCATAGTCATATTATTCATGATTCATTTAGCAGTAGGTTCAAGAAATGAATGCCAGTTAAAACATATAATTTAACTTTCTGTTCCTGACAATAACCAACAGGTGCAATTTACTTAACACACATCAATACTCCTAACTCACAATAACAAGAAGGTTATTGAAGACAGTTATTTGAAAATTAAAGGAGTCTGTACCTTCTGACAGAACAAGTGGCTTGAAGAAGATTCTGTCAATTTGTCATTAATCCGATGGTTCTTTTGAGAATTGCTCACTCAGCAAGAGAAAGTAGACCGATATGAAAAAGAAATCATTAGTGCAGGCAATATAGAGGCTCTTTCAGACTGAGAGGATTTGAGAGAATTTATTGGGCTGGGACATGTAGACCTTTTCCAAATTCCCACTCTTTGCTTACTGCATTAGCAAGACCTGGAGTCATGAGCTGTGCAGCTAACTGAAAAGGAAGGATTCATTTTATGTATCCCAGCATAAATGTCAGAGCCTTAGCAGGATAAAAATAGACCATGCTTTTTCTTTCTGACAAAAAGTATTATTGTGTTTCAGGGTTGTTGCTATTTGATTGAGTACACTGCTTTCTCAGAGGCCTTGACATGCATGTAGGTCATGTAGTTGATATTCAGGAAATGAAAGATTCAATAGTTAGTACATTTCAACATGTAAGGGCAGAAAAAACAAGTGCTGCCTTCTTTCCTTAAGACAAGCATCCACTCAGGGCATGATCCTCATCTCCAGAAGTCTTTCCCTCAGAAATTCTCCTACATGTGATTTGAAGATATCTTGCTGATGAGAATCAAGCCCTCCAATATATGTATTATGACCGTATTTTATGAACTAAAAGTCAGCACTGGATCTGGAAAGATGATAAAGTACAGCATTTGAAATTGGGGCCATTCTCAAAATCATCCACATATGGCTTCCAAACTGACGTCTTGAGAAAACCCACACTTACTTTGTGTTTGATGTCATCTGGGCATCATATGATATCATATTACTTGGTTTATGCCAAAAGGAAATTTGGATTTTTTTTTTTAAATTTGAAAGTTAATTGCCATCATATAAAATTCACAATGAGTGGAGTATATACAGCTGCAGTGTTCTTAATTTTTTCATTTTAAGCTTTTTTTGTATTTTGCTTCATGTTTCCAATTATATTTTAAACTCCTTTTCAATCTGCTGTAGAATGTTGAATTACAGACTTACTTTTTGCCGATTTAATACATGTAGTTTTCAATAGTACTCTACAGCCTCACATATGCAGTACTAGAATTTCTAGCCAAAATTGTTTTAGACAGTTATACTCTTCTGATGGAACTTCACTATCACATAAATTCAAACAACATATTCAGCTTATTGTAGTAAGGCTGTTCTTAAATGCAGGGAAACATTACACCCCTATAGGAAAGTAACTATATAGACGATTAGGCCTTTGGTGGTTTTTGAATAAATATTCTTGTCATCCCCAGTGGATGTATCACCTTCATAATCATGTGGAGATGGAAGAAATGAGCTAGAGCTCTTTGTCATCATCCATCTAGGGCTTTAAAGATTTAGTGGTGTCAACTGTTAGTGTAAGACTTTTCTATTAAGTGTTTGGAAATATCAGGCACAGATGGAAGGCAAGGTGGTACATTTGCTTCCATTTATGCTTCACACCATTCATTGCTTGCTTTCTTTCCAAGAAACTGAAAAAAGACAGTGGAATACTGTGTCTTCATGCTGATGCTTTGAGTCTGGATGAGACAAGGAGATAAAAGACAGGAGCCAAACATTTAAAAGTCCAAATGTCTGATGCCAGCAAGAGGGCTCAGTGTGTGTAGGAAGGATTCAGGTGCGCATGAATGGCAATTTAATGTTTCTATTAAACCATCACAAGAAGAGATGTGAATTGGATTTATTTTTCCTTCTGTTCCTGTGTCTGGGGCTGTGCAGAGTATTTTGTAGTCTACATTCAGGTTAACAGGAATTTGTCACTGCTCAACTGAGAATAGCTTCCGCTTTGAAAAAGAGGTGAAGAGAAAAAGAAAGGAGGTATGGAGTGTGTTGGCGATGTCTTTGGAGGTGCTTGAATTCTATTCTATGGTGAAAATGCAAAGTGAAAATTAAGGATTTTTCTGGATGCTACATTGAAAATTTTATAAATTCATGTTTTTCTAACTTTCAGGAAACATGAAAATCTTACCCATCTTACCTGCCATCAGCCTTTGAAACAAGTAGTCTCTTCATAGAGCTGGAATTCTCAGCCTCAACGGGTGGGCACATTTTCCTTCTTTGTCCTGAGCTGTGTGATGTCTCCATGGAGAACACTGATTGATCTTGGTGTGATCTTGAGAGAGCAGCATGGGTTTTATTTGCCTCATAAAAAGTACCAAATGTGGAAAATGTACTTAGCATATGTGGATGAATGTGCAGACTTCCAGCAACTTGGTTTTGGAGTTAGAGAAACTATATTGAGCTTGCAGCTTCCTGTGGTTGATCAATAGCTTTGTCTGTGAAGTCAAGAAACCCAAACAGACTTCCAGACACATCACACATGTGTGAGAAAAGCCTGCAGTGATTGCAAGTTATTTTAGGAAAAGGTGACATGTAAATGAGGTCATGGAAACATTTTCAAATATCATTAGAACACTTACATCAGGGTTTCTTTAGCATTACTGACATTTGGGGTTGGATTATTGTTTGTCATCGATAGTATTGGAGGATATTTAGCAATATCTCTGGCCTCTGTCCACTAGATACTAGTAGTATCTCCACTGCCTAGTTGCGATAACAAAAGATGTCTTATTTCTAGACTTTGGCAAATATATCTTGGGTGAGCACAACTGGCGCTGGCTGAGACTCGCTGATTTAGGGTTACCTACAGAATAAATGCATTCTCCCAAGGCAAATGACTCAGGAGACTTGAAAGTTCAGAAAACTTGTTTAATTGATGATTGTCATCTGTCTCTGCCAAAACCAGGCTCTGGCCAAGCATAAGTAAAGAGGTGGTGATTTTCTTTCCTGGGCTAAGGTTCCTGGCACAAGGTTGTAGGGTTCCTTCAGTAAGGGCAAAAATCACTTTGTTAGGTTGATCATCTCGAAAGACCTTTGAGGGAGAGCAAACTCCGCTTTGCTCTGTGCTCCAAGTAAGAAGCAATCCTCACCACAGAAGTACTTAGGGAAACAAACTGTCCTTTTAGCTTACTCTCCACTCCCTTCCTTTTATATTCAGCTCTCTCTTTCCCAGCTTCTACATCTTGCGCAAAAATTGAGGGCTGTGTCATTTGTTTAAAAAGTGTCATCTTACCTGCTCAACTTTTGGAAGGAGTGCTATTATGATTCTAAGTCTCAGAGTTATTTCTTGGGCAAAACTGTGATGTCAGAAATCTCTTTTCCTAGACTCCAGTTTCTCTTCACTTTACCCTCCCCTCACCTGTCTTTCCTTTTCCATGTGTTCCCGCCTCTGCAAATCCACCTCCAGGTGCTCCAAATGCCTTCTTAATCTTTCTTCCCTCTCACTTCATATAAATCAGATTTTTTCTCTGTATGTGTGTGGGATCTGATTACCCTCCACAACTGTAGCTTAATATACAATTCTTTTTTTGAGACTGCTATACATCATCTTTTAAATTTGTTTTAATTGGCCGATTGCAAAATTGCTTCTCTTGGTATACAGTTCTTTGAGTTTTAACATAGGTATGGGTAATTGCCGCCAAAATTAGAACACAGAACAATTCGATCATTATAAAACCTATCCAGGCTGCCCTGTTACAAAACCCTGAACTCCTGAATGCTAGCAACCAACTGCCATTTTGATCTCCATTCTAACATTTTGGCCTTTTCCAGGTGGTCATGTAAATAAGATCATACAGGTGGAACTTTTGGAAGTGGCTTATTTCCCTCTGCATACTCTCCCTGTGGTGCACTTATGTTGTTTGCAATGATATCTCCTTCCTTTTCTTGCTGGGTAGCATTCCATGATAATGATAGCCACAATGTATTTATCTGCTTACCCATTAAAGAACATTCGGGTAGTTATCAGCTTTTAACAATTATGAATAGAGCTGCTATACCTGTCTTTGTGAAGATGTTTTTATTCTTTAGGGATGGATAATGCTGGATCATATGGTATAAGGAAGTTTTACTTTAATTGGGCTCAAGAATGAATTCAGCATTTATATAGTAATGATTCTGTAAGTGTGGAATTTCAGGGTTTCTTGTTTGGAGGTGGTGTGTGTGTGTGTGTGTGTGTGTGTGTGTGTGTGTTTGGGTTGCTAAGCATTGAAAGCTCTGAAATTCCTTTGGCTCAAATGGGTGGCCTACTCTTGTCCACCTTATGTTTGTGGGTCAACATGCCAATTTTTCTCCCAGTGCTTTAATCCTGACCTATGGTACCAGTACAGGAAAAGCTATTTAAATTGGGTGAGTGTTTGACAAACAACCGTCTGTTCCTGATGAGTGGATTTCCTTCTATCTCTAAATCCCATGACTATTGCTGTGATTTTTATGCTTCAATCATTCTCTAGCTATATCAATTTCATGGCTGTCAGTAATGCCTAATCCATCTTCCATAGTCTGGAACCATTCAAGCAGCAGACTCCTTTGGGGTGGAACTGCTCCTTGTATTCACTAATGTTCTTGTCATCCATTGGGTTGCCTATAGTTGATGTGTGTCCGGAATTAGTTAATTTTAATTTTGGCTGCAGCAAAAGTCTTTGTTTTATTAAAAATAATTTTATTGAGAAACAAATAGCAATGAAACAGTTTCAAAACCGATTAGTAGGACAGTTTCAATAATTAGTACATTGCATATTGTTGTCTTTGTAGTGGTTATTCATAGTACAAGATGCAGACATGATATCCTGTCCACAAACACGATTAGAACAAATCTTTCTATTCATTGAATTAAGAGAAAGTAGCTGTATATCTATCCTATTTTAAATAATCAAAAGTCTTTGGTAAGGTAAAATATGAGCACTATATTCAACAATGCTATTAATATAATATCTTTTCTAAAAATGGTTATTTTCATTGCTTGAGGTTTTGTTCTGACATTCCAAAATTAAGATTTTTGTGCACACAACTATTTCTCCCCATCTCAGACATCATTGCCATACACTAAGTGTTTAGCAAATGTTTGTTGAACTGACTGACTGAAGAAAATAATTTGATGGAAAACAAAGATCCATATAATTTTATTTTTTATTACTATTTATACTATTTCAAGCCCTTCCAGTTTTTTTCTGAGTCAGTTTTAGATGCCAAAATGTCTATTGTCTATGATTCTTGGTTAGGATTTTCTATGGGGAGTTTCAGAATTTACTTGTCTGGAGAAACAAAGACTCCTCTGAAATTTGCAAAACAGATTTATTCTTTCTTCTATAATTTGGGATGTTAACTTATTCATCTAACCCATGTTTGTCAAGAAATAAGCACTCATACATTAAACTCCAGATAAAATGCAATCTTCTCAGTGACATTTTCTCCAATTATTCCATACAAAATTGCTTTGTTTCCCATATACTTCGGCTCTGTTATAATTATTCTGGAATTCACATTCATCTCTTTCACCCTCAAGTAAGTAACTTGAGGATGGGACACATGTCTCACTCTTTGCAGTCTTAGCATTGAGCACAGTATGCAGTATGATTGTGTTAAATATTTCTCACACTGACTAAGAAAGGGCTGATGCCCAATACTTCTCTTGCATATATGTTTATATATGTTTCTGTATATATGGTACACACCCATATAAATTAATTTAAGACATTGATAAGTAGTGGAAATGAATAAAAATAGAGCCCTTTCCTGAACTTTTATAAACTGGATAGGTGGATTTTAAAAAAGTGGAGCAGAGACATCATCAGCAAGGAAAAAAGTGAGTTTTAGAATGGTTTGTTATTACAGAGGGAAGTAGGTCTTCTTTGATCAGTTTGAAAAGACAAGGCCTTCATTCACCCTGTCAATTCAATTTCAAGAGCTCTCAGAGCATGCCTTGGGCCAAAATTTCTTCATGAAATGACTTTTAAATTGCAAAAATAATTCTGTTCCCCTAACTCAAAACTACTTTAGAAAGTGATGGAAAAGCCAGGTACCTGAGGAATTTTACACAAAAAATTGTGGAACTTATTGTAGTTAGCAGTGCAAATCATTTTCCTTCACCTTTAATTATCTAGTTTACAAAATTTCTAATGAGATAATAGATGTAAGGGATACATGAAATTATTTCAGCTGGAATGAGGTAATAACAGTAACAATTTAGGTCAACACCTGCATTCTTTTGCTTTTTATTCTAGATGGAGAGTTAGTTTTTAACACTAGCTTTTCCCAGGTGGCTTTCTACAGTATGATTGAGACATCTGTCTGCTATGACCTTGGAGAAATAGTGAAGATGACTGCGTAACTATGTCAGGTAACTGGCCAAGTGGTGTTAGAGAGAAATGCACTGGTGACATTCTTCTGAAGGAGATAGCCACCGACGAAAAAAAAAAAGTTTCCTCACTGAAGGATAACACTTGATAGCATGCTGTAGAAGGCTGTGTACGTGCTGTTCAGATTTTTTTTTGTGGGCCTGAGGCAGTGTACTATGCGAGCTTGATGCTTCTGGCTCATAGCTGTATTCTTTTCTGGAGAATGATTCACAGCCAGTTGGAAATGTTTCCCTTGAAAATGCCTGGGAGATTATGCTTTTCCCTGGGCATTTCCATAGCTAAAGACTGACATCTTTGAGTGACAGGTATAAAATTCTGTCCCCCAATTTCTTTTTAAGAAGAGAATAAAAAATAGAGCCAGGGGCTGGGGAGATGACTCAGTGGAATAAGCGCTTCTCTGGCAAGCGCAAGGGCCTGAGTTCATTCCCCGGTTCTGCAAAAATAAATAAATAAATAAATAAATAAAGCCATTAGAAACTATACAGAATTTCACTAAACAAAATATAAGAATTCAACAATGGTTGCTATATTGCATATTGTTTTCAAAGTAGTTGCTTAGAATACCAGATATAAGGATGCAAACGTGGTTAAAAAATTTATAAGAGATTAAAAAGGAGAAGAAAAATTTTTAATCATTATGTGCTCCTTCCCAGCAGAAACCAGCAGTACAGTTATCCAAGCTATCCTGTATATATACACATAAATATAGCTTTTTCTTTCTTTCTTTTGTCTTTTTTCTCATTCCAGTTTTTCCTTCCTCTGAACAGATTCTTTACTTTCCATAGTATCTATTGTACCTTTCATATTTTACTTACTATTTCATGTTCTTAAACTAATGACACAATATGATGGTTACAAATGTGGTTTTGATTTATTTCATTTATGAGTATAGCCTCTACTTGTATTCATTCACCTGTAAAAGTCCTGAGCTTATCTTTTTAAATTTTTTAATACTTTTAAATTTTTTAGTAGTTTTAATGCCAAAAAAAATAGCAATGAGACAGTTTCAAAACCAAATAGTAGGACAGTTTCAACAATTAATACATTGCATATTGTTGTCTTCTTAGTGGTTATTCATAGTACAAGATGCAGACGTGATATCCTGTCCACAAGCACTATTATAACAAATCTTTCCATTCATTGAATTAAGAGAAAGTAGCTATATATCTATCCTAACCATTTTGAATATACAGATACAAAATTATCCTTCATTTATATCTCCTTTTTTGTTTACTTTTGTAAGAGATGGGTATTTCATTGTCATTCAAATATTTTAGGTGCATGAATTCAGCAAAGTAATCCAATGTAGTCCAGTAGTCCAGAATAGTAGTGCGTTATCTGTAGGACTGGCAATGTCAGAACTTGTTGACTTGAGGCTTTTACAGCTCAGCATATTAATATGGCTTTACTTTTTATACCTCGTTTTTTATACTTTTCTGCTTGATGGTTAAGACCAAGATGAAGCAAGACCTATACAACAAGAAATGTAACTTTTGTATCTGACAAGGTCAGTCAAATCCCCTCAGGATTTATCCTGAAACCCTGTACCGCAGTTTGTAGATCCTTTGTAAGTGTCAGCCATGTGGATGAGTTATGGCCATTGCTTGACCAATTTGCTCTCTGTGAAAGACTGAGAGAATGTTTTCTCTCCATGTGACTCTCCCTAGGCACACTCTACATTAAATATTTTTTTTTATTTTTTGTATTTTAGGGAAGGGTCTACAGGGTGTTCAGGGTCTCATTACTAGATCAGACTTGTAGTGATCTGCCTGTTTACAGCCTCCCAAGAGCTGTTCTTACAGGCATGCACTATCATACCCAGTGTCAATAGCCATCTCAGCACACCTTGGGGGCGAGGCTGGCACAGAAGGCCCAGGGATTGAATCCCTGGTCCCTGCGCCTGCTTGTAGGTCCTTTAATCTGCTGAGCTATTTGGCCGGCCCTATCTTTTTCATAGTTGAGTAATACCCCATTGTGTGAAAATACCACATCTTTTATTTCCATTCCTCAGTTGATGAGAATTTGGGATATTTCCAAGATTTAGCTATGAAAAATTGCACTGCTATAAATGGGTGCACACATATCATTGTGGTATGTTTTCAGTTCTGGAAAAAAATATCCAGGAGGGGAATAGCTGGGTTGAACGGGATCTTCAATCCTAGCTTTATGAGGAATCTCCACACTGATTTCTGCAGTGGTTGTACCAGTCTGCAGTCCCACCAACAGTGGAGAAGGTTTCCTTTTTCCCCACAGTCCCTATAGCATTTATTCTTGCTTGACTTCTTGATGATAGCCATTCTTTGTTGGGTGAGATGGAATTCCAGTTTTGCATTTCTCGAATGACCAATGATGCTGAACATTTTTTCATGTCTTTATTTGCATTTGTACTTCTTTCTCGGAGAAGTATATATTCATCTCAGATGCTCATTTGTGAATTGGGTCTTTGAATTTTGAGGGCCTGATTTTAAAAAAAATTCTTTATATGTTCTAGATAGAAGTTGTTTGTCTAAGTGACAGTGAGTTAAATTTTCCCCATTTTTAAGGTTTTCTTCTTACTCTGTTGGTGATTTCTTTTGACTTGCAGAAACTTTTCTTAATGATGAGATCTCAGTTGTTGATTCTTTGAAGTATTTCCTGTGCAGTTTTCTTTTTCTTCATGAACTTTCTGCATACCCACATGTCTTCGAGATTTCATGCTACTTTCTCCTATAGAAGATTTAGTGTTTATGTTGTAATATTTAAATCTTTGATCCATTTTGACTTTAATTTAGTGTATGGTGACACATATGGGTCTAATTTTAGCCTTTGGCATGTGGAAAACCAATTTTTTTCAGCACCATTTAATAAACAGGCTCTTTTTCTTCCAGTTAACATATTTGGCCCCTTTGTCAAAAATAAGGTGGTTGAGTGTGTTTGTAGTTGCGTCTGCATCTACTATTCCGTTTCATTGATCCTCAGGTCTGTTTTTTTTTTTTTTTGGCAGTACCATGCTGATTTTGTCGTAGTAGCTTTATAGTATAATTTCAAGCCAAGGATCGTAATGCCTCATGCCTTTCCTTTGTTGCTCAGGATAGCTTTTGCTATTCTAGGTGTCTTCTGGTTACAGAAGAATTTTAGGAATGTTTTCTCTAGATCTGTGAGGTATACTAATGGTATTTTAATCAGAATTGCATTGAATGTATATACAAATTTTGGGAGTATGGCCATTTTCACAGTGTTGTTTTCTTCATATCCAGGAGTAAGGAATATCTTTCCATTTTCTGAAGATTACAGTACTCTCCCAATTGTCTTCAGGTGGGACAGCTATGGTGCCATCAATACCTCAGAGCTCCTCGTGAGATCAAAATATGCTAGGCTTTAGCAGAAATTACATCTACATTTGGTTGCTTCTGTCCTATCCTGCTTCCCTCCTTTCCTTATTCCTGAGTGCTCCTGATAACACTTCTTCAATACATCATTTGTACAAGGATTGCTATTTCAGATTATGTTTCTAGATAAACCAACCCAAATACGATGGCACAAAAAAGTATTTGAAGGATCACCTACATAGATTCTGAAATTTGAGGAATTATGACAGCAGTTCATAGAGAGAAAAATAGTGGTCATGGTGTTAAAAATTATAGATTAGGAAGACAGCTCTGAGAGAAGGTCACAAGAAGATTATGTTTACATTACATTTGTCCTGAGAATGCTAGCATGTTTAGGGAAAAATAAAAAACTATGTCAGTGAGTTGCATTTTGAGTTAATGATTGGAAAATCTTATGATGTAGAAGTGTAGCTTGATCATTATAATAGTCAACTTGCTGTCCAAACTATCTAGATTTGGTGATGTCATTCTACCACTGAAAAAGATCAATATTAATGTCACTGGATTAATTAAGAATGTTTTTTCTTCACATATAAATCCCAAAAGAGGGCCTAGGAGATAGCTCAGTAGAATAAGCACTTGCCTGGCAAGTGCAAGATCCTGAGTTCAATCCCCACTACACACAAAAAAAATAATCCCAAAAGAATGTTCCTGATTGGCAGGAACTCCATGTGATGATTCAGAAACCCAAGGCTCTTAACCTCTTTTGGTCTTCACATCTGTAATTTTCACATCTTTGACTCATAGTTTCGAAGGTTTTACTATGGGCAAGGAGCAGGGAGGAGCACTCCTTGCAGGATTTTGTGGATGCACATCATTGTGACAGTTCATTGTCTAGATGAGAAGTGAGTTGAGATCCTCTATCAATCACAGTGGTACACAAGTCTCCCATGTATGTGACACAACCCTAGAGAAAGAGTGGTGCTGAAGTGGCTGGAGTTAATTTTCCATCATTGAAGAAATGGGTACCTAAAAAACAAATTAGATTTAGCTAGAGAAAATAAATAACCTGGATGTGTGGTCTGAGATTCATGCATTCTGCATGCATTTGAAATAATATCTGAGAGGGTGACTTTGGAATAGAAAAAAATATATGAAGTCAAGATCATGAGTCTGAAGAACATGATAAAATAGTTTAAAATTGCATTTGTGTGGACTGCAACATAATAATAGCTTTCAAACACATTCCTTGTGAATATCAAGCAGGGATCCACGTTTTGTTTGAAGAAGTCCCAGTCTTATGACAGAGTGCATGGCTTTGGGGAGTGGAGTCTGGGCTAGATCTTAGCTTGTATCATCCAGTTTTCCAAGTATAGCTGTGGAGGATGCATCTGCACATCAATATGTAGCAGTGTGATCACAAAGCAATTGCCTCTTTTTTTTTTAA
>NW_004524586.1:28277254-28278562 GCF_000260255.1 Octodon degus | reverse complement strand
CACAGCAACCTGAGCCTGACTGCTTTGTTGAAGCAGCCACTTAAAGAACTGAGCTAAGGGGCAGGCCCCCTGCCTCTTCTTCTGTTGTAGATCAAATAATTTTTCTTAATTCTAATAGAGCTCCATTTTGTTTCCATACCTTGATGTATGAATCTGAAATACTTTCCATTAAAGAAATTATTTCTCTGATGTTTTAATTTGAGTTTAATCATGTAATTAGGTTTTGTCTATGGAATGTCAATAAGTGTGATGTGATAAAAATTAGAAATGCATATAAGATTAGGATTTCTCTCTTATACCTCTGTCAATACCTTGAAAAAACACATTCCAACTCTGGACTATTGGTTCAAGAAAGAGGGTGAAAGACATGTAGAGAAGTTAAGTCACTCAAGTCAATCCAAGACCAAATCCATTGATCTTTACTTAATTGTAGAGCTGCATGAATGAGCACAACAGATGAATCATTCAGTCAAAGTGCAGCCAAGATCACCTCAACCTCTGTTGACTCATAGACTTACACACCAAGTAAGTAAGTGTTCATTGTTTGCCACTGGGATTTTGCAGTTGTTTGTTAGATGGAATTATATGGCCTTAGTTGGTATATACTTTTTTCTCTTCAGAAGCCCTAGAAATACAAAATGTATAGATTGTTACTTCTACTATACTTGAATTATCCCAATAGGAAGTTGCATTCTTTTCAGAATCTGTTCATTCCCTCTTTTCCTTCACCATTGTTTAAAAATACATTTGTTATGACTTGCATTTCAATATCTCCCTAAAGCTCCATGAAATCATAGGTGGGGCTTTTTCACAGGTGGTTGAATCTAGAGTGTGTGATTGATTTATAGTGCAATGCTAAGACTAAAGGTGCTACAATTAAGGGTGGGTGATTTTAATCTAAATCAGTCCACTGATTGGTTTGGCACTGCCTTAGACCTGGTAGTTTAGATAAAATATAAGGGACAGAGAGAGTTTTTTTCCCCTTGTTGCTTTTGCTACCTTCTACCTACCATGAACTTTTTCTCCTTGCTACTCTTCTTGGATCCAGCTGACTATGGACTGAAATATCTACAAAAAATCTTTCCTTTTTTAAATTATTTTTAATTTTTTCCATAATATTATTGAGAAAAAATAGCAATGAGACAGTTTCAAACCAAATTGATAGGACAGTTTCAATAATTAATACATTGCATACATTCTTCCTAGTGGTTAATTGCTGTACAAGATGCGAACTTGATATCCTATTTACAAACACCATGAGAACAAATCCCTCTATTCATTAAGAGAATGTAACTATATATCTATCCA
>NW_004524586.1:28244860-28276530 GCF_000260255.1 Octodon degus | reverse complement strand
ATACTTAAGCATGACCTATGGACCAGTATGTGGTCTATTTTAGAAAATGACCCATGTGCAGCTGAGAAAAATGTGTATTCAGCTGTGTTTGGGTGGAACACTCTGTATAGGTCCACCAAGTCCGTTTGTTTCAAGCTCTGGTTCAGTTCTGTTATTTCTTTGCTAAGTTTTTGTCTGGTTGATCTATCCTTTGGGGATAAGGGGTTGTTAAGTTCTCCTGTTAAGATTGTGGTATTGAATATTAGATTTTTCATGTCCATTAAGATTTGCTTTATATCATTGGGTGCTCCCATGTTTGGTGCATACATATTTATGAGTGTTACCTCTTCCTCTTGAACTTTTCCCCTAACCAGAATATAGTGGCTTTCTTTATTTCTCTTGATCATTCATGGTTTGAAGTTGAGACTGTCTGAGAATACGATTGCTACCCCTGCTTTTTTCTGAGGGCTGGGGCATGTAGTATTGTGTTCCATCCTTAGATTTTCAGCCTATGAATGTCTTTATGAATTAAATATGTTTCTTGTATACAGCATATTGTTGGATTTTGTTTCCTAATGCACTGTGCCAGTCTATTTCTCTTAATTGGTGAATTGAGTACATTTACACTGATGGTTAGAACTGTGATGTATTGACATACAATTGCCATGTTATTTTCCTGTTGTCGTTTACTCCTTTTTCTACTGTATTTATTTGCTTGCCCTATTTAGTTGGTTGCTTCTGGTCTCATTCTTGGTGTTCTGATAATTTTTTCCCTCTCTAGAACATCTTTCAGGAGCCTGTGTAGGGTTGCCTTTGTCATCATGAAATTCTTTTTCTGTTCTTTGTCAAGAAAGTATTTCACTTCTCCATCAAACTTGAAAGAGAGTTTTGCAGGGTATAGTAGTCTGGGCTGGAATTTGTTTTCATAGAGGAATTGAAGTACTCTGCTCCATGCTCTTCTTGCCTTCATGGTTTGTGAAGAGAAGTTGGCAGTAATTCTGATGGGTTTTCTTTTGAATGTGATCTGCTTCTTTTCTCTAGGATCTTTCAGTATATTATTCTTGTGCTGAATTTCTGGGATCTTGACTATTATATGTCTTGGTGTGTTTTTCATTTTGTTGAGGTTACTTGGCATTCTGTATGCTTCAGTTACCTGAATATCAGATTGTTTCCTCATATTTGGGAAGTTTTCTGCTATTACTTCTGCCCATATTTTTTAATGTCATTTTTATTGACTCCTTCTTTCTCAGTGATGCCTATTAGTCTCCCATTGTTCGTCTTTGCATCATCTTGCAGGTGATGGATTATTTTTTCGTGCATCCTAGTTGTTTTAAGAGATCCTTTCTTATCTTTTCACTAGCTGCACCAGCGTCTTCAAGATTTGAATCTCTGTCTTCACTTTCACTTAAACGGTTTTGCAAGTTTTTGTGATTGAAGTTTTAATTTCCTCTATATTTCTATGACTCTGCTTCGTGCAATCTATTTCTTTCCTGTATTGCTCATTGAAGAAATCTGTCATTTTTCTCATGCCCTCCATTTTTTTTTATCAATGTCTTCTTTAGAAGCAGTTATAAATTCTTTTACTGCAGTGTTTTTTTCAGATTTGTTTTCCTCCCTATGTTTCTTTAGTTGCTTCTTTACTTCAGATACTATGAGTTCTGATAATTTTTATTTTAGAAAGTAATTCTGCTCTGAGTTCCTCTATAACTTTCTGCTGTTGCTTATTTACTATCGACGCTATTAATTCATCGATTTGAGCTATGCTAGTGTCCTCTGCACTTGTTCTGCGTGGGCATTGGGTTTCCTCCATATGTTTCTGCATTTGATTCTTTACTGCAGATGTTATTAATTCAGGGATTCGTTTTTTTTCATTTCCAATCTGAGTTCCTCTATACCTTTCTGCAGCTGTGTCTCTATGTCAGAAGCCGTTGATTCATTGCTTTCAGCTGTGTGATTCCCAATTTGTTCTGTGTTAGTGTCCTCTGCACTTGTTATGGGTGGGCTTGGGTTCTCCGATTGCGTTTTGTTTCTTGTCTTTGTCATTTTGTGTAGCACTGTCTTCTGACCTTTGCTGTAGATCTTTGTTGCAGTTATAGCCTTAGCACCTACTGAAGTTCAGGTGTAGATCTACAAAGTTTGGATTTATCCAGCTGTTCCTGGCTTGGGTCTGGATGCTGTGCTCAGTTCCTTCCTGCTGCTGCCCTTGGGGGTGAACCTGTTGTGCTAGTCTGGCAAGATGTTCTGCTCCTCGACTAGCTGGGTGGTTCTGTCCCCTACACTCTCTGCAGGGATTGCAGCTGAAAGGTTTCACCCCAGTCTTGTATGCCAGGCCTGAGCTGAGTCTGGAGGGGACAAGGAGTAGTGGGGAGAGGCAGGTCTCCCACACACTCACTGGGCCTGGACTAGGACTGGATCTGGGGGTTCCCCGAATGCGACAGAAATTCCTACTCTGTGGGCGGGGTGTGTGTGGGGTACTATGGAGTGATCGGGGGCATCTCAAGAGAGTGAAAGAGGGTGTCACCCCTGATGTGCCTGGGTTGGTACCAGTAGGTCTCGCCTGCATAGGGTAGGCGGAATCTCTCCCACACACTAACTGGACCTGGGCTAGGACTGGGTCTGGGGGTTCCTGGAACGCTGCAGAAATTCCTACCCAGCGGGCGGGGTAGGGGAGGTGCTGCAGAGTGGTGGTGGGTTTCCCAAGGGGGTGGAAGAGGGTGTCACCCATGCTGCGCCTGTGCTGGAACCAGTAGGTCCCACAGGCACAGAGTAGCGGGAAGTTCTCCCACACACTCACTGGGCCTGGGCTAGGACTGGGTCTGGTGATTCCGGGAACTTGGCAGAAATTCCTACTGGGCAGGTGGGGTGGGGGAGGTGCTGTGGAGTGGTGGGGGGCATCCCAAGGTGGTGGAAGAGGGTCTCACCCATGCTGTGCCTGGGCTGGGACAAGTAGGTCCCGCAGGCATAGGGTAGCCGGAATCTCTCCCACACACTCACCGGGCCTGGGCTAGGACTGGCTCCTTTTTTTAACTTTGAGCTTTGGTTATTTTGTTTCAGCATTGAGACAGAATTTGATACTGGAAGTAGGGTAATTGTATGACTATGCTGTATTATGTGGCTCAGGAACTTTTGGAAATGGCATAATGGAAGAGTTCAGAATGATTTGGAGATTCTGACTGAAAAAGTAGAGATGGAACACCTCAGACTGTACTTGATGGGAAATTCTGATCAGAGCTTAGAAGACCAAAGGCTGATAGAAATCCTGCTGGTAAAGACCAGGCTCAGGAGATTTCTCCTGGAATGTACTGTCTTGGATGTTGGATTACAGACAATGCATGTTATATTTTGACAGAATTTGCCTACATTTTGCTCATGTCCAGAGACTTTGCCTGAGACTAAGATTAAGGATGGCAGGCTAATCTTGTAGAAGAAATTTCAAGATAGTCTAATGTTCTGGTGATGTAATGGCTACTGTTGGAGGTTTTTCACCAGATTTATGTTGAAAATCAAGAACAAAGAGCTCAACATAATTATTTAAGACGTTTTAAGTGTGGCCTGAAAGGAAGCTCTTCTTAAGCTGTAACTACAAAGATAGAGCAGAGGAGATCTTGATTGCTAAAAAAGGAACAGAAGAATAGGAAAGATGGCCTGAGGGCATCACAACAAGAAATGAGACTCCACTCTTAGTGGTGTCTAAATTGCAAAAGTCAAAGACTTTGCTTTGAGAAGAGAGTGCCAGAGCACCATGTTCCAGAATGCTGGTAGCCTGAAAAGTTGTTCCTCTGGATTTTGTTCATAGGCACTGACCCCTATAGCCAATAGTGATGGAAGCCTGGCTACTGCTCCAGATGGTGGCAGACCTTCCAATTATCCACATGGCACTGGATTTAGGTGCATACAGAATGCAAGAGTTGTGGAGTCAGAAAGGCTTCCATCTAAATTTCAGAAGAAGGGCTAGGAGGCCAGGCAGTGTGCCTCTGAGCAGGCTGTGTGTGAAGCTGCAAGTGTGAAGTTAAAGGTACAGTGGAGACCCCAGAAAGGTGAAGAAGCCAGGAATGTGGATTGTCAAAGGAAAGCTGCAAGGAGGGAGCAAAGTGAGCCAAAGAGAAAATCCATGGGAAGTATAACCTCCAGAAGTACTGTAGGTCCAGAGCTACCCAAGTCCTTTGGAGTTCACAACTTGGTACAAATTGCTGAGAATGTCAAAAGTGGAACTGTGGGATTTAATATTTAGCCTGCTGGATTTTGGTCTTGCTTTGTTTGCATTCCTTGCTATCTTCCTGTTTGTAGTTCTTGGAATGGAAATGTCTATTTTGTGCCATTGAATGTTGGAAGTGTTTAAATTTCTTTTCATTTGTACAGAGGCTTTCGGCAAAGAGTTTGCCTTAAATCTCAGAGGAAACTTTTGACTTGGACTTTTCAGCAATGATGAAACTGTTAGCACTTTGGCAACTCTTAGATATGGGCTAAATTCCTTTTGCATAAAAATGTATGCATGAGTCTTTAGGGGACAAGACAGAACATTATAGCTTATGTTTAGATGTCCCCTCAAAGCCTCAGAGGATCATATGTGTGGCTTTTTCACCAGCAACTGGATCTAGAATGTGTGACATTGGAATTGATTCATGGTGCAATACTAGGTTCAAGGTCACTAGGATTAAGGTTATGAGTGCTATTCACCCTGAGTAGCCTGGATGAGATAAAAGGAGCACAAAGATACTGTTAAACTCACTTGTTGCTTTTGCTACCTTCTGACCGCGACGAACTATTCTCCTTTGCAAAGCTACTCTGCCCTGGAGCCAGCTGTTATGGACCAAAACCTCTATGAGGTGTAAACTAAATGAGCCTTTCATCACTTAGTTAGTGGCTGTTGGGTATTTTGTCTCAGCAACAAGAGAAAAGTAACTAAGAAAACACATTAGGAAGTTTTAGCCATGCTTCCCTTAAAATTTCTGAAAATAAATCATCAAAGATAGTATTCAGTCCTAGATGGTGGACTCTGGTCAAATAATTTTTTTTGGCTGGCTCAGAATGCCTTCAGGGCATGTTTGGCTGGCTGGAGTTGTGGGGATCGAACCACAGCAACCTGAGGCTGACTGCTTTGTTGAAGCAGCCACTCAAACAACTGAACTAAGGGGTAGACCCCTGGTCAAATAATTTTAATAAAAGTGATGTGGATGGTTGAGAGTAGGTGGAGGGCAAAAGGTTAGCCACTTTCTCCTTGATGATGAGGCTTACTCAGTGCAACAGCATGTCAATTCATAACTTTCTTTTATTTATATTTTTTTCTCATAGGATTTGAATAGTGTACTTTTTTGCTGGTTACAATTTTTTAATTATAGATAGGAAAGATGTAATTTTTCTCCTTGATAAAATATAAGAAGTGAATATATCTAAAGTATGCAAAATAAAGATAAGCAAAGGGACTCAATAGTTCTTGATATATGATGCACTGAGATTTTTTTACTTTCTATTTTCTCTGCATATCATTGCAAATGAAAAGTTGATATTTTTCTTTCACTATTTATATTAAAGTCTATCTATCTATCTATCTATCTATCTATCTATCTATCTATCTGACATTGAGTAGTTTTATTAGCTAAATAAACATTTTAACTATCATTGTAACTCTTTCAGCAGTAGATGAGCTAGATTAGATTTTTAGGTCAAAAGAGTGCATGCTGTAATTGATGTCATCACTATAGAAAATGTTGAATAATGACTATTTTAAAATTTTTAATTTTGAATGCCTTGGGGACCAAGTAGCAATTCCACCCACAGCTATTGTCAAATATATTTCTTTTCTCATCAGTAATGAGGAGTGATCCTTCCTCTGTCTAAATATAGGTGTCTTACAAAAAGATCTAAAGATTCATTTTGCAATGCTGGATTTTTTGAGTTATATTTTCTTCTTCTTTTTGAAGTCTTATGGTTTCTTATCTATCTAGAACCTCTAATCTTAATATTAAGAGGTCATGCCTAGATCTTCTAAACATAAATATATTTGCTACATTGAAATTCCCTTTCTTATAAGAGTTTTTTTTTTTTGGCAGAACTGGGGATTGAACTCAGGCTCTTGTGCTTTCCAGGCAAGCGCTTATTCTACTGAGCCATCTCTCTGGCCCCTTATAAGATTTGATGAGAAGATATGTGTTAAATTCAAGGTTTACTATCTTCTGTGCTCACTAGTCAGTGTGGTTCCTGTGAAGTGATAGTTATGTCTATCAAAAAGGTGTTTTGCTCTTCTTGACTGCACATTACCTTAGCCTAATGTCTAAGCCTAATGTCTGACCATACCCTTGTGGCATCCTATTTAAACTGAATGGACATAATTTATTTTATTTCCGTATCCTGATTGTTATAATGCTTAGCAACACTGTTGCAGGTTTGGTTTCCTGGGAAGCAAATTGTGAGATGAAGCTTAGCAGGCAAGATATTTAAGTAGTATCCTTGGGATCATCATTTTGTCACTCAGTTTCTTTCTCTGCTCAGTTGTGGTTCTTCTCACTCCTAGAACTTATATTTCATTAGTTTTTATAATATGTAAGATTAAGATTAAACAATATACTTACAGTTACAACTGGGTCAAAGAGGCTTGAGACTAAAAACCCAGTTGATCTTTTGAAAGCATATGGCTTAAAAGTTGGTTGTGTGGGTTAGAGAGGAGTCTGCTAGCAGTGGGCATTCTGATTGTCATGCGATATGGTTACCTGGATTTATAGAGAGTGATAGAGCCAGTTAGTTAAGTAGAATATTTATTAAGAGGACTTCTTTTCTGCCACTTTGGAGACAAATCTATCATGTCTTCAGTTAAACTCACACTTGAGTACAGCAAAAGGCACATGTAATACAATTTTATGAGTTTGAAAACATTAAGAATTTTTGTTATAGTAATAAAAGAGAGAATTCTAATATTTGAGGGGGTGCAAATAAGAGAGCAGGAGCAAGACTTTTCATTGAGAAAAGCAGAATTATAGGTTGACAAAAGAGTTATGCCCAAAGTCTCAGATGTAGTTTAGAAACAAGACAGATGTATAGGAACTCAGGACTGGAGGGAGCTTGGTGGCTTCATGTGTAGGAGGACCTTGTGTTTGTGATATATAAGTTGTTGTGGTCAGGGTAGATTTTAATTTTTAATTTCATTTATTTCTTCATTGCTTGAGACTTTTCGGGATGGATTAAATTTTATAACTAAAATCAATTAAACAGTAGACATTTAAACTGATTGAATAATATACCTTGATTTGTGAGCATACCGCATCAAATGTGTGGGATAGAATTATTAAACTGCATTTAGCCTGCCAGTTTTGGTTTAGGAAATTGATAAGAAAGCACAAACGGCATCTTACAATAGGTTATATTGGAATTGTAAATACACATGGTTTGTTAAATGCATTCTTTTCAAACTCACATTTCAATTAAATGATGATAAGTACAATAATTTCAGTAACGAATAGTTTATTATCTTAGAGATGACTTTCTTTTTTCGTAAGAAGCAGACAGCTCAAGGAAACAGAAAATTCTCTAAAGGAGTTTTTAAAAAATCTTGGAAATCTTCATGTTTCACAGACAAGCAAATACTTTCCCAATTAAGAATTAGAAATAACACAGGGTCAAACGCTCTCCTGAAAGTGCAGCACTGCTCAGGCCATGAAGCCTGTCAGCTAGACTGGGCGGGGATATGGCAAGATGGCGCCCTTAGATGTACGAGCACACACTGCTCTTTTTAATATATGCAGTTTTTATATTCCAAGAGAGCTGCTTTCAACAGCTGTCTCCCTCAGAGCTTTCCTTCTCATTTAGTGCCCTCTTGGCTTCACTATTTTCCAAGTTAGTGAAGCTGTATTAGCATAACATTTCCTCTGTACTCAGAAAAGGTGTATTTTTGACAAGTTCATTTATTCTGCTCTTCAGCAGAGAGAAGCAATAAACCGACTACAGGCAAAACACCAAGGGAACAGAGATCAGGGACAGGGTTGAAGGTAGAGAAAACAGGGCACGGAGTAGGTAGACAAAGAAAGGAAATAATTGTGTGCTCCACCGCACATGCCAGGCATTGCATTTACTCTAGCTGCTTATAATCTGCCCCCAAAACTTCGTGATTTAAGTATTATCTTCATTTTACAAATGAGGAAAATGAGCTTTAGAGTGTTTAAGTAGCTTGTCTAAGTTCAGAGGAAGCCTTGCATTGTAATGATCTTTGGCAAATTCAAAATTAACCCATATAGATCTGGTCTCTAGCATGTACCCAGGATGTTCTGAGTAAGACACCAAGGAGCAAAGGATTGAAAGTTTAATATTTTGAAGATATCACAGAGGTTAAACTGAGCAAATCTGCAAAAGTGAATTTACACTCAAGTAGAAAAGCACAACTGGAATGGGTAAAGGAGAAAAGAATGAAGGAAAAAAATGTATACACACAAGGTAGCTAAGATAATTGTACTAGTAATTTCTATTAGTTCCTTGAAAGGGACAGTTAGTGCTTATATCGTTTAATCAATTTTCCATGTCTATATCTGATAATTTGAGCCACTATTTTGAAGATATCAGTATGGAACATAATAGCCATTGTTAATCTCCTATCATCGTGCTTTGGAAAAAGCATAGAATTTCTGTAAATAAAGTTTGGAAGAAATATTCTACAGGTAAATGCCATATTTAATACTTTTAAAACTATTTTAAAAATAAGATAATGGAGGATAAATAAATACCCTGGTAAGCAAGATAAAGCAGCTCTCACATTACAGAAGTTATTGAGTGAAGAGTGACTTGTTACATTTTGAAGGTACAATGTGTCATATTATACAGGTTAATGGAAAAAAGCTGACAAATTCCAAATCACTATCAATGGCTTCTTATTTTAAGGACCATTTGATATGAGAAATTTTAATTAAAAACAGTTTTGACCTATGAAACTTCTTACAGTGAATATGACTTGTAACAGTCAGGGTAACTCGAAGTGTGGTCCTTTGATCAGCAACTGTCAGTGATCAGTAATAAGTATAGGGATTGAGAAAAGGAATGTGGAAATTTTTATAACAATTGACGTTACTGCCTCACCAAGTGATCAATGACTTGCATTTTGTATGCTTTATAATATTTTTCTAATCATTTATTTTCATTAGATTTTATGAAATTATTTTTGTGACAGTAATAGTTTCACAAAAGATCAATGTGACATGTGAATTAAAGGTTATTAATGAAATTGCATCCTAGTGCTATGAAGCCACATGAAGATGTATGGCTTCTATCTCTAAATTTGTAGTCTCTTTATTTTTATTCTCTAAAGTACCATGAGTAATGTTAAAAACAGGTCTCCTTCCTACTTATCAACTTGATCTCTGATGATGATAATAATACAAAGTATGACTATGCTGGCACACTACAAGCAAATGGGAGGTATAAATTTGCTCTCTGTGAGAGTCATGGTATATTTTAGAATGGAGAAATAATAGTTATATGTACAATGAAACAGATATAATCATGATAGCTTTCACTTAAGAAACATAATAACTGAATATTCCAATTCTTAAACACCTTTTTGTTAAAAACCTTGAATCTCTATTGTCTTTTTCTGAAGTTTTAGATACTTTTATTTTTATCTTGTTTACCTGAAATACTTTGTTTACTCATACTTCTCTTATTTCCTATATTCCAGCCAAAGATTTCAACATCCAGAAGTGAAGCCCTTTGCTCTTTAACTGCAACATAGAACTTGGTGACTTCAAGTGATTATTTGAGCCCATAACTAAATGGTCCTTAATTATGCTAAAACATATAACTTAAGTATACATGATAAAATTCATTAAAAATTCACAGAAGGTGTTCTAAGTTATGCCTACACCACTGAGGGGCCTCTTCCCATGAAATTTAGAATTACTGGCTGATGTGCTGTCTGGCATAGAGGGGTAATTCATGGCTGGGATAGGGCAAGATGGCTTACCCCAAGGCCATCAGCTCACGGAAAGCTTTGTGGTGATTCTTCACTTATGAAGTTGTCTGGTAAGAACATATAGTAACCACTAGTCCTATCACTGGGCCACTTTTAAGACATACCATGTATCACCTCTTTTCTTTTCTCTGCCATACTTTTCTTCCCTTCATAAAGACAGCATTATCTTGAGGGGTCTCTCCTAAATTGGTTGAGGTGTTGGGCGGTGTCTCCCTAGCATTGTACTGCCTCGTTATTTTGAAAGTAAGCAGTTTCAATTGAAAAAGACACTGCAAGATGGAAAGACCTCCCACATTCATAGATTGGTAGAATTAAAATGATAATATTACCTAAAGTGACCTACAAATTCAATTAAGATTCCCATCAAAATTCTAATGACAATTTTCACAGAAATAGAAAAAAATCTTTAAATTTGTACATATACACAAAAGACCTAGAGCAGCTAAAGCAATCATAAGCAACTGGAGGCATTATAATACTCAATTTTAAATTATACTACAAAGCCATAGTAAGAAAAGCAGAATGATACTGCCCCCAAAATAGATAGACCAGTGGAACAGAATATAGGACAATGAAGCAAACTCACAGAACTATAACCATGTGATTCTTGACAAAGGAGCCAAAATATATTTTAGAGAAAAGATAGCCTTTTAAACAAATGATTCTGGGAAAACAATATTCACATGTAGAATACTGGAAGTATAGCCCTATCTCTCACTCTGTACAGAAATAAATTCAAAATGGACCAAAGATCTAGGTATAATACCTGAAGACTTGAAACTGCTAGAAGAAAATTGAGAGGAAACATGTAAATTTGTAGGCACAGACCAAAGTTTTTTTCTTTTGGTGGAATTCGGGATTGAACTAAAAGTTTACTGCTTTTTTTTTTTTTTCAGAACCTGGGATTGAACTATGGCATGTTTTCTGACTAGAACTCCAATGGCAAGAATCAACAATTGGGATTACATCAAATGAAAAATTTTTCTGTACAGCAAAGAGAAAAAACAGCAGAGTAAAGATACAGACTACAGACTGGTAGGTAATTTTTTCTAGCTACCCTTCTGACAGAAGACTAACATCTAGAACATATATATATATATATATATATATATATAGTCAAAGAGCCTAATAAATAAATGGGCAAATGTTATGAACAAATGGCCAACAAATACATGAAACAATGTTCAATATCTTCAACCATTAGGGGAGTGCAAAGCAAAACTACATTGTGATTCCATTTTACCTTGTTCAGAATGGCTATTACCAAGAATACAAAACAAAAAACAAAAACAAAAAAACTAAACAAAGAATAGTGGCAAGGATGATGGAAAAAAAGAATCCTCCTTGGCTGGCCTGATAGCTCAGCGGACAAATGTGCCTGCTTAGGCAGAATGCAGCAGCTGGGGTTTGAGTCCTGGCATGCCGTGCCAGCCCTGCTCCCTAGGGTGTGCTGAGACAGCAACTGAGACTGGGTGTGGTGGAGCATGCCTGTAATCACAGCACTTGGGAGGCTGAAAGCAGGAGGATCACTATGAGTCCATTCTACATAGTGAGACCTTGGAGACCCTGTGTCCTCTGTACTAAATGAAAAAAAAAAATCCTCTACGCTACCAGTAGGAAAGTAAATTAGTCCATTCACTATGGAAATCGCTACGGAAGTTCTTAACAAAAAAATAAAAGAAAAAGAAAAGAAGAAGAAGAACTACCATATGAATAGGTATACCACTCCTTGGTAAATACACAAATGAATTAAAGTCAGCCTACTATAGAGATACGTGAATATCTGTGCTTATTATGTTGTGATTCACAATAGCGCAGGTATGGAACAAGCCCAGGGCCCACCAATAAATGAGTGGATAAAAACTATGATATGGAGCAAAAGCAAATTATGACAGTTGCTGGAAAACGGACAGAACCAGTGATCATCACATTAAGCTAAATAAGCCAGATTCAGAAAGAGAGGGGCCAGGGAGACAGCTCAGCAGTGTAAGGGTCTGCCTGGCAAGTGCAAGGTCCCGAGTCTGATGCCTGGTACAAAAAAAGAAGTATGTTTTCTCTGATAAATAGAATATAAAAAGGATGACATAATCATGGAAAGGAGATCATTATTAGACAAGAGGGATAAAATAAAGGGGGAGGGTATATAAGAAGGCAATGGATAAGGTCAAATATATGCATGTATGAAAATGCCACATTGAAACTTAATTTTATAAATTTAGTTGGCACAAAAATATATTAAGAAAGTAAAAAGTTTGGTGTTTCAACTTTCATGGTTCTTGTTTGCTCCAGAACTCACTGTAGAGCACTTTGAAGAAGTTACAGTGATCCCTATATAAGTCCTTGCTCATATTCTTGTTTGGAGGAGATTCTATTGTCCATTAACCTTCTATTAGTGCCAATAATTTTTATTTTTAAGCTAACATCACATTCAGTTGATACAGAGTCAGTTTTATCAGTAATAATAGCATTATTTATCTTTATATATATTTTCCTGAAAGATGATCACTGTTTAGTTTTGTATCTTGTAAGAATAGCAACATATTTTAAGTCACTTTAATTTTCAATGATATGTGTTTTCTTAGTAATTCTTTCTAATCAGCTTTCTATGCTCTATTAATGTTTTAATTGTGCAATCATGATACATTTATACAATGTAAACAAGTTAATGGATACTGTGGTAGTGGGGAGTATATTTTTTATCAGCTATAACTGTTAAGAATCAATGTACACTTAAAAATTTCACTTGAAGGGACTTTATGGAATCTGGGAATACACTGATCTTTGTTGACTCATCAGAGTAAAGAACACATTTTACAGAAAATGTGTATTAATCATGGGTCTTACTTTTAGCAGTCAGAATGCCCTGGTGAAAGAGTTTCTGACCTTGAGATTGTCATGTTTTATTTACAACATCAGAGTGTGGCATACTTAACTGATATTGCTTCAGGGACTCTGGGACCTAAGTACATGAAGACACAACACAAAGAACCTTTTCTTTTAACCAACGATCATTTACTTTCAGTAAGAATGCCCAATGCTTGAAGCCATTACAGTTTCTTGGGAATCTGTAAAACAAATCAATTCCATAATTTAATTCGACAAAGAGGAAAAATGTGTGCTTAATATGTAGTGATTCAAGATAAATTAGAACATTCATCTTTAGGGAAGAGCTCAGAGTCATATATAATTTTCTCACACTGAAAGGCACAGCATTAAAAAATCTAAATCACAGTTTCCTTGAACCATCTTTCTATATAACATTAGTAATTGATTCAAGAATTTACACAGACAGATTCAAGAATTTACACAGACACATTCCATTAGTTCAACCAATATGCATTGTTCTAATATTTCAGACTTGAAAATAAAGCTTTAGTTTTCCAGAACAGAAAATATCAAGGCTGTCACCAAAGTACTTGTTAGCAGAAGTAATAGGTTGCAGGATGATTTCTTTATCTTGGCCTTTTCAAAAAGCTGCATTTTGTGATCATTCTTAAAAGCTTCTACTGTGAGCATTGTTACTTTAAATGGTTTGGTTGCTGTATTTAGCTATGAGATCCTTGACAAAGAACAGTGCACATGCTTGATAAACTCTTCATAAATTTATTATAAGGCAGTATCTACTTGTCAGTTCTTCAGTCATTATCTTTGACATCAAGGTAAAATACAAATGGAAGGTGGATATAAAGCTAATGCAATTATTTTAAGTGACTAATATGTACCATAGGAGGGACTGTTAATGAAAATAAATGAAATAACATTTTCTGATGTGATGATTGCTTTTACAAACCCAAGAAGAAGTGGTTAAAATTTAAAGTTGATTAGAGTCTGCTAAATCATAGATCAGGTAATAAGGTCAAAGTAAATATGGCTTAAATTTTTTCTCACTGTGATATTTTTCTAAATATCATTATTTGTCTTTTATAAAAATTAATCAAAAGTCTCATTTGCAGCTTCTGTTAAAATTACTTTCAAATAATACTCGTTGGCTCCCCTTATGCTAGGGACCGGTAAGAACATGATCTAAAGCTCAGTAAACAAAATTTTAAATACATAGTTGTGACCGTACATTTGGTGATCTAGGGAAAGAATTAAATTCCTATTAAAATTCATCTCCCACTAAGTTCAGATTTTGTGTTTTTCAATAAATCACAATGCAGATTACAGAGCTAATATGGTCACATCATATATCATCTACCTCCACCGGTCTCTGCCCTCCAGGATTTTAAATACAATTGGGAAGACAAGATATACAGACATGAAAAGTTAAGTAATCATCCTAGACAGTGATATAAGAGCTATCACAAGGAAATACATGACTGAATGCAAAATAATGCCTTTTGTCTCTGAACTAGTGACATTTATTGCTGCATACAAAGAGATCAAGCCAAGAAATGCTGCGAGAGTCCAGAAGCGAGGTGGAGGAATGCGGCCTGATGTGCACAGTGATCTTACGAAGAGGCAGGATTGGAGATGGCTCTGTCAGGAGGTTGAACTTTGCCAAAGGAGAGAAGGTTTGAGTGTGTCCGGCAGCTCTATGCTTCAACTAGACACTCTGTTACATTCTTTCCTGAGTTTATTTTTATCTTGTTAAGAACCTGTTTGTTCCTGTAGAAATGCCTAGTGACTGCTTATCAAGATGCATATTCTCTTCTTTCTGTGCCAAACTACATTTTCAAGCCCATTTCAAGGTTATATGTGGCTATGTGACTGATTTCTATTCAACAAAATAAGTGGAAATGTATTAGTTATCTAACAAATGACCCTGCATAACAAGTCACCTGGAAACTTAGCAGCTTAAGATGACAAACATGTATTATCTCAGTTTCTGAAAGTCAAGCATTCAAGAGCTTATACATTAGGTGGATTGGATCAGGGCCTGTTATGAAATGGAGGGTAAGGTATGACCTGGGGTTGTTGTCCTCTACAGGGTTGTCAAGGGCTGGAGGATCTGGTCTAAGATGGCTCTTAGATAGGAAGCCTTATTGGAATCTTTGTGCAGCTGCATAAAGGTCCCCTTGAAGTAGTTATTCAGAGGACAAGATGCAGGCATGATATCTTGTCTAAACAATATTAGTACAAACTTTTATTCTCCGTGAACTAAGAGAAAGTAGCTGTATATCTATCCTCACTCTCTTTTATATATATATATATATATATATATATATATATATATATGAAGTTAGTAACGCATGACACTAGGTTGCTTAGCAACTGATAGAAAAACCTTAACCAGACAGGATGTTCAAACAACTACAAAGACAATAATATGCAATATGTTAATTATTTTAAAGTCCTACTAACCTGTTTTGAAAACTGTTTCATCACTATTCTTTATTCTCATTAAAATGAATAAAAAATTATGAAAAAGCTTGTCAGCATTGTTTCTTGTTATGTAAAGAAATTGTGCATCAAGATTTTATAATTACATCATCAAGCACAGAATATTGAGCAACAGTATCCTAGAGGAGGTTACTAAACTCCACTTGCTATGTAACATGATCTGTACACTTAATGCTTGAAATAATGGCTTCAAGTTGTTTGCAAAAATAAAACAACAGGTATGGAAAATAAAAGGTCCTCTTGATATGAAAACTGGATTTCCTCAGTGCAAATAATTCCAGAGAGTAGGACCTTTTTATCAAAATGCATATTCTAATATCTGCCTAATTTTAAAAAAGGTTGACATTGAAACCAGAGGCCATATTTTTCAAATAGAATGAGAAAACATGGGAATTTTGTCCTGCAAGTCACTCCACTTTAGGTCTCAGTCTTCGAAGTCCTTTCAGCCATATCTCACCTATTGTGCAGGCAGCCCCCCTCAGTGCATGAGTGGGCTATACATGATCATGAATATTGGGAGGCAAGGCTCATTGGCACTAGCTTGATGGTTGGCTACCAAAGACAATACCACCTGGTACTTTCATGCTTGGCCCATAAAGATCTCCCATGTACTCATTCAATCATTTCCCCATCCAGCTTACTAAAGTGAAATGACACCCAGGACAACTTGAGTCACTAGTAACTGCAGAGAAAGATGCTCTGTTGGTCCATTCACCTGCAGATGTCTAGTAAGAGAACAAGAAACAAACTAATGTATCTGAGCCACTGTACAGTGTCAGGTCTATTTCCAGAAGTTAGTCCATACTAACTAGTATAATTTCTCCCCTCATACATGTGTGAAACAGAAATGTTTATTTGTTTTTACTATGTTCTATTCCCTTAGAGTTTCCTTCTGATCACTGTTTAACTTGAGATCTCTTTATTCCTTCTCAGATATGCTAATTTTTCCACCTTGCTTGTTACTGATGGCTTGTCTAGCTACCCTTTGTAATTCAATGAATTAAGTATCTCACATGCTCCTATTTTCTGTATCTCTCTCCTATATCTTGTATGGGGTGCTTGCTTTATGTATCTCAAGGTCATACTTGACTCTAATTTAGTGTTAAATCAGAATCAACTGTACCACCTCTTCTTAGTTCACACCTCTAAAATATGGAAATGTAAAAGAAAGAATGCAATGAAGTCATCAGAACACCAGCTATTTCTTTATCATTTTCTTAAGTGTTACTTAAGTCAGTCTAATTCACTGAAACTGTCAGTAACTTTGACCAGATGAATATATATTTGTGGGAAATATTAATACTACTACTAATAATGTCTTGAGTATCTTTGCTTCAGTTTTATGCATGTCCCAACTCCGCACAATGGATGTAATCATTACAAATTGCAAACATGTGCCACTGAAAATAAAAATTTTAAAAAAGGTTGACATTGAAACCAGAGGTCATACTTTCCAAATAGAATGAGAAAACATGGGAATTTTAGAATGTTGACATGACCAATTCTGACAGTGCAAAACACTGGATTAACCATTGGCCTTTGCTTAGACAGATAAGGAAGAACTTTAGCAAATATTTATATACCAGTTTTCACAATTAAACTAAGTCTTTTCTTCTTCTATACATCATTGTTATAAAGTTGAATTCTAAATCTGTTGACTCAGAAAGGTCAAAGAGCATTTCTACAGTATTGCGAGGTTTGTTTTAAACACTCCAAAAACTATTGATTTGTAACCCTGAGACTATAAATGTTTATTACAGGAAACTGCATGCTAGAATGTCTGGGGTAAGTTTTGCTTAAAGTTATAAACTGTGTTGGTCATAGGAGGTTGATTTTACTCACCAACTCTTTGATAATTGATCTGCCATTTTTAACCTCACCAATCCAGTTCTAATTAACACAATGAGTGAAAGAGAATGTGCAGATTCGTTTGGAATGAAAGACACAGCTGAAAGGCATTCTTTTGGGAAAAGTGGTTTTACTAAGAAAATAAATAAGTGATTACAGTAAAAGAACATTAAAATACAAATACAGATCACTGCACTCTTCCTAAATGTTCCAAACCAGAAACTATCCAAATACAGACTGATGATAGTATGTTGGATAAATGTACTGTGGCCTATTTGTACAACACAATATTATGCAGAAATGTGAATAGACTGCAATCAGACACAACAACATAGATGAGTCTCATAAACAAATGTTGGAGAAAAGGAGCCAGGCACAAAAGGGAACATACACTATACTTCTATTCATTTAAAGTTCACATACAGGCGAAAGAATTCATCATGTCGAACAGTAACTGTTACTGTTTGACATGATGGGGGGAAGCAATGCCTGAGAGAGGGCAAAATGGGGGATTCTGGGAGCTAACATTGTTCTGTTTCTTGAGTTAGATGTTTGAGTAATTTCATTTTTATTTTTATTTTTAATTAATTTTATTGAAAAACAAATAGCAATGAGACAGTTTCAAAACCGATTAACAGGACAGTTTCAATAATTAATAATTGCATATTTATTGTCTTCATAGTGGTCATTCATAGTACAAGATGCAGACATGATATCCTGTCCAAATGCTATTAGTATAAATCGTTCTTCTCATTGAATTAAGAGAAAGTAGCTGTATATCTATACTAACTATTTTGTATATACAGATACAAAATGGTCCTTCATTTGTATCCCCTTTATTTGTTTAATTTTGTCAGAGATGAGTGTTCCATTGCCATTTAAATATTGTAGGTGCATGAATTCAGCAAAATAATCCAATATAGTCCAGTAGTCCATAATAATAGTGGGTTATCTGTAGGACTGGCAATGTCAGAAGTTGTTGAGTTGAGCCTTTCACAGCTCAGCATATTAATATGGCTTTATTTTTTAGACTTCCTTTTTATGATTTTCTGCTGGATAGTTAACACCAAGATAAAGCAAGACCTATGTAACAAGAACTGTAACTTTTCCATCTGACAAGTTCAGTCAAATCCCCTCAGGATTTACCCTGAAACCCTGTACTGCAGTTTGTAGATCCTTTGTAAGTGTCAGCTATGTGGATGAGTCATGGCCATTGCTTGACCAATTTGTTCTCTAGGAAAGCCTGAGAGAATGTTTTCTCTTCATGTGACTCTCCTTAGGCACACTCTACCGCATCAATCACTTTCCTCTTTGGCCCCATAATCTCCTTGATCAGAAAATTTGGGACACAACTGAGTTACAGGATATTGCAGTACAGGTTCTCCTATGTCTTGACTCTTCACTGACCTTGAAAGGCTGGGGCCAAAATGTTGGCTGACCTTGCAGCCCTTCTTTTTCTCTAATTTTTGGTCTGCAAACTTAAGTTGTTAATCCTCCAGAAGAGAAGCTTAATGATATTATTACCCTATAATATAGGAAGTTGAGCTTAACCTAACTATCTTTCTGAATATCACACATCTTAGACATAACATGGAACATGTATTTTCCATCGAGTATTGATATGGTAAACTTTAAATCCATACAGAATGTGAGGAAAAAAATTAAAAAAAGAAAAAATAAATTAAAAAAAATAAGAATAAACAATTACATACTTTACACATAAATTTAGAAATCTAACCATATACAGCATTTTAGCCACAGGAAAAAGATGTGCTATTTTTTTTGTAGTACTGGGGATTTAACTCAGGACATTGTGCTTGTCAGGCAAGTGCTTATTCTACTGAGCTATCTCCCCAGCCCCCAAGATGTGCTATTTTTATACAATGGAGTATTACCCGGGTATAAAGAATGACAAACTCGAAATCTTTATATTTAAGTGGATGCCACTTGAAGATATGCTCATAAGTGAAATAAACCAGAACCACATGTGTAAATGTCATATATTCTCCCTAGTGCAAGAATTCAGAAGAATAAATAAAAATAGAAAGTTATAATACAATTAAAAGGAAAGTGAGAACTTAAGGATTAAACAATGAAGAAAGGGCAAGGAGAAAAGCTAGGAAACATGTCAGGGGCAAAGCCATGCATTTATATGCACAAAATGGTTAGGGCAATGATCCTGAGAATCTTCAGCAGGTTCTTGAAACTAGAAGTTAAATGGTAGGATTCTCACCCTAAGTAACTATATATAGTGACACCTGTGAACTAAGCAACTGCACTGAAGATAGCAATGTGTAATAGTAGGGCCATGCTTGGAATGCCTGTCATTCTGGTCTTCTAAATACGTGATGATTGTCATATCATTTGAATTACTGCCATACTGTCTCTCAAGTAAATGTTTTATTTATTTATTTATTTATTTATTTATTTATTTATTTATTGCGGAACTAGGGGTTGACCTCAGGCCCTTGTGCTTGTCAGGCAAGTACTTATTCTACTGAGCCACCTCCCTGGCCCCCAAATGTTTGTTTTAAAAAAGGGTAATAAATGAAAACAAGAGACAAGGAAAAAATGTCAGAGGACTGTCCTGCTACAATGCTGTGTATGGTTAGATTTCTAAATTTCTGTGTAAAAATATGTAATGGTTTGAGTAATTTTGTATATGTCACCCTTCAATAAATGCTTTTAAAATTCCCATGAAATACCAGGATCTATTTTCAGTGGCATTAACTATTTCCCAAAAGAATGTGAATAACCTCTGGGACCCAGGAAGGGCAGGAGGCATGGAAACACTCTGGTGGAAAATAGACTCTGTCCTCAAAGATCTTTTGGTATGATGAGGTAGTGGCTCTGATATACAGTGAATTAGGTAAGCAGAAGGTGCTTGGGTGCTACCGATGTTGGTCCCTTAGTCAACCTGCCAATGGAATAGGTCATGCAAGGCTTTCAATGGTAGGTAATGCTTGAGTCATGTCTTAAATGGTGCATAGACAGCCACACAAAGAAGAAAACAAAAAAGCTTCAGGGGGGATTCTCAATGGGCAAATTACAGGCAAACTTATTTGGATAGGGTGTTCACAAGTAAGGAAGTAAGGAAGTAATTTCTGGATGGATCCAGAAGACAACTGCGCCTCCAAGCTAAGGGAGCTCAGATTTTATTTCAGGATCAATAAGAAGTCATTGACAGATTTTTAAAAAATATTTTTATTGAGAAATGAATAGCAATGAGACAGTTTCACAACCGATTACTAGCATCTTTTCAATAATTAATGCACAGCATATTGTTGTCTTAGTGGTATTCACTGTACAAGATGCAGACCTGATATCCTGTCTCAAACATTATTAGAACAAACTTCTCTATTCATTGAATTAAGAGAATGGAGCTATATATCTATCCTAATTGTTTTGGGTATACAGATACAAAATGGTCATTCAGTTGTATCCCCTTTTTTTGGTTAATTTTGTCAGAGAAGGGCATTCCATTGTCATTTAAATACTGTGGGTGCATGAATTCAGCAAAATATACCAATAGTCCATAATAGTAGTGGGTTTTCTGTAAGACTGGTCATTGACAGATTTTAACTAAAGAAGTACTGTGATCCAATTTGGATTTCTGAATAATCCTCTGGCTGCTGTGAGGACCTTAATGGTTTCTTCTAGTTGGGTGAGTTGGTGAATTTTGGCAGACACAACAACAACAACAACATTTTAATAAGAAGTAGAATATATAGGATATGACAGGCTATGTAGGATAAGGCAGGGGAAGATTGGAGACAATGGTTAAGTCTCCTATAATAGAAGAATACTGGTCTTGGTCCCTATCAAAGATATTAGCAGTACAGATAAGTCCGTGGATGGACACTCAGTACCACAGTGTTATAATAATCCTTTACTCTAGTTTTTTCTTAAACCAATAATTATTTCTCAAATATATCCATGGAAAATCTCATGCACAGTTCTCCCATAATGCATCCAGAGATTCTGCCCATCAGAATTGCGAACTATTTCAGTCATTTCCAGTCTTCAGTTGTTTCAAGTTCCCAGCCCATGAACCTATGATTCAGTGTAGAGAAGCTTTGAGCACACTAAGAACTAGTAGAAGCCTGTCGTCAGGTCCTTGTTATTCTCCACTTCAGTGGGAGAAATGTCAACTCATTAAGCTTTTGTGGTGAGCCCAGGAGACTTGGAGGTCCGTATAATTCTTTGCTCAAACAATATTTAACAAGATATTTGTAAAAAAAATCCCAAATGCAGATAATTCTTTCTTCAAATATGAGGGTAGGGTAGGAATAGAGAACAACTTTTACCAAAGGAAATGTTATAATTTACAATTGGGGGCTCTCATCATCACATTTAGTAAACTGTTTTTCTTTTGTTATTTTTCAGTGAAACAAAGACTAACCCACTATTTCTTCCTAAGCACACTAAAGCAAAACAGAAATTTTGGTTTTGAAATTGAGGGAAAATTATATTTTGATTTTAGTACTTTTGCTTACTTCTATAGGCAAAGATTTTGTTGAGAAATTACAGAGGAGAGGAGTATTTCCTAGATGTTAGGGTAAAAATAATATGGGGTTTCTAAGACGCATTATTTTTCCAAAACCTAGACAATCCATAAACTTTATAGATTAAGAATTTATGCCCATTATTAATATACCAAAAAGCAGAATCTTCAGGCAGAAGTGTATTATGATTAAATTTAGCTGAGAAAAATCTCCCACATGAAGTCATTTTAATTAAACTTTGAACGTAGTTGGTATTTAGTATGCAGAATAAGAAGCAACCCATGAGTTAGCAAAGTTGGTTCGCAGCTGAGATTTTTGAGCTGCAAGTGCTTTAGAGACAATTGAATGAAACTTTTCTCTGGATGAAACCATTTGAGGCCCCAACAGGTTAATGCCATGTGGGCCCCAGTTGAGCACAGTGGTGGATGACCGTGGTCTGTGACAAAGTGACTACGGGCCCTGAATCACAAGATATGCAAGAGTGTCACAAAGCTTGAAGCCAGCAAGACAGACTTGCCACGCTTTATTTCACTTCTCTTTTTCTCTTTTCCTCAATAGCTTTATTGAGATGTAATTTACAGACTGTACAATTCAACCATTTAAAGTGTGGAGTTAAATGGTTTTTAATGTTTTCTATCAGTGTGCAATCATCACTATAATTTCAGAACTTTTTAATCACTGAAAAAGGGACCCTGTCCTTATTGGAGGTCACTCTTTACTTCCCCTCCCTCTCTTAAGCTTCTTTTTCTCTGGTACCAGGGATTGAACTCAGGACCATGGGCTTTCCAGGCATGTGCTTAGGCTGCTGAGCTATCTCCCCAATTCTCTCTTCAGCTTCTACTAGCCACAGTTTCCTTTCTGTTTCTATATAGAGTTACCTAGTCTAGTAATTTCATATAAATGAAATTATACAATATGTGGTTGTTCAAGGTAGTCTTCTTTTGCTTAGCATGTTTTTTTTTTGGCAGTCAAAAGTAAGGTTTAATTTAAAAACAAGAAGAAATGTAGGTAAGTCTTACAGATGTAGAGCAGATTTTTGATTTTACATGTATCCCTACAGGAAAATTTATAATGCTTCCAGCTTTTTTCAAACGTCAGAAATTGCCACGCCTTTCTTCCAATTAGCCCTTTTTTCAGTCTGGTATGACTAAGGAGGATTAGAATTCAAATACAGTACTTTCTTAAACCTAACCCCTGTCACTAATGAGAGGCTAAGACCTTTAAGCTAACATAGACTTTCTCATCCTCAGCATTATCAACATTTAGGACTGCAACATTCTTGGGCACTGTACTACGCATCATGGAATATGCTAGCAGTATCTGTGGGCTCTACCCCATTAGATGCCAGTATCACTTCCCAGTCCAGTTTTTTTTTTCAAAGTTTTATTGATAAACATATAGCAATGAGACAGTTTCAAATCAAATCGAAACTACAGTTTCAACAAATAATACACTGCATATATTCTTCTTAGTGGTTAATTGCTGTACAAGATGCAGACTTGTGATCCTACTTACAAACACCATTAGAAAAAATCATTCTATTCATTAAGAGAATGCAACTATATATCTATACCAACCACTTTCAATACACAGATACAAAATGGACATTCATAGTTATACCCCAATTTTTTTTAAGTTCCGTTGTTGAATATTATAGGTGTGTAAACTCAGCAAAATATTCTAAAAGAATCCAGAAGCCCATAATAGCATTGGGTCTTCTGTTTAATTGGCAATGTCAGAAATTATTGACCTGAGTCCCCCACAGCTCAACATAACAACATGGCTTTACTTCCTATATTTCATCTTCATACTTTTCTACTGGATGGTTAAGACCAATGCTTAGCATGTTTTTAAGGTTTATCCATGTTGTAGAATACACTTCATGCAGCACAGTGCTTTGCTCCTTTTAATGGATGAATAATATTTCATCGTGTGGATAGACTGCATTTTATGTATCAATTAACAGTTGATGGAAATTTAGTTTTCCCCCCACTATTTGGTTATTATAAATAATGGTACTGTAACTATTTGTACACAAGGTTTTCAGTTCTCTCCTATGTGTAATTTAGGAGTGGAATGTGGAATGGCTGGTCATTTAGTGACTTTATACTTAAACCTTTGAGGAATTAGCAGACTTTTTCAAAGCGTTTACACCATTTTATATTTTCTAGCAGCAGTATGCCAGGGGTCCAATTTCTTCACATTCTCCTGAATGCTCATCATTATCTGTCTTCCCTGAATGAAGTGGCATTTTATTTTAGTTTTGATTTGCCCTTCCTTCTTCCTGCCTTCGTTTACAGAGTGTACAGCATCTCAATGCGTAAATCAGACTCATAGTGATCCTGCTGTTTACAGCCTCCCAAGAGCTGGGATTACATGTGTGAGCCACCACGTCCAGTCTCAATCCAGTCTCAGCGCGCTCCGGGAGCAGGGCCAACACAGCAGGTCTGGGGATCGAACCCCTGGCCCCTGCATCTGCCTAAGCAGGTGCTTTAATCCGCAGAGCTATTTGGCCAGCCCTTGCAGTTTCTTGATAAAGAGTGAAGTTGAGCATCTCTTCATATGCTTATTGGTCATTTATACACTTTTCTAGGAGAACTATTTATCTGGAACTTTTACCTGTTTAAAAAAAATCACATTGCCTTTTATCACCTAATTGTACAAGTTCTTTATTCTTATTAGAAGTCCATTATCTGATATATGATTTACAGCGTTGTTTCATTCATTCTAGGAGTTGTCTTTTCTCTGTCTTGATTGTGTCCTACAAAGCACAAAAGTTTTAAATTTTGGTAAAGTCCAATTTATTTTAAAGTTTGTTGCTTATGCTTCTGTTGTTATACGTAAGAACTCATTGCCAAACAAAGTTAATGAAGGTTTGTTCCTTGGTTTTCTTCTAATATTTACATTTAGGGCTTTATCCATTTGTAGTTAATTTTTGTAAATGGTATGAGGCAGAAAGCCAAGAATTCTTTTGCATGTACATATCCAGTCATCTCAGGGGCATTTATTTTAAAGACTGCTTTTCTCTATTAAATTGTTTTGGCATCCCAGTTGAGCTTCTGCTTATTCTTTCTTTCTTTCTTTCTTTTTTTTTTTGTATTTTGTTCAGCATCTCACTACACAGCTCAGACTCTTAGTGATCTTTGTGTTTTCAAGCCTCCCAGTGCTGGGATTCCAGGTGTGTGCCACCACACTCTCAGTGTGCTGGAGAGTGGAGGAGGGAGTGGCATGGCATGTGCTACCAGGGATCGAATCTCGGTCCCTGCGCTTGCCTAAGCAAGCACTTAGTTTGCTGAGCTATCTTGCTGTCCTGGTGTCCTGCTTCTTGATTATGCCTCAGAATTGCAGCAACTTGTGAACCTGTGAACATGAGAAGGATTCCATAGGGTTCTGTTGAGAGTCTAAGTCATCAAGCTGATGGGCAGGGAGTTCAATGTCAGCATTTCCTGGAATTCATTCCCAGTTAGTTGAACATAGACCTGGGATAGATTAGGAGCAGCATTTGGGTGCTCTTCATTTATTGGTGACTTAAAGAAATTACGATCTTGTTTACTGCCAAAGTGCTATAATATGGTTACTGCATTTATTGAATTAATAAGTAACTAGTAATTTCCAGTGGTCATTATGGGTTTCTCCCTTATTTCCTTCCCTATGTCTAAATAGTGACCAATTCAGTAGTTGACTCTCCATATTATACATTTTCCACTTCCAGTTTTCCTCTCTGTCATCATCGTCACTGTCTTAGTTCAGACATTCGTCATTCATTTCTGAATTATTGTAACCCTTTAACACATCGTGCTATAAGACCATTATGTTATGCCCAACTAATTCTACACTTGTCAACAAGAGTTTGCTTTATATAACTCATATATTTAATAATAAAAGTTTATCATAATAGTTCTTATTTCTCAAGCACTTACTAGTTGCAAGGTTGTATGCTAGGAATTTTGTGTATAATCCTCACTACAACTATGAGGGTTAGGTATTATTAGTCCTACTTATTGATAAGGAAACTATACTTCAGAAATGTTCTAAACCTAAGGCCATACAAAAGAAACCTAAAGATACATCATCTGCAACCAGATACAATTATGCCAAAGGACCCCTCTATTTGGGCCATTTTGCTAAAACAAGAAAAGAGGCTGATGAATTAAAAATTATGATTTTGAGATTTTCTTTTGTTTTCTCTTGGCTTCTTTTTTTTAAGCATTTTTTTTGGCGGTACTTGGAATTGAACTCAGGAACCTTTGCTTGCCAGGCAAGCACTTATTCTACTGAGCTATCTCCCTGGGCCCTCTTGGCTTCTTTTGATACCAAAGCAACTCTACTGCTCTAGACTTGAACCCCTCATACTGCTAGGTAACAGGTCAGCCAGGGCATTTCTGATCAAACGGTACCACCACACAGCATGGACAGATTTTCACTAGGTTTGGGGTCTATAGAAGGATGGTCTTAACTTCTTCAACCACAAGTAGATACTTTCTACTCAATTCCAGTTTTAAGAATTAATTAACAAGGCATGAAACAAAAGGAGTTCTTTGTGTTCACTGTTTTTTCTAAATAAATTTTCATAGATCAGTTAGAATGATAATTCTCCTGATTAATCTATTAAAGCTCAGAAACATTATAGAAAAACAAATTGTGATAGAGACTAAATGGCCCAGAGACTGACTCTGTTGTTGGCATGGAGACACAATGAGAAGGAAAGATAAGTGAAGCCACCAGCCTCTGGCCCTCCCTCTAGGGGAGGCAAAGAAGGAGCAAGGCCAGAACACTGGTACCGCTATTAGGTCTCAGTCAGCTTACCATTGCTTCCAGATACCCCTAGAGCAGGAACTTGTTAAAATGAATAGTCCTGGGCCCCTAGACCTAGTGAATTTTAAGTTTCTGTGGGATTGGGTCTAGGAATCTATACTTTAGGCCTGCTTAGACAGTTCTTTGCCCCATAATTTGAGTTTTTCATAATTTGAGAACCATAGCTCCAGAGGCCCCCAAACCTTTCCTGGAGCAATAAAATAGGTAGAAGAGGAAACTGACAGTCACTGAGCCCTCTTCCAGCCCCATCCCTCTACCACATGCCCAACATGGTTGTATCATGACAAAATTTAAATGGATAACACCATTTGACTATGTTACTGGAATTTTAAAAACCTACATAGCTGTTTTATCCCTTAAGAATTTACTTTATGATTTCCCCACTGCAAAGAGGAATGTTTAATCTTTTTAAAGTCTTCAGAAAGTGATGGTGAGGATTAAAAGTGAAACTTTCTAGAAGCTTAGTTGCAACACATTTCCTTCTTGATCACTGAAAATTATAGGTGTCAATAAGCAGAATAATGTCCTCTGTGGGGGACACAGGTGCTAAAACGCAGGATTGTGTTAGCTGTGGGTGCATAGTGTGCACAAAAAGTGTAAAGTATGCTAGATTACCTGATACCCCAGTAAACAGTAATTCTTTATGAAACAAGTTCAAACTTTAGTTTTCATAGCTATATGCAAGGCAGTGATATTAATATCTTCTGCTGAGTGGATTGGCACATCCTCACGCATGATCCATGGGATAAGGTGTTTAAGTTTTGTTCTCATCCTCCAGTAGCAAGGATGGTTTGTTCCTCTGTCCTTAATAAATGGAGTTGAGAAATGGAAGCAATCAGTTTTTATAAAAAACAAAAAGGATTTTCCCCCTATTCAGGATAAAGGGTGTGGAGAGAGAAGTAAGTGGCTATTTTCTAGGCACTTAAAAAGCTAAGACCATTGCGAAAGCCTAAACTCATAGCCTAGGAACTGAAAGAGGTGACTCCAGGCAGCAGAAAACCAAAGGCAGAAAACAAGGGTACGGAGTGCATTAGAAATGGTGAAACTATAGAAAGTGGAAATATTGACAAGATTGGGGTGTTGGGGACCTAGTTCTTTAAACAATCTTCAGAGCTGATGTTTATGATATTGTTTTCTGTTGATTGAATTTCTCTTTATAACTTTGAACTGAGGAGGCATTTTCAAGGAGCTTGAAGAAAATGGAGCATAAGCTAAATATGCACTTCCACAAAAATAACCCAGATTTTTGGTGTCAGAAGATTGCTTAAGCCAAGGGTCACACTGATAAGCAGTTCTGGTTCATGAATTTTGAATTTCAATTGTTTTAGGTGCATGGTTTCTAAAAGCTACTTGCCCCAGGCTTACTATTTAACCCCACTCAATCTTTTGACTTTTGGGGATCTTAGTCATTCTTTTCATCTCTACAACAGACTTACTGGCTCATCTTGAAGAGATTCAGATGACTAATTGCCTTAAAAAATCAGAAGCAGTGACTCATCATTCTAAAAATCCATACTGCTTGGCATTTACAGCACTCCCACTTGGTATCATAGGAGATGAAAAAAGAATTTGCTGTTTATGCCCTCTGAAGAATGAGTCTTTTTCCCACTGCTGGGAGAATAGAAGCATTATCAATGGGGCAGGTCATTTCAGACAGAAACTTCAGAGCTTTCAAGGATACCAGGAGCAGAAAGTACATACCAGTACAAGTTTGAAGTCTTGCACTAACATGAATCCTGAATCCATGTCTTTGGGTATGATGCTAGGGACACTGCAATGGCTCTGGTGGCAGTGTCATTGCTGAGATCCAGTTTATTTTTCCTTCCACTCCTTGCCATTGACCTGTCCTTAGGCCCTGATCAGAAGCCAGAGGGATTAGCAGAATTAAAAAAGCAATAGAACTGTTTTTTAGCCTTTTGGCTAAAATCTGTTCTGATTAGCTTTGAAAAGTAAGAAAATTTTCAAAACGGGAATCTTACCCTGTTTCTCTCTTTATTCTATTTGTTTTTGCTCTTCAAAATAGAATAAAATAAAGTAAGAAAATTTGTACATTCATATTACAATTTACTAATGGATGAGTAGGGATTTTTAAATAAAAAAGAGGCCAGAGAAATAAAGTGTGGTGGTAAATGCCTATAGATTCCAGCCACTCAGGAGGCTGAGTTAGGAGGATAGAAAGTTCACACCCAGCTGGGGCAACTTGTCCACTTAACAAAAACCAGTCTCAAAAAATAGAAAATTTAAAAATAGCTATAGTTATAGCTCAGTGTAAAGGCCCAAAATTCAATCATACACAAACACACACCCAAAAAAGCAAGCAAAATGGTATAGAAGTTATACTCAGGTTATAATGTCTCACTGGGGACATATGACTCCACCCATGACATCATGAGAATGTATCCATACCTTAGTTTGGATGAAAACCAGAATGTCAAAGGCAGCTTATAAGCAGGACATCAGAAAAAACAAGTGGACCTCAAGTGGCATTTGTGACAGAAATGGACTATCTCTGCAACAACCCCTCCCCACCTTTTTTCCCTCCTAGGGATCTGACTAGACTACATTTTATAGCCTCCTTTGCAGTTAAGGGATTCAATGTGACTGAGTTTTGGCCAATGAATGTGGAAAGAAGAAAATCACATCAGCTACTCCCAGAACTGGTGCCTTCAAAATCTTCTATGTAAGAAATCTTTTTTGCTCTCTTTCTCTCTCCCTATACCTCATTGTTTCCTGCCACCTGCTGACTGAATTTGTGCTTGGAGTAGTCTTTTTTTCATAATTTTATTGAGAAACAAATAGCAATGAGACAGTTTCAAACCAAATTGGTAGACAGTTTCAATAATAAACACATTGCATACATTCTTCCTAGTGGTTAATCACTGTACAAGACGCGGACATGATATCCTATTTACAAACAACATTAGAACAAATTCCTCTATTCATTAAGAGAATGTAACTATATATCTATCCTAACCATTTTGAATACACAGATACAAAATGGACATTCACCTGCATTCCCTTTTCTTGTTTAGTTCCATTATTTGAATATTATAGGTGTTTAAACTCAGCAAAATATAAGAGTCCAGTAGTCCACAATAGTATATTGGGTCTTCTGCTTGACTGGCAATGTCAGAAATTGTTGACCTGAGTCTCCTACAGCTCAACATAACAGCGTGGCTTTACTTCTTATATTTCGTTTTTATACTTTTCTGCTGGATGGTTAAGACCAAGGTAAAGCAGGACCTATGCAACAAGAGTTGTAGCTTTTGGGTCTGATAAGGTCAGTGAAATCCCCTCAGGATTTATCTTGACATCCTGTACCTCAGATTGTAGAAACTTTGTCAGTGTCAGTCATGTGCATGAGTCACGGCCATTGCTTGGCCAATGTGCTCTCTGTGAAAGCCTATGGAGTAATCTTAGAAGCTACATGTTGAAGATTTTAGAGATTTCCTCAGCCTGAGGTTTTTGAATGACTATGAGAACAGAAGCCCCCAGCCCCAACTTCCTGTACCAAGTATATATTTTATGATTGTGACATAATCCATTTTGTGAAACCACCAAAATTGTAGCATTTATCTATTTTAAGTAATACAAAATTCAGACAAATATTAGGGTCTGAATATTTGTGTCCCTCAAAATGCATATGTTGAAACTCCATCATTGATGCAATGGTATTAGGAGGTGGGGTCCTAGGAAGGTGATTGGGGCAGAATGTATGAGAGTCTGTATGAGAATATTTCACTTATGAATGAGATCTCAGAAAGCTGCCTCTGGATACCATTTATTATGGGAGGCCAGAGGAGAATTGAGACATAATTGGCCTCCTCTGTGAGCACAAAGGAAAAGTTAATACATTTGAAATCAAGTTGTTTTACCTGGACATGTGCTTTAGAGATAATGGAAGGCAGATGAGTCTTGTGTTACTTTAATTGCTTGTGGCCATGTTTGAGTCAATAAAAGCAGGATGAGCCAGATACTCGGGACTCCTACGCCTAAAGGAGGCAGGAGCCCCCTGGATGTCCACATGTTAATCTGACTCTGTGGCTATCTTTTATCCTTGTTTGCCCTGGGGTTCAGGGTGACAAACTAGCAAGATTAGGTACCTACAAGTGGCTCCCAGAACCTGGTTAAAGATCAGAATGGGATGGTTCCTCATGACTGGTGTCTGGGCAGGGACCAGGGGTGTAGGCAAGTTCACTTCAATCTATAAATCAGGAAGTGGGTCATCATCAGACACCAGATCTGCTACTGACTTGATTTTGGACTGTCTAGCCTCCAGAACTATGAAACTTAATGTATATCTTTTAATAGGCTACCTAGTGTACAGTATTTTGGTATAGTAGTTTGAATGACAACTGGAAATGTTTATGGCTATTAAAATTATTGTTCACATCTACTTGAAAATCTGTTTAGATGTTTCTAGTTTTCTACTGTGCCACAGCCACAAAAAGAAGATACAAACATCACCCACCTTCCACCATCCCAAGAACTGTGGCTCCAGAGGCAGCCCTAATACCCTCAGAAGAGCACCCCTCAGAAACAAGCTTGACCATTGTGCCATCAACAAGTTGCCCCTGACCACAGAGTCAACCATGAAAAAAATCGAGGACAACAACACACTCACGTTCATTGTGGATGTCAAAGCCAATAAGCACCAAATCAAACAAGCTGTAGTTTTCAACTGTGGTGACACAGATCTAAAGACTTAAGGCTGTCCAGAAGGAAGGGATTTCAGACAAAAGACTTTACACCTAAAGTATGGGTACAGTTTGTCTGAACACAATCACATGTCAGAAAGAAAGAATATACAAAGAAGATACAAGGCAACCTTATTTTGCTTCACTAGAGAGACACCAGAAGAAATAGTAAACTCATAATTTTTTTTAAGAAAAAGCATTTCCCAACTGAAAAAGCCTGTATTTAGAATGGTTAAAAGGTGTATATTTTAAAAGAAGGTAAAAAAAATCTAACTTTTGAGAAGTACAATATGCTTGGAAAGCCTGTTGTTCTGGTCTTTTGAATACGGGCTGCTTGTCATGACATGCCAGTTGCTGCCGTGCTGTCTCTTGGGTAGATGGTTGTTCAAAAAGAAGGGGGTGGTGAATGAAGGCAAGAGACAGGAAAAGGAATGTTGTGGGACTGTCCTGCTTCAAGGTTGTATATGGTTAGATCTCTGGACTTAGATCTCTGGACATAAAGAATTATATAATTCTTTATGTTTATTTTAAAAT
>NW_004524586.1:28216772-28243430 GCF_000260255.1 Octodon degus | reverse complement strand
TAATTGCTGTACAAGATGCGGACTTGTGATCCTATTTACAAACACCATTAGAACAAATCATTCTATTCATTAAGAGAATGCAACTATATGTCTATCCCAACCACTTTGAATACACAGATACAAAATGGACATTCATACACTTTTTCATTTGATTTCCCTTTTCCTACTTTTTGCCTAGCACGCTTGGGTAGGTTATTTAATAGTGTACCTATCAGTACTCTGGAATGATCAAAAACAAAGCTCTCTGTGTTCATACCCCATCACTGCAAACAAAACAAAATACATCATTTAATTGTCAACCAGTGACTAGTTGTCCAAGCTAGAATATAGAATGGGCCAGTGGGGTTATTTCCATGTGGTCCTGTTAAGACACATAGCAGCAATGCCTGTTAAAATGTACAGGGTCAGGCAGCAATACTTCAGGCACAGCCCAGTGAAAAGCACACTACTCATTTAAAGAGATGTCCAAACCCAAATTTTAGCCAGTAAAATTCATCCAACATCTCTCACTAGTCTTTTACTAATGCTATTATAGAGGGGCAGAGCCACTAATTTGAGTTTCCTGTGTTGTACATTTCAGCACCTTACTGTTACAGATACCAGTGCCTTTTCCCTATCTCCTTGAGATTACTGATATTTACAGTGGGCTGCTCACTGAGAACAGCTGATTCTCAGCCTGATTCTCAGCCTGAGGCTTTTTTCCCTGTAAGGGACTATCGAGTCTGAAGTGCTGAACAGTTAACACCACCAGAAGGAGGCTTCGACCAAGAGTTATTTTGGAGTTGGTATGTAAGCATGTGAGATTTCATCACTCTCAGGTCAATAAATAATTTGGAGTTTTGTGCATAGCCTCCTCAAGGTCCTTAATAGGATTGAGTTCCAGTTGCCATAGTGGTCACTGGCTTGCTAAAACACCATTATTTGGCTTTCTTCACTTTTCCATTTCATCTCCCCTCTGCTGTACTGATGCTGACTGGGATCAGCCTCTAAATAAATTATTTGCCCCCAGATTCTTGTCTTAGGATCAGTTTGCTTACAAGAGTGCTCTAACTATGAAAACTATTGTCTTCTGTCTGTAAATTGGAGCTGACACATGATCCTTAAATGTTAGCAAAAGCAGGAAGAAGCAATAGCAGAGGTCTGTATATTTTGTGAAGCAAACAATGGAGTGCCTTGTAGAGATATTTATTGTTCTAGGCTTTTGCAGTCCAGTAAAACAGCCAGCAGCCAGATGTAGCCATGGAGTATTTGAAATGTGGTTAGAACAATTTAAGAAATAAATCTTTAATTTTAATTAATTTTGATGAATTTAAATGTAAGTAGCCACATGCGGTTCATGGAACAGTTCCATCATGACAGAAAGTCCTGCTGCATAGCACTGCTGTGAAGTTACAGAGCCAAATATGAAATATGTTATTCTGTCTTATTAACTCCCCCATTTTAGTGTGAAAATAGCCATAGACAATGTACACACGAGCATTACTGTGTCCCCTAAAAACTAATTGGACACGGTTTTGAATTTCATATAATTTTCACATGTCATAAAATATGCTATTGCAGTTTTTCCCAAACATTTGGAAATTTACAACCATGGGATTGTGCGAAAATTGGTGGTGGACCATTATCTGCTGCCCCTTGCTCTAAGCTAATATCATTGTTAACTGTTACTGGCTGGGAAAATTATCATTAAGATGCCTCAGTAACCCAATGCAGGTTGTGACCCCAGTAACTACAGAATATCAAATGAACTGCTTATTGTAAACTAAATCAATCTGCAGAGCCAAAATGCTTTATCCAGAATGCAGATTACTGTAAACTAAGGTTGGCAAGCAGTAAGTTTTCCGTGTTGTTTATAAGATTTCTTCAGTGGTAGCCATTGAGAATCATTAGAGGTATTCTTAAAATTATTGGCACTGAAGCTATTCCTATATCCCTACCTGGTCCATTTTGCTCCTTACAACAGGATTCTCTTTACACAGAGAGAATGAAGAGTGTTCTTTCATTTCTTGATTCCTGTTCGCTGTGGCTGCCACATTTCTTTCTCTACCTCCTTCACTTGTGACAATGATCAATACAGAGATTCACTAAACACTTTACAATTGCTCACAGCATTCGCAGAATGCAAGACCATCAAAATAGCTAATTTAATATTAAGACACCAGGAATTAAAGAAGTATTATGTACACACCACACTATTTTTTGAGATTTGTTTCACAGCCAGCTCAAAGCAAAATGAGGAGGGCATGGGAGTGGAACTGGGAAAGTTTCCAGCTGGATGATTCGGCATAACAGAGCTCTACGGTAACTCAACAGAGAATTGGCCACATCAAGCTAACGGATCAGAAATGAGGTACCTGGCAGGGATCAATAAAGCAATAAAGGAGAGTCATTTCTGGAAAAGGAGCTATCTTCTTAGTCAGTTCTCAAGAGCTCCCCAAAGAAATGATGGACATTGACATTTGTGAGCTCTCCCAACAAAGCCCTGAGACCCGGCTGATGCCTCTGGTGTCCTCTCTTGTAGCAGTCAGAGGTCTTGAGGTGGTGGAGATGCAGGCGTTTTTGCTTCCTTTTTAAAAAAATGATGCATAGTGTTTCAGAAAAAGAAAACATAAGGATAATATCCTTTTCAGCTGGGGTTTAAAATAACTACTGAAAGCTCTTGCTAATCAATAATATGGATCTCAATCTGGGGCCTACATTAAAGAGGGAGGAGCTATGTTAACTTTACAACTTCTTTGTGGGAAGAACAAGGAGAGAGTCACCATGTGTGTGATGATGTTGCTTGAACTGAATTCATATACTACAACAGAAGCTGTGCATAGGGCTGGGGAGATACCTCAGTGATCTAAGTGCCTGCTTGGCAAGCACAAAGACCTGGGTTCAATCCCCAGTACCACATGCTGTGCCATCCACTGAAACTGGGCATGGTGGCAAACACCTGTAATCCCAGCTTTGGGAAGGCTGAAACAGGAGAATCACTGAGTCTGAGCTGCATAATGAGACCCTATATCAAGTAAATTAAAAGCAAAAGAAGCTGTGTATAGCAGTTGCCCTTTGCCCTTTATTGTGTCATCGTTTGACACTATACTTGCTTCTTTTTTTCCTACTCCTTTATTCATTTTCTCTCTCTGTCTCTATCTGTCTCTCTCTGTCTGCCTTTCTCTCTCTCTCTGTCTGTCTGTCTCTTTCTCTTTTGTACCAGCAATCAAATTCACACCTCACACTTGCTAGACCACTAGTTATTTCCTATCCTTTACTTTGCTACACTTATCTACTTCTTTAAGTAGTGAGGAAACAGCCTCAGTGAGGCGCATTTGGCCAAGTTTCTCCATGCGTGGATTGTAGAGTCAGGCAGTTGTCCAAGCCTTACACCTGAGTCCTGAGCCAGCATCAAACGTGCTCTTCAGGGACAGGTGAAAGATTCTATTGAGGACACAGTGAAGAATGGGCATCACTGGGGCTCAGGTACTACTGCAAAGACCTGGAGAACTTGTCCTAGAGGCTTCTCAGCAAAATCCTTGGCATGTTTCTGCTTTCTTTGAAACTTTTACCAAGGCCAGATGCCCAAAGTCAGTGCCGCTGCCAGTCAACCATTTACCTCATAAATTTACCTTACAAGCAACAGTCCCTGTTCCCATGCTGTCCACAGGTTCACCCTCCCCTTCTCCACAATCCCTTATAAACCCAACCTGGCATTTCCTCAGTCCACCACCTGATATCTTTACACACAAAGAAACAATACTATGCACAAAATTATTAAAGTCTCTGAGTTATTCTTTTATTTGGCTAAGGTATGTTAGCATATATTCTAAAATTAGGTACTTGTTAATTTTTCCCACTGAGCATGCATTGCATGTATTTCCTATTTTTTAAAAATAAAACTTGTTGGGGCCAGTGAGATGGCTCAGTAGAATAAGCGCTTGCCTGGCAAGCACAAGGACCTGAGTTCAATCCCTGGATCTGCAAAAAACAAAACAAAACAAAACCCTTGTTGTTTGGAGATAATTGTAGTTTCACATGAATTTATAAAAAAATTACAAAGAACCCTAGTGCCTCTCACCTAGTTCATTCATGGTGCCATCTTGCAAACACTGTAGCACAATTTTATTTTATAATAAGTAAAACATTGTTTCATTACTAAGGACAAGAAGAAAATAAAGGGACCCCTGGAGATGAGTGTGAAGCCAAGAGAATCTGTCTGGTTATTAATTTAAAGATAAGAGAGACTTTAAATGACAACAGGAATAAAGAGAGGCGAGATGGAACTGAGTGCCCTAGGCTGGCTTGGTAGACTTTGCCACTGGGTATTTTGTTCATGCTTGTTCAAACAGCAGAAAGGAGTGGAATGCAATTGGCTGTTCATATTCATGGGTTATACACCTGTGGATTTAGCCAACTGTGGATTGAAAATAGTTTTGAAAATTTCTAGAAAGTTCCATAAATGCAAAACATGAATTTTCCATGCACCATATACTGTGCTGAATTCACGCAAATGAAGTGATGTGTAGGCTTTGTATTAGTTATTACTTAAATAACCTAGGGATGATTTCAGGTATACAGGTGAAAGGGTATTGTTATATCAAATGCCTCACCATTTTATGAAGGAAACTTGAATAGCCATAGATTTTGATATTCTTGGGGGAACTTCTGGAATCAATCCCCCACAGATATCAAGGGATGACTGTAGTTTATACCATTCTTTTTTTCAGAAAAGAGACTTTCTGATTGGGTTTCTGTAAAATAGATTCCCTACTGGAAAGAAATATAGATGGGAATAATACTTCTAATGACTTATTTTCAAGGCCACTTTTTCTTGTTCTCCTCCCTGGACATTTCAGATCATTAGTGAGTTCATCTAGCCACATTATGCTCAAATGAGTGACACATAGAAAAATGAACTTTACAACACTGAGTTATACGCTATTTCCAGTTGTCTTTTAAATTATACCTCAAAGAGAACAAAACTGAACAAGCCAGCTTCTGAAAGTTCTTTTTCCATCATTGACTTCTTTTATTATTATTTTTATTAGTACATGTTGTGGTAAATAATGATTACACTTATGAGTAGTTGGTACAATGTACATAACACATCTTGATTATTTTTTCCATCTTTTATCCCTTTCACCCCTCCCTGCTCCTTCTGGCTTCTGGTCTCTTTCCGTTTGCAAAAGCTCTATTTCTGTTTTTACCTCAGTTCTTCTTTTTTGCCATCCGTTACTACATTTTTTTGAGACAGGATCTTGCTATGTAGTTCAGGCTGTTTTTGAACTAACTATGTAGCCCAGGCTGGTCTCAATGTCATGGAGATTCTCCTGCCTCAGCCTCCCAAGTGCTGGAATTACAGCCATATACCACCATGCCTGGCTTCCATTCACTTTCTTTCTCTTCTCTCTTCCCTCCCTCCATGCCTTGTTATTCCTCCCATTTGAAAAAGATTTTCCTGCTTCCTATTATCTATTCTTTATTTAAGAACAAATGAGGACAATGCACCAATTTTGAGGAGAGAAATGCTTGTATGTTTCATTTGTTTATCTTTCGTTTTAAAGGAAGAAAACATTCCTTTTTTGTATTTTAAGGAAGAGTCTCAGGGTGTTCAGGTTCTCACTACTAGATCAGACCCATAGTGATCTGCCTGTTTACAGCCTACCAAGATCTGGGATTACAGGTGTGTGCCACCATGCCCAGTCTCAATTGCAGTCTCAGTGCGCCCCAGGGGAAGGGCCTGCACTGTTGGTCCAGGGGTCGAGTGCCCAGCCCCTGTGCCAGTACTGGGGATTGAACTCAGGACCATGTGCTTACCAGGCCAGCACTTATTCTACTGAGATATCACCCAGGCCCCCACATTTTTAAAGAAACATTTTATTTTATTTTATTTTTGATACAGGGTCTCTCTATGGCATGCAGTACCAGGGAACAAACTTGGGTCTTTGTGCTTGCCAGACAGGTGCCAGAAAGGTGATCTTTGAGACGTGTAAAGATCCCCTCTGGGTGTATAAATATTCCCTCTCACAAGAGGGTCACATTAGAGAGTCACTCGGGTAGATTTATTCTGATGTATTTTTGTGAATGTCTTCTATATATTCTACTCTCATTTTAATGTGACAATTGTCCTGTGATTTAAAATAGAATATACTCGTTCTTCCTAGAATCTAGGGACACCAAAATAAATTTGACTTAAGTAGTTCCACCTGAAAAAATTGCATCAGCTATATAGGGAGAGTGCTATGGGAACAAGATTTTAAAGCCATCATACTGTTTATCTTTTTCTTCTACAAGTTAATTCTGATTAAATCTAGGTGATATCCAAGACATTCCACCCTCACCTCTGGAAACATCACCTTCTGTTTGACAATTTTATATATATAAGAAGTTGCACCCCTCTCTTCATCTCACACTCCATTTTGCCTTACTCCCCTATGGCACACATAGTACTAGGCTGGTTTGGATACACAGTTGGATTTTGGGGTGAAGGGACAGAGGAGATGAACAGGAGGCAGGACAAACATCTTAATTTGCAGTATCCTGTGAACAACTCTGTTGTGAATTCCCAAAGGAAGGCTTTGAATCTACTCTTCTTAACTGGGATCAGCTGTTTATAAATAAATTGAAAGAGGAAAGCAGTTTCATCAGCTAGGATAGCACTGACTTGCACACAGTAGTAGTTTCTTATAAAGTGTGGAAATTAAGAAGCCTACAGGTTCTACTGTCACCAAGGACAAGGTTTTTTATTTTTATTTTTCTGTTCTGCCATCCTTGGCTTGTAGTTTTCTTGAAATTGCAAGATAGCTGCACTACCTCTAGATATTATGCCCACATTACAAGGAGGAAAAAGGCAAAGGGTGATGGGAATGGTGAAGGTTTCCCTTTTCTGAGATAGGAGCAATAGTTCTCGGGAACCCACTCAGTACATAGCTGATTGTATTTCACTGGATGAAACTTTTCATGTGGACACTAACTATAAGGGAGCCTGAAGAAGTATTTATTTGAAAAAAGACTTGTTTATTTTTTAAATTGAAAAAGAAAAATATAAGCAAACACGAATGTATTAAAATTGCATATTTATCCATTACAACATGGTGCTTTGAAATATGTATATCTTCTGGAATGACTAAACTGAGCTAATTAACATGTGCATTACCTCATATTCTTACTTTTTGAGATGAGAAGACTTAAAATTCACTCTCAGCACCTTCCAAAATATGTTATTATTAACTATAATCACCATATTGTATAATAGACCTCTTACACTTATCATTCATGCCTGAGATTTTGCATCCTCTCACCAATATCTTCCGAATCCTTGCCTACTCACAACAGCCCTTGTAAAACTCATTCTAACTCTCTGCTTCTACAACCCATTCAGATTATTCTTGTAAGTGACATCACACAGTATTTTTCCATGCCTTGCTTATTTCACAGCATAGTGTTCTCCATATTCATTCATATTACTGATAATAATGGGGTTTCCTTCTTTAAATTGAAATAGTATTCTATTTTGTGTCTGTACCATATTTTCTTTCTTCATTCATCTGTTGATGGCTGCTTAGATCTATTCCGTAGAATGGCTATTGTGGAAAGTGTTGTAATGAACATGAAGCTGCAGACATTTCAACATACTGATTTAATTTGCTTTGGATAGCTGCTCAAATGTGGGATTGCTGGATCATGTGGTAGTTCTATTTTTAATTACTTTGACAAACTTCGGGGAGGTTTCTGTTTTTGAGGTGCTGGTGTTTGGGCCAAGGCCTCACACATGCAAGGCAAGCAGTCTACTACTGAGCTCATCCTCAACCTCAGTCTAGTATTTCTAATGGGACACCTTGGCAACCCTGGACAATGGCAGGCTCCACTCAGTCCAAAAAGCAGGAAGAATTAATGGGCAACCATCAATATGGGGTAAGAGTTAAGACATATGTTTGCTCCTATATGGATGTATTTGTAGAGGCAGAAGACAGTCCTTGGACTCATGATTTACAATGTTTGGGAGACATACATAGTCATATAATTCATAGTGTTTAGAACTAAGGGTTTAGGCTCCAGAATATGTATACTATTATCTACTGTGAGCTTGAGTAGCTCACTTTGTTTTCTCTGTAATATCTTTCCCATGCCTATGTTAGAGTGCTATTAAGGGTGAAATGAAATCACATATTCACAATGCCCTTCCCTTGATTCACTTGTACTACAAATTCCAGTACACAGACCCCAAAAGGCTCACTCTTATGATTTCAAGGAGAACAAAACTATTGCTAGCCCACAAGTAGAAGAAGAGTTAGACAAAGGAAAGTAATTCAACCTTCAGGCTATATTCTTGTGTAGTGTGAGGTCAGTTTAGGAATGAGCTGCTACAAAGTGATAACAGTATCTATCCTCTACAGTCTGATTTCTGTGTGTTTTAGCTGATGGTTGAAAATGTTTAGCTGAACATAATAAATGTGCTGACTCCTAAACAGGCTCAGCTACTGTAAAGTCCAGAACTTTCTGGAAAATGATGCATACCTTAAATTTTAACAAAACTGCTTCTAAAAAATCTTATAGCATCATACAATGTCCAAGTTAAGAGAACAAAAACTTATCAACTTCCATGACATTTTAAAAAAATGGCATTGAATGAACTGACAGGAACTTTTTCTAGGGAAACCAAAACCCCATGCCAGGCCAGCACTTATTTCCTTATAGTTTTCAGTAACGTGTTCTGTGCTTCAATATACATGAACTCTTACTTAGACTTCCTAGATATGATCCCATCCTTTCTGAGTTCCTTATATTTTTATATTTCTATTAAGGTAATCTTATTCTACAACACAGTTTAGGAGATAGTTTGCCTCAACACTATTTTAAGGAATACATTTTCTTTGACTGTATTCTTGTAAAATGCTTAAAATAGGTTTATATTTTTAAGTAGCCTTGACAAAGTTTCCCATGGCTAAAGAATTATGTTTCTGAGTTGTGAACGCCATAAGCTTTTCACAGCAATTCCCAGTTATGCCAGAGCAGCTTTTTGTGGTCAACTCTAAGCTAAACACTCTTAAGCTGCTCTAATGGAAGAGTATATGTTCTGTGCATCAGTCTCACCAATAAGTAACACTTTGCTGAAAGATGGGACCAAATTTTAAGAATTTGTTGGTTAGTTTGTATGCTTTCCTGGTAGGATCTTTGGCAACCAAATCATGAAAAAATGAATGAAGAAACTAGGGATATCCAACCTGGAGAAACAGCAACTAATGAGAAATGTGATCACTGTCTTCAAATATTTATAAAAGGGCTGTCAGACTCAAAAAGATGTGGTTTTATTCTGTGTCGCCTTCAAAGTCAGAAGACCAAAATTCAGAAAGAAAACATCTGGAAATCTGAGGGATGAACCACAAAAATCTTCCTTTGTTGTTAGTACACCTGAGGCTTTAAGTATGTTCCAGGATTATTGTTAGGGGTTTTATGCATCCTAGTAGCATAAATAAATTCTCTAACAGAAATATCCAGAGTTCTTTCCAATGGGTCATTGTATTTTGATGAGTTTTTTTTTTTCTTTACTTTAGGGAATTATCTACAGGGAGTTCAGGGTCTCACTACTAGGTCCCACGTAGTGATTCTCCTGTTTACAGCCTCCCAAGAGCTGGGATTACAGGCGTGCACCACCATTGCTAGTCTCAATTGCTGTCTCAGCGAGCTCTGGGTGCAGGGCCAGCAGGCAGGCCTGGGAATTGAACTCCTGGTCCCTGTGCCTGCTTGTAGGTGCTTTAATCCACTGAGCTATTTGGCTGGTCCTCAATGAGATTTTTTAAGGGATCTTTATCATGTGATCCATAGGTGCCAAATCTTGTTTCAAAGTGTCCCTATGAAAGAACAAAGGATTTCTTTTGTCATTTTTTCCATACCCTCTTTTCTGCTCACTATTCTGTGCTCTGAAGAGGGAGATAAGGAGGCACCTTCCTTACCACGAGCCCCCAAATGTTACTCCTCTCTTTAATTCATAGCTCCCTCCCACAGATGTATGGTTTGCTCTGGTTCTGTAACTTGACCTGCTACGAGCCAGGAAGGACTGGATGAAGCAGAGGCTAGTTACTGTCATTTGCTCAGAATGCAGACTGTATATTTTTTCCCTCTAAGCTCAAAATACATTTGCAAAAACAGAGAGGATACATATTATCAGCACCATTAACAGAATACCTAACATGATATATATTATACACGTATTTATTTCATGAAAGTATATGAAATCATTACAATATAGAAGGCATAAGTAACCTTGTCTCCTGCCACCAAAGAAGTGAAGGAGAGTGAAAATCCGATAGTGGTCTGAGTCAAATCAATATTGAACTCTCAGGCAGGAAATTGTGGTGCTCTCACACAGAAAGCTACTCAGACATTGTCCGCATCAGACTTGGAGCCAGACATCCTGACAGAGGCTAACATAATGGCTCACAAGCATTATGGCTCCTTAAATTGCAGCCTAAAAATTTCCACAATATCCCCAACTCAAAAGCCTCTTTACAAAGGAAGCTCAGGATATCTCCAAATAAGTTCTAATTTGGATGAATCACATCTCAGGGAACTAAGAGATGATACAAATGGGGTGAGAAAAATTGCTTACTTCTTTGGGGGCAACTGGCAATATACACAGTCACAGAGAACTGAGTCAGCAAAGTAGAATTTCCATTTGCAGAGGGTAGAAGATAGCTTTCAAGGAGTATGGGTGGATCAACTTGATACTTTCAGAAAATTCTAAAACATATTAAAAGAACAACTTACACATACTTAGAAAACAATATAGGCATCCTTAGGACCCAGCGTGTGTTCATGAAGAAGTCAACTGAGACTAATTTTATTTTTTCTTAAACAGGTTGTTAGATTATTAGGATACAAAAGTAGTACAATAGGTAAAATTATTTAAAAAATAAACTCACTGAGGGATAATTTATATACCATAAACTGAGAATGTACAGTCTGATTATTTTGAAAAGTGTGCACACCCATGTAATTATCACCATGTCAGAATAAAGAACATTGTTCTTCTTTATAGGCAAAGTTCCTCCAACTCATGGTTCCAGGCAAGCACCAGTGCACTTTCTTTGACTATGCTAGTTTTCTAGAATTTTCAACTAATAGAGTTGTGTAGTATGTAAATTTTGTATCTGGCTTCTATATTGTTTGGAAATTCACTGTTTTGTAAGTTCATTCATATTCTTGGATATTATTTTCACTGTGAGTCAAATTCCATCCTGTGACTATACAACAATTAATTTATTTGCCTGTTGATGGATGTTTGCAGCTGTTCTATAATTGGGAGATAGGAATAAAGCTGCTATGAACATTCAAATTTTGTGTGGATGTATGTTTTTAATGTCTCTTAGTAGGCAATCACATAAATTCCAAAGTCACTTAGCAATGTTTCCTATGCAACTGTGAACAAAATGGTTATTGTAAGCCAATAACCAGAATTATATGTCTTATAATTATATAGTAACATGTATATAACATAATAAAGTAATTTTGCTAGGTACTATAGTCAGACAGGGTTAATTAATGAATGGATCAATGTCTATATAACAAGAGGTTTCTGGTGGAATGTCATAGACCTCTTTATTCAGTATTTATTAATTAAAATATTTTAAAATGAACTGATAAAATTGTACGTATTTATTAGTATAATATGATGCTTTAAATATATGTATATTATAGAATGACTAAATAAAGCTAATTAATATAAGCATTATCTCACATGGCTATCATCATTGTGATAAGAAAGTTTAAAATCTATGCCCTTAGCACTTTCTTTTTTTCTGTGTTTTTATAATTTAAATATGTATTAGTACATGTTTGTAGAACATATTGATTAAATTCATGTTGGGGAGTTAGTACATGAATATAATGCATCTTAATTTAACAGAAGTTTTGTGGTCTGTGATCAACATCTCCCTAACCTCCTCCTATATCACTCCAGCCCCTATATTACCATTCCATTAGCTGCTTATATGAATTCAATTGTTGTAGATTTTAAATATGAGCAAGATAATATAGAATTTGTTTTCTGTGCTTGGCTTATTTCCCTTAGCATAATGTCTTTCAAATTGATCCATTTTGTGTAAAATGGCAAGATTTCTTTTTTTAAAAGTTTGAATAGGACTGTGCATGTGTATGTGCATATGTGACTATACATGTATCTCATATTTTATTTATTCATTTATCTTTTTTATTTTCTGGCTGCTGTGGATAATGCTACAAATGACATGGGAATTAAATATGTCTCTTTGACATTCTGATTTTACTTCCTTTGGATATACAGCCAGATTGGAATTGATAGATCATAAGGTAGTTCTGTTTTTAATGTTTCTTAGAAACACACAGTTTTCCATAGTTTACATTTCCAACACAGTGTGGAAGGGTTTTTTCCATATATCTTCACCAACACTTGTTATCTTTTATTTTTGATAATATTCATTTTAACAAATGGGAGATAATATCTCACTGTGGTTTCAATTTGTATTTCCCTCACAATTAGTAACATTTAACATTTTTCATATAAATGAAAAATTGTTTGACAATTTTTTGTGTTATTCGTCCTTGTTCTTTTTCTTTCTATTTCTTTTTTTCTTTATGGTTCTGGATGCTGATCCCATGACCCTGTGTATGCTGGAAAGGAGCTTTGCCACTGAGTTACACCTTTAATTTTTTGTAAACTTGGTCTTGAGACAGGGTCTTGCTAAGTTCCCCAGGTTAGTCTCAAACTTGCTATCGTCCTGCCTCAAACTCTCAAGTAGGTGGGATTACGAGTGTGTGTTACTAACCCCAACATCTTTTGAAAAATGTTCACTTATCACATGCATGGTATGCAGATATTTTCTTACATTCTGTAGGTTGTCTCTTCACAAGTGGATTATTTCCTTTGTGTGCAGAAGCCTTTTTGTTTCATATAAACCTACTGGTCTACTTAGGCTTTTGCTGTCAAACCCCCAAAATGACACATAAGTATCATGGAGGTTTCCTTGTGTGTTTTTTCCTAGTTGTCATACAATTTCAGGTCTTACTCTGAAATCCTTAATTAATTTTGAGTTGAGTTTTGTATCTGGTAAGATAAGGGTATAATTTCATTCATCTGCATACGGATATCCAATTTTCTTAGCACCATTTATTGAACAGACTCCTATTACCACTGTGAATTCCTGGTACCTTTGTGAAAAACTAGTTTGCCTCTCAATATTCTTAGTTTTGGTATTATGACTTGTAAGGCCAGCATCATGAAATCTGTACATTCTGTGAAGCTAGAAGTATTAGCTAAGCAAGAGCAGATTCAAGACCCAGAGAAATGTTCAGATGATTAAGTAATGCTTTTAAACTACTAAAATTAAACCAAACAAGGATACATGAGAAATAATGGTGTAAGAACCAAGGAACAACTTTCTTTAATTCAGGAGGAAGGAAGCATTGACTTAAGAGCACATACACAAAAATTTGAAGTTTTCACTGAATAATAGCTTCTATAACAATGGATAGTCATACCATTTAAGAAACTGCCCCCAAAGAAAAAAAGTTGATTTGGGATGAGTTAATAAATGTAATCTGAGTGATATGTTTATGATCTACCCTCTTTTTGTCAGAGCACATATGAAATATTTAGTACAATTCTAAAAGAACAGAATATATTGTACAATACAAAGGAAAGGAGCCAATGTGAAGGATTATTTGGACTGCGTTGTATGGAGACAGGTTGAAAGAACTGAAGGTATTTGTGATAGTCAAAAGAACTTGTGTGTGTGGAAGGGTTTATCATTATACTGTCTTTAAAAATCTGAAGAACTATCTAACATAAAAGAGATAAACTTTATTGTAGATTTTGAGGACTAGAATCATGATTTGGAAGAACATTATAGTAGAAGACATAAGAAATAACTCCAGCTATTAAGACTGTTTCAAAGATACACACTTTCTTCAGGTAATATTCAAATACTATTTATTGTAAATTTTCAAATAAGTATCCAGTGGCTTACAGCATTGTGTCACCCATATAATGGGCATAGTGATATTACTATAAGTGGAACAAGGATGTGAGAGAAAAAACCTCTTTTAAAAGAGTTGCCACATTTCATTAACCTCATTGGTTGATATGTCTGTCTCAAGTAGCTAGACTTCCTCAAAACCAAGCACTGTGTCTTCTTCATCGTTTTATCTGTAACAACAATTGGTATGTGGCACATGAAGGGATCCAATACATATTTTATTGAATGGGTGAATGAATGACTGGAGTTAACAGATACAAGAGCACAGTACTTTAGGAAAGAGGAAAGCAAGACACCAATGAAATGTTGAACTATTAATTACAGCATATAAATAATTTTTCCTAAGAAGCTTGCCAGTTCAGGTTATTTATATTCAGATTCATAACTAAAATTTATACTTGCCATATGGCTTTACTGGTGAGTTTTTAAAAGTAAGAAGCAGATAATTTTTATGCTATATAAAATGTTTGAGAATGGAAAGAAGACAAAAACCTTTTTCATTTATTTTTATTACCAAATTTATTTCCTGAAGTTAGCATTGAAGGGATATTAAAACCTGACAAAAGTCAGAAACAAAAATTATGATCTATTCTTAGTATGAATATAATGCCATAAAATATGACAGCAAATCAAATTTAATATGTATATTAAAAGAATAACTTATTAATTAGCATAATCTCAGGGACATAAGCATAATATAGTATTAGCAAATATATTAATAAAATGATTTGTATTAGGATAGTAAATAAGAAAAATATGACTATGGTAAAAGATCTTGAAAAGAGAATTGATAACTCAGTGGCCATCTTTGACTTAAAAGTAATTTTATTATAAAAGGAAACTGCTATAGTATTAACAGTAGTGATCTTCAAATAGCACTAAATAGTCAATTAATTGTGATAGATCAAAGGAATTATTGCTTAACATTATTTTAAAATTCCAGAAAGCAAAAATGACAAACAACAGGAACAGAAGAACTGGAATGTTAATAAATACAAAAGAAAGGAAGAAACCCAAAATAATCAACTAAATTTTTTTTCAGGCTAGTGACTAAATTTTGAAAATGTACACAAAGCAATAGGTTCTATTATACTCCCAATAAGAGAAATTTGGAGACTTATGTAACATATAAAAGTCTAATAAATTGAGAGACCATTATCTTATTGAGTGGAGATAAAAAAATTTTAAATTTGTCCATTCTTCCCTAGCTAATATTTAAGTTTGATACAATTACAAAAAGTGAATTTTTCTAACTTGAGAAAATTATTCATTTTAATATTTATATGCAATTAAAGTAAATGAGAAGAAATTAGAAAATATTGAGAGGAAAAAGAATTAGGGTATTGTTTTCTCGACAGGTATTAAAACCTATTATATAGATTCCATGTGGAAAAGTTGTGTTTCATTGAAGAAGAGATATCATACAGTGCAGGCAAAAAAATCAATAGACGAAAATTGACTAGTAGGGACTGAATTTAGGGAAGTGAAGTAATCAGCTTTGTGTCATACTTTACTGGATTTGAAGGAAATCTAATGTAAACATAGGAATCATGTAAGATAGGTGAACATTTACCTAACCTCTGGATGAGAAAAGACTACCAAAGCTCTAATGTAACAAAAATAATCTCAAAGAGAGAAATGGGACTTAGAATGTTTTATGTCAAAATTATGAAAAAGGAAAAGGACAAATAACAAGATGGAAAATTTTTCACAAAGAGAACTAAGACTTGCACTAAATTTTTGCACTGTTTTGTCTCATTTTGTGAAAATGAGAATAAGAAATACCACAAGAACCAGTAGAAAAGTTGGAAAATGGTGTGAGCAGTTTACAAAAAGGAAAGAAAAATGGCTATTAAGTACTTGAACAAATTTTAAAGCTCACCATGCCTCAAGATAACAAAAGTTAGGACAGACAAGTGAATTTTCTCATATAGATTTAACAAGTTTCTGAAAAGATGAGAATATTTATTGCTGGCAAGGTAAGGTGAAAGATACTTTCATTTTCTTGGCAGGATTATGAATTGGTTAGTCTTTCTGGAAAGCAAGACACATTAAAACCCTAAGAACGTTACTGTCCTTTGAAAAGGTGATTCCTCTTCTGGAAACAATCTAAAATGCTGATAAAGACAAGGCATAGAGATATCAATTTGATATCTTTTATGCAAGGAAAGGAAGGGAAGAATGCTCAGTAATTGGGGAAGAGTTATGCACAGTTTGGAAGGTCAATATGTCCAGGGCATATAGCTTTCAAGATGTGTTCATAAAATTTTTAATGGGAAGAAAAAATGCTTAGAATGTAATAACATGAAAAAATATACACACAAGTATGCAAAAAATATACTTTTTTGTTTTCAAAATTTATTTATTTATTTAGTACAAGGTCTTGCTATGCAGCTCAGACTCATAGTGATCCTCCTGTCTCAGCCGCTCCAGTGCTTGATTACAGGTCAAGTGTCATCATGCTGGGATTTGATGGATGGCTCGGTGTGGGGCCAGCAAGGTATGGGGTACTGGGAGTGAAACTCAGGTCTTTGTGCTTGCCAGGCAGGCTTTTAGAGTGCTGTGCTCTCTCCCCGGCCCCCCACACAATATATTCTTAAACATCTTAGAAATATATGAAAATTGAACAAAAGAAATCCCCACAGTGCCAGCCCTGTATGTTGCAATTATGTAGAATGTTATTGTAAACTTTACACTGCCCTATGGTTTTTAAAATCACTACAAATGTGTATGAATCTCATTAGGAAGAACTTAATTTAAAATAAAAATTATTCTTAAATTGAAGCTTCAAAAACTGTCATAAAAGAAAAATATGTAAAAAAATCATGTTTATCATGGTTTCTTCAGATTTTTTTTTCTGTATTTAGGGCAGGGTCTAGAGAGTCTATAGGGTCTACAGGTCTCACTACACAGATCAGATTCATAGTGATTCTCTTGTTTACAGCCTCCCAAGTGCTGGAATTACAGGTGTGCGCCACCACATCCAGTCTCAGTCATTCCCTCAGTGCGCCCCGGGGGCGGGGCCGACATGGCATGACAGGGATTGAACCCCAGCCACTGTGCTCTGCTTCTTTAGATCTTCAGATGGGTTGATTATGAGTATATTGCATTTGAGATGCCAGTAGGAACCTATTGATTGCATTCAGTTAGAAATACTAGAATAGAGCTTTGAAGAGCAATATGGGTTGTGAGTCCAGAGATTGCAGCAGATACATGTCAACTCAAGTCAATTTTAGTGTCATCATGGACAGTTAAACTCCTCTAGTTCTTGGTTTTCTCCTCAATGACATGGGGATGATAATGATGTCTTGAGGGCTGTTGTAAAGATTAAGTGAGTTAATGCAGGTAAAGCCCCCCCAAAAGTGCATTCACTTTACCTAGGGATAATGGGAAAGTTGAGAAGGGAAGAAGGCAGGAGATTTTGGAGCTGCTCAAATCTCTCAGCCCTTTATATTCCAACTATTGGCTCCTGAGATTGCCTGTGAGTGAGCTAGAAGTACCAGGGAGCTAATACAACATCCACGCTATTTGCAGGAAAGGTCCCCAACCAGTGCCTGATGAGTTTGGCGGGTAAGTCTTTTAGCTCCCTTGCACCACATGCAAAATAATACTGAGGGACATATTCTACCATGAGATTACACTCCAATTTCCCACAGTGGTATCTTATATCATCCTTTGTTGGCTGCTTTCCTTTCCCCATCTTAGTTACCCATTTTCTTTTGGGATTGTCTCCTCAACAAATGACTTGAATGTAAATGTTTTGTCTTGGGGTCTGCTTCTTGGAGAGCTAAAATTAAGACAGCCAAACATGAAACTTGGTCTGTTACACCACTGATGGATGGTTGGCAGATAGGAAGCCCATGATAGGGCTAGAGAAAGAGTACACTGAGGGAGATAGCCAAAAGTGTGGTCTAAAAAACCAAAGTGAAGGAGAGTTTCCTGAATGAGGTAGGAGGAAACAGTATCAAATGCTATGGAGATGGGATGCAAAAAGAACTGGAATTTGTCCATCTGAGTTGGCATCTGTGAGGTGCTAGGTGACCTCTGCCAGCAGATTTTTGGTTTAGTGGTGGAAGAAGCCATATGGCAGTGGGTTGAGGATGTGAATGGGAGGTGAAAAACTGGAGGCAGCCAGTACTCATTTAGGAAGTCTGGCTGTGAAAGTGCAGAGAGAAGGAGAGAGAGAGAGAGAGAGAGAGAGAGAGAGAGAGAGAGAGAGAGAGAGAAGAAACACTAGAATGTACATGGGAAAAAAGCTTAGGATCTATCTTTAAAATAGAGGTCCAACTTGAGCATACTCCAGTTCAGTGGTGAGAGAACAAGATCTAGTTGAAATGTAGCTGAAAAGTCATATTCTTGATATAATGCACTAACCACTACCATATTCTAAGTTTCCCAATGTTTAAATTTTCATTAACATTTTTATTGAGCACCTACTGTCTGCAAAGCACTACTAACTATTGAAAAAATGAACATGTATAAGGCAATTTCTGACCTCAAAAATAGTACAGCAAGATAGAAAGCACATGCAAAATTTTATATATATATATATATATATATATATATATATATATATATATATATTTTTTTTTGGCAGAACTGGGGATTGAACTCAGACCCTTGCGCTTGCCAAGGAAGCACTTATTCCACTGAGCCATCTCCCCTGCCCCCTAATAAAAATATTAACAGTACATAATTATGATCAAGCTACGTCCCCAATAAACTGGGGGTGGTAATGGTACTTTAATTAAAGGATGCATAGCAAAGCATCATGTAAAGGATATATATTAAAACATCATTGAACCTTAAATATACATAATAAAAATAAATTAAATTTAAAAATTAAGTACTTAAGGGGTTCAATGGAAGCATGGGACAGCTGGAGAAAACTCTTGGGTTTAGAAGGTGGGCATGGATATCATCTTCCTTTCATATCCAGCTCAAGACTTATAGGGATGAAGCCATGAGCCCAGATGATTTGGCCAGAAAATTCACTGGGGAGGTCTAATAAGGGAAACTTAAGGAGAGGTAGAAGTTGACACCAAACAGACCTGAAAGGTATGTGAATGTAAAATTAAAATGTAAACTTGGATTTCATTTTGTAGGCAAGCAAAGAACCATTTAGAGTTTTGAAGAGAATGAAATATGTTGAAGAAAATTTGCAAAAAGGGCTGGTCAGCAAAAACAAATAAACATCAACAAGAAAAGATCTAAGAACCCAGCAGAATGACTTGATGAATTGGGTCAGGAAGGAAGCTTTAATAAAGCTGTAGACTGCAAAGATAGAGCTGAGATCTCCATTTTGGGGAATAAATAGAATAGAAAAGATGGTCTGAGGGCATCATAAGGAGCAGCAGGACTCCACCCTTTGCAGCTTCAAGACTGCAAAAGTGAAAAACTTTGTTTTGAGGAGAATGCCACAGAGTGTCATGTGCCAGAATGGTGGAAGTGGCCACACCAGATTCCAGAATGGCAGTGTTACAGAAAATGTGTTCCTCCAAATCAGGGTCAGAGTGCTCAGCAATTCAGGTGCTTGAGCCCTCCAGCCAAGAGAGAAGAAAACGTGGCTGCTGCTCCACCTGGCAGCAGACCTTGGCTTCATCCATGTGGCACTGGTATTAGGCACATACAGAATGCAAGAGTTCTGAGGTTAGGAAGGATTTCATCTAGATTTGAGAAGAATGCCTAGGAGGCCAGGCAATGTTCCTCTGGGAGGGTGGTGTGTGAAGCTGCGAGTGAGAAGCCTACAGTGCAGTGGATATACCAGAAGCTTGGAAAAGCCAGAAACGTGGATATCTAAGGCAAGTTTCAAGGAGGGATCAAAGCAGGCCTAAGAGAGGAGCCATGGGAACTACCACAAAAAGTGTCATAGAGGTGGAGCCACATGGAAGTCACAATCTGCCACAGAATGCTTCAGATGTTCCACATGAAACTACTGGACTTAATAGTTGCCCTTTTGAATTTTGGAGATACTTTTGTCTCAATGCTTTATATTCTGACATTTGTACCTTTTAGAATTTTAATGTTGTTTTTGTACCATTGAATGTTGGAAGTGTTTAGCTTTTCACTTGTATAGGGGCTCACAGCTAAGAATTTACCTTAGATCCTGGAGGAGACTTGGAAATTAAAACTGTTAGGACTTTTGCAACTGTTAAAAAAAAGGACTGGTCAAATAGCTCAGTGGATTAAAGCACCTGCAAGCAGGCACAGGGGCCAGGGGTTTGATCCCAGGCCTGCAGTGCTGGTCCCACCTCTGAGGCACTCTGAGATGGCAATTGAGACTGGGCATGGTGGCTCACGCCTGTAATCCCAGATCTTGGGAGGCTGTAAACAGGTGGATCACTATGAGTTTGATCTAGTAATGAGACCCTGAACACCCTGTAGACCCTTCCCTAAGAAAAGTACAAAAAAAAAGAAAATTTGTAAAGGATGTGAAGCATAGTTTGCAAAACAGGAAAACAAAGGGAGGAGGGTGAGCTGCATAGGAGAACTACACCTAGAACAGGCTAGGAAAGGGTGGAAAGAAAGGACAGAAAGAAGGGACTTTTATGTTATGGATGTTACCTTTGCCTTATTCCATTTTTCAGCTTATAAGATACCTGTTCTCTGCTTTGGTCATCACCAAAGTCTTTATCATGTCTCAGACAGGTCGACCACATACATATTTAATTTTTAATTTGAGTGAATAAAGCAACAGGAGGATAAATGAATGCATACCAAATGTATGCACATTACCAGATGAACTATCAAACAGATTTTTGGAAGAAAAGAAATCAAAGAAAGATTAAAGTTTTCCAAGTGTGGTTACTTGGAGAAATCACAACATTGTTGATTGAGTAGCTTGACATGAAGTGTTCAGTAATTGCAATCTGATATATTTATGACATGGAAAAGAGACAAATCTGGAAGGTACCAAAATTTCATTTTTTTTTTGGTGCTCTAGCAGAGAACTAGCTTGGAGGGGCTAAGTTAACATAATAGGTGGCAGATATTAAGCATCACAAGTTCCCCCTTCCTAGCTAGTCCATTTCTGCAAACATATACCTTTTATTATTAGGTAGTTCCCATTCTCTGCAAATACATAAGGTAGACTGTCATGAGAGATAGGCTCTGTCTTCTGGAACTCTATGTGTTCAGCCTGGCCAAACCCAGCTTAATTATATCATTCTGGGGTGCAATGAGAATGCTGAAGATTTGGGGCAATCTTCCCAATGGAAGTTTCCTTCCAAAATCTTTATTATCTATTCATACCATGTGATCTATATGTAGGGGTCTGAAATATCCAACATATTATAATACATAATGCAAACATATAGTTGAGTTTTTTTTATGTCTTTAGCACAGGGTCTCACTATGCAGCTTGGATTTGTAGTGATCCTCCAGTTTTCAGCCTCCCCAGCACTGGGATTACTGGTATGCACCACCATGCCTGGGACTGGTGGCTGCTCAGTATGCCAGGAGTAAGGGCCAGTGTGGCCTGTGGTACATGAGATTGAATCCTGGCCCCTGTGCTTGCCTGAGCAGGCACTTAGTCTGCTGAGCTGTGTCGCTGGCACTAGTGGAGATATTAGATGCGGAATATTTTGAGGGGAATTTAAATTTTAGACAGGATCAAGAGAATTCATCTGTAAAAACAATCATAAATTGGATGGATCATAAAATCCTACTTAAGTTCATCTGTAAAAGCTTAAATATTTCCGGTAGAGAAAGTCCACAAAACTTTGGCAGAAAAAAGACACTAAACATGAATGTTAGGTCAAATCAATTAGTGTGTGTGTGTGTGTGTGTGTGTGTGTGTGTGTGTGTCTGTGTGCATGTGTGTTGGGGATCAAACTCAGGGCCTTCCCACTTAGCTACATCCTCAGCCCTTTTAATTTGTTCAAAATTTTGAGGCATGGTTAAACTAAGATCCCCAGGCTGGCCTGCATTACTTGAGATCCCTCTGCTTTGGCCTCTCATAGTGCTGATCCTTCTGCCTCAGTCTCGCACAGTGCTGCACTACTATGCCCATCTCATAATTATCCTTTGACATTTTGGAGAAATTTTGATCATGAAGTAAACATTAAAAGTTATTAATGAATTATTGTTGGTTTTATCAGATGTGACAATGGCATAGTAATGTTTAAAAAGTCCTTTTTGTAGACATATATATTTAAGTTTTTGCAGTAAAATAATACATGGGGGAATTATTTTAAAATACTTCATTGGACAACTGGGTAGTGGTGTAGGAATAAAAAGTAGGAGAACAAATGAAACAATTATCAAAATGTTGATAATTAGTGTTGGGGAGATGGCTCAGTAGAATAAGCGCTTCCCTGGCAAGCGCAAGTGTCTGAGTTAATCTCTGGTTCTGCCCTCCAAAAAATGTTGATAATTAAAAGCAGGGTGACACGTATATGATGGTTCATTATACCATTCTTCTGACTATATGCACAATGAAACTCTTTCATAATAAGATGTTGGAACAACCAGTGTCTCTTAATTTTTTCTCAAATGAGATCGAGTTTGCAATTTTTCTTCATAGAGAGAGATGCATAAAATTTGAATGTATTGCAAATGAAGGTTTTTTAGGATATGTTTAAAACATGGCAATGTAGAGATTTTGCTACATGTTATTCTTTCTTGCAGACAAAAATTGACTGGAGCAGTTCATGAATAAGCTGGATAAAATTTTTCTCTGTGTAGATATTTGGGTGGTTATATCAAATTGACTATCAATCTGCTTATAAGCACCCGCTGAGGGTGAGAGAGTAAAAAGAAGGCCCCTGACAGGTTCAATGCACCGGGCCAGAGCTCCTGTTAGCTGCATCTTGTGTGCTATATTCAGAGTCCATCTGCAACCTCAATGAAAAAATATATTCTTGTTTAGAGCTTCATTTTTGTTTTGCCTTTTGGTAATAAATATAGGCAATGGAGTAAATTTATGCATAAAATTGCCCATTATTCACAATCCCTTCAGGAGACTTAGCTGCTCCTGATGCAGTTTACAAAGCAGACATTACAATCTCTTCTGAAACAAATGCTGTCATAACCAAGGGAAGCAAGGTATTGAATTGCTTATGCTTCAGTAGCATTTTTGCTTCTCAAACATTACAGATAAGAGAATTTTGTACTTGAGAAGAATATACGAATACAAATTGAAATACATACATATCTTGCCATGAAAAGAATCTTTTTCTTCAAAGCAATTGGCAGGCAATGATGGAAATATGAGTGCAAAAATTTTATTGCATGCTTAAAAATAAAAGCTAAAGTAAAATTTCTGTTGGATTAAGAAGGTTGCTTTGTTTTCTTCTAATAAAAATTGAGAGTTTCATCTACATTAAAGTATCTCCAGGTATAACATTTTTGTCCTTTTCTCCCTTTGTGTGTTTTCTTGACATTACTATTAAATGATGGCTATCAAATATATCCACAACGTAGACAGAAAAGAAGGAAAAATTGCAGCTTGTTTGTGATATGGGAAATGCTGCTTTTCTTCTTTTTTTTGGTTTTTTTTTATTAATTTTGTTGAGAAACAAATAGCAATGAGACAGTTTCAAAACCGATTAGTAGGACAGTTTCAATAGTATTAATACCAGAACCTTAATCCATCAATATAGATGTAATGTGAACTCAAGAATCTCCATTCAATGTGTATATACAAAATAAGATAGATATACAGCTAGTTTCTCTCAGTTCGATGAGAAGAAAAGTTTGTGCTAATATTGTTTAGACAAGATATCATGTCTGTATCTTGTCCTCTGAATAACCACTATGCAGACAACAATATGCAATGTATTAATTATTGTAACTGTCCTACTAATCTATTTTGAAACTGTTTCATTGCTGTTTTATTCTCTAATTAAAATGAATTAAAAATAAAAATTAAAAAAATCTCCACTCACCAAGACAAAAGATATAGTTACTACAATTACCTTACAAGTTGTAAATGGTTGGGGCTGGAGAGATAGCTCAATAGAAAAAGCACTTGTCTGGCAAGCACAGGGTCCTGAGCTCAATCCCCAGTATTGCAAAAAAACAAAAACAAAAAACAAGTTGTAAATGGTTACAATAAATATCAATATTGTGGGAAATATTTGAGCTGACTCAGGGTATTTAAAAACATTCCTACCTTCTTGAATAAATTTGAAGGGTAGCTCTACCTACTAACTTGTTTATCCACTAAATATATTGACTAGAATCCAGGCCTGCTTTATTTATACATTCGCATTTGGTGAAGTTAGTAACATAAAAGTAAAAAAGCAGAAACTCAGAAGTCAGTCTCCCTGGGTTCAAAAGATGACTCAATAGTTGTATTTCTGTTGACAAGCTACTAGATATCTTTGAAATATTGATTCAAATTCCTCACCTGAAAATAAAAGGAGTGATAAAAGGTTTTGGGGAGAATTAAATAAAATAAATAACTTAGAATATTGCTTGATACCTGAGAAGTGTTTAGAAAAAGTTAATAACTGAATCTCATGTACAGAAAGGAAAGAGATAGGAGAAATGGCTTTAAACAGATGGCAACTTAGTTGCTCATAGAGAGAACTGTTATTTTTTCATTTTAAGAAATCTGTGGAACAAGTTGGGGAATAGTAGGTAGGTAGTCAGAAAACCAGAAGGACAAGAGAGACCAGTCACAATTATCAGTATATCTACATTAACAACAGTCAGTGAGATGTGGATCTCTTCAAAAGAAAACAGTGAAGAGCAGGAATTTGAAGTTTTTTGGCATCAAGAAGTATGAAATCTTATCAATTAAATTAGTCATTTTTTGGATCAGCAGCTAATTTGAATTTAAAGTTCAACACCAAACATGAGAAACATTTGGGTTGAATCTGAATTAGGAATGAACTCATCAATCAGAATGACTTTGAATGTCCTGCTATCATTAGGTTATTAAGCTCAAAGGAAGGTTAACATTGAGTTGGTTACACTGAGATGTAAGTACATCTCCAAAATGCATCTCAATACACATTAATTTTCAAGGGCTGCATGCACTCTCTCTTTCCACATCAGGACCAAGCTATGATTCAGAGGCTGTCTATTCCACTGATGAATCATCCTCTGCTGATGTTTGGATGGGCCATAATGTCATGCATGGGTTGAGGAGGAGTTGAGGAGGAAAAGGCAAAGAGGCCAAAGACTTCCTTTAATGTGACATAGAAGAACTCCAGAATCTATGACCTAGGTGAAGGACCTGACAAGCAATGCTTTTGGTTCTCAGAGGACCTGACTTTAAATTGTCCCCCCAAAAGAGATTTCCATATGCCTAAAGAGAGCACCAGAATTTTTGGTAAATGTGGCAGATTTATGGGCAGAGACCAATCACTTCCAACATAGAGGATTAGTGGTATCCTCCCCAGGTGGTGCTGATCCTTGTTATAGAAAGGGAACTTCAGAATAAAGAACATTGAAGATGTCATAGCTCAAAGTCTCTGTAAGGATAAAGCCCACTTCGTGCTGAAAGCAATCTGAACAAGGACACAAACTGTCAAAGATTCTCTAAGAATGATTCCAATTGTCTCAGATTCCAGCATGCAATTCCATCTTTTACCATCCTTCCTGCTTGAACTCTTTGACACACACTAGCCCATCCTTCTTCGCTCAGTGGCTCTGTCCTCTGGCATCATGCCTCTTCCTGTCTATTCTAATGGTGAGCACCTCTGATTTCTCTTAGCTCACCATATGGCTCAACTCCAAGTTCTTTTCTCAGGACAACATTTCTCCTATGTATGTACCTACTGAGAGGCTCTTGGCAGAGAAGTTCTTCTTCCTCCATGAGTCATATACACAGGTTAAAAAAGTCACTTGCACACGAAAACAAGACAAGAAGATCTTCCTGAATCTCTAAGTCAAGCAAAAGACAGTGCTTGTCACACTCAACTCAGCATTCAAATAAAGCCCAACATATCACAATTCCTGGCTTTAGTAAACTGAACCTTGAAAAAAGAAAGTTTTGCATCTTCCTAGTTGAATAGTCTTTGCAGAAGTGGTTTTAGATTTTCAGTTGCTAGACACTATATACCAATGTCTGGAACTTGAAAGACTACTTTGTATTCTCCCCACTCTGTGACCAACTAGCAGAGTACAATAGAAATTTGGTAAATTATTTCTGATGCATCATACAGAAATAACCTTTCAGTGAAGTAATATTTGGATAATGTATTCTCCATTATAGAAATGATATCAGCCCCACATTCTATGTATTTTCAGATCACTAGCCTGGAGAAACTCAGACTAGTGGCTTGGCAGAGTGCCATATGAGTTGACTATAGATACGTCACAATCCGTCTCAAATGTTAGTGGTCTAAAGCATCAAGAATGTCTTATTGCTCACAAATCTGTGCTTGGCTTGAGGTTGACTGATCTAGGTGGGACTCTTCTTCGGAGGTACAGCTTCACATCTCATTACCAGCCACATCCGTATCAGAAGACAAGCAGAAACGTGAAAGCTCCAAACTTGCACTTGATACTTCTACTCACATTCCTTTGATTAAAGGAAGAGACAGCTCAAAGACAAGGGCTTCCAAAATACACTCGACTGTGTGCCTAAGGAGAGTCACATGGAGAGAAAACGGTCTCCAGGCTTTCACAGAGAGCACATTGGCCAAGCAATGGCCGTGACTCATCCACATGGCTGACACTGACAAAGGTTCTACAATCTGAGGTACAGGAT
>NW_004524586.1:28205362-28208597 GCF_000260255.1 Octodon degus | reverse complement strand
GTAGGATCACAAGTCCGCATCTTGTACAGCAATTAACCACTAAGAAGAATATATGCAGTGTATTATTTGTTGAAACTGTCCTTCCGATTTGATTTGAAACTGTTTCATTGCTATCTGTTTGTCAATAAAACTTTGAAAAAAAAATAAAATAAAATTGTGGAAAAAAATTTAAAAAATGAAAAAATAAAGTAGACCATATACTAGCCTCCCCCCAAAAAGAAAAAAAAGACACACAAATTTAATATGCAAATATTAAGCATTTCCTCAAAGGAAAATTATTTCTGCTTGGAAGAAATAAATAAACTATATTTGGAATGTAAAAAAAGGACAAGATATCATGTCTTCATCTTGTACTATGAATAACTACTATGAAGACAACATTATGCAATGTATTAATTATTGTAACTATCCTACTGACCTTTTGAAACTGTCTGATTGCTACTTCTTTCCCAATATAATTAATATTAGAAAAATAAAAAAACCAAAATACACTCTACCTTTCTGGAGAAATTTCAAAGTCACATAGCAAAAGGACATGTTGCAGGGGTGACAAAGGAGGGGTGAACAATTTGAGCTAATCATATGCTTCATCACAATCACAAGTTTTTTGGTGTGTGTGTGTAGGAGTATTGCGCGTTGCACCCAGCACCTCTAACAATTACAGTTTCTAAGAATCTGAGTAGATTGAGTAGTGAGGGGTTTTTGTTGATGTTAAAATAACTTTTGGATGATACTATATGCAAGGTACTCGCTTCCTCCAGATGCTTACTCATTTGGTTTTTACTCCTTCCTGGAGGGTCACAGTGGTTGAAACTAAAATTTCCTGTGTTCAAGAAAATGTGATTCATAAGAGAGTAATGAGATATCTGCTTTTGTGTGGCATTTCCTCCCTCACAACTCTCAGTGCTCTAGGTAATGCAAAAGAAACTAGGTTACTTGTCCAGAGTGATGGGTTTATCTTGATACCCCAAATCTCATATAAATTACTACTTGTAAATTAACTGTAGTGGCTTTTCTGTGGACATCAAAATTTGCTTAATTAGAAACCACTGATAAGGGGTCAGCCAGGTAGCTCAGCAGACTAAAGTGCCTACTTACGCAGGCGCAGGGACTGGGATTCAATGCCCAGCGTGCCGTGCCAGCTTAGCCCCCGGGGTGTGCTGAGACTGTGACTGAGACTAGGCATGGTGGCGTGTGCCTGCAATCCCAGTGCTTGTGAGGCTGAAGACAGGAGGATCCCTACGAGTCCTATCTGTGTAGTAAGACCCTGTAGACCCTGTGCTAAATACATAAAAAAAGAAACCACTGATAACCAGAAATCCTTAATTGTTTATTGACCTTTCCTTAGTTTAAGTCAACTTCCCTCATGTTCATTCAAATTAACAGTACAAGCTCATGTTTCTTGGTATTGAATCTATAATTCTAATATATAGGAATCTTTACTAATGCATGTAAAAAAACTAACAAAAAGTTTAGACATGGAGTTTCCATGGCTTATATTTTCAATTGCATAAGAAATTGCAGTGTGAAACAAACTGTAATTAAAGTACTTTCCAAAATATCTTATTTTGGCTTTGGCAATTACACTGCTACCTGTCTTTTGGTGGCAATTAGAATTTTATATTTACAGATGAAAAAGACTTTTCCCCCAGTGCTCAAATTTGAACGCTTAGTGTGCCACATGAAATAAGCCAAAGATGGCCTATGGTGGTTAATTAAGGGTTAGAATATTCAGAAGTACTACAAAATAAATTATCAGTGCAACTTTTCTATAAGAAGCAAGTTTATAAACATATTGCCTCAATTGTACACAAAGCAAATAAGGCACTCTAGTTCCAGCTATGCTTATGTCCTTCTCAAGAGAGAGACATTTCTGCAATAGCACAAGAATTTTGGGTCATAGCAAAATAACATGAGAGTTGTCCTTTAACAGAAACCCAAGCTGAAATAGCCATCCACTTAGCTCTTCTCAGTATGCTTTACTTTAGGAAGATGCACATGGCTGCAATAAGAAATTGATGTAATAAGATCCTACTTATGCTACATTTACAGCTGAACCCAGGGAGACAGCTAATGGCACTCTAAAAATAGTCACTTTGTCAGATCCTTGGTGTCAATTACTGATTACACACAGGAAACAGTGACATCAAAAACCCACTGGTAGCACAAATGGCACCTGGCCAGGGCCTGTGCTTGAACACAGACTTTTGGTACACAGATGTATTTAGTCCATTTGATTAAAACTCCTGGTATCATCAACCAGCAGACAGAATTAGAATTAGTTAGCTCTTTATTTTTCAGTTCAATATCTAGAAATCTGTTTCCTATGGTACCCGCAAAAGACAAATCAAGCCATGATTAAAATTCACGAGAGGTTTCATTTGACTTGGTGGAGATACAGAAAGAATTCTAGCCTGTGAGTTGGAGCAGGGCTCATGACCAATAGCTCTCCTCTAATTAATGCTTCTGCTGGCACCTGGTACTATGTTGCGCACCCTGTGCATGTTAATCTAGTTCATCCTTCCAGCAGTCTGATAATGTAGGTGCTGTTGTCATCCTATCTTACACAGGAGAGAGATGTGAGGCAATAGGTCTCACAACTCATAGATGGCAATATCAGTATCTGTCTCCAGGGCCCAAATCCTTTCCCATTACACTGCAGTGTCAAAGTGTGCTGGACTCAACCCCCCATATTTTACTAACAAAAAGGCTGTCCTTGAACTAATCATTTTGCTTCTATGGTTCTCTGTGTTGTCATACAGAGATGAAGCAGCTAAATTACATCAGTGATTTGCAACCTAGCCTGAAAATTAGGATTGCATGGAGTGCTTTTGTAAAGCAATTTGTTGAGTGGTTGCTGCATGCCAAGCATCTCATTGGATTCTCTCAATAGTACTGAGATCTCATTGAGGAAATAGGGAACGCCCAATCTGATGGGGAAAAATTCAAGGCTTCAGAAGTTTGCTAATTTGCCTAACTATGAATTTCATAGGCTTCAACTTGGGCATCTAGACCAATTATACAGTTCAGGGTTTGGGTGTTTCTGACTGGCACTCCTGAGGTCTTGAGTCTTAGGAACCATTGCTCTTGTCATTTTTGGACTCAGGACTGCTCTGCCTGTCTCTAGGCTCAGCCTGCTTTATCCTTCCATTATTTTCCAAACACTGTGAAATGTCCATGGTGAAAGCTGGCATGATATCGTCAGTGTTCACTAGATATTTACAGCTTTTTTTTT
>NW_004524586.1:28189390-28197727 GCF_000260255.1 Octodon degus | reverse complement strand
CTGGGCTGGGACTGGTCCCGCCGGCGCAGGGTAGCAGGAAGCTCTCCACACACTCACCGGACCTGGGCTAGGACTGGGTCTGGGGGTTCCAGGAAGTTGGCAGAAATTCCTACTCGGTGGGAGGGTTGGGGACGTAGCGCGGAGTGGTGGGGGGCGGCCCGAGGGGGCGGGAGAGGGTCCGGCCCATGATGCGCCTGGGCTGGGACTGGTCCCACTGGTGCAGGGTAGCAGGAAGCTCTCCACACACTCACCGGACCTGGGCTAGGACTCATGGCTTTACTTCTTATATTTCTTTTTTATACTTTTCTTCTGGATGCTTAAGCCCAAGGTAAAGCAGGACCTATGCAACAAGAGTTGTAGCTTTTGGGTCTGATAAGGTCAGTGAAATCCCCTCAGGATTTTATTTTCAGCTTTTTAAGGCAGCTTCACCTGCAGACTCTCTGGACCCCTGCCATGTCCTCACCATGTTGTTCAGGCAAAGTGTGTCACATGGTTCCACTCCTTGGTTCTTAATCTAAGCTGGCATTTCTTTCCAGAATATCCATTTCTGCTTTCCCCACCCCCATCTTAAGTATTCTTCCTCCTAAGCACAATGCAAATGTCCTGGTTTCTTAAAGAATCCTCTGGCCATGGAGACTATGTTAGCTTCCCTGCTCTAGTGTTCTACAGTAGAATCCTTCTTTAAGGCAGATGGTTTAAAGGATCTCTTGTTTCTGAAGCATCTTATAACCTCTCGATATATAATTGGCTCGTTTGTCTAAATTAAACAGAGAGAAGATGGATCAGAGAGGGATTAAGAGCAAGCAATTTGCTCAGGGATCACCATCTCTGCCTCCTTCATGCCAGCTGAAGCTCTCTCATGCTGTCCCTAGATTATTATAATTGCCTTTCAGCGCTTACTTTGCTTCTAGCCTACAGGTCACAGCAGTCCTTTTAAATATAAAGCAGATCATGTGAGTCCTCTGCTCTAAACTGCAATGACACCTACTTCATGCCCAGTGGAATCTAGGCACTAACAAGTACCTCTAAGGCTCTTGACATCAGTGCTTCTCAAGCTTTTACCTGTGTATGAGTCGCCTGGGGATCTTGTTCAAACACAGATTCTGACCTGGAGGTCTGTGGAAGGTTCAGAGAGTCCGCAGGTGATGTGGATATAGGTGGTCTTTGTATTCCATTCGGAGTAATAAGTCTTTCCCTCACCTAAATTTATATTACCTCTCTGATCATCTGTCCTATTCTCACTCTACTCTAGGTAGACTGTTTTCCCTGCTGTTCAAAGAACACAGTAGATAAGTATCTGTTGTAGGGACTGTGCACTAGGTGTTCCTTTTGTCTAGAGCACTCTAACCCCAGATAGGGACTTGGCTAATTCTTGTTCTCTTCTTCTCATTGGTCAAATCTCTCCTTTGCCATGAGGCTCACCCAGATCACTCAATTTAGAACACAGTCTCCTCACATCCCTGAGTCCTCCTGCACTTCTGAAATGTTATTTTCCTCAATTTTGTTGGTCTAATGATTTTGTCACATTGGATAACCTTAGATATCATTTTCATTTTATTCTTCAACTCTTTCTCAATTGCAGAAAGCCAAATTCTAGAGGAGCCTCCTTTTTATGTTATGGTGTGTTGTTAGGGTACACAAGATGGCTGGGTCAGGCTTTTCACCTAGGCCTTCTACTTGCTAGTGAGTCAGCATAGTTTATGTAGCCCACATATGCGTAGTGAACATATAAATGAGTAGTCTGTGTTATATAACTTTTGTGCAGTTAGCCTGCTTTGAATGATATCGTATGTAATGGGGTGAAATTTTTTTCAGAATTGCTCCCCATGCTGCAGAGACAGTAAAGAAGCTTCTGACATGCCCACAACTCCATGTCTTTTCTTTGAGCTGCCTGAATCTCAAGTGAACCTTTCTGACCTGGATCAGTGGCAGAACAATTGGCATAGTTGGCAGGAATTGCTGGAGCCCAGAATGGCACGCTGTGCTCCCCAGAGTGGGAAAGATAGATGCTTAGCCATGTGTACATGGTACTAGGTGGCCAGCCTCCCCTCAGCATGGGCCCTTCCCCAGGCCAGGGTGGAGGTGGATGAGATGGTAGTTTTGTTGGAGAAAGACTTGCATGCTGTGAGACTTTAGAGGAGTGCCCGTACTGCTGTCAAGGCAGTGGTGTGTGTGCCACATAGGGAACCAGGATGATAGAGAGTGACTTACTCTTACTACCCTTAGGGCTGAGACAAAGTCTCATTAAGATGAGATGCCCACATCAGGTAGTTGGAAGAAAAGAAAGCTGCTGCTTGTAAATGGTACCCAGAAGGAGAGCACGCTGATAAGATAATAGAGCTCACATGCACGTACAACTCAGATGTTGAAGATACTGAGCAGATTCCATGCGGGAATCCCACCTGGTGGTGATATGAAAAATGAAGCAGCTGTAGCCCATGACATTTGGCAGAGTGGCAGCAGATTCCCCACATATTAAGGCTGAATTGGTAAATTTGGAAAAGCAATTTAGACAATGCTGGGGGAATCCTTGACTGTTTGGTTACTGCAACTATGGGTTTCAGGGGCAGACAGTATTATGTATAATTGGGCAGGAGATGGAGAAATTAGCCTTGGTCACTAACTACTCCTCTGTTATTGACTGCAGAACAGATTATGGTAAGGACAGTAAACTCACTCCATGCTTGATTGGTTCCTAGTGGCCACTTGTATTGTGGGGGGATGTGCCTGAAACAGTGCGCAAATGGCAGTCATTCAGCGACCTTGGACAGGTCCTGTGGGAGTTAGGTATGTGGCATACAACGTTGAGCATTAACACCCAGGGACCTAGTGATGAATGGTTCACTGCAGGCATGGGAGATGTGGTTCTCCAGGATGTCTCCTCCTCTTCTTTTGGGTTGATCATGATCATCCCAGCTCCCTATGTGGGCACCAGACAAATGAACTGACAGCTATGGTGGCCATCCTAGAGGAGGTGGAGACCAGGAGGCAGGACCATAACATATGTACTATGTCATGGGCACCCCATAGAAAGGGGTAAATGGGGGCAATTGCAAGAGCCCATGTAAGTCACAGGTACACAGATGTGGTTAGACTTGTTGGAGACAGGAGTTGATCAGGCCAAGGCTGACAGAAAACCAAATGCCTCCCTGTTAAAAATATGGACACAGTTGTGGTAGGATAAAAGATTCATGTTGTCCTCAGAGATGGGCAGAAAGGCAGAGAAAGGTACTCACCTTGAAACCGGGGCTCAGACCATTAAATTGAAAGATCATCTGGATTCTGGCCCTCTGGATGCTCTGTTCACCTTTCATGGGACCAAGGTCAAGGTGCTCACAAGGACTGACAAGTACCCTTTGGTCCCTGTGGGACTAGCAATTCATGGGTACCCTACCAATGTCTAGTGGGATGTGGCTCTGGTAGACATTGGGATTGAGAGTACCCCATTGTTTCAGAACCCGGAGAAGTTTTGGGGCCCCCTTTTTATATAGATGGCTATGATGCTTGTAGCACCAAGGGAGTAGCAACCTTTATACATTTAGAAGTATGTTGCTTGTCTCCAAGGAAGATAAAGTGTATGTGTCTTCAATATCAGACTATATCTTAGGAATTGATATACTTTATGGACTGTGGCTCCAGACTACTATGCAGAAATTCTGCCTATGAGTGCATGCTGTGAAGGTGGTGGTAAGAGCACATACAAAGTATTCCCCTTTGACATTGCCAGTTCCCCAAAGTGTCACACATTGAAGCAGTACCACCTGCAGGGTGAACATGATGAAATCAGTGTTCCCAGGAACTGGAGAAAGTAGGAATTATCTGGCCAGTGCATAGTCCTATACTTTGCCTGTGTAGCCAATTAAAAAACTGATGATTACTGGAGTATGAGGACAGACTATCAAGATCCAAATAAGGTCATTCACCCAAGTTGCATGCCACTGTGCCCTCTGTGGCAGACCTGGTGGATCATCTTAGTCAGAGGCTTGGTATTTAATACTCTGTAGCAGATTTAACTAAAGCTTTCTTTTCTATTGGCAAAATCCTCAACAGCCAGACCCAGTTTGCTTTTTTACTTGGACAACCATCAATGGACTTTCATGGTGCTCCCATAGGGACATCTACATAGCTGTCCTGGTTTGTTGGTATCTACATCTACTGTCCTGGTTTGTTGGAATCACATTTGGCTAAGTGGCTAAACCTACCAGCTATGCAAATATACCCTTATATGGTTGACATTTTGCTTGTTTGTTACTCTCTTGCAAACCTTGAGGCAGCCATACAGTACTCCTAGCACATCACAAAGCATGTGATTGGGTGGTCAATGAGGCCAAGTTGTAGGGAACTGGATTGCACATCAAATTATTAGGTATTATTTGGTATGGTAAGACAAAAGTTATCTCCAATGCAGTCATAGAGATCTAGGTTTATCTTTTTCCTACCTGGATAAAGCAGTTGCAAACCTTCTTAGAGTTGCTGTGGCATAGGAAAGCTTTCCTTCCACATCTGGCCCAAGTATTACATACCCTGCATGAGGTAACAAAGGAAGGCACACCTGAGACTGGTTCCCAGAAGCACAAATGACCTTTACTACTGCAGAGAGAACTATAAAGACAGCTCAAACAGTCCATGTCTTTAAACCAGCCTAAGCATGTGTGACCATGGATAGTTATGGGTGGGCATTGTGGAAGAAATCAGAATGGTTGTGGCAACTGATAGGGTTCTCACTCCAACGGTGGAAAGAGGCTGAGAACCAATGCTCACTATCAGAAAAATAGCTGGCTGCAGCTTGTGGTTCCTTAATACCCAGAGAAAGCATCACAGAACTCTCCTGGCCATCAAGATCCCAATCTGATAGCAGGATGAATTTGAGATTGAACTCTTAAGCCCAAGAGTGGTACTGCCTAGATTCCCATGTTGGCAAAGTGAGGGGTTTGTGTGCCTGCAGTGTGGATGGAGCTACAGGAGATTCTGGGACTAGTGATGTATGTTTTATGGGATGCCCAAGATTCCCCACTCTTGGAACATATGGGAATATGGGACCTGAGACAAGGCCTTTTAAGGAGAGATTAGCCCCATTCCTGAAGATGCTTGGTACACTGATGGCTCCAGCCATGGACAACTGGCAGCTTGGACAGCCATGGAAGTGTAGCTCACAAACAGTATCATATGGTTTGACACAGGAACAAGACAGAGCAGCCAATGGGCCAAATTTTGTACTGTCTATTACTAGCCCATGAGCCATCCCCACTTATGCTTTGTACTGGCAATGGGGCATGGTATTGGGGGCTAACTTTATGGCTCACCACATGGTACTTGAATGATTGGACAGTGATGTATCAACCTCTTGGATGCTGAGCCATTTGGAAATATCTGAGGGCCTAGGGCCATCAAAAGCAAATAACAGTGTATCCTATCATTGGTCATAAAACCTTAGCATACTTTGGGAATGATGGAGTTGACTCACTGGCCAAGGTGAGATGGCTAGAATTGGACAGAGCTGCTTGACTACATTGCTGATTGTTGCATGTGAAGCAACAGACCATGTTGGCTACATTGGAGTCTCCATGGGTTGAGGTCTAGGCTGCCTGTGAACAATGTGAAGAACATTAGTGTATACACTCCTGAGAGGACTACAGTGATCACCATGCAGTTGCTACAGGGACAAATACCCTTGATCAGGTAGTATATTGATATCATTGTTTCCTCAACAAAACCAGAAGGGAAGGCCTACCTGGTTACTTGTGTTGTGTACCCATTATGCAAAGTTGCTTTGTAGAACAGAATGGGCTTGGACATGTTCATAATCTTACAATGTGGTGCTTGTCCTCTGATAGGTTCCAAATCTTGGGTGTACATACCTGATAACATAGTAACGTAAGGCAGACATTAGGTACCTTGACCCAGGACGCTGTAGATACACAAGCATTGACAAGGATTGCGTGCAGGAATGGTGGGTGTCCTTAAATTTGTAATGGCGTTATGCCCTAAGCATACTGTTTATTAGCACCTGCTTATTAGTGGCTCATTCCTGCACCCTATACATTGTGGATTATGGCTATAATGCTCCACACTTCTCATTAAGAGAATCATCCAGAAGATTCTCTCATAAATTGTGATGTGAAAAGCCCCAAGTGGGGTGCAGTGTGTGGTCAGGATACCCAAGATGGCTGGGCTCTGGCTGTTTATCTAGGCCTTCTGCTTGCTTGTAAGTCAACATATTTTGTGTAGCCTGCACACGTGTAGAGAACATACAAACAAGTAGTCTGTGTTATATAATATTTTTTCCACAATGAGCCTGTATTATATGATATCATATGTCAGGAGTTGGGATTTTTCAGCATTGCTCTCCATGCTGTGGAGATGGTAACAATATATCAGACATTCCCATAGTTCTGTGTTTCTTCAGGCTGCCCAAATCTCAAGTAAAGTTTCCTGTTCGGGACCAGTGGCAGAACTTGTTGCCTCTGTTGTTCTGTCTTCTGGAATATTGTCAAACACATGATACTTGAATTTCATATTTGAGTGTTGTGGGTGAGAAGAAATTGCAATGATGTGTGGCATGACTGTACATATCCTACTGAGTGTATCCTTTCCCAACCCATACACTTTGCTTGATGCTTGGCATATTGATGTGAAGCATTGCTTGGCATATTTCAAAGGCTTTTCTTGGTCAAGGTGTAACAAAGTACCACATGCTTTAAGCTTACATTGTCTTTAGAGATAAATATCAGAAAAAAATAGTGTTTATAATTACTGCCTTCCATCCTGCCTGTGACACAGGAGGGTAAGTGCCTCTTCTGCTCTATATTCTCTTTAGAGTAAAGCAATCAGATATGACTTCTATCATGGCAGAATTTGAGTCCCTTTTAATTCTAGCAGTCACTTTATCACTTCATTTTTTCCATCCTTTTACCTTACTAAGCTTTGCCGAGGCATTGCAGCCAGTATTTTTATATAACTAAGAAGATTTAATGGAATAATAGCATAAGCAAACTTCACTGGTTTGGCTCTTGATCTGATCTCGGACATGATACACAAAGAGCAATAAAATGCCTTGATTTTTTTTATTGGATTTTCTATTTGTTCATCCTCAGAAGGAATCTCTTAAATCTCAGGTTGAACCATATGAAATTGCTATTTTGTAAGTCAAAATGGTTGAATATTGACAATTTCATGTAGTTCAACCTAAATATTATCAAGAGAATCTCTACCCACTTCCTCTCAGAACAACCAATTCCTTAAAAAAGAAGCAAGCCCAATGGGCTGCAGAACAAAGAGCTGTCTAGAAAATATGGTATTTACTTTTGGTGAGAGAGATCAATCATTTCTCTGAATGGTCCCCAGCCTGACCACCATGGGCCCTCTGTGCAAGCTCTAGGCTGAGAAAGTGAACTGACTGACAACACTGGTTAAGTCCGATCACAAGGGCACTTAGTGACCATTTACACTTCATAAAAGTACTATTAGCTCACACAGAAAAATCATTTCATTCATCCTGTCTCCAAACTTTGCCAATTTTGTTTCCTTAAGACTCTGTTACCTACTTAGAACTTTAGCTATTGCCAAGAAATTTGTGTAGATGCTGATCTCAGGCCATCTCCCTTTCCAGACAAAGCAGGTGGAGAGATGTGCTGCTTGGCACTTAATTTTGATTCTATGTATTATGCCCAGGTCCGTCCTTTTGATTATCTACCAATGTGTTATAAACCACATTCAAACACAGAAGTGTAAAACAACTATTTTATTATGCCCATGGTTTCTGTGGGTCAGCAATTCAAATGAGGCACAGCAGAGACATACCTGAGGTTTTGGTTTAGCTTTATGGCTGGGGTCCACAACCCTGTCTGTGCATCTTCATTTATGTGTGGGCTCTTAGCAGGACCTCACCTAAAGGCTGTCTGCTAGAATATGTATATGTGCTCTCTCCAGGTGGCTTCCACCAGTGGGCCAGCCTGGGTTTCCTCACAGCATTGATGTGAAGGTTTCAAGAGTGAGCAACTTAAGAGAAACAGGTGGTGGTTGTATCACCTTTTTTTTAAACCTAGCCTCAGAAATCATAGAGTACCACCTCTGCTGAAATAACAACCCTTCCCAGTTGCAGCAGGCAAAATAAATCTCCACATCCCAATGGAAGGAGCAAATGCCCTTAATAAGAGGTGTATGTGGGGTGGGCAATATTTTATTTTATTTTTTTTCATAATTTTATTGATAAACAGATAGCAATGAGACAGTTTCAAATCAAATCGCTAGGACAGTTTCAATAACTAACACACTGCATACATTCTTCTTAGTGGTTAATTGCTGTACAAGTTGTGGACTTGAGATCTTATTTACAAA
>NW_004524586.1:28110136-28187380 GCF_000260255.1 Octodon degus | reverse complement strand
TTTTGACGAGAAAATACTTCTCAGTAAGAGCAGGTCGGGATGGGCAATATTATTGCTACTCATAAATGTTAGCTGTTATTAATAGACAGTCCCAGGACATTTTATTGAATGCAAATTGTATAGATTATTCTCAAAGCTTGATTTTTACTTATTAAATATTTAATTAAAACATAGTGTTATTTTTGTAATGTTTTGCACATTTCTAGCATTTTTGCACAATTTCAGAATGCAATTATTTTTATCCCTTTATTTATAAATTCCAAATTAATTGAGGACCCATTTTAGCTGTCAGCTGGAAAAGTAGCTGTTCATAGAGGAACACTGAAGTTTTATTTATGCGTTTTTGTAGTAAACTCAAAGTACAAATGGCAACATTGATTACTAATGGCCCAAATCTCATTATAGTCATGCGAGGATCAATATTTAGTTCTAATTTTTCTACCGTAAAGTCCAGGGAGAAATTTCTGTCTCCCATCCAGCAGCAAAGCAGACATTGGCTCAATCGGCCTCAGATCAGCAATGAAAGCAATACTAAGCTTGCTAGTCCTTGTGTTCACACCATGGTTCCATGCACTTTGCATTAGAGCTTCAATCCTGATAGCAAACGTTGTACAATAGCTGGTCACATAATGTCAAATGTGGCTAAGAAAACTTTTAAATGTTTGTGAAAAGATAATAAAAACATGTTAAGTAAATGCACACTAGTGGCTGGAAATTAATTTTTAAAAGGATGAAAACGCAAATGAGAAGCAGACAAAATTACTTTTTATAAATGTTTTTCAAAAGTGTGCAATTATCTTAGGTTGCATAGAAATTATAAAAACATGGACTGGATGTTTTAAATGTTAATTCTTATGCTAATTTGCTTTCAGTCACTGTATTTAGTTCTAGAGACAATTCATTAAGGCATTTGCAAACTAGCATAGCAGGAACAAGAGAATGAAAATAAACAATAAACAAAAAGTGTGTGTGAAGAATCAAACTTCTAGTGAGCAAATAACACACTTTAAATTTAATAATGCATTCTAAACCCACCTCAAGCTGTGGTCTCCATAAAGGGAGACACCATGTATGTCTGTTTCAATGTTTTTTTTTTAAAGTTTTTTCTTTGTTTTGTGCAGGGTCTCACTACGCAGCTCGGACTTGTAGTGATCCTCCTGATTTCTGCCTCCCTAGTGCTGGGATTATAGGCATGTGCCACCACGCCTGGACTGTATCACCAGCTCAGCATGCCCAGGGGCGGGGCTGGCATTGCACACGGTACCAGAGATTGAACCCTGCCCCCTGTGCTTACCTAAGCAAGTGCTTAGTCTGCTGAGCTATATCACCAGCCCCCAATATTTTATTTACAGTCCATGCATATTTAATTATTTGAATGTATGTCACACTATCCACATTTGAAAATTAATCTTGAAATACTCAACTTCAATTTTAAACAATTTGTTGCTTTGACTGTGTTCAACTGAAATGTTTTCAACCAATTTATTATTTATCAACTCATCTTGAGCCATACTAGGCAAAGAAAGCATTATTAGAAATGAAAAGGACTGTGAGATACAATTTCTGGCTTCATTTTTGGGGTATTTTATTTGAGGATAAAATGAGTGAAAAATTTCTTAAGACTTGAATAATGGAGATCTCTCACTTTATAGTTATCAAAGCAAATGTAAGCATCTACTTCTTATAATGTAGCCTGTAAGGTAATATTAACCATGACAATACAAAAAGAAAAGAAAAGAACTAATGGAAAAAATAAAAAAAAAACCCACCTTTTTAAAGTGCAAACTGAGACAACAAGATGCTAAAGTAATTTCTTCCAATAATCAAAAGTGTAGAGGAACACTGGAAAAGGCAGAATTATAAGGGTGGAGTTGCAGCCTTTGCTCAGAATTGAGTGGAGATGGGATTGTCTGTATTCTGTAACCATGGGGATTGAGGTTTAAGTGGAAAATGGGGGCAAATACACTTGAGGCGAGGTCAAAGCCAGAAAGATAGGACATTTTAAAGCCATGATCTTCATAGGAGTCTGCCATAGTGAAAGGATAGAACAAAACCAAAGTCTACTTGGATTGCAGTCCATATAGTGTCAACTATTCTGTTCTCTTGTCCCTCATTTAAAAGATTGGAATTTTCTGTTCTCAGTTGAACTTGTTATTCAAATATATATTCCCTTTAAGAACGAATAAGCTCCATCTCATAAAATGAACATAAAAAGCAGTCCCCATCCAGTGCCCCATTGAGTGCCCCATCCAGACCCCAGGCAGAAGCAAATTGTCACTCTTTTAGAAAGTCACATGTTGAACACAAGCCATGAGAGATTCATATAGAGAAAGCTCTACCAAATAGGAGCTCATGGGCCAGCCGAATAGCTCAGTGGATTAAAGTGCCTGCAAGCAGGCGCAGGGGCCAGGGATTCCATTCCTGGGCCCGCAGTGCCGGCCCCGCCCCTGGGACGCACTGAGATTGCAGTTGAGACTGGACGTGGTGGTGTGCACCTGTAATCCCAGCTCTTGGGAGGCTGTAAACAGGTGGATCACTACAAGTCTGATCTAGTAGTGAGACCTTGAACACCCTGTAGACCCTTCACTAGAATACAAAAATAAAATAAAATAAAATAAAATAAAAAATAAATAAATAAATAGATGGGAGCTCACCACTTTAAAAAAAAGGCATAAGGATCCATGACACTGTCAGTGGAAGGTAAACACAGCCAAGAGTTGGATAATACTCATCTATATGTGTAATAGTCTCATCTAAAGTCCTTCAGATGAGACTATTACACATATAGTATTAAATATTTCTACACAGTTTTTGTCTAAATCTTTTATCTCCTAAGGATAGCACTGTTGAATGATTATGGGATCCTGTGGAGAAATGCAATCTTTAGTCAAAACGTTAAGAAATTGTGATTCATGGTCCTATAAGCCCTCTTTAAAATTATCTAATAATTTTTAAGCAAAACATGAAGTACCAGGGTCCAGGCGTGGTGGTGTGCACTTGTAATCCCAGCACTTGGAAGCTGAGGCAGGAGATTGCCTTGAGTTTGAGGCCAGATTGGGCTACGTAGTGAGTTCAAGGATAGTTTGAAATACACAGGCAGACCCTTTCTCAAAAACAAACAAACAGAAAACATAAAATTTAAGGTAATACCCAAAACCCCTCAGCATATTTGAAAAAGAACCAGTTGACTTACTTTGAAATGAAAAATATCTAGTCATTAAAATACAAATTTGATAAGCGAATTACAGGTTACAGAGCTGAAGATGTAGTGAAATGACGTAGAGCTAAAGATTTGTCCAGAATGCAACAATTTTTGGAAATCCAAGGCAATCACTCCAGATTGGTACAATCAGAGGATAGAATATCTTGAAGAAGTTGAAATTAGCTGAATCTTAAAGATATATTAAAATAAAAAGATATCCTTTGTGCTAGAGAAATAAAAATACAGAACAAATAACATCCAATTTTTTGTTTAGTTTTTTAGACAGGATCTTACTATACAGTTTAGGCTGTCTTTGAGCTCACTATGTAACCTGGGCTGGCCTCGAACTTACAATTTTCCTGCCTCAGCCTCCCAAGTGCTGGGATTACAGGCATGTGGCACCACCCTGGCTTAACAACCAATACTGAGCTTCAAGTTTAAAGAAAAAAATGTAGGTATGTGCATAATTAAAAGATTAGAAAAAGTTTCAGAAGATCTCCTGGACTGACACATATTTAATTTTATTAGCTTGACTATGTCATGATCTCATCCCTGGCTCAGTTTGTTACCATAGAAATGGGCTCTTATTGGTATGGGCTGGGCTCTGTTACGTGGGGCCTAAGGTGGAGTGAGACTCACAGAAAGTACTGGGAGTGGAGAAGGAATGGTTTCCCCAAAGAAACTGAGGGTTCTGCGACATAAGAAGGGTAATGGATTCTGAGCAGACCAGAAGAGCAATTAATTTGTACACACAATCATTATCTTCGCAACTCAAGTGTAAACTTCTTGAGAACAAGGACTCTGTATTACACTCCTGTCTCACACAATGACTCCCTCAGTCCCTTGTTATGATGTAGTGTTTAATAATAATTAATTTGATTTGACATAACTTTGTTTGTGAAATGAGGAAGTTGGAATACAGTATATGAGTTCCAAGGTTTCTCCAGCTTTAATAAAGTACTTTGAATGATTGACCTGAGGATATAACTTATACAGCTCCACAGTAAGCACTTTTTGTATATTCCATAGACAAAATCTGAACATTCATTTTTATGTATATCTTGTAATAGATGTTTTCCACTTTAGAACTTCAAAAATTTTATGAGGTCATTATCACATTAGTGTTTTTTTTTGTGTGTGTGTAACTGGGGCTTGGACCCAGAGTATTTGCATTGAGCTAAATCACCAGCAACGCCCCCCCCCAAAAAAAAAAACCCTTTTAAATTTTGAGACAGATTTTTTACTAAACCACTAAATTGGTCAGGCTGGCTTTGAACTTGTGATCCTCCTCTCTCAGCCTTCCCAAGTGCTAGGAATACAAGCCCATGTTGCTGCGCTCAAACTTAGGTCTTCTCTGAGTGCATCATTCATAATATGAAGGAACGGTTGTACTAATTATGCATAGCCCATTTCTAAATATTCATATTTTTGATTGAACTATTTAATTTTCATCACTTCTAACCCTCTAAACTAGAAATGTGAGATTTATCTTCACACCTTCCTCTTCCAATAAGTCTTCTTCAAAACTCAGGGCCTTGATCAACACTTCCCATTTTGCCTATCCAAAAATTACCATCTTCCTTTTTCCTTCCCTCCATTCTACCATCTCCTATTAATTCTACCTTGAAAACATTTTAGACCTCTCACCTCTAAATTCTTGCTTACATCTTCATAGCCATGGTTCAACTCCTGTAGTCACTTACTAGGCCTTCTTTCCATTGTATTTGTCATATGGGCAAGCAGTGGTGAATGAAGAGATGTGAGACAATTTGGCTTATTTAAATCCTGGCTCTAGGGGCCAGGGAGATAGTCAGTAGAATAGGTGCTTGCTTGGCAAGCGCAGGGTCCTGAGTTCAATCCCTGGTACAAAAAAAAAAAAAAAAAAAAAAAAGAAAAAATCCTGGCTCTAGTCCTTACCTCTGTGTGATTTGGGGTAGTTCCATAAACTCTGTGAGCCCCAACTCCCTTTTGAAACAAAAGAGGCTAAAATAGTACCTTACAGGATTACTGAAAACATTAGATGAGTTAAAACATGTAAAGTACTTAGAATAATGTCTAGCACATACTAGATAACACATAAGTGTTAACTATTATTATTGTTTTTTTTCAAGTATGAAGTCATTTTTATTTTGTTGATAAAATGTATCTTTACTCCAATAAAATAATCAGAGAGCCTGATTCATGTTGTTACAGTCTATTGACTTCCTAGAAGTGTTTCTGATTTGGAAAGGCAATCTTTCCAAAGAGAGATACAACTGAAAAAAAATGCTTCATAGGAAATATAAAACTTGGGCTGCGGATGTAGAGCACCTGCCTAGCATATGTGAGGTCCTGGGTTTGGTCCCTGGTACTCAGAACAATCGCTGCAAATTTCTGTAATGGATGTTGCAGTTTGTATGGGTCCATAGTTGTAAGCAACAGCCATTGCATGATGCATTCTCATAGAATTTCTGGTCAGAAAGCAGAATTATTCTTGGAATCCAAGCAGGAGAGAAAGAGGTGGGTGGCAGCATGGAAACCAACTTACAACCCTGCCTCTGCTGCTCAGCTCTGTGGTGAGTGGACTCTGGATGCCACTGGATTAACTTTTTGTTCAAAAGTTACATTGAAATTAGAGATGATGATTTTGTAGTGCACATATATCTCATGCAGGATCTTTTTTAATGAAAAATTTTTAATGGAAAAAAGATTAAACAAAATTGCACAAGATGATAGTAGAATAACAATAGTTAATCCATTGTATATTATTATTTTTAAAGTAGTTACTCATGGTACAGGATATGGGCATAAAACTTTTTCTAATCAAAACAAATATAAACCTTCCTTTTATATGAACTAAGAGACACTAAATATATTGCTAATTTGCATGTTTTCATCTTATTTCCCTTCCTTCATTTCCCCTACTCTATCATATTTCCTTTTGCCTTTATTTATTTATTTTTTCCATAATTTTATTGAAAAACAAATAGCAATGAGACAGTTTCAAACCAAATTGGTAGGACAGTTTCAATAATTAACACATTGCATACTCTCTTCTTAGTGGTTATTTACTGTACAAGATGCAGACATGATATCCTATTTACAAACAACATTAGAACAAATTCCTCTATTCATTAAGAGAATGCAACTATATATCTATCCTAACCACTTTGAATACAAAATGGACATTCATCTGTATCCCCTTTTTTTGTTAAGTTCCATTATTTGAACATTATAGGTGTGTAAACTCAGCAAAATATTCTAAAAGAGTCCAGTAGTCCATAATAGTATTGGGTCTTCCGCTTCACTGGCAAACTATTATTATTGTTAAGGGTTTTATTTACAGCATTTTTTTGCTGTAAATGTTTAAGTAGCTGACTCCTCTACTGGACTTGGGACTTGTCAAGGATGCAGTTATATTATTATTATTACTAACATTTTGAAGTTGTAGCATTATTTAGTAATTTAACCACTAGTACCCTTCAGTGTAAAGGCATGTTAAACTGTAGTCAAATGAATTTTGTCAGAATAAGATAGTTCTATGCCATGACCACTAGATGACAGCAAAACCTTTCATAAAATCACTTTTCTCAGACCCGGCTGCAGTGTGCCGAACATATAGCCCCTTTGTCTCTTTTTTTTTTGTACATTCTTATTGTCACAAACAACAAAATGTCATCCTCATCTTCAATAGGAACAGCTACAACAAAGGCAGTTCATGGAGTGGTCCAGAATTTTGCACATTGAGCACAGTTCACAATTAAGGTGTTGGAGAATCTTTGCAATAGATTTTAGAAATTACTAGTCAAAAATGCTGAAAGTATTGTTATTGAATCAAAAGCCAGCTGTCATCCATCCATACGTAACTAGCATTCCTGAAGGCTAATCAGTCACAAGAAAGATGTAGACCCTTGGATCTGGGATGCATGACGGCACATTCTCACCTTGTGAATGACACATCTCTCCATTAATAATAAAGAACTGTTTTGTCCTATATAGTTTGGGATGGAGTAATTAATAGGGATTTTTTTTTGTCGGTATATGGGTAGTAATTTAATTCTAGGGCTTACAGTCCTCTTTGGGATTTCCCATAGGGGGGATTTCCCATAGGTCATATTTAAGCATGTGTTTGGTATTTCTCATTTCTGTCACCCTTGCATCAGAGACACTTTCTATTATGTTACTTTCAGCAAAGATCCCTAGGGGTGAGGGGACTGGATACAGCTGGATTATCTAGCTCTAGATTCCATGGACCCTGCCAGGAGGCAATTAGTTTTCTAGCTTCTTCCAACTGGCTATTATCAACAAGGAACTGACACTTTTTCTTAGAGTGGGATTTACTCTCCTGGTCTTTAAATATTCCTGAATTCTCACTTTTCTCCCCTTCTCTTCCCTCTCTCTTCTCTCTCCCTCTTAAAATTCTACCTATTTCTTTTTTTACAGTGCAGTCCTATCTTAACCATATAAAAAGATCCATGCAATAGAGATTTGTTCTCAAAAACGGGAGGATTTTCCTTGCATACTAAATATAAGCATATGATTTCTTGGTAGAAAAAAGTATTTCCACTTAACAGCAATGCTCAATCATGGCTAGCACTGCCCAAAGCTGAATGAGCATCGTTGAATGCAACGCAGAGCAGCAATGACCTACTTAAGAGCACCCCGAATCACGTGGGGGTGAAAAATGATTTCCATTCCAGTCTCTTTTCTTAGCACAATTTTTTTTTCCAGGTGGAAAGAGGCTTTACTCGCCCTCTCACTGCTCAAGCCAAATCTCCATTTGAGATGCAGGCTTCTTTAAATATAGTCGGAGCCTTAGGAACATTGAGTCAGATTATCAGAGCTGAAATCAGCTTTTTCCTTTGTCGCTGCCCCCTTTCTTTTCATCCAATAGCAAGTGAGAGAACTCATCTACAGCGCAGGAAAGACTAATTTGGGTTGCACTCCTAAGACCAGGCTGCTGGGTTCACCTCAGTTACTGAACACGTGGCTCCCTGTAACAACACGAAAGAACTAAGTCTCCATCCGCAGCATACAACTAGCTTTAATAAAGAGTTGAAGAAATTTCAAAGAAGCAGAGCATATGCCTACATTCCCCTGGGGTAGCATACATTCTACTAAGTATTTTGATTTTGGAGCACGCAAATGTAGGAGGGGATTCTACTCTATAGCGATGTGCTTGTGGGCTGGCATAAAATGTATGCCTAACTACAGCCGTCTGGGGTTGCTTCTCACAGGGCCTGGTGGAGGAGTCTCCAGCACGTGGGTGAAGCCGCTGCCTTGTGATCTGCCTCCCTGACCGGATAGTTGGCCTCGCAGCTGCCTTATGTAATGCGATCTGTTTGCTGATGGGCTCCTGCTTGATTGGTTCCAGGGTGGGAACTGCAAAACCTGTGCACAGTCCCCGTGAGTGCTCGACTCAGCCAGCTGAGTCGATTTTGTTTTTCTAGTGAGCCAGGAGGTTAAACTGAACCTCCCTGAAGAAATAAACGGGGGCTCACTGAGCGGCAAGAACTGATGTGGGTGAATAATGGAGGTGGTTGAAGTGGTCTGAGTTAGAGGTGTGGTGGGTGGAGGAAGAACGAAAAGGCAGGCGGGGAAGGCAAGGGCCGCCGCAGCTAACCGCAGAGCCGTGGAATGCGCTCCTTGTCAAATGCAAGCGGCAACCGGGAATGGAGTAGGGCTCAGCGAAAGTCTAATAAAAGAACTGGCTTTCTTTTGCTGCCCCTTCAGCCTAAATACTTCAGATAGCCAGCACATGGCAGGGTTTTTACAAGGAGGCAAAAAGTGGAAAGACAAGCGTCACCACTGGCAGAGTTTTCACGGAAGACACAGCATGTTGTGCTCTATTAATAAAAACGTCATTTATTTCTAGACAAAACCCTTTGAAAAAAGTATGCCTATCTGTTCTGGAATTTTTTTCATCCATGTTGCCAAATTGAGGGGACTGCATACTGGTCTACGTACCACTTTTGGGTGTTTTGCTAAGAGTTTAACATAAACAGCCTAAATCTTTCTACTGCTGCCCTTTCTGAGTTGCTTTATTCTCACTTTCCTATGAACACGCCTAGCAACAAGGTATTTTGAGAACTCTCTAACAAACATCACTTCTGAATTTCTCTTGTGCAAATCTCCATGAGAAGTAACACAACTCTCAGCGGGTCCTCCATAACAGCCAGCTTATGACTTTAAAATTGAACACTAACAAGTTCTCCATAGATCTTCTCCCCGCCAATAAAAAATTCTTTTTGGTAAGGCAATTTTGTTTACTACTTCGAGAGCCAGTCTTTACTGACATTCATCACCAGAGGGCGCGCATTCATAGAAAATGCACCAGTTCCCCGCTTTGACTGATAGACACCCCCCCCAACCCGCCGCCGCCCCCTTGCAGGATGGAAGGAACACGTTTTATTCGGAGGTATTTTCAGTTCAAATTCAAGTTCTAGAACTTTGATTTATTATTAGCCTGTTCCCTTACTTGGGAAGGAAAGAGAGAAAAACAGGTCTGTCTGCTACCATTGTGTTCTACTCCGGTTCAGGGACAGCCTTAGAAACTGCAAGTCAAATTTTTAAGATAATCAGGAGCCTGATCCAGTATGGATCTGAAAGCATGCCACATAAGGTTTAGCTTTTTAAAATGACAAATCGCCTCACGTTACTCAAGAAATCACAAAAGCTTCACACCCACCCCTTCTTCCCCCGAGCTTTGTCCTTCTGCAAGTGATTTGCAATACCAGACAAGTATTATATAATGATGAAGCAGAAGTCGGGAGCGGTGGCTTGTTATTTCTTTCGGAGAAAAGACATTTAAAAAACTGTTATTATAGCACCATCCTCAAGGCTGTGAGAACAACATTTCTGACAATTGTTAGAAGCGTGGGGCAGCGGAACCTATCAAAGTTTGTGTCAGTGCTCCACGATTGCCCAAGGGGGTAGTTTGAATGAAAAGACTCAGCCTGAGGTGAGGGGCAGCAAATAGAAAAGCTATGGATCTGAAGTTTGAAGGAAAGCAGGGTCTAATCCTGGCAGGCTGCTAAGTAGCGAGCTGAATATCATTGAGTCAATTACTTACCTTTTCTGACTTCAGCAAGCTGGCGATTAGATGATCCCTGGCTCCTCCAGTTCTAAGTTATTCTACTCTCACGAATAAATCTAGAAGACATTATTAACTTGGCTTCTCAAGGATACAGCAGCAACTACCAATAAATCATCCATTGTGCAGGATGTTAAAATACTTCAGCCAGTTCTGAAGTAGTCCGTATTTATTATTTTTGAAAATAGTCCTACTATTTGGCAACAACTTTAGTATTTTTATGACAATCCCAGAGTAGTTCTGTCCAGGGAATGCTAGTGACTGTGCTATGGTAAAACCCAAAACACCATGACCAACAATAAAAATGACAACAAAAAAACCCAACAAAACAGTGTTGGGTTGGACCCTGTATCTGCCTTTTCTTTTCTTTGTGACCTTGGACATAGTACTTAAATATTTGGGCTTTTGATTTTTAAACTACAGGAATCTTTTAGGGTTGTACTGATAAATACTGATCTAACTAGATGGCCAGGCACATCGTGAACTGTCATTATATGGTAATTCTTTAGTACTGTTAATGTTTATCATTACTACTAAGACATCCAATCTATAAATTGATTAAAGAGTTATTTAACTTCAAAAACCTATGCAGTATTTATCTCTACTAATTCAGCAATGTCAGAATTGGAAAATCTGAACTGTAAGGAGGATTTTCCTTGAAGATGATCCTGCCTTGGAAAAATAATCTCATTTAGTCTCCCAAAGGTAGAATTTGGGAATGTTGGAGTGCTTTGTCTTTGTCGTGTTCTTTATGCTTTTGCCCCAGGACAGGATGAGAAAACTTTTGCTGTGGGAAAATACAGATTCCCATGGCATAGCGGATGCTGACTGGTGGAAAGTGCTGGCGCACGGCATAGGATAGGCGTGGAGACCACTGTATCAGGCTCTCAGTCCTGGATCTCCTTCAAAGTTGTGTTGCTCAGCTGGAGACAGAAAAGAAAGATTTACTTTAAAAATGGTGGAAGTCAACACCAATACCATCCCAGTCTGTTAAGCTGAGCTCCGTGGGTGGCATGTGGAACAGCTTAATTGCACATGTGTGCCTGCGAGGTGGAATTTCCTGTTTCAGTGAGTTGGCCATGTGTGGATGTAAAGACGGCTAGGTGCTTGGCGTGCAGCCCCAAGAACTCACCTCAGCTTGCTGCAGGCTGCTTTGCTTGCACACCTGTGGCTTTCTGGCTGAGGGCTTTTTCTTTTCTGACTGGAGCTCATGCTCACATCTAGGTGCCACATTTAGTGCCTCCCCCTGCAACAAAGCTGCCCTCAACCAATGGCAGGATGTGAGTGGGAGGAGAAACATCTCCTTGCTTTCCACACCAGTTGAGTCAACTCTAAGTTGTATTCTATGCTGTCTCCTAGAGTGCCTCAAAGGATGCGCTTGTCTTATGGACTTTTTGTCTTTCCTTAACCGCCTCTTGCTTCCTTTATTTGTGTATGCAGAGCACTTGCATTCTAATCCTATTTCTGCGTCTTCTGGGAGAATCCAACCTAAAATATTGTGATTAGGCTTCTACTTCAAAATTGTGATGTGATTTTCATTTTTGCATACAGTACATGAGTCATGGTGCCATGCAGATGTATCTCTGGTACAGGGCAGCTTTGGGTCAAGGTCTTTAAACTCTCAAAATTTCAATTGGCACATCGAAAAAAAGGAACACTATCATGTTGCCTAGTAATTGGCTGATGTGTTGACTGAATGTGAATCTGTAAGTGCAGTGCCTAGGATGGCGGCTGGCTTACAGGAAGCAAGCCTCAGCTTTTGAGTAAATGGTGATGATCACTGATTTTCATTGTTCTTATTTGCCCCCTTAAATGTACTGTACATATACGCTTCTATTCTGGAAATCAGAAGAGAGAAAATGATCAGCTGTAGGCTTTTGCATTCCTGTGGCAGAACGTGCTTTCCTCAGGAGCATTAAGGTTCATTTAAGAAAAGTGCTACATGAGCAGCAAGAAATGGAGGCACATAAAAGAAACGTGAGTGAGAGTGAACTGTCCCAGTTGGGCTCTGAACATGCTAGGTGTGCAAGTGGGAGCTCGCACAGTGAACAAAGCCAGAATCCAGGCGGTACAGTATTTTTAGAAGTTGGAGAAATTGCTGGGGAAGAAGTAAGAGGGGAAATATGCAGCATTTATATAACACATTTCCAAGTAGCTCTGAAAGGAAGTTTTATATTTAATGGAGTTGTTAACAATTGGAATTGAAAGCCTAAAATAGAAATAAGAGCACTTAGCCAACTTGGGGGCATTTTGTTGGGTCTGCTGCAGAATATTAGGTTTGGAGAAACTGTATGCAGGGAAAGGTAATATACATGGATGTGAACATAACCCTCTTATTAAATTCAAGATAGATTTTGTTTTAAGATTCTTACTGATGATTTTATCTTCTTGATTGAACCATGTCTTTTCCTACACGAAGAAAACAGCCTTCCCTGTCCATTAGCTTATCTCTTTCTCCTTTTCTTTTAATAAAACAGTGCTTTCAACTTCAGTGCTTTTGCTCACACTGCATTTTTACTTAGGCTTACTGTCCGCCCACAGAAACTCTATCCTTCAAATTTCTTCTACTACTCAGAGCCCCAGAGACTCTGCTTTGACTAGTGGAGCTAGACAGGAAATTAGGCCCCTGCTGTGAAGATCTTTGATGCTTGTGTGTTTAGCCTATAGAAATTGAAGCCACTGGAAGTCTTTCAGGAAGACAGTCACATTACCCACTGCATAGGTGACCTGGGGGTAGAGTAAATGACATCTTCAGAGAGAAAGAGACTGGTGCCAAGTTAAGTAGCTAATGTGGTGGCTCAAATGCAAAAAGGTCAGGGTACAAACTAGGCAAAGAACAGAGCCAAAGGGGCAGAAAGAATGAATCTGTGAGACTTCAGAGTATTAATTTGGGAGAATTTTTTTTGACTAATTTGGTAGGGGTAAAGGGAAGAAGTGATGACAAGGGTAAGTAAAGGAGTGGGACTTGAGTTTTCCACCTGTTTGTGGAGGGCAGGGCAGGGCAGGGAATGGTATGAATTTGATTTGGCTGCATGCTACTTGGCCATTCATTTGCAACTTTTCCTGTGTGCCACCAGGAATGTGAGTCTGAACTTCCACACAAGAACAGAGGAAGTGAGGTAAATTTGGTAGTCTTCTCCAAAATCTCAGTAATTAAATTGTTGGGTAGGAGAATAAAAAAAAGAAGAGGTCACTGGCCAAAGCTAAGGTGAAATCTGATACCTAAAAGATTGGTGAAGGAAGAGAAAACTGTAAGGAAAAATTTGGTGAAGTGGAAGGAGAGTCAGTGTGTAGCTTCAGATGGTGAGAGATAGAGGCTTCGAAATCAAGAGGCCTTGGAGGAGCCCAAAATATGCAAATTACATCAGGTGAGATATGAAGTGAGGAGAGCCTACTTGTGGTTTGACATGTTTGTGACCAGAAAGAGTTGCTGGGTGAAAGTAGATAGACAAGCAGATTGCAGGGCACTGAATAGGCATGAGATGGGAGAAAGAGAGAGAGAGAGAGTGGGGCTAAACACCTTCTTGGAGAACTTGATGAAGGTTCAGAGCTAGGTCAAAGCTAGAAAACATGAAGCATAGTTATTTCGCTGCCTGGATCTAGCCCCTTGGTAGGGCTTTCCTAAATGTTGTTTTGATCTTATGGCCTAAATCTGTTGTGATCAACAGAAAGGTTAATGTGACCAAACAGCATCAAGAACTCCAGGGCAATAGGTCCTGCAAGTAACTGTTAGAATAAATTGTTTAAAAAGTAAAACAGGGATATCCAAAGGTGACTCCTGTGCCATGTGAACAAATTAAGTTTTTCTTCTTTATATAAGGAGAAAATTATAATCATGCCCTAAATGGTCAGCTGTGTAAATGGGAGCATAATTTGCATGCATGGCCCAGGTGATTCCTCTGGGAACATTGTACCCGAATGCTTGTTCAGGTAATTTAAGCAGATGTGATGAAATATTAAAATGAATGTTTGCTTTTGCAGTCATTCAATAATAGGCATGACAGATTCTTCTTTTATAAATGTGAGAAGAATTTGATGACTAAATTCAGAGGAACAAGCAGTCTAGGTGTTGGGGTAGTGACGAAGTCCTTGACATTATAAGAGCTAATGAACAAAGTAGAAAAGTATGCACTTCCTCTTGCATTTTGGAGAAAATACTGACTTTCCACTTTATTTTAACCTGCATCTTGGATATTAGTTGTATTATAACTCAGATAAATTGTAAAATCATATCAGATTAGGAGGAATTTAAATACTGAATAGACAGCTAATGATATTAAAAGTAATTGCTATTTTTAGTATGAATAATGACATGGTTATGTTTCAGCAAAAGAATCATTACTAATGTCACATGCTGAAATGCCTAAGGATAAAGTGGTATGATTTCTGAAATTTGTTTCAAAATAATTTAAAAGGAGAGAAGAAATGGAGGGAGGACATGGGCAGGGGTAGAGGTCGATAGCCTTTTAAACTGGGTGATAGGTACATGAGAATCCTTTCTATTTTTGTTTGCTTAAAATTTTCCATAATAAAATTTAAGGGAGCAAAAATATGTCTAGTGTCTTTGAAGATGATTAAGTGTTAAGCAGAGACCCATCAGGATATATACCAGTTACTGAGCTGCTATGTGGCAGGTATGAGGCATCTGTGTTCATGTGGGATGAGAGGAATAACAGATTTAGCTACATTACCCATGGCTTGAATTGCGACATCACTGGCATGCTTTTATCTGTTTCTCCTTTCATCTTAAAGATGTTATTTCAGATGTCGATGTGAATTTTGTCATTGAGTGTGCTGAGCACAGTGTTACTGTGTGGCAAAACAAACTTAGAAGCAGGGAGTGTAGGGAAAAGATCTGTACCCTTACATTTCCCAAGCCTTTCCCCCCATTTTTCTGAAAGACAATCAGATCCTTTAACTACCACAAGGAGAAAACATTCTAGCCACTTAATCTTGGGTTGGAGATGCTTATCATATAGAATGAAATAGTCATAATAATAATAAAATAGTAATGATGATCATGTATTAAATGAATTCCTCATGCTAGCATGTAGTAAATATTTTATAGGCATGGGTTAGAGTATTCCTTACAACAACCTTATGAATTAGCAATTATTATAGTTTTTATTATTATTCTCATCTTGTGAATTTGAAGAAGTTGCCCCTGTTCAGTGCCATGTAACTAGTGGAAGAACCAGGTTTTAAAATGTATCTTTCTATCTCTAAAGCTTGTGCTATTTACTACAAGAACAAATGCCTCTTTGCCTTTCTTTTATGTATCTTTGGAGCTCTGATGGGTTCAGATTTAGAAGCTTACTGTGGCTGTAATTTTTCTTCTTTATATTATTTGTAAGTTCTCCAGATACAGCTTCAACAGAGACCTTCAATTTTGAAAGGAACATTCTAGAAGCTCCATGCTCAGCCATTATGCACACATGGCTTCAACTCTGAATGTGAACTCTTACTGAGTTCTGGCACAGGATGGGACTGATGGCTCAGGGAAACCTGTTAGTTTGTGATCTACTCAAAGTATTGAGCCTTGGAAATCTGTCTATAGCTACCTGGCCACAGAATTACCAAGGCATTCAGGACTTCTGTTGTGGAAAACTGAATCTTATTGTTCATATTGACATATATGATGTATTTTGCACACCTATATTTATATAATAAATCTGTTGTTATTTTTAGACTTTTGTAATCTAAATCTGTGAAAGTAGGAGATGATAGGTGTTTAGAATGTAGGCTTCTGAATATGACAGCTTGGATAATACATGCAATTTAATAGCTCCATGGCCTTAAGAAGTGGATTAACCAATGGTCAACTTGTAACACCCAGTTTAACTGAATCAGCATGTTCCTGGGTGTGGAAAGCCCATCTGAGGATTGTTGCCAACAGCATAAATTGAGAACTGTAGGGGAAGATGTTGTGCCATTGATTCTCCCTGTTGCACTGTCTTTCCTGATGTGGACTCAGCTGTTCTCATTGTTGGAGGAGCTCATGTCCTTGCTGTCACTGAGAATGGCTGAATTTCTCTTTGGAGGAGCTTTGGTGCTTACCTTGATCATCGCTTCTTGGCTCTAGTGCAGATCCCTCAGCCTGCTGGCACAGATCCTTCAGCCTGTTGGCGCAGACTTTCTAGCTTCTGTCACTGACCTTTGGGCCATCCCAGTGAAGATATTTGAAAAAGGCTTGTATGGGATATTGCTGTGGGCTGTAGGCTTTCAGCTGGGCTTGTGTAGGACATTGCTATGGGAGCTGTACTTCTGGGGTCAGGTTAGAGCCCTCACAGTTCTGCGACATTCTTCGAGGGGGGACATCCTGTAGCCACCTGGAGCCTGTGTCCTGAATCCCAGTATCCTCTGCTCAAAACCATACTCTCCTCTATCAGTGGGTTGTCAAAATGTTGTCTTGTGGACAATAGTGACTGCTGACAAAGGAGATGATATGCTTATATGCTACTAGTGACAGGGTAAAATGACACAACCCCTTTGGAAATCAGTTTCATAGTATCTGCTAAAGTTGAGTGTGTGCTTACCAATGACCCAGAAATCCTTCCTGAAGCAATACTCCCAGTATAAATGTGCATATATTTTCATCATAAGTCATGAGCTTGAATGCTCATGACAACAGTACTCACTAAAGCCAGATGCCCATCAATCCTGAAATGAGTAAATGCACTTTTTGCTACTTACACAATAGAATACTGTACTACATTGCAATGAGAATGAACTATAAGTCTGAATGATAATATGGATAAATCTCTCAAATATAATGTTAAATCACCAAATCTAGATGCAAGAACAACATCAATTACATGATTCCACGTACACAGAATATGAAAATAAGGAAGATAAATCCATGGTAATACAAGTCAGGATAAGGCTTGCCCTCACAGGCAACTAACTAGTGACTGGAAAGGGAAAAGGAGGAGATTCCAGGATGCTTGTTTATGTTCTTTTTCTTGATGTGGGTGTGGATGACCTGGGTGTATCCAGTTTATAAAAATTAAATGAGTTATACACGTAGGATATGCACACTCTTCTGGATATGTATCAGATTTCAAAAGATGTTTCAACAGAGAAAACAGGTAACTTTTCCCACATTCTGAAAATTGGGCAGTGAGCATATGGAGTTATTATTGCTGCTGCAATCTAAAACTTGTATTCTAATTTTGTAAATGGTTTTGTTTTTATGTGTTTATATCTTGTTTCTCTAATTAAATTTTAAACTCTTAGACAAGGATGACTGTGTCTTGTTTTTCTTTGTGTTCCTGCAGTGGATGAACAGTATGCATGCTCATTAAATATTTGTTCATTTATCAGGAGAAAAAAACAGTCTTGTCTGGCTGTTGCATAGAAGGGTACTGTTTTCACGTCCAATCATAGCAGAATCTTTTAATAATTATATTTCTTAATTTAAGACAGTCCTGGAATAGTGTGGCTATTTTGAGCTCTTAACCTTGTGTTTTAGACAATCTGATGTGCCAAATGCTTTGACTAAATTCTCCTGAGGTAAAATGCCAGCTTTGGAATAGATTTTCTCAGAAGCCAACTTTGAGTGCTGGCAGAATGGAATGGCTGGCTGCCAGTCAGAGGCAGGAAAACTTGCTCTGAACTTTGGTTGACTATCTTGCTAACTTACTGTGCTATGCATGAATTCATTCAGGGTCTCCAGGGAGGGAAGGAGAGAGAGAGAGAGAGAGAGAGAGAGAGAGAGAGAGAGAGAGAGAGAGAGAGAGAGAGAATTTATTTGAAGAGCAACTAAGAGAGAGAGAGGATTTATTTGAAGAGCAACTAAGAGAGAGAGAGGATTTATTTGAAGAGCAACTAACTCTAGGGCCCTAGCCACAGTGGAACAGTGGGAAATGGTGCTGGTTTAAGACACTGCTGGTGAAATGGGTCACCATGTCAGCTTAACCAGAGGACAAAGTCTCTGTGAGTTAGCTATAATTGAAGAGAGAACTGAAATTAAGGGGGAGTATCAGGGTTTGCTTTTAGTATAAAATCAAAATAGCCCTTTGTGGAAAAATTTATACTATAATGCACATGAATTTATACTTGCAAATCCAGGGGACTCATAGGCATAATTTTAAAGAATTTTTCTTTCTACCCTTTCACATTTTTTGAGGCTTTTCTCTGAAGACAAAATGGCTGTTTTTTTCAAAGCAATATGGAGAACTTTTCCAGATGCTAGATTACTAAATATTTATGCTGAAGAAAACCGTAAACGAATACAAATTTTCTGGAACCTATAATTCTTTTAAATGGTTCCAATTTGAGATACTATTGTGGATCTGTGTATTATATTCTTCCACTTGGAAACTCAGAGCTAGCTCTGCCTACTTTTGTAATCAGCGTACAGGAGCAGGATAAAACAGCGTCCTGTGTGATTCTGTCAAATGATAACTCATTCATTTCTTAGTTTTGTGGACATGACTTCTGGAGAACAGAGCTCTACTCAGAATTTACTATTCCTCTTCACTTCTTGAACACATGCACAACAGAATCAGTGTCAGCAAAAATTCAGTGCAACTTGGACTTCTGGTATCAAGTTTTTAAAGAATTAGGCAGAATGCCAAAGCCTAGAATAAATTTCTAGCAGTCTGGAAAGTTTTGGAAGCTGCTTGAGAGGGCAGAGGAGCCTGGCAAGTGTAGGGAAAGGTAGATGCAGTTTGTGAACCCGCTGTCTTCTCATGGGATTCCCATTCTCCCACATGTGGAGGACACTTAACAGTTGCTAGGCTGAGGTCTCAATGCTAATGGAAGGTAACTGTTGCATTCAGAAAAAGGTATGTCTTTGCTGATCTGGAAACACTTTTGAGTGCATATTGATTTATTCTTTTTAGGTAAAGTAGCAGAGATTTTCATTGATTCTTGAATCTCTCTTTCCTGAAACTTGCAATGCTTACCAGACTTGTGCCTCAATATATAGTTTTTGGTTTGTTGTCTAGAGCCAATATTTCAGAGTCCATAAATTTGAAAGCCACTGTACAACATACCCAATCGTTAACTCTGTGGTAATAAATGCTATGAGTGAGGCAGTTGTGTGTACTGATGAATATTTGTGAAGCACTGTATAAAGAAAAATATGACAAATTCACCAATTTATACAACTTAGGGCTCTGAATTTAGTTCTAGGTCTACATTTTTATGGTAGGTGAAAAACTGAGGTGGAAGCATAAGTTTCAGTGTGGGAGTAGAGGAGTGTTTTCCATTATGTTCAGGGACTTTTGAGGCTGAGTGTGGAGGCACATTATTCCTACACTTATCAGGCTAAGCAGTTTGAGCAAGATATCTGGTATACCTGGCACAGATAGGACTGTATAGAACAGTTGATGGCAGTGATGGTGAACCATTTAGAACTTTCTTTTTTTTGTATCTTAGGGAAGGGTCTATAGGGTGTTCAAGGTCTCACTACTAGATCAGACTCATAGTGATCCACCTATTTACAGCCTCCCAAGAGCTGAGATTACAGGAGCGCGTCACCCATTTAGAACTTTCAGTAATACAAACAGCCCCATTTTGACACATGTGCTATAGGTTTACCATCACTGGTTTGGAGTTTTTATTGCTCTCGAGCTTGTTTATTGCTTTAATGCTCATTAACTCCCTGTTCCACACATGCAGAAGGAACTTACCCATTCTCTGCTTCCCTGTGTTTTCTAGTTTTGACTTCCTACCATCCCTCCTTTTTACATCTTCTCTTCTTTCTCTTTAACACTCCTCCTTTCCTAAATTTAGTATTTTGTTACTATAATAAAATAATGGAGGCAGACTAGTTTATAAAGAAAAGAGGTCTATGTTCCTTACAATTCTGGAGTTTGAGGCAACAGCTCAGCTCTGGTGAAGGCCCTGCTGCAGAAGGCATCACAATGGCAGGAACACAAATGACAGGGGAGAGGGGGAGAGACAAGTGGATAGCCAGCAAGCCAGAGAGTGATTTAAAGGTCAGGTTCAGGGTTTTATAACAACTTTTATAACAAGTTGTCCCTGGGAGAACTAGTTTAGAGTCACTAATGATTTAAACACTTCTCTATGGACCTCACCACTCACCTGGTACCTGGTATAGCCACAGAGGCCCAAGCTTCCAACACATGAAATCCTGAGGGAGCAAGACACATCTAAACCACAGTGTTCACCTCACTTGCATTATCCTAATGAACATGTAGCAGCTTCAGAATTATTTACATATCCTGAACTACATAGTGAGACCCTGTCTCAAACAACAGCAATAAGCAAAAAGGAAACAACGTGGTATGTGTAAATATACAAATGTATTCATATGATATATTATCCATGAGATATTAATTAAACTCAACATATTTTCATTGTATTTAAAAATTGATAGTGTAGTAGGCCACAAGTAAGCTATAAGAAATTCCAAAGTATCAATGTTAAACACCCACATTCTCCTATCATACTATAATAAAATTAGGATGTTAAAGACTTGCAAAAATCTGTGAGTCTAAAAGCTGAAAAATAAGACTAGGTTCTTCTTTAGTTAATAACTATGGGTGAAAATGAAATTCAAGCAAATTACAATGAAGATACTACTTGTCAAATTTTGTGGGACATAGCACAATGTCCTCAGAGGGAAATTTATAGCTATTAATACATTTGTCAAGAAACAAGAAATGTTGAAATGAAATGAGCTATGCTGCTAGAAATTCAAAAAATACAGATAAAATAGACTAAAATAATAAAAGACCATAATGAATACCTCTAAGAAATTAAATTTCAAAACTTAAATGACTAAATTAGTATCAAATAATTTTGTCTTATATGGAAAATTTAACTTTGGAAATTGTTGATAACAATATTAACCAATATGTCTCCATTTCCCCTACCTTCAACCCCCAGCAACCACAATCCTACTTTCTGCTGCAAAGATCAACTATTTTAGATTCTTCATGTAAATGAGATCAGGGAGTATTTGTCTTTCTGAGTCTGGTTTATTTTCGTTAGCACAATGTCCTCCAGCTTCATCTATGGTGTTGCAAATGGTACAAACTTTAAATTTTGCAGGGTGAATCAGTTCTAAAGCTTTAATGTATGGTATGCTTACTACAGTTAATATACTGTGTTGTAAAATCAAACTTTATGCATGGAAAGTGATGGATATGTTAATTAGCTTTCTGGGGAAAACATTTTTCCCTGTCCAGGTATACTGAGACACACTGTACACTTTAAACATGCACAATATTTATTTGTCAATAAAAAGAAGCTGTGAAAAGGAATAGGAGACTCTAATTCTTGAAAGCAATTAAAAAGTCCTGTCCCTTTCAATACCCAGTACTGAAAAAAAAAGTCCTGTCCCTTTTCTAAGATCATGTTTTTAGCTATACTTTCTATCAAATTTTATTTTATTTTTTGTTTTCGACCAAATTTTATTTTATTTTATTTACTTTTAGTTTGTTTTTAGATAATTTTATTGAGAAAGAAGTAGCAATGAGACAGTTTCAAAATAGGTTAATAAAACAGTTACAATAATTAATACATTGCATATTGTTGTCTTTGTAGTAGTTATTCATAGTACAAGATGTAGACATGATACCTTGTCTAAACACTATTAGTTCAAAACTTTCTTCTCATTGAACTAAGAGAAAGTAGCTGTATATCTATGCTAATATATATATATATATATTACTAAAAATGGTCCTTCATTTATAGCTCCCCTTTTTGTTTACTTTTGTCAGAGATGTGTATTCAATTGCCATTCATATATTATAGATGCATGAATTCAGCAAAGTAATCCAATATAGTCCAGTAGTCTATAATAGTAATGTGTTATCCGCATGACTGGCAATGTCAGAAGTCATTTACTTGAACCTATTACAGTTCAGCATATTAATATGGCTTTATTTTTATACCTCGTTTTTATACTTTTCTGATGGATGGTTAAGACCAAGATAAAGGAAGAACTATATAACAAAGAATATAACTTTTGTATCTGACAAGGTCAGTCAAATCCTCTCAGGACTTACTATGAAACCCTATAACTCAGTTTGTAGATCTTTTGTCAGTGTCAGCCATGGGGATGAGTAATGGCCATTGCTTGACAAATTTGCTCTCTGTGAAAGCCTGAGAGAATGTTTTACGTCCATGTGACTCTCCTTAGGCACATCTACACCGTCGATCAATTCCTCTGTGGCCCCGTCATCTCCTTGATCAGAAAATTTGGGATACCACTGAGCTACAGGATGTTACAGTACAGGTTCTCTTATGTCCTGAGTCCTCACTGACTTTGAAGGGCTAGGGCCAAAATGTTGGCTATCCTTGTAGGTCTTCTATTTCTCTAATTTTTTGGTCTGCAAACTTAAATTGTTAACACTCCAGAAGAGAAGCTTAATGATATCATTAATTACTTTATATCTTAAAGAAGTTGTTGTGGAAGCAAATATGTCCATTTTATATTATTGGGTTAATGAACTCTGGTTTCCAAAAATGAACATGAAAATTCAGGGAAAGAGAAATTAGCTACAGTCTTAGCTCATATATGAATGTATGTGTCCAAAGCCTAATGGAAGAAAAGAATATTGATGCCTTAGTCAGTGCAAAAGATGCACTTAATGTTTTAGAATCTTCTTCATGGTATATCTTCACAAATAAGAATATAAACAATTTTCCTTATTTTTGTAGAGGTTTTGTACAAAATCCCTACAGCAAATACTGCATTTAAACTAATAAGAACAGATACTACACTTGATAATAGCCAAAAGGCCAAGAAGTGGTAAATATTGCATTTAATTGAGAAACTTTGGAGATATTTTGAAGACCAGGAATGAAGCAAAGATGCTTCCACCACAGCTACTTTTGAACAAAGTACTAGGACTCCCCGATGGAGTTTTAAGAAAGAAACACCAAAAAGAATTATAAACAATTGAATGTAAGTGATAAAGGTATCATTACACCTAGGCAGCATACATATCCATTTGGAAAAACCAACAGAAGAAAAATTACCAAACATGAGATCAATGTTTGAAATCAGTAGTATTCATCTCTCTACTTCAACCAGAGTTGCTTACAATTTTAAAAAGAAATAACTGCTAATAGCAAAATAAAAAATTAAAGTACCCCAGTTCTGAAAAAAAAATTAAAGTAAAAACAAACAACAAAACAAAACAGAAAAATCAAGAAACAGAATAAATGAGCAGAGAACCCCCCCCCAAAAAAAACATGCAAAATTCGCTTTGACAAAGAGTGGCCTGTGGGGTCAAATCAAGTCTACTTTTTGCCTTTGTAAATAAAACTTTATCTGGCACAGACATTCCTGGTACATATTGTCTGTTATATGGCTGTGTTCATACAACAATGGCAGAATTGACATTATTTTTTATTTTAAAGGGACCCCCAAATTTCAAAACATGATAATAGGAGGGTAACAACGATTAATGAATTGCATTGTGTTATCTTTGAATTAGTTACTCAGAGTATAAGATATAGACCTTTATTTGTCCAACTAATATTAGCACAAATATTTTTCAATTAATTAAAACAAATTAGTAGTATAACTCTCTTAACTATTTTTATCTGTATCTATATTTATATCTGTATCTCGATCTATATTTTATTTTACCCTCCTTTTTTTCTACATTTCCCCATCCCAATTTCTCTTTCCTTTTGAAGGTGCTTCCCATTTTAGAATATCTACATTATGTTACAGATTTTATTTACTCTTTCAGCTTCTCACAGTAGGGACAAAGCATGATATTTACACATGTGCATTTGACTTATTTTACTTGTAATTATGGTCTCAAGTTGCATCCATTTACCTATAAAATTCCAGAGTCTATCCTTCTTTATGGCTGAGTAGTACTTTAGCATTGTATAAAAACACCACATCTTTTTATCCCTTTTTTGGTTGGGAGACATTTGGGTTGTTTCCTAGATCTAACTATTGCAAATTTTGCACTATAATCATGGGTGCACATATATTATTGTGGTCTGATGTATTTAATTCTTCTGAAATATACCCAGAAGGGGAATAGCTGGGTCAAAAGGGCCTTCCAATCCTGGTTTTTGTCAGGCATCTCCACATTGATTTCCACAATGGTAGCACCAGTCTATACTACCATCAACTGTGCAGAAGTATTGCTTTTTCCTCACAGCTCCTCCATCATTTGTTATTGGTTGATTTCTTTTTTTTTCTTCCAGTGGCAGGGATTGAACTCGTGAACTTGTACTTGCCAGGCAGGTACTTATGCCACCAAGCTATATCTCCAGCCTCTGATTTCTTGATTATAGCCATTCTTTCTGGGGTGAGAAGGAATCTCAGTGTTGTTTTAATATGTTTCTCTCTCTCTCTTTTTTAAAATATGTTTCTCTTGAATGACCAGTAATGCTGAACACTTTTTTCATGTATTTATTTGCTGTTTGTATTTATTCACCCAAAAAGTATATATTTATCTCAGATGCTCTTTTGGAACAGGTATTTAAATTTGGGGGACTGATTATTTTGAGTTCTTTATATGTTCTTGATAGTAATCCATCTGAGGAGCAGCTGGCAAACATTTTTCCCAAGTTGTGGGTTGTTTTTTCATACTGTTATTGGTTTCTCCTGCTATGTAAGGTTTTTTAATAAGATGAGATCCCAAGTGTTGATTTTTTTGTTACAGTTCCTGTGTGATCAGGGTTTTATTCATAAAGTCTTTGCCTGTACCAATGTCTTCAAGAGTTTTACCTATTCTACCTTTCAACAGATTTAATGCTTCTGTTTTAATATTTTGATCTTTGATCAATTTCTAAATTAGTTTAGAGCATGGTTAAAGATATGGGTCCCATTTTAATTTTTGATATTTGCAGAGCCAGTTTTTCCAGCAAGATTTATTAAGGAATCTATATTCCAATGAATTTGTTTGGCACCTTTAAAAAAGACAAGGTGGTTGAGTATGTCTGAAGATGTTTCTGCTTCTTCTGAACTGTTCCAATGATCTTTGAGTCTGTTTTTTCCAGTTTCATGGTATTTTTATCACAGTAGTTTTATAGTATAATTGCAAATAAGGTATTATGATCCCCCTTGCCTTGACTTTGTTCCCTATTCTTGCCTTTACTATTCTAAGTCTCTTCTGATTCCAAATGAATTTTAGGAAAATTTCTCTAATTCTCTGAGATATGCTATTGGAATTTTGATTGGAATTGCATTAATCTTTACAATATATTTAAAAGTATGGGCATTTAAACTAAATTTGTTCTTCCAACCCAAGAGCAAGGGATATCTTTCCATTTTGTTTTTCCCCATAATTTTATTGAGAAACAAATAGCAATGAGACCTACCAATGGTTTCAAACCAAATTGGTAGGACAGTTTCAATAATAAACACACTGCATACATTCTTCCTAGTGGTTAATTGCTGTACAAGATGTGGACTTGATGTCCTATTTACAAACACCATTAGAACAAATCCCTCTATTCATTAAGAGAATGTAACTATCCTAACCATTTTGAATACACAGATACAAAATGGACATTCATCTGTGTCCCCTTTTTTATTAAGTTCCATCATTTAAATATTATAGGTGTGTAAACTCAGCAAAATATTCTAAAAGAGTTCAGTAGTCCATAATAGTTTTGGGTCTTCCGCTTCACTGGCAATGTCAGAAATTGTTGACCTGAGTCCCCCACAGCCCAACACAACAGCACGGCTTTACTTCTTATACTTCATTTTTATACTTTTCTGCTGGATGGTTAAGCTTTTGGGATGAAATTAAACAAGTGAATAAATATATGAAAAAATGTTGCACATCACTAGCCATCTGCGAAATGCAAATTAAAACAACATTGAGATATCATCTTACCCCAGAAAGAATGGCTATCATAAAGAAATCACCCAACAACAAATGTTGGAGAGACTGTGGGGAAAAAGGAACCCTTCTCCACTGCTGATGGGAATGTAGACAGATGCAACTATTATGGAAATCAGTGTGGAGACTCCTTAGAAAAGTTGGACTCGAAATCTCATTTAAACCAGCTATTCCTCTACTGGGAATTTTCCCAGAGGATCTGAAAACATCATATCATAGGGATATATATGTGCCTATGTTTATAGCAGCATAATTTGTGATAGCAAATCTTGGAAACAACCAAGATGCCCATCACCTGAGGAATGGTTGAAGAAGATGTGGTATTTTTACACAATGGAGTATTACTCAGCTACAAAGAATGATAAACTCAAAGCCTTTATATTGAAGTGGATGCCACTTGAACATATTCTCATAAGTGAAATAAACCAGGCACACATGTGTAAATATCATATAGTTTCCCTAGTATAAGAACTCAAAAGAAGAAATACAAATAGAAAAGTATAATACAAGTAAAAGGAATGCAGGATCTTGAAGACTAACTAATCAAGAGAGGGAAAGGAGAAGAGCTAGGAAACATGACAATATCTTTCCATTTTCTGATATCCACTTCAATCTCCTTTTTTGGAATACTGTAATTTTCAATGTAGAGGTCTTTTATGTCTTTCAGTAGATTGATTCCCAGATATTTCATTTTTTGGGATGGTATTATGAAAGGTGCTGTTTCTCTGACTTATTTTTTGGTGAGTTTGTTATTCATGTACAGGAAGATTATAGATATTTGAGTGTGACTTTGTATCCACCTACACTACTAAATTTGCTTCTTAAATCTAGCAGTTTTTAGTGGACTTTGGGGGTCTTCTATGTAGAATATCATATCATCTGCAAAAAATGATAATTTAAATTCTTCATTTCCTATCATTATTCATTTTGTTTCTTTCTCTTGCCTAATTGTTCTGTCTAAAGTTTCCAGGACTATGTTGAATAAGAGTGGAGACAGGGAACATCCTTGTCTTGTTCCTAATTTTAGAGGAAAACTTTTCAATTTTTGTCCATTTAGTGTGATGTTGCCTGTTGGTTTGTCGTAGATGGCTTTTATCAGATTGAGATAAATACCACATATTACAGTTTTCTTTAGGGCTTTTATCATGAATGGATAATGGGCTTTTTCAAATGCATTTTATGCATCTATTGAGATGATAATTTTGCCCTTACTGTGTTAATATGGTGTATTACATTTATTGATTTATGTATGTTGATCCATCTCTGATTTCCTGGGATGAATACCACTTGGTCATGGTATATAATGTTGGTGATGTGTTGCATTCGGTTTGCCAGTATCTTACTGAGTATTTTTTCTTCTGTGTTCATCAGGAATATTGACCTGTAGTTCTCTTTCTTAGTTGGGTCCTTGTCTAATTTTGGTATCAGGTTAATCTTTACTTTCAGAAATGAATTTGGGAATATTATTTCCCTTTCAATTTTTTTATTTGTTTGTTTGTTTTGTGGAACCAGCGATTCAACTCAGGCACTTATGCTTGCCAGGGAAGTGCTTATTCTACTGAGCCATCTCCCTGGTCTCCTCCCTTTCAATTTTTTAATGAGTTTGAGAATTAAATACGTACTGCTTGTCAAGTCATACCAATTACTGCTATACTGTTTCTCAAGTAAATGTTTGTTTAAAAAAGGGTAATAAATGAATATAAGAGACAAGAAAAAAGTGTCATAGGACTATTCTGCTACAATGCTGTATATGATTAAATTTGTAAATTTCTGTGTAAAGACATGTAATTGTTTATTCCTATTTTAAAAATATTTTTAAAATTTTTTCTTCATATTCTATAGGGACTTACAGTTTAACATATTAATACTTGATGGAAAACATCTGTTCCCTATTATGTCTAAGATGTTTGATATTCAGACAGATAGTAAGGTTAAACTCAACTGCCGAAGTTGTAGGGTAGAAATAATAAACTTCTCTTCTGGAGGGTTAACAAGCTAAGTTGGCACACCAAAAATTAGAGAAAAAGAAGGGCTGCAAGGCCAGCCAACATTTTGGCCCTAGCCTTTGAAGGTCAGTGAAGACTCAGGACATAGGAGAACCTGTACTGTAACATCATGTATCTCAGTTGTGTCCCAAATTTTCTGATCAAGGAGATGATGGGGCCACAGAGGAAAATGATTGATGATGTAGAGTGTGCCTAAGGAGAGTCACATGGAGAGAAAATATTCTCTCAGGCTTTCACAGAGAGCAAATTGGCCAAGCAATGGCAGTGACTCATCCACATGGCTGACACTGACAAAGGACCTACAAACTGTGGTACAGGGTTTCAGGGTAAATACTGAGGGGATTTGACTGACCCTGTCAGATACAAAAGTTACATATCTTGTTATATAAATCTTGCTTCATCTTGGTCTTAACCATCCAGCAGAAAAGTATAAAAATGAAGTATAAAAAGTAAGGCCATATTAATATGCTGAGTTGTAAAAGGCTCAAGGCACCAACTTCCGACATTGCCATTCATTCCTACAGAAAACCCACTATTATTATGGACTACTGGATTATATTGGAATATTTTGCTAAATTCACGTACCTACAATATTTAAATGACAATGGAACACCCTTCTCTGACAAAACTAAAGAAAAAAAGGGATACAAATGCAGGATCATTTTGTATCTGTATATTCAAAATAGGATACACATACAGCTGCTTTCTCTTAATTCAATGAATAAAAATATTTATTCTAATAGTATTTTTGGACAGGATATTATGTCTGCATCTTTTTTTCACAATTTTATTGATAAACAAATAGCAATGAGACAGTTGCAAATCAAATCGGTAGGACAGTTTCAATATTTAACACACTGCATGCATTCTTCCTAGTGGTTAATTGCTGTACAGGAATCATTCTATTCATTAAGAGAATGTAACTATATATCTATCAAAACCACTTTGAATAAACAGATACAATCGTTGGTATACCCACTTTTGTTAATTTCTGTTATTTGAATATTATAGGTGTGTAAACTCAGCAAAATATTCTAAAAGAGTCCAGTAGCTCATAATAGTATTGAGTCTTCTGCTTGAGTGGCTATGTCAGAAATTGTTGACCTGAGTTCCCTACAGCTCAACATAACAGCATGGCTTTACTTCTTATATTTCATTTTTATACTTTTTTTCTGGATGGCCAAGACCAAGGTAAAGCAGAACCTATGCAACAAGAGTTGTAGCTTTCGGGTCTGATAAGGTCAGTGAAATCCCCTCAGGATTTATCCTGAGATCCTGCACCTCAGATTGTAGAACTTTTGTCAGTGTCAGCCATGTGGATGAGTTGAAGCCATTGCTTGGCCAATGTGCTCTCTGTGAAAGCGTGAGAGAATGTTTTCTTTCCATGTGACTCTCTTTAGGCACAGTCTACATCATCGATCACTTTCCTCTTTGGCCCCATAATCTCCTTGTTGAGAAAATTTGGGACACTGCCGAGTTACATGATGTTACAGTACAAGTTCTCATATGTCCTGAGTCTTAATTGACCTTAGAAGGCTAGGGCCAAAATGTTGGCTCATGTCTGCATCGTGTACTATGAATAACCACTAAGAAGGCAACAATATGCAATGTATCAATTATTGAAACTGTCCTACTATTCGGTTTTGAAACTGTCTCATTGCTATTTGTTTCTCAATAAAATTATTAAAAAAATAAATTTCTGTTTAAAAAAAAGAGTTTGAGAATTATTGGTGTCAGGTCTTCTCTAAATACCTTGTAGAATTCAGCAGTGAATCCATTAGGGCCTGGGATTTTCTTTGTTGGTGGGTTTTTAATTGCATCCTCAATTTATTTATTTCATTTTTAAAAGAATACAAAACAGCAGCCGGGATATGGCATAAGCACCTGCCTGGCAACCACAAGGTCCCAAGTTCGATACCTGGTACTACCAAACAAACAAACAAACAAACACCCCAAAACAGTTAAAAATCATTAGAAAAAGTACAAAATTTCATTAAAGAAAGTAATAGGAATTCAACAATGGTTGCTGTATTGCGTGATGTTATCTTCAAGTTAATTGTTTAGATTGCCAGATATAATCCTGCAAAATCAGATAAAAAAACAAACCAAAACAACAAAAAGAAAGTCATAAGAAATTAAAAAGAAAATATAAGAATAAAAATATTAAACATTAGCTTCTGCTTTCAGTAGACCAGTAGAAATACGCAATACAATTATTCAAACTATCCTACATATATTCATTCCCCTTCTTTCTTTTATCCTTTTCTTCATCCCTGTTTTTCCTCCCCATTGAACAAATTCTTTCCCTTTCGCAGTATCTCTTTTTTCTCCCAGATTTTATTTACTCTTTTAGGTTCTCACAATATTAAGACAATACAATATTTGCACAGATGGGTTTAATTTATTTCACTTACTAATACAGTCTCTAGCTGCATCCATTTACCTAAAGATTGATATTGGTTTATTTGGAATTTTGTATCTTTCTGATTCAGCTTTGGTAATTCACATGTATCTAGGAATTTGCCCATTTCTTTTGCATTAAAATATAATGTTTCAAAGTAGGTATAGATGATCTGGATTTCTGCAGGCTCCACTGTAATTTCACCTTTTTCATTCTTAATTGTGTAGATTTGAGTTTTTTATTTCTTTTTTTTTGTTAAGATTGGATAAGAGTTTGCCAATTTTGTTTAGTCTTTCTAAGATCCAACTCTTCAATTCATTGTTTCTTTGTGTTGTTGCTTTTAGTCTTCAATTTGTTAATTTCTGTTCTAATCTTTATGATTCCCTCCTCATAAAACTTTTGGCATATTCTTCTCTTCTTTTTCTAGAAGTCTACCCATTAAATTGTTCATTTGTGCTTGCTCTATTTTCGTGATATTCACTGCTATAAATTTTCCTCTTAGGACTGCTTTCACTGTGTCCCATTAATTCTGGTATGTTGTATTTTCATCATCATTTAATTGTAGAAATTGTCTGCTTTCTTCTTTAATTTCATCTTTGACCTATTGGTTGCTCATGAGGGTGCTGTTTAATTTCCATGTGTTTATGAAATGCTTATGGGTTTTATGCCACAGATTTCAATTTCATTGTACTACTGTACGATAATATGTATGAGATAATTTCAATTCCTTTGCACTTACTTAAACATGTTCTATGAGCTAGGACGTGTTCTAATTTGAAGAATGTCTTATGTGCAGCTGAGAAGAGTGTGTATTATGATGTTGTTGGGTTAGAATACTGTAGATATCTCCTGAGTCCATTTGTTCAAAATTTTGGTTCAATTCTTATATTTCAATGCTGTTTTTGTCCAGTTGATCTGTCTTCTTGTGACAGTGGGGTATTGAGGTCCCCCAATACAATTGTATTTGATTTTCATTCCCATTAATATTCCTTTAATATACTCTGGTACACTGGTATTTGTTTCACATGTATATTTATGATTGTTATCTATTCCTCTTGAACTGTTGCTTTTACAAAGATGTAGTGACCTTTATCTTTGTTAATCAGTCTTTGCTTGAAATTCACTTTTCTGTAAATAGAATAGCTCCCCTTGCTTTTTTCTGGGTTTCTGTCATATGGTGCATTGTTTTCAATCCTTTTACTTTTACTCTATGAATTTAATTTTGAATTAAATATGTCTATTATATTGTTTTGTTTTGTTTTGTTTGTTGATGCATTCTGTCAGTCTGTATCTCTTGATTGGTGAATTGAGACTATTAACATGAATGATTATAACTGCTATGTATTTACTTATCATTATCATGTTATTTTCCTGTTGTTGGCTCTCCCTCCTTTTTTACCCTCTGTTTAATTGTTTGTCTTGCTTTGTGGATTTCTACCACTGGGGTCCATGGAGTTGTAGTCCTTATTATCCCTTTCTTTTTTGTAATGTATTTATTATAGGGTCTATGGGCTCTCACTACACAGATTGGACTTCTAGTGATCGTTCCTGTTTTTCAGCCTCCTAGTTGCTGAATTACAGGCCCGTGCCACCACACTCAGTCTCAATTGCCATCTCAGTGTGTCCTGGGTGGCGGGACTGGCACAGCAGGCCAGGGATCGAATCCTGGCCCCTGTGTCTGCCTAAGCAGACGTTTTAATCCACTGAGTTATCTTGGACCAGCCTTCAAAATATTTTTGAGTTCTGGTTTGGTGACTATAAATTTCCTTAGATAGTATATGTCATGAAAGAGTCTTTGTTCTCCATCAGTTTTGAAAGATAGTTTTGTGGGGTATCAATTTATCAATTTGAGTTGAACTATGTTTTCCTTTAGAACTTGAAATACTTTTGTCCAAGCTCTCCTGAACTCAGCTATGATTTGCATGTGTTTTCCTCTATAAGTGATTTTTTTCCCTAACAGCTTTTATAAATCTATTCTTATGTTGAACTTCTGGAATCTTGACTATGATATACCTGGCTGAATATTGTTTTGATTGTGGCTAATTGGAGCTATGTATATGCTACTTATCTATATGCCATTTTTTTCTACACTGGGGAGGTTTTCTGCCATGACATCTGTGAACAGTACTTTTTATATCATTTGTGTTACCTCCTGCTTTTTCTTTGACTCTGATTGATTTTCAGTTATTTTTGTTTGACTCATGTAGTAGCTGCTGTATTGATTTCTCAAGGTCCCTTGCTATTTTTAAAGAAATCTTACATTTTATGATGCTAACTGCAAAGCTTTTCTTCTGTACCTGAGATCCTGTCCTCACTTTGGCTTAATCTGCTGCAGATACTTTGAATGGAATTTTTATTCTCTTGGATATCTGCTCAAGTATGGCTTATGAATTTCATTTCTTTCCTATGCTTTCATGGTTTCCATAATTTTCTTAAGCTCCTCAATTTTATTTTCTGTATCTACTCTAGAGTCACCAAGCATGGTTTCCACGGCAGACACCATTTCTATAACTATCTGGGAAATTAATTTTGATTTTATTTTTTCTAGAGCCTCACGCAGTTGCTTTGCTATTACCACTTCAGAGAGGCCGAGGGAGGGGTTTCTCTCAGATTGTTCCACCTCATTGCTCTCTGGGTGTCTTAGTTACTTTTTTCTCATAGCTGGGACAAAATACCCAACACCCAGAATTAAGAATATAAAGGTTTATTTAGCTCACAGTTAGTGGAGGTTTCAGTCCATATCCAGCTGGCTCCAAGGCAGAGTGGCACATTGCAGATGTTAACTGTTTATATTGGCAGAAAGCACCAAAGAGCAAAGGGAGGAGCAGCAGCTGAGATAGCTAGCAAACCTCTCTCCCCTCCTTACATTTGTATGCAGATTACCTGCCCCAGGGCAGGTATAGTACTCATAACCATAATGCCAACTTTGGATCAAGAATTAATCACAAACTCTAGAAGCCACTCCAGTGACTTCATGAGGCTTTGGAGGAAAAACTAGACACAAACAGTAACACTAGGTTTGCCTTTGGTGAACTGGTACTTGGTGATTAATCATGTTGAAGTGTCATCTCCTTTTCCTTTTTTAGTTTAATTCTCCAGTGATGCTTGTGAATTACCTACGGTGGGTTGCTTTATTGTTAGTTTTAGATCCCTTAGGAAATGACTACTTTTCAGAAGTATCTTCCAGATGTATCTGTTTTTTTTTTTTTTTTTTTAGTCTGTTTTAAGATCCTATGTCTTCCATCTCTTGGGGATGAGAAGTTCATACCTATTTGACTGAGTCCTTGAGTCACTGACACTGTGCCACAGTATTTTCTGAGAACTTTAGTCAATCTCAGTCTTAGAATACCAGGAAGAACAGCAGTTCAGAATAATTATGTCACTTTTGATTATAGTGGTACCATGAGCAATGACAATAGCATCAAACACAGCCTAGAAAATGAAAAACTGAGGTAAGAATTAATTTGTCACCTTTAACTGTATGAATTAAATTTGTTATTATATAACAAAATCTAAAATAATTCATAAAACTATATGCAACACACAAGTCATTAATATGTCTATTTTTCTCTCACATTTTAAAATTTAAAATAGGTCAGGTAGAAAATAGAGAAGTCATTGATGATACAAACCCTTCAGAAAATCAGAACACATGGTCTATGCCTCTACCTGATAAAAGCCATGTATGAGAACAAATAGTCAACATCATACTAACTGGGCAAAAACTGAAAGACTTCACTTTAAAATCAGGAACAAGGTAAGGATGTTCAGTATCTTCACTCCTATTCAGTATAGTCCTGGAAACATTAGCCAGGCCATTAGATGAGAGAGAGAGAGAGAGAGAGAGAGAGAGAGAGAGAGAGAGAGAGAAGGAATAATGATTAGAAAGGAAGAATTGAAATTATTGTTTGAAAATAACATGATACTTTATTTAGAAGGCTCCAAGAACTCCACCCAGTGACTTGTAGATTTAATAACCAAATTCAGTAGCATAGCAGGATACAAAGTCAACATTCAAAAGCCAATGGCATTTTTGTACATAAACAATGAATACACTGAGAGAGAAATTATGGAAACCTTGCCTTTAATAATAACTTCCAAAAACTGAAATACTTAGGAATCAATCTCACAAAGGAAGTAAAAGACTTATACGTTGAAAATTACGGTACTCCGAGAAGAGATTGAAGAGGATTTTAGCAAATGGAAGGATAGTCCCTGTTCCTGGATAGGAAGAGCCAACACTGGGAAAATGACCATACTTGCAAAATTTTTATACAGATTCAATGCAATCTCAATTAAAATACCATCATTATACCTCACAGAGCTAGGTAAAACATTCCTAAAATTCATGTTGAATCATAAGAGAGTCAGATTAGCAAAAGCAATCCTGAGCAACAAAGGAAAGGCAGGAGGCATCACAATGCTTTACTTGAAATTATTCTACAAAGCTACTGTGATAAAATCAGAATGGTACTGCCAAAAGTAAAACAGACATGAAGATCAATGGAACAGATTAGAAGATGCAGATACAACTGCAATCACACTCAGCCACCTTATCTTTGACAAAGGGGTCAACCATGTACACTGGAAGAAAGATAGCCTCTTTATTAAGTGATGATGGAAAAATTGGCTTTCCACATCCAAAGAATAAAATTAGCCTCATGTCAACCACTAATACACTAAACTAAGTCAAAATGGATCAAACAAACATTGCAACAGAAACACTAAATCTTTTGGGTGAAAAAGTAAGTTCAAATCTTAAAGACATAGGAGTATGTAGAGACTCCATGAACAAAACCACACTACAGAGAAAATAGTTCAAAGAATCAACAATTGAAATATAATCTTTTTGAAAAGTTTCTGCATCTCAAAAGAAATCACCAACAGAGTAAAAAGAAAACTCACGAACTGGAAAAAAATTATAGCCAACTGTCCCTCTGGCAAAGGCTGTCTATCTAAAACCTATAGCAAAAATTAAGGCCCCCAAAATTCATACTCAATCCAAAAATGGGCATCTGAGTTGAATATAACTTTTCCAAAAGAATAAAAATGTCAAAGAAATATATGTAAAAATGTTCAACATCATTGGTCATTCAGGAAATGCAAATTAAAACAACACTAGGATTCCATCTTACACCAGAAAGAATGGCTATCATCAAGAAATTAACCAATAACCAATGCTGGAAGGGTTTTGGGAAATGAGAACCCTTCTCCACTGCTGGTGGCAGTATAGTCTGGTACAACCATTGTGGAAATCAATGTGGAGATGTCTCAAACAGCTAGAATTGGAGGTCCCATTCAACTCAACTGTTCCTCTCCAGGGTATTTTTCCAAAATAATTGAAAACATTGTACCACAGAAATATATGTGCATCCATGTTTATAGCAGTGCAATTTTTCATAAAAAATCTTGGATACAACCCAAATGCCCATCAACTGAGGAATTGATGAAGAAGATGTGGTATTTTTACACAATGGAGTATTAATTAGTTAAAAAAGATAAATTTGAGGGCTTTATGGGTAAATGGATACAACTGGAGACCATATTCCTAAGTTAAATAAATTCAGTCTTGTATGTGCAAAAATCATGTTGTCTCACTAGTTTAAGAATCCAAAAGTAGGGCAGGGAGATAGCTCAGTAGAATAAGTGCTTGCCTTCCAAATGCAACGGTCTTAGTTCAATTCCCGGTTCTGCAAACAAAACAAAACAAAACAAAACAAAACATAAATAAAATAATATTATTAAAAAAGGACTGGGGAGATGGTTCAGTGAAATAAGCGCTTCCCTGGCAAGTGCAAGGGACTGAGTTCAATCCTCAGTTCCTCAAAAAAAAAAAAAAGAAAAAAAAGAACCCAAAAATATAAGTATATTACAGAAGGTTCAATAGAAAAAAAAAGAAAATTTGTGCAAATTAAAAAGACAGATAATAGACTGGGACAAAATGGCTTCCCTGAAAATCAATAAGGAGAAGGAAATTCTGGTAGAAGTATAGGAAAATGGAAATGAAGTAGCAATTCCCCAAAATAGGAAGCAACACAATTACAGTAAGTATATGAAGATATGAATACAAAAACAAAGAATATCATTGTATCTTTCATGTTTGTTAATGTCAGGAAAGTAAATAATATCAGCCCTCTGGGGAATAGGAACCATTATACATGGATTGAAGTAGTGTGGGTGTAGACTGTTGTGCACGTTCTAGTGAATATTTGGCAGCTTTTATAGCCAAATTGAGAATTTGCATGTAATATACCCCAACAATTCCACTTCTGCCAAGATATCCCTGAGAAATTCTCAGAAATGTCTTCAAGGTGGCCATGTTCAAAAATACTCATTCCAGTATTATGTGTAATACTGTGAGTCAGGAGAATCCAGATGTATAGCAACTTAGAATGGAGCATGTAAAATGTCAAAGGTACAACTTCAGAATGCCTGCAGTGATTGTTTGTATCTGACTAGTTGTACATATTCACACATATATCTTGAAAACATAGTGTGGGTGGAAGAAAATTGAGGGAATATGAATTAGCATTGGCAATGAGACTGAAGGAATGAAATAAAATACTATAATAGCCGAGCTTTTCATGGACCGCAATGAGAGTATGCCATTAGTAGTGCTAAAATTGACTCAATTTCCCCCTTCCCCCAGTGTCCTTAGTTGAATGCCTGTTTCCAACTTCTCTCAGCCCCACTGCCTCTGAGTCTTACTGTGCTGCTCTTCTGAGGGAAGTCTTGAAAGGATTTGTACTCTTGGTGTTGTAAAGTGTTAGGACTCCCTAGGCTGCAGCTCTAGTAGCTCTTTTGGGTGTTACTGTTAGTCTGATCTAATTGAATTTATAGCTATCAGATATTTCTTTTCGGGTCTATCCCTGACACTCATCACAGACTCCCAGCAGACTGTGAAATAATTGTTTTGATATTTCTTTTTCAATGGTTTTTGTAAGAAGAAGAGGTAAATGTCTGTGTTCACTCAATTATCTTGTATCAGAAGCCTGAAAGATTTATTATTTACTCTAATTTTGTGCTTCAACACTCCTAATCTAAATTTCAAACTCAGGGTTGTTGAAATAGTTTTCTGAAATATTTTAGGCTTGGCTTTTGAAAAAGAAGGCTTTAAACTCAGAACTCCAACAGGTTTAGGCAGCTCTACTATTGTTGGGCTTTTAATATGCTGTCATGCTTAACAACCTGAGTGCAACTATGGGAACATTAAGGTATCTTTAAGTTGCTTTAGTACTTAAAGTGAAATTAAATTCATAAATTAGTAAATAAAAAAGCATCAATGCATACATGTGGTGATTTACTTAATAATTAAATGCTAATATTGACGCATATTGTATTGTCAAGTTCAAAGAAAATTTTTAACTTGATTATTTTAATATTATTACTACTGTGCCTAGGGATATAGTTTTCAAAATTTAACTTTTTAATTAAAATGTAACATTTCAAAAATGCACAAATAATAAGTACACAGCTCAATCAGTTTTCTGAATAAGCTGATTTGTATGCAATCATCAGCTGCATTAAGAAATAAAATTTTATCAAAACTTTCTATGGGTAAGTTTGATAAAGTTTTACTTCTTGATGTAGTTGGTGATTACACATGAATCATTAGTATCCTAATTTTTGAAATCAGAGATTCACCTGGAGTAATTTTGAACTTTATATAAATGAAACAAAATGATACATATTCATTCGCGTTTGTTTGCTTTATTTAGCTTTATGTTTGTGAGATACATTATGTTACTGTGTGTAGGCGTAGTTCATTCTTTTTTGTCACTGTCTAACATTCCACTGTAAAGCTAATGCCATAATTTATTTCTCTTTATTAATAAATATTTGGGTTATTTCTAATTTTGGGATACTGAAAACTATACAACTATCAATATTCCTTTTATTTATTTATTTTTCACAAGGATCTTACTTTTGTAGTGAGACCTCAAACTTGCAGTCTTCCTGCTTCAGCTTCCTGAGTGCTGGGATTACAGGTGTGTGCCACCATTTCTAGCTTCAATATTCTTTCTAAAATTTAAGGTAGCATTATTTTAAACTGACAAATCATAATTGTATACACTTATGGGGTAAGGTGTAATATTTTCATATAAGTATAAAATGTAGAATAATCTAAAATGTTAACATATCCATTACCTTTCTTTTTATGGTGAACTATTTGACATGTACTCTTAGCTATTTTTCAGCCCACACTATTATTGAATATAATCACTCTATTTGTATAGTACCTCTCAAAAACAAATTTTAATAACTGAAACTTCATACCCTTTGATCAGTATCTCCCTATTCTTTGCCTGTCTCACCCCACTGCTGACCTTTAGTGACCACCCTATTAAGGCTCTACTTCTAAGAGTTTGGCTTTACAAATATTCTTGATATAACTTTTGGTGAAGATATATGCTCATTTCTCTTGGCTATATGCCTATGAGTGATATTTCTGTGTTAAATAAAATGCACATATTCAGCTTTAGTAAATACCAAATAGTTTCCAAAAATAACTGTAAGAATTTATATTCTGACAGCACTGTCTGAGTTTCAGTTGTTCTGCATTCTTGTCAGTGTTTGATGTTGTTTAACTGTTAAAAGATAGTATATTTATTGGGTCTGTAGTTGTACCATTGTGGTTTAAAACTGCATTTATCTGATCGTTAATCCAACTGCATACATTTTTACTTTTATTAATTATTTGGACATCCATTTTTCTGAAATTCTTATTCAAGATTTTTAGCCCATTTTTTCATTGTATTGTTGTTTCTTTTTTATTGTTCAGGGTAGTATTTATTTATTTTTTCCATAATTTTATTGAGAAATAAATAGCAATGAGACAGTTTCAAATCAAATTGGTAGGACAGTTCCAATAATTAACACATTGCATACTGCCTTCCCAGTGGTTATTTGTTGTACAAGGTGTAGACATGATATCCTATTTACAAACCCTATTAGAACAAATCCCTCTATTCCTTGAATTAAGAGAATGTAGCTATATATCTATCCTAACAATTTTGAATACACAGACACAAAATGGTCATTCATCTATATCCCCTTTTTTTTGTTTAGTTCTATCATTTAAATATTATAGGTGTGTGAACTCAGCAAAATATCCCAAAATAGTCCAATAGTCCATAATAGTACTGGGTCTTCCACTTGACTGGCAATGTCAGAAGTTGACCTGAGTACCCTACAGCTCAACATAACAACATGGCTTTATTTTCTGTACTTCATTTTTACACTTTTCTGCTGGATTGTTAAGACCAAGATAAAGCAAGACCTATGTTACAAGAATTGTAGCTTTAGGATCTGATAAGGTCAGTCAAATCCCCTCAGGATTTATCCTGAGACCCTATACCTCAGATTGTAGATCCTTTATCAGTGTCAGCCATGTGGATGAGTCATGGCACTTGCTTGGCCAATTTGATTTCTGTGAAAGCCTGAGAGAATGTTTTCTCTCTGTGTGACTCTCCTTAGACACACTCTACATCATCAATCACTTTCCTTTTTGACCCCATAATCTCCTTGATCAGAAAATTTGGGACACAACTGAGTTATATTATGTTACAGTACAGATTCTCATATGTCCTGAGTTTTAATTGATCTTGGAAGGCTAGGGCCAAAATGTTGGCTTTCCTTACTGCCCTCCTTTTTCTCTAATTTTGGTCTGCAAACATAGGTTGTTAATCCTCCAGAAGACAAGCTTGTTGTTATTACCACATAACCTAGGCTGTTGAGCTTAACCTCACTATCTATTTTTGTCTTATGAATCTATGGAAGTCTCATTTTGTTGCTCTCTCTTCACTGTTTTGCTTCTTTTAAATTACACCTTGTATATTAATCCTTTACCATTTATAGGGGCTGAAAAGTAGTTTCTCATATTGTGAGGATTACTTTTTTTTCTTTTAATGATGGAGAAGTTGTTAATATTAATGTAACCCAATTTCTAGATAGTATTGATTTTTGTTAACAAATTATTGTTTTTTCTAATGTCAGCAAGATATTTTTCTATGTTATCACCAGGGTAGTTTATTGTTTTATCTTGAGTTATTAAAATTATAATCCTCCCAATAGTGACTTGTGCTATAATGTGTGTATGGTGTACCCTCTTACAGCTGGTGTTGAAATTTGATGCCATTTTGTGGTGGCATTACCATATGGGCTTTTTAAGAGACCATTCTTATGGGAATTAAGCAGTTCCTGAAGTTGCAGTACTTATTTGTTATAAAGACAGGCTAACTCCTGTGTTTTGTCTCTTCTACATGTGTCTTTTATCTTTCTTCTTTTTCTGAATATGTTCTGACACAGCATAGGGGCCTCATCAGATATACCTGTTTTATCTTGGAATTGATCCTCCAGAACCTTAAGCCAAAATAAACCTCAACTCTTCAGAAATAATCCAGTATCAGGTATTTTATATAGCAACAACAGATAATGGATGGAGACTTTTTTTGTATATTAAGAATAAATTCTCTTTCCCATCTCCTTCTCTTCATTGTTTTCTTCTTTCCTTCCTCTCCTTTTCCTTCCCCCTTTCTTTCTTTCTTTCTTTCTTTCTTTCTTTCTTTCTTTCTTTCTTTCTTTCTTTCTTTCTTTCTTTCTTTCTTCTTTCTCTTTTCTTTCTTTCTTTTCTCTCCCTCCTCTCCATTTGGATTGTCCATTGACCCAGAACCATTTATAAAAAGACTGTTCTATTCCTAGTGATCTGCATATAACATTGTCATAAATGAATAGGTCTAGGCCTATTACATCCATTGATTTTTGTCAATATTTATGCCAATCATTACACATTTAGAATGCTGAGTTGTAAATGGCTCAAGTCAACAACTTCTGACATTGTCAGTCCTGTGGATAACCCACTACTATTGTGATCTACTGGACTATATTGGGTTATTTTGCTGAATTCACGCACCTACAATATTTAAATGGCAATGGAATACCCATCTCTGACAAAACTAAACAAATAAAGGGGATACAAATGAAGGACCATTTTGTATCTGTATATACAAAATAGTTAGGATAGATATACAGCTACTTTCTCTTAATTCAATGAGAAGAAAGATTTGCACTAATAGTGTTTAGGCAATATATCATGTCTACATCTTGTACTATGAATAACTATTAGAAAGACAGCAATATACAATATATTAATTATTGTAACTATCCTATTGACCTGTTTTGAAACTGTCTTATTGCTATTTGTTTCTCAGTAAAATTAATTAAAACATAGAGATAATTAGACCCAAAAAAACCAGCTTTGTAAGCTTGGAATTTTCCCATGTTGGACTATTCTTAAATTGGTTGTGTGCTTTACATTTTTTCACAAAATCTTTATAAATTCAAGATGAATTTTATTGTTAATTTGAAAATAAAATACTTAACTATTTCATTGCAAAAATATTTATGCCAATCACGTAGTCATAATTACTATCACTTTATTATATATTATACATCTTCAAATACATTAAGATATGGTTTCCTTTTGTTTTCCTTCAGTATTGTCTTGGCTGTTCAGAGCCTTTTGCGTTTCTATAAAATTGTACCATTTGCTTACCAATCTCGTATTTCATTGAGCTATATTCTAATTTGGGGAGAGATTTGTAGTTTTATAATAATGAATTTTCCAATTTTTGATATAACTTATTCCTCTACTTATGTACATTTTGGTGATGTTTTCTAGGGAAAATTTTCTGGTTTTCTATATAGAGGGCTTGTAATTCTATCATATTTCTAGCCATTTGATGGTATCTTGAATAATATGCATTAAATTTTATATTATTGTTTAGTGTTCATTACAAATAATAATGCTTATTGTGTAGTGACTTATATTCAGTTATTAAATCTAATATTTTTACTTGTAAATGTTTTTGAATTGCTCTACAGACAGGGTCATATTGCTTAGAATTAGATTCAGTTTCATCATTACTTTTCCAATTTTTAGTTTTTCCTTGTCTTTTTTTAGTGGCTGGTATCTCCAATATGAAAGTACAGTAATTAGCAGGATAACAGTCAGGAACTTTATTATATTCCTGATCTTGTGGGAAACTTTGAAAATTGCATGATAGAGAATAATATTTTTACAATACTTTGGTAGGTTTTTGATAAGATTATGAATGCCTGTTATATTTCTTGTTTGCTTCTTGTCTCACTTCCTTCATAGTTCTATGATTCATTAAAACTAAGGGTTTTAGAAAGGTATAACACAAAGGAAAGTGAGAACTTGAGGTTTAGACAATGAAAAGAAGGCAAGGAGAAAAACTAGGAAACATGACAGGGACAAAGCCATACATCTATATGTACAAGATGGGTAAGGCAATGATCCTGAGAACTATCAGCAGGTTGTTGAAACTAGTAGTTACTTGGTGGGATTCTCACCCTGACTAACTATACATGTTGATACATGTGAACTGAGCAACTGCACTAAAGATAGCAATGTGTAATAGTGGGGTCATGATTGGAATGCCTATCATTCTGGTCTTCTAAATATATACTGCTTGTCATGACATACCAATTATGGCCAGACTGTATCTCAAGTAATTTTTTTTAAAGATGTCCCATCTTATGCCTAAGATGTTTGATATTCAGACAGATAGTAAGGTTAAGCTCAACAGCCTAGGTTATATGGCAATAACAATAAGCTTCTCTTCTGGAAGGTTAACAACCTAAGTTTGCAGGCCAAAAATTAGAGAAAAGGAAGGGCTGCAAGGACAGCCAATATTTTGGCCCTAGCCTTTCAAGGTCAGTGAGGACTCAGGACATAAGAGAACCAGTACTGTAATATCATGTAACTCAGTTTTGTCCCAAATTTTCTGATCAAGGAGATGATGGGGCCACAGAGGAATGTGATCGATGGTGCAGTGTGTGCCTAAAGAGAGTCGCATGGAAAGAAAACATTCTCCCAGGCTTTCACAGAGAGCAAATTGGTCAAGCAATAGCAATGACTCATCCGTCTGGCTGACACTGAAAAAGGATCTACAAACTTGTGCAGGGTTTCAGAGCAAATCCTGAAGTGATTTGACTGACCTGGTCAGATGCAAAAGTTACATTCTTTGTTACATAGCTCTTGCTTTATCTTGGTTTTAACCATCCAGCAGAAAAGTGTAGAAGGTATGAAAAGTGAAGCCCTGTTGATATGCTGAGTTGTGGAAGGCTCAAGTCATCAGATTCGGACATTGCCAGTCCTGTGGATAACCCTCTACTATTGTGGAATACTGAACTATACTGGAACATTTTGCTGAATTCATGCACCTACAATATTTGGATGGCAATGGAATACCCATCTATGACAAAACTGAACAAAAAAAGGTGATATAAATGAAGGACGATTTTGTATCTGTATATACAAAATAGGATAGATATATACCTACTTTCTCTTAATTCAATAAGAAGAAAGATCGGTATTAATAATGTTTGGACAAGATATCATGCCTGCATCTTGTGCTATGAATGGCTACTTCAAAGACAATAATATGCAATGTATTGATTTTTGTAATTCTCCTACCGACCTATTTTGAAGCTGTCACAATGCAATTTTGTTCTCAGTAAAATTAGTAAAAATACAAAAAAAAACTCCTAAGGATTTATTTTAAACTTTGTTTTTGTTTGTGTTTTGGTGTTTAGTTTACTTTTTTCTCTAAGATTTTCTTAACCATCTTCAGTAGGATTATTGGTCATAAATAACCGAGTCATACATTGCCCCAAAGGAAATTTTAAAGTTAAAGACCTGATAATAACACTTCTCGGAAACCTATGTTCTAGTTTCTGCCTACTGTCCACTACTACCTTAATTATATGTGCGTGTGTGTGTGTGTGTGTGTGTGTATACTTTGTGTGTGTGTGTTTAGATGGTACTGGGGTTAAGCCTTCATACTGAGCTACATCTTCAATCTTTTAATTTTTAAAAAATTTTGAGACAAGGTCTAAGTAAGTTTTTAGTTCCCCCACCTGGGCTAGAACTTGTGATCCTCCTGCCTCAGTCCATCAGAGTGTTGCAGTTACAGGTGTGTGCCACCACTCTGATTTATTCATTTTCATGCCAATCAGACATAAAACTTTGTTTCTGTGACATTTATTATAATTTTTCCTCCACTAGAACTTCTCTTCTATTACTATTCTGACCCAAAGTATCTTTTTTCATTGCATATTTTATTTCTTTCCTTTTGATTCCATTTTTGTCTTCATCTCTGTATTTCATACATATTACTCTAATCTCAAGTCTCATACAGTTTTATAATTATTTGTTCATATGTCTGTTTTTCTCATGACAATGGAGATTCTTTTGTGGTTTAGATTGTATATTATTGACCTTTTTATTCTCAAGTGGCTGATGCACTATTTAGCAAGAAATAAGCACTGAGTAACGTTTTCTCAATCTTCATGGAGAGGGCTGGGGAGATAGCTCAGTGGCATAAGTACCTGCCTGGCAAGAGCAAGGTCCTGAGCTTGATCCCTGGTACCGCAAAAACAATCTGCATGGAACTGAACTAACAAAAAAGCTATCTACCTGTAGAAGACTCAGTATAGACCCATATCTCTCACCATATACGAAGCTAAAAGCTAAATGGATTGAAGCTCTATATGTTAAAACAGAAACATTTACTCTGCTGGAAAATTAAATAGAAAAAAAGCAGGCAAGGAATTTTTGAATCAAATTGCACTAGAGATAGCACCAAAAACCAACAAATAGAATTATATCAAATTAAAAATTCCTGCACCACAAAGGAAACATTTAACAGAGAGAAGAGACAACCTACAAAATGAAAAAAAACCAGTTTTGCCAACTATTCCATGGACGGGGGACTTACCTCTAAGATATATAATGAACTCAAAAATTAGATCCCCTAAATAAAAGACCCAATCAAAAAATGGGCAACGGTAGCTCTTCTTTTTCACTAACTTTTGGTCTGCACACTTAAGTTGATAACACTCCAGAAAAGAAGCTTAATGATATCATTACCCTATAACATAGGCAGTTGAGCTTAACATTGCTATCTGTCTGAATATCAAGTGCCTTAGACATAGCATGGAACAGGTATTTTACAACAATTGTTGATATTCTATCCTTTAAATCCCTACAGAATGTGAAAAAAAATTACAAATTTTTACACAGAAATTTAGAAACCTAACTATATACAACACTGAAGCAGGATAATCCTATGACATGTATTTTTCTTATCTCTTGTTTTCTTTGATTACCTTTCTAAAAACATTTACTTGAGAGAGAGAGTATAGCAATAATTGATATGACATTAGAAGCAGTATGCATTTGGAAGATAAGAATGATAGGTATTCCAAGCATGGTTTTACTATTACACATTGCTTTCCTAAGTGCAGTTGCTTAGTTAACAGATATCACCATATATAGTTAGTCAGGTTGAGAATTCTACCAATTAACTGCTACGTTCAAAAACCTGATGGCGATTCTTTGGACTATTGCCTTAACCATTTTGTTTATATAATTGTGTGGTTTTGCCACTACCATGTTTCCTAACTTTTCTCCTTTGGTGTTTAATCCTTAAGTTCTCACTTTCCATTTAACTGTGTTATACCTTTCAATTTTTATTTCTTCTTTTGAGTTCTTACACTAGGGGGACTATATGATATCTACACATGTGGGTCTGATTTATCTCACTTATAAGTATGTCTTCAAGTTGCATCCACTTTTATATGAAGGTGTTGAGTTGATTATTCTTTATAGCTGAGTAAAACTTCATTGTATAAAACCACCACATTTTTTTCATCCATTCCTCAGGTGATAGGCATTTTGGGTGTTTCCAAGATTTGGCTACCACAAATTGTGCTGCTATAAACATAGACCCACATATATCACTATGATATGATGTTTTTAATTCTTTTGGAAAAATTCACAGAAGGCGGATAGTTGAATTGAATGGGATTTCCATACCTAGTTTTTTAAGGAGGTTTCACATTGATTTCTGTAATGGTTGCACAAGTCTACATTCCCACCAGCAGTGGAGAAGGGTTCCTTTTTCCTCACATCCTCTCTAACATTTGTTGCTGGTTGAATTCTTTATGATAGCTATTGTTTCTGGGGTGAGATGATATCTCAATGTTGTTTAAATTTGCATTTCACTGATGGCTAGTGATGTGGATTTTTTTTATGTATTTATTAGCTTCTAGTATTTCTTCCTCTGAGAATTGTGTGTTCAGCATGGATGCCCATGGCCCTAGCCCTTCAAGGTCAGTGAGGACTCAGTACATAAGAGAAACTGCACTGTGACATCCTGTAACTCAGTGGTGTCCCAAATTTTCTGTTCAAGGAGATTATGAGGCCACAGAGGAAAGTGATTGATGATGTAGAGTGTGTCTAATGAAAGTCACCTAGAAAGAAAACTTTCTGTCAGGTTTTCACAGAGAGCAAATTGGTCAAGCAATGGCTGTGACTCATCCAGATGGCTGACACTGACAAAAGATCTACAAACTGCTGTACAGGGTTTCAGGGTAAGTCCTGAGGGGATTTGACTCACCTTGTCAAATACAAAAGTTACTTTTTTCATTATATAGGTCTTGCTTTAAATTGGTCTTAACCACCCTGCAGAAAAGTATAACCATGAGGCATAAAAGATAAAGCCATATTGATATGCTGAGCTATAAAAAGCTCAAGTCAACAACTATTGACATTGCCAATTGTGCTGATAACCCATTACTATTATGGACTTTTGAACTATATTGGGTTATTTTGCTGAATTCAAGCACCTACAATATTTGAATTGCAATGGAACACCCATCTCTTACAAAACAAAACAAATAAGGGGGATATAAGTGAAGAACCATTTTGCAGTGAAAAAATATATATCTGTGTATAAAATAGTTAGGATAGATATACAGCTACTTTCTCTTAGCTCAGTGAGAAGAAAGATTTGTACAAATAATGTTTAGACAAGATATCACATCAGCATTTTGTACTCTGAATGACTACTTTGAAGAAAACAATATACAATGTATTAGTTATTGTAACTATCTTATTAGCCTGTGTTGAAACTGTCTCATTGCTATTTCTTTCTCATTAAAATTAATAAAAAATAAGGTAAAATAAAAAAGAAAACATATAAACTGTTAAAAGTATGAAAAAATGTTCTACATCACTGGTCATTAGAAAAATGCAAATTGAAACAACACTGAAATTCTACCTTACTCCAGAAAGCATGATTATATTCAAGAAACCAGTGCCAAGGATATAGCTCAGTGGCACAGTACCTACCTGGCAAGTGCAAGGTCCTGTCATTTCCCTATACCCCCATAAAAAGAAAGAAACCAAAAAATAGCATCTTGGTGAGACTTTTGGGGAAGAGGTCCATATTGTTGGTGGGAATGTAAGCTAGTACAATCAGTGTGGAAATCCATGTGCAGATAGTTCAAAAAGCTAAACTGAGAAACTTTGCTTGACCCAGATATTCCTCTTTCAGGTATCTTCCTCAGAGAATGAAAGATACCATATTATAGTGATCCATGCATATCCATATTTATAACAGCACAATTCATAATAGCTAAATCTTGGAAGCAACCTATAAATTTTTCAACAGATGAATAGATAAAGAAAATGTATTTTTCTACAATGAGGTGCATCTTTGCCACAAAGGAGAACTTTGAAATTTTGTAGGAAATAGAGGCACTTTGAAACTGTGATGTTAATGGAAGTAACGCAAATACACATAGTTAAATGCTTTCTTTGTTATGAGAAATCCAAATATAAATAAGGAACACAATAAAGGTAGGTTAGGGAGATAAATTTCTTCAATGGGAAGGGGATTAAGAGATGGAGCAAAGGAGGTTGGGGAAGGAAAGGGATGAAAAAAGAATTGCGATGTACCAATTTTCCACAGAGAATGTAATCATTATATAATGCAAATATGTGTTAATAAGAGATTGAAAAACAACCTGTATGGCAATAAGCATGGTTTTGTTTTGATGTTACCTTCCAGTATGCCTTGTTTCAGGAGTTGGTGGAAACTTTACCCACAAATCTAATGGAAATGTCTTAGGCCTCCTTTTTGTCTACTCATTGTCTTCATTTATAGTATTTGTTGATTACTATTCTTGCTTTTCTGTCTAATGATATCACAGGGGTTAATTCCTAAAACCAGTTGTGATAACTTGAGTGACCTCTTGGCCACTGTTTGAATTGTTCAAAGTTCAAACTTCACAAGTATAGAGCCCATAATTTTACCTCTATGTTTCAAGCCATTTGCTCTTATTTGATCTTCACAGTTCATCACAAATATTTTTAGCTCATTCTGGTTTTCAGCGGGAAATGGACATCTTCTAGGTTGAGTGTTAGCTGAAAAAGTCTTTCCTGCTGTGTAGATGTCATTTTCCCTGTGCCTGCCTTCAGAATCTTGTTATTAAATGTGTGCCCTCTTCACTTCTCTAGCCTATAACTGCCTGGGGGATTTGCTATTTCATGTTTTCATGGCAGATGAGCAAAATTGCTCTTGAAAAACTTGGACGTTCTTTGTGATAGTAATAAATATTCAAGTTTGAATGTTGTTCAATGTATTATATATTGATTCATGTATATACTTCTACTCTTCATAAATATTTTGAGAGAGGCTGGGTAATATAAAAATACATTTCAAAGTAATGAAAGAATAAAAACTCTAGCAAGAACTCCCTGGTATAAGAAGTTATAGATTTTATATACCTGATTTAGCCCTGTACCTCTCAGTAGCTAGGGAAGAAAAGAGAGCTCAGTAGACTTTATAACTTATAGTTACAGCCCTTCAGTTTATCCAGAAAAACTAGCCTATCTTTATGGCTAGACTTCAGATAAATTTATTAGTGGGCTTCTCATGTTAAAAGGAGTTTTGGTAACTGTAAAAAAGTTAGTTTACATATGCTGTAAAATAATGCTAAGATTTTGTAATTTTTTATTCATCAGTCCACATTGAAAATCAATGTTCAGAGTTAAAATATTATGCTATAAATATAGCTCTAGAGTGAGGGGGAGGTAGACAAAGCATGTAAGCTCCTGACAATATGGTTTAACCTGAGGATGGAACCTGAAGAATTTTGAGGAAGGCCTATTAATATCTCTCAGCCTATCAGTTTATAATCCTAGAAAAATTATGTGATTTTTAAGAAAATACTTATGTTATTAATGCATAGTGGTAATACTTAATGGTTAGTTTCATTTTGGTAGATTGTTGCATGCATTTAACATATCTTCATTTTTTTATCCCTTTACCTTATCTGCTCCCCCCCTCTGATTCCCTTCCCCATCTCCAAAAATCTGCCTCCTAGTTCCTCTGTTTTTTTTTAGACTAAAAATGTTGGGGCTGGGGAGATAGCTCAGTAGAATAAACACTTGCCTGGCAAGCCCAAGGGCCTCAGTTCAATCCCTGGTTCTGAAAAAAAAAGACTAAAGATGTTACAAATCATCAATATTGGAAAAAGATGGCAAAAATATTGTATTACATTTATTGGATTGCTTATGTTGAACCATTCCTATATCCTTGGGATGAACACTACTTGGTCATGATGTATAATATTCTTGATGATATGCTGCATTCTGTTCACCAGTATCTTACTGAAGATTTTTGTGTCTGTGTTCATTAAGGACAGAGGTTTGCAATGCTCTTTTGGATGGATCTTTCTCTGGTGTTTGTACTAGGGCAATATGTGCTTCCAAGATTGACTTTGAAATTACTACTTCCCTTTGAATTTCATTAAAGTGCTTGTGGAAAAAAAAGTGATTAAGGAAAGCAAATAATTTGAATGAAATAGTGATAAATTAATTTTCTCTTCTTCTTATGAAAAAGATTGATGTCAGGTATGGTTTGGATTGCTGTTGCAATTTCTCTAGGGTGTGAGTTATCTTTCACAACAACTATCATCACAACCAGGCAGAGAGCACTGTGATAAATGCTGAAGGTGTGCAGGTGAAGAGGATGCTTAGAACCTATAGTCTTAAGGTTAAACAAAACAGATGTGGACATTTACAAAGATGTACACTTTAGTGGTTTATTATCAATGCTGCAAAAGTTTACCACAAACCTGGAGAGTTCAAACTACACAAATTTACATAACATAGTTTTAAGCATGAATTAAAATGGCTCTCAAGTAATGGTGTTAATAGGGTTGTATTCCTCTGGAGACTCGAGGGGATAATATCTTTGCTTTATTTAGCTTCTAGAAACTTCCTCCATTCCCTAGCATTTTATTGCTCTAACTTTGAGTTCTGCTGTCACATCTCTGGCTCTCCTGACTGCTTTTCATGGAAGGCCCCTTGAATTATATTTTGGTTACCTGGATAAGCCAGAATACTTTTGAATTAGTCACATCCCTGCAAAGTCATTTTTGCCATTAAGGTACCACATTAACAGGTTCTAGGGGTGAATATGTGGACGTTCTGGAAAGGGCATTATTCTACTTAGCACATATCATTATTACATAAAAATGACTATGGTCTTTATCAAACATTGGTAAGTTACTTAAAAATGATTGTCGAAATTTGCGTGTCTAAAATTGTGTAATAATGATCTGCTCAAGGGATAGTTATGAAGATCAAATAAGTTGTGTAAAAACATGTTCTCCTATACCTAGCACAGAGTCAATACTTGGTAAGTGTTAGTTGAATGAGAATTTAAATCTAATACATAAAGCTTATATACTGCAGAAAGTTATGATTTAGCTTTTCAGACTCTGGGTAGAGAAAAGACGTTCTTATTCTTCTTTTAGTTTGCTGCACATTTTCATGTGAAAATAGAAGTTGTGGCTGCAGATAATACTAGCTTTGTGTCCTTTATTTGAGAACTATTCATATGGTGAAATATCACATGCTTTGGCATTATCTGCTGTGAAACATAAGGGTGAAAACTTAAAAATAGAAAAACAGAAAATCTCAACAATAATTCTGGTTGAAATGACTGGTAACTATTTAGCACCTTATTTTTGTTTCTGGAACAATTTCTGTTTGAAGAACTCAAATTACTTGGGACACACTAGCTAATTCTTATGGTACCAGATGTAGCTGGTGTAATGAGGGGGTAGATAGTACCAGAGAAGGGAAAAAGGGGGAAATGGGGCAGATGTGACAAGCTAGAGTTGATGTTTGGAAGCAGTTCTTGGCAAAGGTGAAAATATTTTTAGGTAATCTTTCTTTTTCCTGTGAAAGTCTGTAATACTCTAAAATTTGCTCCATTCTTACAGCCTAGAAATAGAACCCTGGAAATAGAATGACTGCACTTTGGTAGTTATTGTGGGCTGGGAAGTGAGAGCCAAGTGTTGTGGTTCTAGAACTTTTACTTTGTGATTTCCATCCCCCTACCCCAGCTGTAGTGCATGTATCAACAATTTGCTGTGGTTTTTTTCACTTTCTTCTGATGCCTCCTCCTCTACACCAAAATAACTCTATTTAGATTTTTATTTGGACCTCCCTGCCTGACAACAGTTCATAGTTCTCTTATGCTGTTTTCTCCCATGAGATCTCAATACATTTCAAGCCCTGACCAGAAGACAGTATTAGAGAAAAATTTGAGTGTCAAAAGAGACCCACTTCCTCAATTCTTATTGTCTACAAATTGGTCCTTTAATAAACCATTCACTTGACTAGTGTTTATTGAGGATCATGTCAATAAATGTTAGTGGTGGATACTAAAGATTCAGCAGTGTACAACACAGATACAGCTTCTTCTTTGCTGTACCTTGAAGTCTAGTTTTTTTTTTTTAAAAGGCAAGTAACAAATAAGGACACTAACATGTGACTGGGATGATTAGGATTTCTCTAAGCACTAAAGGGAGATAAACAGAAATGAGACAGAATGCAATAGTAGCTAATTTAGAAGAGGCGAAGATTTGGTTTGGTTAAGAAATAGGAAAAATAAAGGTGGTGTCACTGGAGCATGTTAAATCAGGATACGTTTATGTGAAGTGAGCGTAGAGACCTAAGCACTGTACAGTGATGCTTGGGATTCTAGGTTATTTTAAGTACAATGAAGGTCATGAGACCTTCATTGTTACTGACCCTAACTAATAATAATAATAAATGAAGTATAGCATTGCCTAACTTATGGTCTAAAGACTTTCTGAAGGAAAAAATACTTTGCAAAGGGTAAAAAGTAAAAACAGAGATCTGCTAGGAGATATTGATAATGTAAGGCAGTGATGTTGCTGGCAAGGTCGAATCAGTGGAGACATTGATTCAATTTAAGGATGTTTCTGAGGAAAGCTTGGAAGGAATTGCTGACAGATAGGTTGTGGGTGATGGAGAAAAAGGAAACTTGAATGATTCTAGGGGTTGGCTTCACTGAATGGGTGACAAATGGTGTCATCTACTAAGACGAGAAAGACAAATGGAGAAATGAGTATTGCGGAGGAGGAGAATCTCAGGGTTTTTTCCCCATCATATGCAGTAATTTATAAGAACTTCATACAGTGGATTAGCAAGAGGAGGTGCCAGCAAAAGATATAGTTTGGAATATGTACTTTTTCATATTTTCCTGACAAAGTTAAAGACATCATGTTATGGTCATACACACATATACATACCTATAAAATATCAATGTATGTAAAACTAGTATTGCACCAAGGTAAAACAGAGAAAAGTACTCTTGGATATAGAAACATTCAAAGATCAGTGGGAGAAAGAAGAACCTGCTAGGAAAAGTATAATGTCACTGAAACCAAGAGAGGAAATTATTTTAAGAATTCAACAGAAAGAAGAGGAGAGAGGCTTGCTCGCTGCTCCTGTCACTGCTTTTCCCTTTTTCCTTTTGTTGTTTTGCTGTTTTCTTCCACCATGACTGTGGCCTTCTTCCATGTGCTGCTCTGCCTTGGAGCCAGCTAACTGTGGCCTGAAACCTCCACTGACTGTGAGCTAAATAAACATTTGCTTCCTTCAAAAAAAGTATTGGGACATTTTACGGCATTTCTTGGAGATGGGTGATGATATAATGTTGAAGGATGATTTTGTATTTCCTATCTGAGCGATAATTGTCCATAGGCACTAAATTAAGTGTCCTTGTAAGTTAAACATGTATTAGGACTTCACATAGTCTTAATTTTAGGGTGATTGCTTTTAGTCTTCTTTATGTCCTTCTTTCCTAACTCATCTCTTAAATAAAGTATTTGTGAGACTGAGGACATAGCTCAGTGGTAGAGTGCTTCCAGGAGGCCACGAGTTCCATTATCAGCACTGCAAGAAGGCCTATTTTTGGTATGTTTAATCTTTTGTGCTCTATATTCACTTTAAACACTTTAATCAAATTTTCTTTCTTCCATTTTTGCCTCCTTTCATTAGCCTAAATGAAATGTCCTTTCTTGTGGTTGACTTTCTTTCTTTTTTTTAAAAAAAATTTTATTTATTTATGTGTGTGTGTGTGTGTGTGTGTGTGTGTGTGTGTGTGGCCAGCTCAGCCCACCAGGGGGCAGGGCTGGCTGGCCTGTGGTGCTGGGGGATTGAACAGCCGTCCCTGTGCTTTACTAAGCTTGTTCTAAGTAGGTGCTTTAGACCACTGAGCCATCTCACCAGCCCTTTTGGTTGACTTTCAATCTGCCTATTATTCTTCCTTTTTCTGACATTTTTCCTCTTCGGTTTTGTGCAGAGTCTTCTCGCCTAGGTAGTTTTTATATCATATTGCTCATCATATTGCAAAAGTCACATGTGACCAAATGAAAACACAGCACTAGAGGAAAGTTGGCATTCATGGAACAGACTGTAGGTGGTTGCTAACACCAGGGTGAATATTATGTTTGATTACTATCCTTTCAGTTAACACTTAGCATCATTGTCTCAGTGATAAGTGATACCTTGAGAGTAAACTGCAAAAGGAGAGTAAGAGCTTTCCGTGGTATCTGAACACAGTTTAATTTTGCATGCTGTAATTTCCATGCTGCCATATCTTCTCTTTCTGTCAGGCCTATTGTTGTATTACATTTCCAAGCATCCTTTGCACTTGTATGTAGCCATAGTGTTGAATTAAGGCAAGTAGATAAAGGGTGGATGTGATGTGAAAACCTTCCATGTTTGACCTAGAACAACTTCAGGAATGCTTTTCTATCCTTTCTCTTCCCTTGTCTCCAGCAAGTTTCAGAGCATCTAGCATTATGCCTTGAGACATGAAAACTGGCAAAGGTTTAAGATTGGAGGCAGAAGGACACCTGATGGTAAACCTACACCCAGGAAAAGACTCCTTGGACTTCATATGAACAACACATTGACATACTAAGTTACTGAGATTTTGAGGTCTTTTGTTAAGTTGTTGGTGTTACTGACCCTAACTAATAAACATTCTTTGTGTGTTTTTTTCTCTATTGGGTTATTCCTCCACACTGTGCTGGAGTGCCTTCTTCCCACTGTTTTTTTTTTTAAACTTGATAGCTACTTGCTGAACTGCTTAATTTTTTTTTCTAGCAGGAGGTATTTTCTGAGTATGCCTTCCTGAGGCAACAGCTTCCTCTAAATTTCTAAAAAATCTATTAGCTTTATGGTTTACTGGGAAATAATATAAAGGCCATAGGTTCAAAATATATGAGTTACTTTAGGTAACTCTTCCTGAGGTTCAGCTTCCATTTTAAAATGAGCGCAATCATATCACATACCTCATGAAGTTGTTGTGAGGTTTAAATGAGAAAGTACAGGGGGAGGGCTTAGAACAGTATTTGACATATACCAAGCACTCTACTGTTATCATTTGTCTCTTGCTAACTTACTTCAGTTATATATATTGAACCTCTGTATCAAGCATAAGACTAATTGACATCATACTAATATACTGTACTAGTGTCTTCATCTGTAACATTTATTAATATATTAATGCAACTCACATCATTTCTGGAACATCTACTGTGGACAAAAACTGGGCAATATATTGTTGGGGATATGATTATGCCACCAGGATTGGAATTAATTTCAATATCCATGAATGTCGGCAGATCGAATAAATTTATTCCATTTGAAACAACCCTGTGGAACTTTATTTTTCATTTTCTTTTCCAAAACTGAATTCCTTAGGTCTGGGGAGATAGCTCAGTGGAATTAGTGCTTACCTGGCAAGCACAAGGTCCTGCGTTCGATCCTTGGTACCATCAAAAAAAATTTCAAAACTGAATTCCTTAACAAAACCCTTTACCTCATAAGACTAGAGTGTGCAGCAAATTGTAAAATACATGATACTGCTCAGAAACTTGAAAGCAGGAGTGCATGTTTATAAAGATGTCAATTTTCAAATCTTCCAAGTTCTTAAATGAAGTTGTCAACTTTGTGTGAGTTTGTCTGTTTTTCAAATTAAATATAAGCATGCTGAAAGTAAGGTATGCCTTTTTTCATCTTTGTAATTCTCTAGTGTATAGTTTAGTGCTAAGTAAGGAAAAAGTACTTGATAATCTTTTGAGGTTTAAATTTTACACATGAAAGGCCTGAACTCTTTCCCTTATCTGGTGGTTTTCTGCAAAGCAGTACCTATATATTGTATGGGAGCTATGGCTATGTTGATTTTAAGAGAAGAAATGTGTCTCAGGCATGTTGGTAAGTGGAAAATATACTTTGAAAACATACATTTAGCTCTCTGAGCAAAAGTATCTTGAATTCTAAGCACCCATTTTCAATGAAGCTGACAGGCAAGGAATGATTATTGAACTGTTGGTCTGCTCTATGCATCTGTATACACAGTGTTGAATAAGCTGTTAATCCTTCCATCTTTACAGGATATTTTTGGGATGCTAATGGTGAGGTCATACATATCCATTTCTGTAGTGTTCTCCCACTCTACCCACTCACCATGTGTTCTAGTGCTGTGATAATTTTGTTCACTCATATAGTACTCTCTCCTCCTTACCTTATTTCCCTCCCCAAACCCAGGAAAAAGAAAGTTGATTCTTTAATTTTTTTCCCCAAATTGAAAATGTGATTGAGTTTAGGAACGAGGGCGCTGCTATTTTTTCTTTCCCACTTGAAGTTGGTATTGAAATGACTCAGTAAACAGCTTGATATTGTGTAAAAACAATGTTTCAATTGAAAAAAAATTATATCAATGATAAAAAACAATGTTTATTTTTCTAGGAGAGTTTTTCTTACTTCACTTTTAAATTCTGCTATTATTGCATGTCATGCATTGTCAGGTTTGCAAGATTTTGTAAAGAAAAAATCAATCATTGCTTAAAACAATAGTTCAAGGTGTAATTTAAACTGAGATATGTTTGTATTAGATTTATATAAAATCTCTTTTCTCACTGCAGTACCATCAACAGAGAAATGGCTTCTGGTTCCTTGCTCTTTCTATCTCTTTAGGGGGCCAACAGCAATGCAATTCACTTATGTTAACAGTTTGCTAACTCTGAAGTACACCTTGTTATTACAATAACTTCATGGAATGCTTTACCTATTGCTTCTTTACATTTTTCAATTTTTTAAGTGCCAGGTGTCATTTTCTTCTTCAACTATACATAGTTTGAAATGACTTGAACTCATTATATGAGCCAGTTGCTTTCCAAACTATTACTTAAAAATTATTTTGAAAAGATTATAGATTCATGGTAAATTGCAAAAAAAAAAAGGTACACAGAAGCCTTTTGTTTCCTTTGCCCATTTTCCCCTAATGTACAGTGGCCAGATTTAAAAAAAAAAACAGAACCCCCAAGTTTATCTTGTTTTATAGCTGAGTAATACTCTGTTGTATAAATGTGGCACATCTTTTTTTATCTATTCCTCAGTTGATGGGCATTTGGGTTGTTTCCAAAATTTAGCTATGATAAATTGGGATGCTATAAACATGGGTGCACATATATCACTGTGGTAAGATGTTTTCAATTCTTGTGGAAAAATACTCAGAAGAGGAATAGCTAGGTTGAATGGGACTTCTAATCTTAGTTTTGTGAGTAATCACCGTACTGGTTTCCACACTGATTGTACCAGTCTCCACTCCTACCTGCAGTGGAAAAGCTTTCCTTTTTCCCCATAGCTCCTCTAGCATTTCTTATCGGTTTATTTCTTGATGATGCAAAACTTTTATAGATAAGTGGATGCAACTAAAGATCATACTCATACTCAATTAAAGGTTAAATAAATCATACCCATATGTGTATGTTTTGTACTGGAGATTGAACTCGGGATCTCGCACTTACCAGGCAGGCACTTATACCACTGAGCTGTGTCCCCGGTCCAGACCCGTATGTGCAAACACTGTATTGTCTCACTAATGTAAGATCTTGCAAGAGTATATAAAATCTCAAAAGTACAATAAATACTGTGAAAGGGAAAGAAGTTGTTCAAAGGGAATGAGCATTTTACTGCTGGATGGTTAAGACCAAGTTAAAGAAAGACATAATGTAACTCAAAATGCAATTTTTGCTCTCCACGAGGCATAAAAGTAAAGCTATTATTAATATGCTGAGCTGTAAAAGGCTCAGGTCGACAACTTCGGAAAATTGCCAGTTGTGCTGATAACTCACTACTATTATGGACTACTGGACTATATATATATATTTTTTCCATAATTTTATTGAGAAACAAATAGCAGTGAGACAGTTTCAAGTCAAATTGATAGGACAGTTCCAATAGTTAACACATTGCATACTCTCTTCCTAGTGGTTATTTGTTGTACAAGATGCAGAGATGATATCCTATTTTTAAGCACTATTACAGCAAATCCCTCTATTCATTAAGCGAATGTAACTATATATCTATCCTAAACATTTTGAATACACAGATACAAAATGGACATTCATCTGGATCCCCTTTTCTTGATTAGTTCCGTTATTTGAATATTATGGGTGTGTTAACTCAGCAAAATGTTCTAAAAGAGACCAGTAGTACATAATAGTATTGGGTCTTCTGCTTGATTGGCAATGTCAGAAATTTTCGACCTGAGTCCCCTACAGCTCAACATAACAGCACGGCTTACTTCTTATACTTCGTTTTTATACTTTTCTGTTGGATGGTTAAGATCAAGATGAAGCAAGACCTATGCAACAAGAGTTGTAGCTTTTGGGTCTGATAAGGTCAGTGAAATCCCCTCAGGATTTATCCTGAGATCCTGTACCTCAGATTGTAGATCCTATGTCAGTGTCAGCCATGTGGATGAGTCACGGCCATTGCTGGACTATATTGGGTTATTTTGTTGAATTCAAGTACCTACAATCTTTGGTCTGGCATCAAGTTTGTAAAGGTCCTTTAAAGACTTTTCCAAATACAGCTTCTCTTACAGCAATGCAACACCCATCTCTGACAAAACAGCCCAAAAAAGGAGGATATAGATAAAAGACTGGTTTATGTATGTGTGATATATATGGTGGGATATATATGCAGCTACTTTCTCTTAGTTCATTGAGAGGAAAGATTTGTACTAATACTGTTTAGACAAGACATCAATGTCTGCATCTTGTCCTATTAATAACTACTAGGAAGACAACAATATGCAATGCATTAATTATTGTAACTGTCAGACTAACCTGTTTTGAAACTGTTTCATCGCTATTTTATCTTTATTCTCATTAAAATAAAAAATAAAATAAATAAAAAACAAAGGGAATGAATAACTGGGATGAGGGAAAGGACAAAAGAAAGAAGCATGGGAAAAAGAAATATATATGTATATACATAGGATAGCTTGGGTAATTGTACTGCTGACTTCTACTGGTGTATTAAAAAGAGAAGTCAGTGCTTAATTTTTTCTCTCTTTTTAAATTTTTCATAACTTTTTGACCAGTTTTGCATGATTATATATGGTAATCTGAACAACTAATTTGATGATAATAATATGCCATATAACAACCATTGTTGAATTTCTATTATTTTGTTTAGTGAAATTCTGTATCATTTCTAATGTTTTTATATTATATTTTATTCTCTTTAAAAAACCAACTGCCATAAGACTGGAAATACAGATAAATGTTGGATACAATGTGTGACATGTTTATACTAAAAATAAATTTTTGTTTATTTGAGGTTCATATTTAACTGGGATTTTTTGTCACTAGGCTATTTATTATTCACCTTTTCATTGCTGAGACAGGGTACATGCATGGGAGACAACTCAAAGAAAAAGTAAGATTTATTTTGGCTCAGAGTTTCAGAGGAGTCAGCCCATCCAAAGAAGAAGAAACATGGTAGAGGAGCTAGATAGAGGAAAACTACTCAGCTCATGGTAGCCAGGGATGGGAGAGAAGACAAGCTCAGGAGTGAGGATGTACCCTTGGAGGTCACACCCTCAGTGACCCACATCCTCAGACCATCCCCCACCTTCTGACTGCACATTCAGCTATAGACTCATTAATGGACTAGTCCACAATGAGTGCAGTGTCTTGGTCATTCACTCATCTTCCAAAAGCCCCCTGTCTGAGTACATGAGACTTCTGGGAGACATTCCAGATGCAAAACACAACAAGCTACATCTCACAAGGGATATAGAATTAAATTTTTGTGTTTTAAAGTCACTGGAATGATTTGTCTTTGTCCACTTAGGCACCAATTGGATCAGCAGCTATGTGCCTTTGTGTCATTTTGCTTTTAAGTGTTTTAGGAATTGTTAAATTTAATTTGTTGTACAGGATATTTACCTAATTATAATGTCAAACTTACACAAATATAATCTCCTTTATAATTTTTATTCATTTTAATGAGAAAAAAATAGTGATGAAATAGTTTCAAAACAGGTTAGTAGGATGTTTATAATAATTAATACATTACATATTGTTGTCTTCATAGTATTTATTCATAGGACAAGATGCAGACATGATATCTTGTCTAAACAATATTAATACAAACTTTTATTCTCAGCAAACTAAGAGAGAATTGCTATATATCTAGCCTACCTCTCTTTTTTATGCATATATATTTATTTATTTTCCTTCCCTCCTTTTTTCACAACAAAACTGTCTTTTATTTACACTTTTGTGAAGTTAGTAACATATGGTACTAGGTTTCTTTGCAACTGATAGCAAACCCTAACCAGTTAGGATGTTCTCAGGAATAAGGTAGCTTGTTTGCTTTAGGCACTGGGTCAAGTCCCACCTACATGTATTTGATTGATTTCCTAGCTTTGTGGCTCCCAATATATTCCCCCCTTCTGTTTTGTTTTTTCAGATATGGGTGTCAACAATGTATAGTGTGCCTAGGGAGAGTCACCTAGAGAGAAAAATTTCTCTCAGGCTTTCACAGAGAGCAAATTGATCAAGCAACGGCCATGACTCATCCACATGGCTGACACTGACAAATGATATACAAAATGAGGTGCAAAATTTCAGGTTCAATCCTGAGGGGATTTGACTGACCTTGTCAGATACAAAAGTTACATTTTTAGTTATATAGGTCTTGCTTTAACTTGGTCTTAACTATCCAGCACAAAAGTATAACCAGGAGGTATAAAAGTAATGCCATATTAATATGCTGAGCTGTAAGAGGCTCAAGTCAACAACTTCTGACAAATGCCAGTTCTGTCAATGACCCACTACTATTATGGAGTATTGGACTATATTGAGTTATTTTGGTGAATTCAAGTACCTGCAATCTTTAGACTGTTTTCAATTATGAAAAGGTCCTTTAAAGACTTCTCCAAATACATCTTCTCTAATTGCAGTGGAACGGGCATCTCTGAAAAAATACAAATATAATTTTAATGCATTTGGTTCCCAAACAAATTGAAACTATTTTGCTCATTTTACTTTTTGAAAACAAGGACATTTTCCCCTACATACTACCCTTTATGATTATTTTATAAAACATTTTTCTGAAACAAAATAATTCCAGAAAGACAGCCTGTGTAACACTGGGTGACCCTCTTTAGAGTTGCTTTAAAAAAAGTCACCTCATATTCAGCCTAGAGAAAAACTGGAATTTCATGCTAATTAGCCTTCTAGTTCCTTTCATTTTGCACATACCTAAAAATATTTTCACAAAGTCCTGAATGGAAAATCAACAAGGGAACTCTGAAAATGTGATCCTAATTAAGGTGCTTGAGTGTTATTTTTAACAACTCTATCTGTAAATTTTATGTTTTGGATTTGTGAAAATAGTAGTGAATTAAAAGCTTTAAAATTGCTTTGGGGTGGGATGAATTGTTATTTAATGTTAATTCACTTAAGAAAACTAAATATGAGTTGTTAGTACGAGTCTTTTGGAGAGTTATAAATATCTTAATTTTAACAGTTTGGGACTAACAACATTTGTTACTTTCATTTTGCTGTTAGTTTTGTGTCTATCTTCTTGATTTCAGAATTTGCCTCTGTCCTGTCTTCCTAGAAAGATAAATCTTAACTTTGAATATAAAAGAATATTTATAGTTTTCTGGTTATTAAAGTGGTACAGGCTTACTGTAGGAAATTTGGAAGGTCACAAAAAAGGAAAACAGAACATCTTACAATAATTCAATTACTCTAAAGAGAAAATTAAAGTTACTGCAGATGTCATTTGAGTATTTTTCTCTGCTTATTTTATATATTTGGTCTTAAATTTGGTCGATATTTAATTTTTTCTTTTTCCATTCAACACTGAAACATAAGCATTTTTCATATTATTTAGAAACTTTGTAAATGATTTAGTGGTTTTTAAAATATGCTATCACATAACTTGGAATGAAGATTTTAAAATCATTTATCTTTTGATCCAATTACTCTAAACCATATGTAAATAATTTAAAGCCCCTTTAAAATATATTTATGATCTTCCTAAAAATATTATGGAAAAATGCGTTCACTAATTATTCCCAGGGGGGAACTGTATAAGTTATGAGAAATTTGTAGTCATTCTTTGATCATTATGTATTATGCATTTCATCCACATACCTTAAACTAGTAGTTTTCAGTTTGGTCCTTGGACATCTCCCAAAAGCTTGTTAGAAATGCAATTTTAGTGCATCATCCAAGATTTACTGAATCAGAAACTCAGCGATCTATGATTGAACAAGTCCTCCCAGTGACTCTGATATAGGCTTACATTTGAGAAATACTCCTTCAAATTTTTGAGTAACAAAGGACATTTGCTAAGTGTCTGTAACAGCAAGTATTGCTCTAAGATATATAGCACCAACAAGGCAGAATGAGTTCTTACCCTAATAGAGATGACACTAGTGGTGAGAAGTAGAGGTCTGATAATAGCTAAATGGCTATAATGAATATATATATATATATATTATGAAGTACAACAGAGAAAATGAGATGGGGCATGCTGTGGGTGGTTCATTAAAGTGGATGGCCAGGAGGGGCTTTCCTGGGAAGGTAATGTGAGGAAGCCAATCATGCAAAGGGAGCAGTAATTAAAAGCCTTGGAGATGTGACAATGTAGGACTTTGTGAAGGTGCGAAGAAGAACAAGAGGATCAGCGTAGCTATGGGGGAATAACGTCATTTTGAGATGCTTGGGGGTGAGGGGCCGATGGAGAGAAAATCACCCAAGTGGTTGGTTGTCAGACTAGGATGTTCAAAGCTGTGATCATGGAAGGGTTGTAGAACAGATTCCCTTTGCCAAGGGATAAGCCCATTTCCTAGCTGCAAGGAGTGTTATTGATAACAGCTCCTATTTGCTACTTTCGGAGGTAAATTGAACTAAGTGAGAGCAACCTTTCTATGGAGGAACATTATTCTCATCTCCTGTTGAGGGCAGCCCACAGTCAGTGACTCACTGACACATGAGTACAAAGAGCTGCCCCCCGTCAAGGTAGGACTTACTATTGGTGCTCCTTATGGTAGGAAGCACCCTGTGGATCATGTTTCCAACTCAGATTATATCCTTGTGTAGTTGTTTTTCCTCCATCCTAGCCTGTTTCTCTCACTTTCTTTCTCTTGAGAGTACTTTATCAGTCAATTTAGTGAACAATGGTTTTTGTCACTGTTTTTATTTCTAGAAACATCAACCTAAGAAAGTTGGTCCAAAAAGTGCTGTTAGAAATACACTCTAAATATGGGATTCTTGGGCTGGGGTTATAGCTCAGTGGCACAGCACCTGCCTAGCAAACACAAGGTCCTGAATGTGATTCCCAGTACCAAAAAGAAAAAGCAAATGGGATTCTTGCATGGGATCACTATTGGTGATCCATTATTGGTGATCACTATTGGTGATCTCATTACCACCTCTCTCAGTGGTAATGAGGATCCATCATTTGTGGAAGGTTGTGTATTGGCAGTTCCTGGCATGTTGAAGTAATGTACTTGCTAAGCCTTTAACTATAAATGAGTTGAGATAGTACACAGGTTGAGGAGTTAATCTTATTTGTGTAATGTATCTGGAACTTGCAGGATAGAGAAAAATAAAAAACTACAAAAGCTGTGAATTGGCTAAGCACCTCTGATGCACTGAAAAGAGAACATGACAAACTTATGTACTATTAATGATCAATTTAAAGTAAAGTGTGAGAGATACAGGAATTCCTTGGCTGCATTAAGGAGACTCTCTTAATTACATCTGGATAGGTTCTTCAGCTTTCTCATGTAACATAACTTAATCATGGGAGCAAGATCCCATTATATTCACATCCGCCTTCAATCCAGTGTAGGGATTTTACAGGAGAGGCATATTAGGGGCCAGGAATGTCATATCCATCTCAGAATTCTTCCCACATCAATATTGGAGCACTTTTCATGTGACATTTCTTTTGACAACCTGATGTAGCTCCTGGAAAGATTTTTTTTATGTGTTCCTGAACTAGCTCTTGAATATTTAGGGAAAACTGGTGGTCTGTATTATATAGAATAGAGATTCCAGGATTGCCAAGACAGACTGCAGATGAAGGGGTAAAAATGCTCCATAATGGGGCATTCTAAAATTTATTGTGTAAGAGAAGAAAAGCTAACTGATTGACTATGTTCCTTGGGAGAAACTTATTTACCACTGCAATAAAGAATGCAGTGGTGAAGGAGTATGCATCACGTTGCAAAATTTAATATTGCTTGTTCTCTAGGCCCTAGAAGATAGTAAAACTGCTATTATAGATCTAGCTCAACACTAGCAATGGGGATATTGGGATCCCAGAACAGCAGAGACGAAATGGCAATGCTTGACCACTAGAAGTATAATGAGCATTAGGACCACAATGAGCAGCAAGTTCAGAGTGCAGAAACCAGAGGATCTTGACTTGGAAGAATCTATGGTGATGGTTAAGAAAACATGGTGCCTATCTGTGCAATAGAGATGCACAACCTGGATGCTGATTACCTTATATAACCAAGAGAGATTAAGAATGGATGATTGGGCCAACCAGACAGCTCAGCAGATTGAAGTGCCTGCTTAGGCAGGTGCAAGGATCAGAGTTTGATCCTCGGCATGCCTTGCTGGCCCTACCCTTGGGGTGCACTGAGACTGTGACTGAGGCTGGGTATGGTGGCACAGGCCTATAATCCCAGTGCTTGGGAGATTGAAAACAGGAGGATCACTACAAGTTTGATCTGTTTAGTGAGACCCTGGATAGCCTGTAATAAATAAAGAAAAGGAATGAATGATCACAGGCTGATATCAGTAACTGAATGGAAAAATCACATCTTATGATTTTTTTAAATTTTAAGATCCAAAGTAGTTCATAGACCCAGAACAAATTGACTGAGGACTGGTTTTCTATGATTTTACCACATTATGCTATATGAATACAGTAGTAATTCCCCTTAGTCATTCCCTATGAGAATGTAGTGACATTTCCTAGAGTAACTATATAAGTAGGATAGGGGAATGTTCAGATTTTCCCATTGTTGTTGGATACATGGTCCTACTTGACATGGGTACCCATGGGGCACATATGTAATCATAGCTTCTCCATGTTAGTACATAGGGGCAAGGAGCCAGGCAATAAATAGAGCCTTGGCTTGAGTGTGGTTCACAATGAGTGGTTTGGAACCATAAACCCACCAGAAAATATAACTAGTGTGAACACGTCTAACGTTGCCAATCTTTGTATTGGGTCCCTGATCTGTAGAGAAGCCTGGAAAGTATTTTCAACTCACATTCCCTAGCCAAGTTAATCACAGACAGTATTACATCCTGGACAGAGGGGATCAGACTATGGGGAAAGGGATAAGAGTCTATTTTGATCTTTCTGGAAGGTAAGACTGTTCCATTTTATGAGAAAAGTATGAATAGTGCACCATTTGCTTTACTTCTTTCCCCCCCACAATCCATCTGTTTTGTACTTAGCTGCAACAGTAAAGGTTCTGCCAACTTTAGATTTCTATGGTGTGTTTGTGTGTGTGTGTGTGTGTGTGTGTGTGTGTGTGTGTGTGTGTGTTTGTGTCTCCATAGATATTTTCATGGGAATCTGGAGGATGCAGCCTCCAGACAGGACTGCCAGCCAGATGTCATTTAAAATGTGACTGAAATAGTCTTTAAAAGAATTTAAGTTTATTATTAAATCACATAAAAGAATAGATTCTGGAAGGTATGTATAAATGGCTATAAAATTGTATTATTTGACTTGCCATAAACAAATCAACAGTGGTCTTAATTCATTATAGTTTCAGCTGAATTCCATCAGCCTGGCTCCACCTGAAAGTTTTGTAAGACAATGATAAAATGTCTTCAAAAATGACTTAAAATAACACCAAATGGTGGGAGAATATATGGCCATTATTTTGCTGTGGCTCTATTTAGACTTCTACTTGACAGCAGCTTGGGCCTTGAATCATTCTCATATGGCTTCCTGTGCTGAGTTGGGGGTTTTCAGTCTTTCACAATTGATGTGGCATGGCTATGGAAGGTAGCCAGTAAGCATTTATCGAAAACTTAAAGGATAGTCAATACTGTGCATAGATGGTGGCCAAACCAGGAAGTTCCAGCCTTCCTGAAGGGGACAATTTACCAGAAATAGAATCCTGTGATTCTTGCGTAGACATGTAACAGAATGTTTTCAGGTTGAGTACTTCTTGTGACTCTATTCTTGGCATTTATTTAGTCATACAAACAAGTTAATTTAACATGGTTGTGAGGAACGAGGCCACCACAAGTGATTATATGTAATCATTTTCTAGGGCTGCGATACAATAGCAACACAAGCAGGGTAGCCTAAACAACCGAAATTTTTCACCTCACAGTTCTGGAGGTTAGAAGTTCAAGATCAGGTTATTATCAGGCCCATGCTCCCTATGAAAGCTCTACAGAGAGACAGTTCTACGCTTCTTTCATAGCTTCTAGTCGCCATTTGACTTGTGGCATTTCCAATCTTTATATGACATTCTCCCTGTCTGCATATCTTTGACCAAAGTTTACCAGTTATATAGGATTACTTCAGTGTTACCTCATCCTAATTATCTGCAACACTATTGTTTACAAATAAGATCACATTTTGTAATACCAGCAGTTAGGATTTCAGCATACTAATTTTGGTCAGGGGGACAAAAACCCCATAACAGATTCCCTTCCTTTACATTTGGGCCACTGGTCCTCAATGTTGAGTGCACATTATAACCTACAGGGCAGATTTAAAAATCTCAATTCCCAGATTGCTCCACAGGTCAAATATGTCAGAATATGTATTTTATCCAGGCATGAGTGCCTTTAAAATTCTTCAGGTGATTCCAATATTTATACAAGGTGAAAATCAGATACCTAAGCACACATTTCAAAACCAGTATACCTTGATGGTAATGGTGGAACACAGCGTTCCTCAATTTTAATTCTAAGGTTCTCCATCATAAATGGTTTGAGACTTTTGTTAAAACTGAGATATGGTGTGGTTACATGCTTTGAGTTTTTCAGAATTTATTTATTGTGGTCTAGAATTGGGGTCATTTTGTTTATTTTCTCTGAGTTGTGGTGACTAAGTATTATTTCTCAAGAAGAATGTTGGTCCCTGCCTGTGGATAGTCTGCTTTTCCTGTATTCACACATGCCAGCTTCCATGAATGTTGTGAGTCCATACTACCTGCTCAACTGATTGTTAAAACACAGTGCACTGCATGTAACTAAAATTTAGGATATGTTTTAATGCCTAGATTTTATCTGGGAGAAAAATATCAGGGTTGTTGTCATTTAGGATTATCTGAACTTGTTTGGAATTTTCACAATTCACCCTTTAGATATAATTGCAGACATGCAGAATGACATATGCTCAGGGTTAAGCACTGCAGTATTTTTTTTTTAAATATAAAGGGTTGGAAACCCATTTTTTATGGCTCAGTTTGGGTGTGGTATCTAACAAATATGCCAAATTCAAGGTAATTTTCTTCTACTTTTTCCTTTTAGAATTTTAGGTAATGTAATTTAGATCTATGACCTAATGAATTAATTTTCTACAAAGAGGATATCATGGAGTGAAATTTGTTTTGAAATTTGGATATATAATCATTTCAGGAATAGATTGTGCAAATTTCTCAAAATCATTTATATTAATCTCATTTTTAATCTCCCTGTTTTGTTTTATAATCTAAAGAAAAACTCAGAAATAAAGACAACAGGGCTGGTGAGATAGCTGAGTGGTCTAATGTGCCTGCTTATACAAGCTTAGGCCAGTGTGCAGGGACTGCGTTTCAATCCCTGGTGCCAGCCCTGCCCTCAGGGCAGGCTGAGCAGGCTACAAAAAGAAAGAAAGAAAGAAAGAAAGAAAGAAAGAAAGAAAGAAAGAAAGACAGCAAAATATGGGCAAAAACTTTGAACAAATACTTCACCAAGAAAACAAGTGAAAAGAAAATAAATACATGAAATGATGTTCAACCTTACTAGACTGTAGAAAAATGCAAATTAAAAACATCCTAAGAGAGATCCAGTCCTAGCCTAGGCCTGGTAAGTGTGTGGGAGAGCTTCTTGCTACCCTGCAGTGGAGGGACCTGCCAGTCTGAGCCCAAGCACAGTATGAGTGGGACCCTCTCCCACCGCCTTGGGATCTCCCACCACTCCACAGCACCCCCCCACTCGCCTGCAGCGTGAGAATTTCTGCCGCGTTCTAGTGACCCCCAGATCCAGTCCTAGCCCAGGCCCGGTGAGTGTGTGGGAGAGATTCCTCTCCCTTCTACTCCACCTTGTCCCCTCCGGACTCAGCTCAGGCCTGGCATACAGGCCTGGGGTGAAACCCTGCAGCTGCAATCCCTGCAGAGAGAGTAGGGGAAAGAATCACCAAGCTAGTCCAGGAGCAGAACATCTTGCCAGAGGGGCACAACAGGATCATGCCCAAGGGCAGCAGCAGGAAGGAGCTGAGCACAGCAGCCAGACCCAAGCCAGGCACAGCAGGATAAATCCAAACTTTGTAGATCTGCACCTGAATTTCAGTAGGTGCTAAGGTTCTAGCTGCACCAAAGCTGTACAACAAAGGTCAGAAGACGGTGTTACACAAAATGACAATGAGAAGGAGTAAAATGAAATCTTAGACCCCAAGCACACCCAGAAGAAGTGAAGAGGACATGAACACAGAACAAATTGGGAACCACACAAGCTGAAATCAATGAATCAACAGCTTCTGAAATAAAGAAACAACTGAAAAAAGGTATAGAGGAACTCAGATTGGAAATGAAAAAAGAAATCCCTAAATTAATAGCATCTGCAGTAAAGAATCAAATGCAGAAACATAGGGAGGAAACCGAGTGCCCACCCAGAACAAGTGCAGACGACACTAGCTCACCTGAAATGTATGAATTAATAGCGTCAGTAGTAAATAAGCAACAGCAGAAAGTTATAGAGGAACTCAGAGCGCAATTCTTTTCTGAAATAAGAAAAGAATTCTCTGAACTCATAGCATCTGAAGTAAAGAATCAACTACAGAAACAGAGAGAGGAAACCCAATCTGAAGAAAACACTGCAGTAAAAGAATTAAAAACTGCTTCTTTTTTTTTTTCGGAACCGGGGATCGAACTCAGGCCCTTGCGCTTGCCAGGGAAGCGCTTATTCCACTGAGCCATCTCCCCAGGCCCCTTAATAACTGCTTCTAAAGAAGACATTGATAAAAAAATAGAGGAGATTAGAAAAATGATGGATTCTTTGAATGAGCAATACAGGAAAGAAATAGATTGCATGAAGCAGAGTCAAAGAGATATAGAGGAACTTAAAATTTTAATCACAAGCTTGCAAAACCGTTTAAGTGAAAGTGAAGACAAAGTTTCAGATCTTGAAGATGCTGGTTCAGCTAGAGAAAAGGTAAGAAAGGATCTCTTAAAAACAACTAGGATGCAGAGTGGTGAATATGGGACCGAGTATAACTTTTGCAGCAGCGACACCGTGCAAGAAGATGTCTTGCAGTCTCTTTCCCCCTGTTAAAGGCACAGTGCAGCATCCATCTCTTTATAATAAACTCCTGAATGAACTTGTTCTGAGCTGAGGTGTTAGGTCAGCCTTCTCCATGTCCTAGAGTCACACTTGGGAAGCCATGATTAGTGAGGTTGAACCGGATTGGCTTCCACTCACGCCTCGAATTTTCCACCCACCCATCTCCACCATTTGACTCACCCTTAGACAATAAAGTTTTACCGGCTTTGAAGAGAACATTGTTGCTCCCACAGTTGCCAGCCTAAGTTTTAATGTCCTATGGGCAGGAGGCAGACAGCTTGACAGTGACATGTGTAACTCCAGGCTGCTTGATTTATGCTGAAATCCACCTGCAGCATAGAGGAAGAGGTCGGTTCTTTACAAAGCTAATACATAGGAGAAAATTCAAATAATGCAAGAAGATATTCTTATACAAAGGAAGTCTCCATCTACCCATGCCTTTCAATTGTCTTACTTCTTCTTCCTAGTGACAACTTAGGTTGGTTTTTCTTTCCAGAAATAGTCTGCATATACATCTGTATATGTCTATCTCACACACCTCAACCCAGGCGCAATTTTTGTCCAAGTATAAATGGTAGAATATTAGAAGTATGTCTATGCAGCTTGCTTTTCTCATTAACAATAAACTGACTATATTCTCTAACAGCACCCAAACAGCCTCTTTATTCTTCATAGGGCTTCTTAGATTCCACTGAATTATATACATGGTACAGATGTTGGAACCCATGAGGACCATGTGGATGGCTTCCAGAATTTTCCTACTATAGATATTTATGCAATTCTTATATCCTTTCATGATATTTTCTACATTATACATATTTGTCCTATAAATGTTTAGAACATATTTACTTTTATCAATATTGCTAAATTATGCTGGTGGCCATTGTATTAATTTACACCCCAGAAAACAATACAGTGGGTCAAACTATGTGAAATGGCAAATTCTGTGGGCAGAGGCCATGATGATTTCATATGACTCACTCTAACATGGTATGTTGTAAAACCTTTGGCCAATTGATAGGTCAAGTGCGTCCCCTCACATAGCATCTTAGTTTCTTTTCTCGTTGCTGAGACAAAATACCTGGCCCCAAAGTTAAAAAGGAAAAGCTTATTTGCTCACAGTTTGTGGAGGTTTCAGTCTATAACCACCTGGCTCCGAGTCAGGAAGGCACATGGCAGAGGGTCTAGCAGAGGAGAAATGGCTCATGGTGGGCAGAAGGCTGCAAAACAAGCAAGAAAGGGCCTGAAGAGCATCTTTCTGACCCTTTTATTCAGGCTTCTCAGAGCAGGCAGCACTTACACCCTTATCCCTAGTGTCCTTGAATCTAGTCTGGCACCGTAGTCAATCCCATCATCACAAACTCTAGATCCAGCCGCCTCTGAAAAAGCCCCACTTATGATGACTGCATGAGGCTTTGGGGGAAACTAGACACAAATCAGAGCATACAGCACCTGTATTTATATTATTATGGGTGAGGGATGAACATCTTTTCTGTGTTTGATGACTTTCTCTGTGAGTTGTCCACATTCTCTGCCAATTTTCAGGCATCTTTTAAATATTATATTTACTTTGTAGAGTCCTTTCATATTCATAGAATTAGAATATTCTTCCTATGCAATATTCTCATCAATTTGTCCCTCAGCCTGGGAGGAAATAGGGCGTGAGAGGGCGACCCCTAGGGCAGCACAGCCAACACTCACAGCACCCATGACACATCCCTGGCAAGCCGGAGCCCCAGCTCAGATGTGGAGGATGCTGAGGGTGGCAGGAACTTGAGAATTGGAGGTGATTCATGAAGATTAGTGGCTCTGTATTTCCTCTTTGGGGGAGGCCTCCAGTATATAACAAAGAAAAAGCACTAAAGCTCAATATTTTCAGGTTTTCTTTTCCCACTTTTGTATTTGCTATCTTCTAGCTCATATCTTGAAGCCTACTATAGATTTAAAGTATTAGCCTGGTGCAATGAAATAGGCCTTCCTTGCCTGAGACCTGCTAGACCTTCTAGATTCAACAAAACTACAAAACATAGGACAGGAGCACTTAGGCCTGGCTGCATATTAGAACCACTGAGGGACTTCAAAAGAAAAGCCCATGCCCAGGCTATACCCTAGACCAGTCACCATTTCTGAGGCAAGAGATCAGTATTTTCAAAGCTCCTGGGAAGTGTACAACCACAAGTGAGCATCAAGGTGTATCCTGCTAAGGGTTTGTGATGACACTTTCTTTGCTTACACAAATTCTCACAGAGTGCAGGGGACCTGAATGAGGTTCTGTAGTCAAGCTGAGCTGGCTTTGAATCACAGCTTCCCTGTGCGGGCGGCTGGACCCTTCTGACCTCAGCACTTGCTCAGGAGTAGTCAGCCCCACACACACACAGGGTGGCTGCTGAGGATTAAGCAGAGAATGCATGCAGGGGCCTCTCAGTGAGACAAGAAAGGCTGGCTGGCAGGAGTTATTCTTTAAGAGTAAGAGAGACACAGAAGCCATGACTGCAGAGAAGGTGTCTGAAGTGGATGTAACAAAGGACTAGAATTCAGAATATTTAAGAAGATAATACAACAGAAAAATGGACAAAGAGCATGAGTGGGTAATCTGCATAGATGATGTTTTATGTTGCTTTAACAAACTACCCAGTGCTGAGTGATATGCAAAGAAAATAGGCTTACTTGGCTCACAATTCTGGTGAGTGGAAGTTCGTAACTGTATGGTACTGATGCCTGGCGAGGACCTCCTGGTGCCCAAGCATGCTGTGAGGGAGCAAACACCAGAAAGCTGAACTCACCCGAAAACCACCCAATCTCATGGGAACCAATCCAGTCCTGAGAGAACTGACTCATTGCTGTGGGAGGACATTATTCCCTCCGGAGGGTGGGATCCCAATGGCCCAATCCTCTGCCACTATACCCCACCTGATAAACAATCCTTCTCTCAACACCACTGTGCTGGAGACCTGGCTTCCAGCCTGGGAACCTTTGGGGAAAAACACACCCAAAACATAAGTGAGGTAACTTATGTTATAAATGTTTGAAATTCAATCCCACTTATAATCAGAAGAATACAAATAAAAGCAAGAAAATAACACTTGCACCCATGAGATTATTCAAAATATAACTTTAACAAAGAAAAATAATTAGCAAGGACTCATATGTACCAACATAGGTGGTGCCCAAAAATACCCAATTGAGGAGAAAAGAAAGCATTCTGAAGATGCCACCAGAATACAGAAACACCTACTTTGTGTCTTTTCATTCACAAAATACTACTACTCACTATATATGTAGTTCAAAATATTCAAACCATGGCCAGAAAAACAATTTAGGACACTTTAAATGATCATTAATGTTTTATTTATATATTACAAAAGGATTTCAACGGAAAATAATCTTTGCAAATTCCTGGTAGCTATAGTGGTTTGTAGCTTGTACTTTTTAATCCAAACTTAAGAGAAAAGGAAAGAGATTGTTTGATTGTAGGGAAGATGGGAGGGCCGCCCTGGAGTCCATACGGATGAGGCATGGTATATTCTGGAGTCCAGGACCTGTGCGCAGGTGAGAAGCGACGGGGTGTCATTTGATGGCGGACTCCCCCATCGTGTTCCTATGTCTATGCTATTCCTCAGACACACAGAAAGAGCTGAGAGACAGACAGACAGAGACAAAGACAGAGACAGAGACAGAGACAGAGACAGACAGAGACAGCTCATGTCTATCACAACAAACCACCTTCACTTCCTGACTTGTCCTTGGTGTCACACTGTCGTCCCTGTAGCAAATGGCACTGCTGATGCAAACCTGGAAAGAACCTCGCTGGACCAGCAAAGACCACAGCAATGCACCCAACCTTACTGCACAGCACCAACCTGCCCGGCCGCAAACACATAATTCCACAAAGTCTGTACAGAATCAAGATGTTAATGCAACAAAAGTGTGATTCAAAAAGTCATCTGCTGAGAATTAGACATCTCCATCCCATCTTCTCAGCCTCGTGGGCGAAAAAATGAATACTTTACAAAGTTATTTCATAAGATGTTATGTTAAATGAATAACAAATTACTTTCTCTTTTACTAGCTTTTAATGCTAATAGCCCCATTTATTCCTGACCTTCAGAAATATGAGATATTTTAAATGACAACATAAAAAGAGTTCCTGTTTGAAAACCCAAACTACTTTAGACTCCATATTATTACCTATAAGTATAGTGTGCACCAGCCCCACACATTTCAGCATCCCATTTGTATCTAGCTGGTATATATTTCAGTTGACATTTATTGTTCTCCTGCATACGTGTCAAATTCCTTAATGATGACTCTGACAAAGGCCCGGCGCTCAGTATATACAAATTACATTTGCTACCATATAATCAGCGTTATCTATTAGAATGCTATTTGTGACAAATCATGTTCAAAATAAAAATTGAATTGATTTTTGTTATTTTAATATTGTGCCGCTCGCAGCAAGCCTTTGATTGAATCTTAAACACTTTAATGCTCTATTTTTGTTTGAGGCAGATCAGAAATGGAGTTTGTACTGTTCACAAAGCTAAAACAATTTGTAAAACAACAAAATCAAATTTCCAAAAGCATCTCTATTTTCAAACTAAGGGAATAAATTTGGTAAAGCTATCGTTATGGGATCTACGACTTAACAAAAACCCACATGCACACACTTAATTTCTATGCATCCATTTTCATCTAAATTAGATTTTACCTTTAATGCAGGGTATGAAAAGCCTCTCTCAGGCCTTTGTTTCTGCCTTTTCTCTCAAGCTATGGCAGGCTTTCTCCCAACTGACGCAAGCTCAAATCTTTCTTTGCTCCCTCCCTCTTGGCAATGGGCTTGGGCTGCATACTCAATGCTCTGGCTGCAGGAGCCTGTTTCTGGAATCCTACAAGGGGGTGTCTCTCAAAGGGGTGCATGCCTGACCCACACGCAAACAAAAAAATCACAACTAGTTCCCGGCTCCCCCTGTGCCTGAATGGTGGTTTAATGGCAGCAGTGGGTAAATTAGGACCAACTGTTCTCTGCGTGCCCCTCCCAGCTAAAAATGACTCTCACATTGTTTAATGGCTTCTTAAAGATTCAGAGGATGAATATCTCATGATACGTGAAAATTATATGAAATTAATATTTCAGTGTTTATCAATAAAGTTCTATCTGAACACAGCAGCCACTCATTCACTTACATAATGCTGCTCTCCAGCTGAGCTAGCCACTCTCCTAAACACTGCCCAGCACCTGCAATTTAAAGGCTTGCTTTCATTCATAGTTTCGGTGCCTGTTCTTTAGGTTCCAAGACAAAAACAGGACGGCAAAGGGGAATGACAGAGAAAAGGTGTTCAACCTACCACAGCCCAGAAGCAGAACTAAAGCAGGAAGGAGGAGCAGAAAAACACCCCTCCAGCTCACACCCCAGTGACCAGGCCACCTCCTTCAGCACCTTCAGCTAATAAATTTATCAGTCCACTGACCAGAATTATCCCCCATTACCCAACCATCTTCAAACACAGGAGAATTTGGGGAGTGTTTTATTTTTATTCATTTGATACAAGGTCTTGCTACACAGTTTAGCCTCATAGTGATCCTCCTGTCTCAGTTTCCCCAGTGCTAGGATTATAAGTGTGCACCACCACGTGCAGTTCCCAGAGGCACACTGCACTCAGGGCTCTGGGCCTCATGTTGCTGACAGACCCACACCTGACAGCCTGACAAGGTCTCAGATAGTGGAAGGCCAAGGGTCCCACTGAAGCTACAGTGACTCCGAAGTAGTTCCCTTGTGTGACTTTTAGGTCAGTGCCCATCAGAAATGACAGCTAGAGAACATTAGCCTGGGCCCCTTCCAGATGGTGCCCATAGCAGTTCAGGCAAGGTGAGGTGCTTGTAGCCTCCCCACTTATGGGGTGGGGGGGGAGAATCCAGAAACATCTCATTAGAATGTAAATGTGCATGTTTCAGTCTTTCCTGGGGGGAGAGCAGCTCTGGGAGCTCAGCGTGGTCTGGTGTAGCCTACCCGCCCCATCAGCGGCAAAGAGGAAGCTGCTGAGCAGAGGGCAGATAGCCGAGGGATCCGCCCACAGGGTCGGCCTCACCACAGACAGCTCACGCTTCCGCAGTGCTCACCCGAGGCCTGGCAGAAGGGCAAGCCTGGGATGTTTTCGGGAGAAGTAATTTGCTCAGGAACCCAGAGGCCTTCGGGGAAGAAAGAAGCCAAGACTCCACCTCTTGCAACTCATGCTATGGGGCAGGAGGTTGAGCTGTGAGGCCTAAGAACAGAGTGGGGAGAAGAAGAAATCCAGTCTTCATCCTTCACTGAGCCTTTAGCTTCTGCCCTTGTCATCCTTCCTTCCAGGTGCTGTTACCTGGGTTCAACAAGAAACAGGAGGCCTGCAAGTTTTATGTTTGCAAAATCCAATGCTAAGCTTTGTGTGTGTTTCGTCTAATCCTCCAAAACCACCTCAAGAGGAAGATGCTAGCATCATTTTGTAACAGAAAGCAGAAGCTTGGAGGAATTAATTTTCCTACACAATATCACTCAGCAGTTATGTGGCCCCAACAGGCAGGAAGACCCCGAAAGCTTGGCTCACAACATCCTACGTGGTGCTAGGACCCTCACTCAAGCTTATTACACCATGTTCCTATTGCTTATGTTCTCATCTGTTTAACTTTTGGAACTGATTGTGTGAAACCATGACTCAGTGATAGGTAGCTTGTATGACTGTGAAAATGATGGAGGCCATCTCTGTGCTATGAAGGTTGAGTGCAGACCAGCCCTCAGGGAGCCTGGTTCTTCCACCTATTGTGTGCGACCCCTGCAACACTCTCTCGGTCTCTTTCTTTTTTGCTGGAGATCAAAACCAGGCTCTCCCAAATGCTAGGCAAACGCTCTATCACTGAGTGACCTACCCTGCCCACATCTACTTACTGTTTTATACTCATAACCATGATGCTAGGCAGGCTATTTAATCAAATGGGAATTTGATGCTCATGGGTTAAGGAAGATATGGGAGTCACAAGGCTAGAAAACAGAGCCCAGCTGAGCTATATACCGTGGAAGCCTGCTCCATGCTCGCATTTCACAGCTGTGCTTGAGGAAGGTTAAAACCACGACTGAGATCCTATTCAAAGCCAGTTGCTCAGCACTGTGGGCTACGAAGAATGTCAGTGTCCTCTGCCAGTGCTGGTTTCCAGTGTCTTGCACAGAAAGAAAAAACTGTGACCCCTACAGGAGTGGGTAAGTTGTCACAGAGGTCAAACTGTCCTGACAAAAAGGTCCAGTTAGCCCAGGAAACTTCATCAGGTAATGGGATTGATTTTAGTGGCAAGAATGAGCTCATTATGGATGCAGCTTGTGCTAATAACGATAATCCCCTGCGCAGTAAAATCGCCTCTCTCCACCTCTCCCAACCACAGACAACACTCCAGAAATTATGGGCTAGGGAGAAAAAGAAAGGATAAAAATTAAGAAAAGAGCTACAAGGGCTTGGGAGATAGCTCAGTAGAATAAGCACTTGCCTGGCAAGCACAAGGGCCTGAGTTCAATCCCGGGTTTTGAAAAAAAGAAAGAAAGAAAGAAAGAAAGAAAGAAAGAAAGAAAGAAAGAAAGAAAGAAGAAAGAAAGAAAGAAAGAAAGAAAGAAAGAAAGAAA
>NW_004524586.1:28097192-28109691 GCF_000260255.1 Octodon degus | reverse complement strand
TTTTTGTTAAGTTCCATTATTTGAATATTATAGGTGTGTTAGCTCAGCAAAATATTCTAAAAGAGTCCAATAGTCCATAATAGTATTGGGTCTTCCACTTCACTGGCAATGTCAGAAACCATTGACCTGAGTCCCCTATAGCTCAACATAACAGCATGGCTTTACTTCTTATATTTTGTTTTTATACTTTTCTGCTGTATGGTTAAGACAAAGGTAAAGCAGGACCTATGCAACAAGAGTTGTAGCTTTGGGGTCTGATAAAGTCAGTGAAATCCCCTCAGGATTTATCCTGAGATCCTGCACCTCAGACTGTAGATCCTTTGTCAGTGTCAGCCGTGTGGATGAGTCATGGCCATTGCTTGGCCAATGTGCTCTCTGTGAAAGCCTGAGAGAGTGTTTTCTCTCCATGTGACTCCCCTTAGGCACACTCTACATGATCTTACAGCTGAAGGCTTTTTTAAAAAAAGAGCAAAACAAATTAGTCATCTCCTTAAATACTGATGTAAAATATAGCCCCATGGAGAAAGCAAGCAGCGGCCGGTCCTCACACCCCAGGGTCTTGGCTCTGTGTGGCCATCTGCAAACTGTGTTTGGGAAAGAGAGCCAAACAGACAGGCCTTCCATGTCATTCACTTTTGAGGAGACTTCAGTGATGCAGTTTCCTGGGTCCTGTGACCCTCAGCAGTTTGGCATCCAACTCCTACTTTGCTATCTGGGAGTCTGAGGTCACTCTTCTACAGTTTTTAAAAATCTTTTTACTTATTCATTTGGTACAGGGTCTCACTATGCAGCTCAGACTCATAGTGATCCTCCTGTCTCAGCCTCCCCAGTGCTTGGATTACAGGTGTGCATCACCACACCCAATTTCAGTGGCCAGTTCAGTGTGGGGCTGGCATGCCATGTGGTACCAGGGATCAAACCTAGTTCCTTGAGTTTGCCGAGCAGATGCTTAGACCACCAAGCTATCTCTCTGGCTCTTCCACAGTTTTAAGAAAACTAGAAAATAATCATCAATCTTTGCCCAAGTCCTTTGAAGAGAATGGGAACCACCTCCTTTTGAGGTATGGCTTTGTTTCCCTGTTTAAATACATAATCCCCAAAGACTAACATAGCTTTTAATGAAGATATGGTAATGTCTTCAATTCAAATAAAGCTCCTTGGATAATGTTTTTTCCTGATTATGAGAGCAATACCTGCTGGCTGAGAAAAAAATCAGAAAAAGCACAAAGAAAAGAGAACCAGTAGCACCATTGCTAGGCTTCATGGTTAGCTAACTCCTTCAGTTAAGCAAAAAACGCAATTGCTGTGTGTGTGTGTGTGTGTGTGTATCTGTGTACACACATAACTTTACAACGATTGTATCTCAAATAACCTCTTGTCTTCATGAACTGTGTCCTGTTTTTTCATAGCAATATTCATCCTTTTCATCACCTTTTAAATGATCATCTATATTATAATCCTGCATCCCACAGAGATAAAGTTACTTCGTTTTGTAAGACAGATGCCCTTTATACACATCCTGCTTGGCCATCTCTCTGTTCAAGGGTTCTTAGCCATTTCTGGGTGCTCATGCTGACTGGCGAATCCCGTAAGCCTTTTCTTAGAATAATGTACACAGTAAAATATGTAACATTACAAATCATATGTTATGAAAAAGACCAGATCTATACACAATATCTATATAAAAGTTTCTTTCTCTATTGAAACAGCGTATTAGAGAATAATAGTTATACTAACCACCATAACTGTAAAATAGAGGTCTGGTTAACATTATTTCTAGCTGCTCACAATAAATGACATATGATATAAAAAGATCTCTGATTCCTCTGGAGTTGAGGTGACAGGTCCTGCTGCATCTGTTGCTGACATTTATTAATGCAGGAAACACTGAACTGTCAAAGCACCGAACTGTCAAAACTGAAGTTCTCCATCCTCCTGATTCTAACCCATGGCACCTTGGGAGGGCAGGGAGCCTCTTGCTCTGCACACTTTTGCACTGTCTGATGCCAATGTTCCCTTTGGCCTATGCTTTAGCTTTTCACTGCTGTGACAAAATAGCTAAGAAAAACAGCTTAGAGGAGAAAAGGCTTGCTCTGGCTTATGATTTCCGAGGGTCAGTCTGTGGCTACACATGTGCACTGCATTTGGCCCATGGCAAGGCAGAAGCATCGCAGCAGAACGGCAAGGAAGAGAAAGCTGCTCAGCTCATGGGAGGCAGAAAGAGGGAGGAGCGAGACAGAGAGCAGTTGGGGACTCATAGAGCCACCCAGGTCACACTCCATGATCTCTCCCCTTAGACTTAGCCCCACCTCCAATATCACCGCTCAACAATGTGATCAGAATTATGATCTCGTCAAGGCAATGGATTCATTGATGAAGTTAAAGCCCTTGTGATCCAATCAAGCAATTCTCTAGGCCTCACCTCTGAACACGGCTGTGTGGAGATCTGTATTTGTCACTGTTCTATGGCTGAGCCAAAATACTCACCACCCATAAGGAAGGGGAGGTTTGCCTCCTGGTTTTGGTTTGGGGTTTTTTGTGGGTTTTTTTGTTTGTTTTTGTTTTTTGTAATTTTTTACAGCTTTCATTATATAACATGAGAAATTTCATTAAAATGATTATACAAATAAGCAAGTTTTGATCAAGCAAAACCCTACAAAACCACTAGATATTTTTCAGAGGCAGATTTCCAGCATACCAGCAGTTATATCTATCAATATTTATCATATTAAAAGCTCAAAAATATATGTACTACATTATTTGTTCATGTATTATCATTATAAGTTTCCCAGGTTTACTTGTTTTCTCTTTTTGAAATTTTAAAAAATCTTTTATTTTTTGTTTTAATATTTTATATAAAATAAAAATGTATCATTTTCGTAACTTTCATACAATTGACAATTCAGAGAGCATTACAGATTGTCGTGCATGTCACATATACACACATAAAAAAGCCTCATTGAATTCAAAAAACAAAATGAAAGATCTAGAACAGTGGTCTGAAACCTACTCATAAGATTTTAGGATTTAACAAGTAATAAGAAGTATGAAATTTCAGACCACAGCAGTGTTGAAAACAAAATAACAGTTTTGTTATGTTTTACATATTTCTTTTTTGTTTTTCCTTTTTTTTCTTTTTTGTTTGTTTGTTTGTGGGGTTTTTTGTTTTTTTGTTTGTTTGTTTGGTTGGGGTTTTTTTGTTTTGTTTTGTTTTGTTTTGGTTGTTGTTGTTTGCGGAACTGGGGATTGAACTCAGGCCCTTGCGCTTGCCAGGCAAGCACTTATTCTACTGAGCTAACTCCCCGGCTCCCTACATATTTCTTTAAAATAAATATTTAATTGATAGATCATTTGGCCTTCGATCTATTTCTTTCGTTCTTTCTTTTTTTTCAAGACCGGGAATTGAACTCAGGCCCTTGCACTTGCCAGGCAAGCGCTTATTCTACTGAGCTATCTGCCCGGCCCCATCCGATCTGTTTCTTGATTTTGATTTTTTTTTTTTTAATTGTATTAAGTATGTGCCTCCTGGTCTCTGAAGCATTCAACCCACACGTGGTCAGAGGGCTTCAAGGCAGAAATGGCACGTGGAAGAGTGAAGCGGAGGAAAGCCTCAGAAGCAGAGAGAAGCGAGGAACCGAGGACAAAAGCGCCTCTTCTGGGTCACACCGCAGGGGCGCACCTCTTACAACTAAACCCCATTTCCCCTAACATATGAAGCTAGGGGTTGAAAAGCATCAGATTAATTCACCGAGCCGTCAAGATCCAGTCACCTTCCAAAAGGTGCACCTCGCACGTGAGACTTCCAGGGGCAGGGCGGGGGAGGGGCACTTTGGATCTAAACCATAACAGAGACTAAGCTCTCAGTGCAAGAGTCTTTGGGGGACACTTCCTGTTTAGACCACGCATGTCCGGTGGCAAGCTACAGAGCTGTTTCTGGTGTCTTCCAAGTGCTAAAGGTTTCCCAGTGAGGTCCGAAGTGTGCCTGGCCCAGGGCAGGGCCCAGCAGCCTGCGTTATGGGCTGGACAGAAAGAAAGGTGGACCTTCCAACAAAATCCCCCAGAATGCAACTGGTTTGAAAATAAGGTCATTGTAGGTACAGTTAGTTAAAACGAGGTCAGACTGGAGTAGGGCAGGTCCCTAATCCCAGGTGACTTCTGGCTTCATAGCAGATAGCTATAAAAAGACACAGAGACCCAAGGAGAACAGTATATAATTTGGCGTGGAGGGGGGCACAGAGATTGGAGCTATGCAGAAAAGACTTCAATGGTTACTGAGGGGCTGGGAGAGGTGAGGACCCCATCCAGATGTCAGAGGCCTGAGGCCCTGCCAACAGCCTTGATTTTGGACTTCAGCCCCCAGAACTGTGAGACGATAAACTTCTATTGTCCAAAGCCATTCATTATGTAGTACTTTGGGCAGTCCTGGAATTTGACAGCTGGGAGCTCCTGGGGAATGGGATTCTTAAAATCCAGGGGTGAAATGGGCATATGCCAGTTTTGAGGACACGTTGTTCCAGGACCAGGAGAGCCAAGAAGGACTGTTCAGGGGGCAGGTCTGGGGCTTCAGGGAAGAGCCTGGCCCAGTAATGAAGTTTGCCTCAAGGATTAGAAAGCCAGGACCTCACCCTGGCCCTTCTCAAGGTCAGCAACACTGAGAACAACAACCATAACATCTTCTGGCACTCTGCCAAGTATCCTCTTTATTCTCACAGGACAAAAGAAAGCCTTTGTCACTAAGGTCATGCCATTGCAAGGCAGACAGCAGTAAAGAATTGTTGTTGCTCAACTTCCTTGTTGCCCACTAGGGTGTGGGTGAGAGGCTAGTTCTGAGACAAGGACAGCAGGCTTTTGACACCACCCCTCTTCCCGGCTCCCTGCAGACCGCAGGCTTCTAGCCCTCTGCATACTTCACTGAGGGCACTGGCTCTAGATGAATCTTCCTGTTGCTCCCCGTATTTGGTTTATGAGCACAGCCACACGTCACTGGAGGTTTGGCGTCCTCGCCCTGGGGTCCTCCAAGAGCAGGGCAACTTCCACCTGGAAGAGAAGTGCCTGCTCCTAAGTAGCAAGCAGTTGGCCTAGCTATGCACAGAGGGCTCTGCGAACACTTCCTTGCACTTTGCAGTGCAGCAGGCCAGGCCTAGTGGCCCACGCCTGTCATCTCAGCACTGGGGAGGCAAAAGGCCAAGATGGGTTATAGAGCAAAACCCTGTCTAAAATCCCGAACAAAAAGAGAGGGAGGAGGGGGCCGGGGAGATAGCTCAGTGGAATAAGCGCTTACCTGGAAAGGGTATGGGCCTGAGTTCAATCTCCAGTTCTACCAAAAAAAGGAGGGGAGGGAGAGAGGGAGGGAGGGAGGGAGGGAGGGAGGGAGGGAGGGATAGCAGTAGGAAGGAAAGAAAGAGTCTTTGTATACCTGAATTAGAGAAGCCAGGGCATGTGGCCAGTGGCCCTTGATGCTGCAAAACTTTGGAAGAAGGAGCAGGAGGTTGTGCGGATCCCCCTCCATACAGTCTAAAGTGAGAACAAAAGTCAGAAGGTTATTTCTTTTAATAAAAAAATTAGAATTAATATAATGCATGCAAGTTCTGGCAGAGTATGCTATATTTATTTCTAATTTTTACAATTTACCCTAAAGGTTAAAATTGTTGTCTCCATTTTATGGAAGAAGAAATTGAGACCGCAGGAACCACTTACAGTGTCCTGGTATCACTTTCCGCGTCCCTCCCTCAGCATCCCTGACAGGATGGCCCTATTGGATCTCACCCCCAGCCCATCCTACAGACCCTCCAGGAGAACACTAAGTGAAAAAGCTGAGCTCTTGGGGAGTGGAGCCTGGTGGTGACATATGAGTCCCACCCCTATAACTAACGACACCCAAGACAATGCCAGTGTGGATGGGACACCGGCCAACCCAGCCAGCTCTGTGCTGCTCCCTCCTCCCGCTGCCCATGGATAGAACCCACACTTACTCCGCATAGGATTTCTGCCTAGCCTGCTTGGCCAGCTCCTTGATTTTCAGGAAGTCATTGTAGCAGTTTTTGGCCATGACAGTGTACCTTGTGGCACAGCCCAGCTCAGTGACCCTGGCTCTGGGCAGGAAGCCTGCCCAGCCAGGGATCGGGGGCTCCTGGGGAGGTTTCCTCACGTTCTTACATTCTGTAAAGAGACCACAGTTCCTGAAGGTACTGCACAGTGGGCAGTACCCACACACTAGCTGGTGCCCACAGCTACTCTAGGCCTAGACCCATGATAGGGCAGTGGCCGCCGTGGATGGTGGTGGTATGTGCCAGGCACCAAGAAAGGGCTCCCCAGTTCTATCTCATTAATTTTCTCACCACCTTTACCTCCAACATATGGAGGAAGAAACTGACTTGCAAGAGGTACAGAGAGACTTGGCCGGGGTCACCGAACCAGGAATTGGTAGGGCCAGAGCCTAAGCCCAGCCTGGCTGCGTTCTATGTCCTTCCTCCTAGACAGACCCTGCTTTCCTCTGAGCATAGTGAAGAAGCTGCCAGAATCCTCTATGATACCTTATGTATTGGGGATGGGAGGGAAGAAGCATCCTGGGAAGCAGGAGAAAACACGTCAGACTTGCTTGTACCAGGCACCCGCCTGTAGGTCATCCCTGGGACTCTGGCTGGCTGGGTGACCTTGAGCCAGTTTCACAGCCCCCACTGTCTCCTCTAATTGCTGGAAGACTCAAATGAGCTCAGTGACCCAGAACCTCAGAGCCAGAAGGAGCCCTAAGGAGCCCTCGATGGAGAAACTGGAGCCCAGAAAGCGGAAGCAAGTTACTTTAGGTCACACAGCGAGTAGTTACGGAGCTGGGCTGAATCACACACTTGGGCCAGATATTCTTTGCAATGTTTGAAAAAATCTAAAGCACAGCAAACACGTAAATTAATCATACAGCCTTGAAAAGTCTCCCAAACAATTATAACAATAAAGATAATCCGTCCATTATTTTTATAGGCTTTTTAGACTTTAAAATAATCTAGGTCAAATCACTGTTTTGATTATGATATACTGAAGTCGTCCTTATTGTCATTGCCTCCTACAAACTTAGTACCTGGAGGAGCTGCATTCAAATCCATGCTCACTTCGGCAGCTGGCTGTATAACCTTAGCCAAGTGACCCCCACTGGCCACCTTCGGTCTCCTATACCAGAGGTATGCTAGTCTGGACTCCATGGGCGTCCTGTGTGTGGTCAGGGAACCCGAATGCCCAGCACAGAGAATGCAACAGAATAACGGCATCTGCGCAACCAGACTCCAAGATTTAGAACCCGTGGTGACCCCGGCTGAGTTCTCAGAGCAGCCCATCCTGTCTGGCCAGGCCTGCGTCCCTCCCCTACATGCACATCTTTCTGGCATGCAGCAACTGAGGCTTTCGTTCTGTACGAAGTGCTGGGGCCGGACAGCGTGCTGGCTTCCACGCCATCTGGGGCTGGCCTGCCGATGTGTGCGCGTGGGTCCAGGGCCAAGGGGACGGGCTGGTCTGGGGCGCCCGTACCCAGAGTCAGGGGGTGGTAGCGCCGGGCGTACTCGTGCAGCGCCCGCAGGACCGTCTCCTCGGAGCAGACGGGCTTCAGCTTTGGAGCCGCGGCCACGGCGCAGCGGAGCTCCTCCAGCTGGTCTTTGTGTCGCTGCGTGGTCTCCCGGAAGGTTTTCAGACAGAGCTCCACATTGTCCTCACTGGAGGTTTCCTGGCAACTGAGGAGCGGAATGAAGCCTGCAAGAGCCCAAGGAGCCGTGGCCATGAGCAAGGCCAGCGAGGAATCCAGGCCGCGCCTCACACTCCCACCGTGGCCTGCCCTTTGGCTTCCTCCCCAGCCAACTCCTCTGTATTTTTCCAAAGGCCATTAATACAGGCGGTGCTGCTCTTTCCACTGTGGCTGGGCCCTCCCAAGGTCACAAAAATGACCTTGGAGCGGAGGAGGGAAGGCCCATTTCAGCAAAGGCAATGACAGTCATCCGCTTTGATAGCAAAGCCCCTGATGTCAGCGTGAACTGCAAATGGGGAAAGCATTAATGGGCCAAAATGATAGTCTGAGGAGTAATTGAAATTATTCCTCTTTTTAGAGAGAAAGCGTATTTTCCTTGACACTTCCCAAATGCAATTTGGGGTCTTTCTTGCTGGCTGAACCATGGGGAAATTGCAGGCTTATTAAAAGCAGAGGCATATTACACAAAAAGGTAAATTCATTATCTGCAAGACCCACCCCTAGGACAATTTATCACCATTTCCCACAAAATAACATATAATCATTACAATTAGTACGGGGAAAACACAACTATTTATTTAAACTGGATGCTGAACCCTAAGTACTGTAATATTGTCACAATAAAACCTTTTTAAAAAAGAACCATTGAGGAACACTGGTTAAGAAGTTGATTTTAAACTGCAAAGTAAACAAACAAATATCTTTCAGCATAACAACCTAACATTTTTGCTTTGGTCCCTACAAAAAGAAAACCTACCAAAGAACTGAAGGCAGCAAGCCCCAAGCCCCAGGCCCTGTAACAAGCTGTCTCTGGAAGAGTGAAATTAATGGACTGACCCTGGTGGCACTCAAAGCCTCCACACACCATCCAGTTGTTTGAACACATAGAGGATCGACAGATACCCTGAAGTCATAGGAGACAGTGCAGAAACCGAGGGCCTTCCCAGCCAGCAGGGCCCGTGCTGATCTGTGCATAGATTCTGTGTGTCTATAGGAACATCGTGAGTGATGTACCCATGCATCTCTGAGTCTTTCTAAGGACTAAGACATGTAGAAGAGGACTGTGTGCCGGCCCCTATAATCATCACAATAATGAATGGTACACCATGCAGCGGGTTGCACCAGACCCTGGCATAGGTCCCCTGATACCTGTGAACATGATCTTCCCAGGAAAAGGGGCCTTTGCCGATGTGATTAAGAATCTACACACGAGATCACCCTAGATTTAGGATGGGGCCTCAATCCAATGATTGATGTCCTTATAAATGGAAAGGGGAGACTTGAGGTCCATAAACTTAGAGACCCAGGAGAAGCCCAGTTGAGGAGTCCTGTGAAGATGGAGGCTGAAGCGAGAGTAATGCTGACACAAGCCAGGGGCCACGTGGGGTACGCAGAAGCTGGAAACGACGAAGGAAAGCTCCTCCTTTAGAGACTTCAGAGAGAATGTGGCTCTACTGACACTCTGACTTCAGATATGTGGCCAACAGAAGAGAGAAAGAATACATTTTTGTTGTTTTTAACCACCTAGTTTATAGGTGACTGGTTGTAGTGCCCTATGAAACAAATACATCAATTTTATAGGATTTTCTCCTTATACCATGAAGAGGTAAGTTGCTTACAGTCACTTAGATGGTGGCAATGCAGAGACTTGAACCTGTTCTCTCACTCAACCAGTAGGTCCAGGGTGGGGCTAGGATCTTGGGATAGTCCCAAGCACCTCTGTCCCCAGGAATAGTGGAGGATGAGAGTGGAGGGCACATGGGGCCACTGGGTTTGTCACCCACAACTATGACATGTAGTAAATTCTCTGTGGCCCAGAAGCCGGAGGTGGAAAAGTCTTTAGGAAGGGTAACGAACAGTCATATTCTGCCAAGGACCTGGGGGTGCTGGACACGGACTGAATGCTATTGCCAGGGCAGTCCCCACCCCCAATAAACAGGGCAGTTGGCCACCTCCCTTTAGTAGATACAGGAAAGAAGAGCACAGGTCATCCCTGGGTGGGGGTGCCTTGAGAAAGCTACAGCAGGGCAGGACAGGGCTGTAGTTTTCTACTGTATCAGTGCTTATAGCACTGTTATCCCTGCTGAAATTCATTCAATAGGTTTGAAGCACTTCCAGCATGCATGTAGGAGAAACCTGGTCCTTTCTGTCCACGAATCAGAGCCCAGCTATCGGCACTGGTATTTCCTTGGCATTCTTTGAAGCCAGAGCACCTGCTCTCACACAATGCATTGAACAGATATGGACAGTGGGCCAAGTCAAGGACCACGACTGTGGTCTCCAGGCTGCCACTTACCGCTGTAGCCTGATGTGACTGGCAGCCGTCTCATGAAGATCTTGGAAGACTCCATGATTTTGTTCTCTGTTAATGAAAAGAGGGAAAGAAATTTCCTTATCAAAAATTTCTGTCTTGGGGGCCAGGGAGAAGGCTCAGTGGAATAAGCATTTCCCTGGCAAGCGCAAGGGCTGAGTTCAATCCCCGGTTCCACCAAATAAATAAATAAATAAATAAATAAATAAATAAAAATTTCTGTCTCAAAAACTTACTGCTTGCATGCCAGAAAACTTGGGAGCAGAAGAATGCCCTTGCCAGGGGCTAGGGCTTGAGGGACTGCAATACTTTCTTACTCAAAGCCAGCAGAGACAGATGGTTTCAATTATGAGGAACACCGGGATAGTTAGCTTTTATATAAGCTTAGATAACAAGTATAGATTACTGCCCATGAATGTTTTCCTTCCTTAGCCATCTATTCACCGATCCACAATCCACCCATCCACCCACCCACCCATCCACCTACCCATCCATCCACCCACCCTCCATTCACCTATCCATCCATCCAACAATGATGATCTATATGCATATTACAACAATAACTGTGACAAAAATTTGGAATATAAAGATAAGCAAAACCCAGAAGCCCCAATGTAAGACTTACATGTTTTGGGAGAGGAGAGAGATGAGGGTACCACACCTGAACAGACCTTTTTTCATCTAGTGGTAATTTTTGGCACCACCACCTTTGCCTTCAGAACATTTGGCAATGCCTAGAAATGTTTTTGGTTGTCACAAATGGGGACATGAGCTGCCAATGGCATGAAAGGGGTAGGATGCTCCTAAGCATGCTGCAATACACAAGAGAGCTTCACAACAAAGAATCAGAGTAAGTTATGACTTGAAAGATCAGAAAGTCCCCCCAAAAGTTGGCATGGGTCCAAGGGCAATGGCAGGGGTGGCAGGAGTCCACTACCAATTTGTGTGGCTATTCTCTTTGGAGCCAGACCCCTCCCTATTTCAGGGATCAGCAGTGGACTCCCCAACCCAAATTGCCAGGGTCTGCCTCTGAATCCTGTGGACGCTGCCATCTCCTGTTCTGCCAAGCCAGCTGGTCTTCTGGAAGCAATGCTTTGAAGACTGGGAGAAGAGAGGACCACAGTCCAGGGCTGTTGGCAGTGATGGCAGTTGCTAATGGAGTTCAGCTCCCACCAAGCCAGGAAGAATAAGGCTGAGACCACATCTAGGCTGATACAACCAGCGCCTGGTGAGGTGCCTGGCTCCTGAGAGGTGTTGGTGCAAGAGTCAGGCAGACCAGGCTACCAATGTGTGCCCGGCACCCCCACCTGTGCCCAATAACTGGTCTCAAAGCCTTCCATGGACTAACTTAGCAAATACTCTCTAGAGCCATATGATATACCCATTTCTAGAGGAGGGTCAGATGCCTGAGAAGACTGGTTAGGCACAGCCTAGAGCCCTGCTCTCTTTTCTAATCCCCACAGCTCCCTAGAAGCGAGCACCCAAGTTATAGATAGAAAATAAAGCACATCGAGATTCATTTGCTTGAGGGCTCTGGTATGAAAGTGGACATGAATGGGTGACTCTCAGGGACAGGATGTGTCACCCAGAGTGTGACCCTAGGGTGGGACCCACAGCCAGGCTTGCCTGGAAGAGAAGGGCAGGGAGAGTATACAGCCATGGTACACCCTGGAGGAGGGAGGCAGAACAGGATGCGAGTCCTTCCCCAATACTCCCTGCCCACCTCACCTGCTTTCACCTGGGTGCCTGGGTCACTGTCTGCCCCACCCCCATTTCTGGGCCACCCACCAGCCTTTGTGAGCTCATCCAGGTAGGGCACGCTGATGGGGCCCCAGAACCCGCCCTTCCCTTTCTCCTGCAGGGTGCTCTTGGAACTGGGGCCCCAGGGGGGCAGGTCCCCAGAGGAACTTGGGCCAAAAAATGTGGGGGCTCTTCCCTGTGAGCCCCCATTAAGTCCAGCCCAGGTATAAATCCAGACAGTTGCTCAGTGTACATCCGAACTGTCTGCAGGTCCACCTCCCTGGGGACGTATGTGGCAGGGGATTGGGGCTCTGCTGTGCGCATGAACACTGAAGAAGTGGCAGGAACAATCTCTGTCCCTAGTGCCCCCACAGAGGGTGGAGTGGTGGTGACAGAGTCAGCCCACAGGAAGGGCTCTGTGGTGCTAGCAGGAGCCAGAGAGAGCCTGGGACCTCAAGGAGTTGCGGCCTTGTCCTTGGCAGCTTCTAAATGGAGGTGCTTCCCTGGGCCTAGCCTTCTGCCCCCTGAAGCCTGAGCCCAGTTTCTTCACACTGTGCTATACCCCCAATTCTTTCTTTCTTTCTTTCTTTCTTTCTTTCTTTCTTTCTTTCTTTCTTTCTTTCTTTCCTTCCTTCCTTCTTTCCTTTCCTTCTTTCTTTCTTTCTTTCTTTCTTTCTTTCTTTCTTTCTTTCTTTCTTTCTTTCTTTCTTTCTTTCTTTCTT
>NW_004524586.1:28088651-28097092 GCF_000260255.1 Octodon degus | reverse complement strand
TCCTTCCTTCTTTCCTTTCCTTCTTTCTTTCTTTCTTTCTTTCTTTCTTTCTTTCTTTCTTTCTTTCTTTCTTTCTTTCTTTCTTTCTTTCTTTCTTTCTAATTTTCACACAGGATCTCTCCAAATTGCTAATTTTCGCAGGTTGGGCTCCAAGTTGCAATCCTCCTGCCTCAGCCTCTGATTTCAGGATTACAGGCACGTGCCAGCACATCAGGCAGCCCCTGCCACACACCCCTAAGCCCATTTTTGTCTCCTGTTTGAGAGGTCAGATTTTGCAGGAGCCCAGAACATGTGAAGGAACAGTGTACTGAAACAGAGGCATGCTGGGAGGTTGAGCGCTACTTCTTTCTAACCACCTTCATTTTATAGAAGCAAAGGAGGAAAGTCTCTCACTAGACTGACTCCCACCACAATGCCACCGTGTGAGCCAGACACCCAGGGAATGAACAGCCTTGCACAGAGCAGGCTGAAGCTCTTGCCTCTGTGGAAAGGGAATGGAGACGGACAGCACTAGGGAGTATTCCAGGGTATGTATCTCAAGTCTGCTTAAAGCACTGCCCACATCTATCTCTGCTCTTTTGAAAAATGAACTTCAGATGAACACAGGTGGAGGCAGAGGCCTGGACCTCAACTGAGGCCTTCTAGAAGATTCTAAACCCAGCTTGGAGGGAACCCCAGGGATAGAGTCTGGAAGAAATCAAAAGATCTAGACATTCAGTTTCATGGATCTGCCAGGGTGCCAGAGGGCAAGGAGTCATCCCAGGCCTTTCAGAAGTCTGGATGACTTTCGGTTGGGAGCAGCAGAGGAGTCATCCCACACTGCTGCCTTCTGTGTGTCTGACCACTTCACTCCTACTTGAAGGAAGAGAACTATGACCATCAGTGGTGCCTTGGTTCACAGTAGTGAAGGGCTAGCCTTGTTGAAACAACTATTAATAAATTATACCACCTATGAAGGGACCTGGAAATCATTCTCCCTGTGAGACAGAATGCAGGGGAGGTCGGTAATGATCCAGTTGTAAGTCTGCTTACAAATCCAGCATGGGGGAGAGGCAAAAAAAATCTGAGCCACATGAGATCCAGAGTTTTACTTTATTAGACATCTGTGAAGACAAGAGAGTTTGTAGATACAATCCTGTCCAGTTGTGAACTGCTGCAAAGTTCTGTGAAGTTTGGTTTATCTTGTAGTGAACAAGACCCCCAGTGGCAGAGATTTTAGAATCCATATTTCAAGCAAATAAGAGGTCTTGGTGACATTATGGCCAACAACTTTTATACTAGTCATCCACGTAAGCCATTCCCCAGCATACATGTGCAGCTTAATCACAGCGGTTACATCTGTACATGTGAAATTCGATCTTCAACTAATAATGCATTTTGACTCCTGTTTATATTGGTGCATGCGATCCATTGCTACCCTGGCAATTAACCAGACCTGGACTCTAAAAGCTAGACTTGGTCTAAATAACATTCTAAGGGTGGGGCAGGTTCTCTAATCTAGATTCTTCATAGCTATCACTCTGCAAAATCACTCCTATGAATCCGCCTCTTTCCTATCACAGCTGGCTGTAAACAATTTGTCACTCAGTATGTAGTAATACCTGCTTTTGTGTATATATAAAAGGTGGTTACAAAGGAAACCAACACCCCTGCTTATAAGAAAGCACCTATCAGATAATATGCCAGGGACAAGTAAGTAATTGGTCAAGACCACAGACCTTCTAGAAACTTCCTAAGATTAGGCTTATGTCCAAGTATACTTATCCAGTGCTCTTATTCTAGAGTAGTTCAGTGAGGGAAAGGGACGGATAGGGGATTTTGTTTAAGGAGTCTGACTACAGGGGCTGCATCTTTGGGGCCAGAAGAGAATCCAGGTCATTATCACCCCCTGTCCGTTACCAATTGGCCAACAGTGCAGATTTCTATAAGGTCATTTAAGAGAAATAGTAGACAAAGAGATAGCCTGAATGCAATGCAGGAAGCAGTTTACACTAGCAGGAGAGAGGGGCTTGACTCTGTCACACTTACACTCAACCCAAGGGAAAAGCCTGGCTTATATACCAAGCTCATTCATCCCTTCGACCCTGATGGACACACGTAGACCAAGCTTTGTCTTTGGAGTCAATGCTTTGTCTCACAAAGAGAGGCCAACAACCCACTGACACAGAGTTTTCATGGATTTTTCTACATAGTAACATTGCTTACAGAACTGGGACGTTCAGCTCTCGAAGTCTGGACAGGAGACTCGGCCCAGGTGTTCCTTTACCTATAACCTGTGACTCTCTGGGAAGGATGCGCACGTGGAAAGGTCCAGTGAAGTTGTTAATCCCTGTATTCAGAGTATTCTGATCCTAGGCTCCTCTGTCCATTTCTTAGTCTTGTCCAGTGCTTGGAATCAGTACAAATCAATGCTTAGTGAGAGATAGTTAGAAATGAAACCGGAAGACTAAGGGCAGCAATATCAGCAACAAAAATTAAAATGTATCTTCCTTATTTTTTTTAAACAAAAGCACATTGTAGAAATAAAGATTCTGTACAAGATTCTAATATTGTATGTACATAAAATTATATTACTCATAACCAAATTGAAAAGTCCTCTTTGTAGACTACAGCTAGCAACATGAAATAGGGACCCATAATATTGAGCCTTTGAAGCAGAGCGGGCAGCAGGAGACCCCTAGCAAACACACCTTGGTGCCTGGATGCAAAATCCCACAGCTCAGTCGCGAGATTCACATTCTCCAGTTCTGTGTTGTGTTCCTGTTTCACATTCTAGTGGAGAATTCTGCAGTAGGCAATGTGAAAAAGAAGACACACTGAAATGAGATTGGAGATGCTATTTAAAATCTGCATATTGGCTATGCTACTGGGTTTGTGAATCCAACTTGCATTCGAAGTTCCTTCTCTCGTTCTCTACTCATTCATTATGCATGCCTGCAGTGATAGGAAATCAGAATGAATTCCAGCAGGTGGAAAAGACAGCTTTGAACAGATAAGCTGGACCAAGGCAGATTCCCAATTCTTTATCCTCAGTTGGCTCTGGAATGTTGCAGTGCACTGGTGTTGTGCAGTGGGGAAGGAGGGACTGTAGTCACAGTGCAGTCGACCCTGTTCTTGGGGCTCCTTTCTTACCATCTCTTCACTCCTCAGAACCTTCCTGAGAGGGTTAAAAGGTTCCTCCCCAGGCTAGGTGTGGACCTCTGCTCTACTCCCTAAGAGGACAAAGTATGGGGTGAACTCTTTTCCCAAAGGGATGTCTGATGGAAAGGTTGCGGGGCACAGCCTGTGGTCTGTGCCTCAACTTGGACAAGACCTAAAATTAGTAATTCTCAAATTGCACCTGAAGCACAACAAACAAACAAAACAAAAATGCAGGTTCTGGTCTTGCTCTTCCAAGTTAGCTTCAGTTTAAAAAAAAAAAAAAAAAAGATCATATCCAGGCACCTGCTCTTACCAAGCACCCAGGTAAATCTGATGCCACAGATCTGCTTTAGGGGGGGAAAAAATCCAGCTTAATCCATCAAATACAGCAGATTTGAAAACAAAGGTCTAATGAAGCAGTTCAAGGAACAGATCCTTCTTTCCTATTTCACCAACACATTCCTGTCACAGTGTGGGAAGGAACGGCCAAAACTCTGAGCAGGAAGAGAAGGAGCAGGGGAGGGGACTAATCTAAAATCAGTATGTTTTTCTAGGCAAGGGGCTATTCTAGACTTTGGGACAAAGTGATCCGAACAAGACAAACAGCAAGCTCAATTTCTCATGCTCAATCCCTGCAGACTAACTAGAATTATCAAAACCAGAATTTGGCATTAAGTATCACAAATTATATTACCACATAGGCAATAATTTCTTCCTTAGGCATGGTTTTGCTCTCTGTGGTTTTAATTACCCACTGTCAACCATGGTCCAAAAATACAGGACAAGCCAATAAGATATTTTAAGAGAAAGAATTTAAATTTTATTACTATATACCTTTATAATTGTCCTATTTTTATTAGTAGATACTGTCATTCATCTCTTGGTAGGGCTAATTTGTGAACTGTACTTTCACACAGGTATATAAGTATAGGACAAAACGCAGAAAGCATAGGGTTCCATACTATTTCTGGCTTTGGGCTGGGGATCTTGGCACGTGTCTCCACAGACAAAAGGGGTCAGCTGTAATTTGGGATAAGGCAGCTCTTTAAAAATCTATTTCAATTGCATCAAAATTTTACCTTCTAAAAAGATAAGGTATTACCACTGCTTGTCCCCCAAAGCCTAGGGGCTTCACCATGGCTTCGGCACCAAACCTGCTTGGGATTTATATTATATGAAAACTGAAAATACTGCCCAGTGTAGGCAGTGTTCTCCCACCAGCTAAAACCACTGCACGCTCCCACTGAACCACCACTTTAATCCTGTGATGATGGGGAGAGATGAACTGCACACGGGTGGCATTTTATACTGATTACTATCCAAATGCAAAAGGATCTCAGATGTTGAGTTTCTTCTGGTTCAAAAATCTCATTTCAAATCTGGAAAGATGGCAAGGGGACATCCTAAATTCTACTTAACTGAGATGATTCAAAGCACAGCTTGACCACTGCTTCAGAAAAGTACTGGTTCCCTTTCAGGTAGCTGGTTCACCACTCTGCTACTTAGCAAGACTAGCTGATCTTCTAGGATCCTTGAATTTCCGGGTCCCACACCTCAATCTTAATTTCTGACTATTTTTCTGACTCCAGTGTGCCCTCAAAAAAATCTGTAGTTATTTCTTGTTCTGGTTCTTTCCATCTTTCCTGCTGAAATTCAGGTGGGCAATGGCAAGGGTCAGGTCCAGGGAGAACAGTCAGGATGAGGTGAGCAGACACAAGGGGCTCAGTCCAAGGTGGCAGGGGCAGGAGAAATGGCTAGTAATTTAAGAAGTCAATCCCCACTCTGACACTCTTTGAGGTGGCTATGTCGACAGCTGTGGCCTTGATCTCGGTGTCCCCAAATTGCATGAGGGTCTGGATTTCCCTCCGGGTGGGCACCGCTGTGCCACTGGTCCCCGTGAGATCCAAGCGAAGTGTGCCGCACTTCTTCACCCCTGGGTCGGTGATGAAACTGACATTGTCATGCTCAGAGCTGTAGATGTTGATGACAATGACCAGCTGGGAGGGCTTAGCCGGGGTATAGCTCCGCTTGACAAGCTCACCCAGGGCCACAGATTGGTCGGCAGAGATGAACTTGTCGAAGACATCAGTGCACCAGCGAGTGCCGTCCTTCACCAGCAGCTTTTCGGGGGGGTGCTTCCCCTCCACGTACCGGTTCAGCACACCTACCCCATAGGTGAGCGGGGACCGGCGCACCTTGATCACAGCCGGGTCCAGGCCGAAGAGGACGGCTCCCTTGAGGATGGTGAGGCCCACGTCTTGGGGAATGATGATCCGGCACTTGTCGCCAAAGGCAGTATGCACAGCCTGCTGCAGGAGAGGTGCCTCAGCAAAGCCGCCCACCAGGAAGAGGAACTTCACTGTGGATACCTCGGGCTTCTGGAACAGGTCCCCTGAAAGGGAGGGAAGGCGGGGAGAGGGTCATGTCAGCAAAACGCAGCAACTGGGTCGGCGGGGGGGGGGGGGGGGATGAATTCACTTGAACCAACTGAGCTCCTTGAACCGAATTTTTATGCTGATCCTTGGAAGAAGAGGAGTTTTCAGGGCAGAATGCTCAGGAATTAAGGCGAGAGCTGCTACTGAGCAGAATCCCATTTTAACAGAGAGGTGGTGCTCACGCTAAAAACTTGTTATGCATAAAGGAATATCCTCCAAACTTGTGGCTCTATTGAATAGGTCTGGCAGGCTGTTATAAATAGGACACTGATTTTCAGAAAAATCTCACCCTACCCCGAGGCATTCTGATTCGGTAGGTGAGGGGTAAGGAGAGGACAAGGGGTTTGGACACTGAAAACAGTTCAGTGAGTCACTGGGTGTCCCTGGGTAAGCACTACTGACTCAGTGGGGTGGCCAGAATCTGTCTGTCCCCAAAGTGGAACCTCCCTTTGGTTCACAGGACAAGTGCTTCTCTCCTAGCAGGGAAGGAGTCCTCACTTTACACACGAGATGCACGCCCTGGGGCCTGTCCTCTAAGATAAGGCTGCACAGTTCCGAAGCGAAGTGACGCCCAGGTGAGGAAACCTTCCCAAGGAGAGGGGCCCAGGGCCTGTGCCCAGTGACCCCCCTAACACACACCCAACCCCATGTGCTCCTACAGGCCTGGGCCCATGGCTCCCCCGTACCCTCTGCCACTGCAGCTGCCTATGTGCTGGGTGGTGACCCTGGGCACGCGGGGAGGCATCCTCAGCTCTGCCTCAAGTAGGCCAATGCTGGGTAATACTCACGAAGGTGCTCGATGATGCTGTCAATGGTTGGCTTAAAAAGGGCATTCATGGCATCGGGACTCATTCTCAGCATCCCCTGGGAGGACCACTTCACAAAATCCACGCTGCAGGGGGATGGCACAAAAAGCACCCAACAATGAGGGTCTGCACAACACCAGGCTTATCCACACAGCAGTGTCCCGGGCTAGCAGGACACTGTCACAGCACCAGGGCCAAAAAAGGTCTCAAGGTGAAAAGCATGATTTCCCCAAAATGCCAGAACCTGGACTTTTGAAGCCCAAGAATAAGACACAGCCTTTTCTGTTTCTCTTGTTTGTAGCTGACTCTCTCCTGGGATGATGGACACCTAAGTCTAGGGCAAGAGGCAAGGAGATAGACAGAAGCAGCACTCTGTCTTTTGAACCCAGCAAAAGTTAAAGCTAAAAGCTCATGTGATGCACTTTTATATAAAAGCCATACATGTACATGAGCAGGTGCATCTCCTCAAATGCCCAAAGCCACTACACAACAGGGACAAGCCGAAGCCTTCTGCATGGCCTCACGGTTTCTACAAAGGCGCTGCACGTCCAGAGGCAGCAGGGTAGAGCAGAGGGAGCACGGGCCAGGCAGGCACCATGGCTGGACTCCGCTGTCTCTGGGCCAGGTCTTCTCATACCCAAATCAAGGAGAACAACACGAGCAGACATCCTCCGTCTGCCCATATGGGGCACCAGGAGACACCACCACTCATTAGGTAGATGTGCCAAAAATTCAACCTTGACTCCAATTATATCTCAAAATCAATTCTCAATTTGCAAAAACATATCAGGAGACAGAAGAACATGTTATGGGACACCACAGGGATTCGGTGAACAAGACCCAGGCTGTAGGAACTTCCTATAATCAGTCAGTTTTGTCATCTAAAACACTGTGAAGGAAAAATAGGAGGAGAAGCTCCGGAGTAGGTGGGATATGAGAGACTCATCATATAATCGCACTATCCAGGTCTCACTTGGATGATGGTATAAACTGAAAAAAATTATATGAAGGAACTCAAAAACATTTTAACATTATTAGACTGGGCAATGAATGGCATTTCGATAATTAGCAATTTCTAAGCATGATATGCTATTGCTATTGAGATTAATTTTTTAAAAAATGTATTTGGTACAGGTTCTCACTATGCAGCTTATACTCATAGTGATCCTCCTGTTTTCAACCTCCGCAGCACTGGGATTGCAGGTGTGCGCCACCACGCCCAGACTTCAGCGCTAGCTCAGCAAGCCTGGGGGCAGGGCCAGAGCAGCGTGTGGTGCTAGGGATCAAATCGTAGTCCCTGCGCTTGCCTAAGCAGGTGCTTAGTCTGCTAAGCTATCTTACAGGTCCAGGATTAAAATTTAAAAATTGTTTCCTTTAGAATAGCAGGCTAGTATGTCTATGGATTAGGTGATAATCTATCTGAGATCTGCTTTAAAGTAATGGAGGATGAAATTCAGACTGGCTAGCCACTGGTAGTCACTGAAGCCGGATGACAGAGCTGCAGTGTCCACTATAGAAAAGTTGGTAGGAAAAGGTAACTATGGGCATGATAGATTTGCAACTTTACTCGACCGTAGTAATATATTACTATGTTTATCAGAAATAATGTTGAAAGCTTTCAGAAAATCATGATTTTCCCATTAATTTTAAAAAATTGAGATTTTTACCTATATCCCAAACTATTAATCTTGCAACAGACTGAACTACAAACACTTGCTGGAAGCCACGGGACTCAGGAGCTGGGAACCCAGTTTCCCACAGAATCCATTCAACAAATATTTGCTGAGCACCTGCCATGGAGCAGGCTCTCTTTCAGACTCCAACCAACACCCAACCTAAACTCCCTCATTTTCTCCATAAAGCTTCTATTTTCACGCTTTCCACATCTCAGATACTATCTTTTTTTTTTTCTCAAAGTTTTATTGACAAAGAGATAGCAGTGATGCAGTTTCAACTCAAATCGGAAGGACAGTTTCAACAAATAATACACTGCATATATTCTTCTTAGTGGTTAATTGCTGTACAAGATGCGGACTTGTGATCCTATTCACAAACACCA
>NW_004524586.1:28074835-28088385 GCF_000260255.1 Octodon degus | reverse complement strand
TCTACTGGATGGTTAAGACCAAGGTAAAGCAGGACCTATGCAAGAAGAGTTGTTGCTTTTTGGTCTTAGAAGGTCAGTGAAATGCCCTCAGGATTTGTCCTGAGTCAGATACTATCTTAAGCACCTAATGTGCATGAATTCATTTCACCCTCCCAAGAACTCTTGGAGGTAAAATGGAATTATTATCTCACTTTCCAGACTAAAAAAAACAAGCAACAGAGAAACTGAGTCCCTTGTTCAACATCACACAGCAAACGCGTGAGACTGGAACTCAGGGTCTGTGCCCCGTTCCTCCCTTCCATCAACAGAACTGACCCCGGGCTGTCCTGCCTCTCAGGGAGCCCCACTCACTTGCTCTTCCTCAAGGCATGCTCCACACTGTGCCCACGGAACTTCTTGTAGTAATCGATGAAGGAGAACGGCAGGGTGATGTTCAGTGGGTTGCTCCTGTCAGGGGCTGCCGCTCTTTTGCGAGACTCAAACGCGATCATTAAGTCAACCCAGGCTGCTGGGCGCTTGATTTTGAATTGCTCGATAAAATCCTCTCCAAAGATTTTACACAGAAGCTTTTCAAATTCGTAGTCTACTCCCAAGGAGCCGTAGGGGCCACCTGAATGGAGAATGAGACGGGAGCCCCAGAAGTTACATGCATCCAAAGCTGAACCCCAAGTCTGAGGCACAGGCCTGCCCTGCGTTGTTCTCCAAGGCACACGGAAGGGCACACCCAGGCCCTAATCAGCGAGCAGGTGCAGGGAAAGGTTCCCACTGTTCCTTCAGCCCCCCTCGCTTCTTCTCTTTCCACATAGAGAAACTTTTCCTACAGGGATCTCTCAACAGCAGCCTGTTTAAAATCAATTAATTTCAAATAAGATTAATGCATTCAGCTAGTGAGGGGAATCATGGAATTGCCATCTAGGAAAGCCAAGGGCAGAGTCTGGGCCACCCACAGACCTGTCTAGTCCCTGTGCTCCTATTAGCTACTCATTGTCCTTTTCCTGATCCTTCGCTGAAGGGGAACAGCATCACTGGCTTAGCAACTTTGATCCAAGACTAGGTATTCTGAGACCTCCTAGGAAGCTGGTCTTAGCTCTGAATCATGACTACAGCAGGTTACTACCTCATCCTTGTAGAATTTTCAAAAACAAACTTCCTTGTCCAGGCCCACGTAACTTGTATTGGAAAGAACATTTAACTGCATTTTACTTTCCAATTTCAAACAGGCGCTAGCATCCTCCACCACCTACAACCCCACTTGCTGGTTACAGCAGGTGAAAGAAGGAATCTGAAGGGAGTGACATGGAAGCATCTGGAAAGGGCAGGGCAGGAGACAGCTAGCTGGGCAGGGCTCACCTGTCGCTTTGTACAGTTCCTTCAGGTGTCCTTCTGGTAACCGTATCTGATGGACTGTCAGGTCCACGGTGCCTCCACCACTGTCCACGACCACATACTTGTCACCTGATACAAAAACAGTCGTCCTTTGCAAGGGCCCCTTGTCACCCCATCTAAAACAAGCTTGTGGGTGATAATTTGGTATACTTAGCTCAGTATGGTCACCACTACCCATTAGCACAATGGTTTTCTAGTTAGCAGCATAGTGGGACATTTACAACTCAAGAGGATGCCACCATGTCTGCTCCTTCATGTCACACAGTGCTATGGGCCTGGTACAGCCCATGACCTGCTGTTAGCACAGATAAGATTTACTCCAGGGCTGGGGGGATTCCAAATTCTGTCTTTCTTGGGAAGAGTCTACATGATTTTGCAACATGCAAAACTGCAGCTCCCAAAAGGACTCTTCTTGGACAAAGGACCTCTGAAATCCCACGGATCTGAACATCTTCCAGAATTACAAATGGGACAAACTGGTGTGCATTTCTGCCAGTAGGATTTAAAAAAAAAAAAAAAAATTCTGCACGGGCAAAGGACATTCAAGGACGCTACCTTCCTCCAGCTCGGACCAGATTTCTCCTATGACATTCTCCACCAAAAAGGTCCGACTCTGTCGATTACGCCGGATGTGTTCCTTAGCTAGTGGCCGACAGGAAGAAAACGATGACAGGTAAGAAAGCATGGAAAAGCGGACAGTAACCTGCAGTCCGTGGAGGCAACAGCATGAGGAGGCTTAAGGATGGAACATCTACTGCTGCTGCAGCCTCACGATTGACACACACAGCAGTAGCAATCACAAAGCCAGCTCTTCCAGGAGAAAGGAGCTCGTTCTACCACCCCTCATCTGCTATCTGCCTGGTTGCCTGGCCCATGCCCAGCTAAAAAGCCAGCTCTGATGAGATTCCTTCTCTCTGGTGACATTATTTGAGGAATGGGTTAATAAAATTAGCCAATCTCCTAGTTTGCCTGCCCCGAGGAGGAAGCCGTGTACCAAGATGCCCACGGTGCACTCAACTAAACAATTTCACATCAAGAAACTTTGGTGCAAGGAATGTGGAGTATGTTTTTCTAATCTGGATCCTGGTTCCCTGGATTAGGAGTCATTTCCTGACTCTGCTGAAGTCGATGCTCTCTTTAGTCACAAGGTGGCGCTTCAGCCACAAGGTGGCACTTCAGCCACAAGGTGGCATCTGAAACTAACAAAGGCCAGCACTGCCTTGCTGATAAATCTCGGAGCCAGCCTCTCTGCTCGAGTCCACACCCCTGCTGTGGTTTGGGGTGCAGATGCTTGCAAGGAGGACAGGATATAAACCACCATCCTTATCTGCAGGTCAGGAAAGATGAAGTGGCCTGTGGTTCCCACAACTCGTTTTGCGGACCAGAAGTGAAGCTGCAGACTATAGATTGTCACTCCACCACCACCACCCCGTGGCATCCTCTGGGCTCTGAGCACGAAGGAGGCTACACGCATCTCAGACAGCCCCAGTCCTCAGTAAGAGGTCCAGAGAGTCTCTCTGAGTACCCCTCCTTCAGGGTCAACACCTCCAACCAGAAAACAGACTGCGTGCCTTACTACTGGATGGAGGGGTGGTGGAGAATTATTTGAAAAATTTAAAATCCAAAAGCCCTTCTGAGAATAAGCAGGCAGCAGCAGATTCCACAAGCCACAGGACACAGACAGAGCAGTTGGTGGGAGGTGGGGTGCGTTAGAGGAGAGGAAACCTCATGCTAAGCTCCCGGGTGGCCAGCCTCAAAACTGATGCCCTGAAATGCGAGCGTTAGGCTCACAGAGGATGCAGCAGAGCTGTGCTAGAATTAGCTGGTGCTGGCATGAGTTTCTGTTTATGAACAACTGAAATTAGCACGTACGATACAAGCCTGATTTCCCCCCTTTTTTCCTGATAAAAACAAATAGAAGAAAATACAAATTTATCTATTGTCCTGAGGACTGAAAGCATCAATGCGTTTGATTTAGTTAGGAGTAAGTCTAGTCTCCACCCCCTGAAGGAGGCAGAGCTCTACTAGGAAATGTGGACTCTGACTTGCCGCGTCAGAGGGGGGCCTGCTTCCACTCACAGGCAAATCAGATCTGAAGTACTAACCATGCGCAGCACCTGGCAGGCTGGGCGAGGCCACAGCTGAGGTTTCCAGACTCCTCATTCTAAGGGTTACAATGCAAAGAGGTGCACTCGGGGCACAGTTATCCCTGTGAGGAAGATGAACAGCCTAGAGAAGAACCCAGCACATGTGGTGGCAGCAACGGGCATCTGCTCGGGGTGAGCCCAGGCCCAGGGCTTCCAGGAACACAGACTCAGGCTTCCAGTGTAGGGACCCAGAGAAATGTGGGGACAAGCTGGTGGGGCTGGGGAAGGAGAATATCCCCCAGGATGTCTTCCCTCTGCTCCTCCCAGACCCGGGGGCTTCCAGGGCAGCCTACAAGTGGGCCCAGGAGACAGGAGGGTCTCTACCCACCAAGCCTTATCGAAGAATAGTGTGCATGCCCCCCAACACACACAGTGCTCCCCATTAACATCCATGTTCACAGCTGTGCTGTGACCCTAAGCTAGCCTGGCTACAACTCTGGAGCCCTGGATGCCAGGAAAAGAGTTCTGGGGACCAAGAAAGTGACCAACTGTCTCACAGCAGGTAGCTATGAGAGAGAAGAGGCTCTTTTTCTTCTCACAGCTAAATGCACATCCGTAGGTCAGGACAAGTGAGCACATTTCATCTATATTTGAAATTCTCAGCTAAGATACATAATGAGCTCATTACACACACACACACACACACACACACACACACACACACAGAGCAGCAGCAGTCCCCATGAGTGAGTCAGCAATAAATCAACAGTCTTAATGGAGGAATTAATAACAAACAAATGGGATGAGATTAAGAATCAGTTAATAAGCAAGAAAGATTAAGAGCCTAGCAAGGCAAAGACCAGGAGCTGCTCGGGCCACCCTCAATTGGTGATGGCTGAAGCCAGAGGAACCACTGTTTAGTTCTTGGGGTCCTCAAAGGATGTGGGTAGGGGCTGAGCACAGAGGGGCTTCAAGCCAACCTCTTCCTGGGGTATCTTGAGGCTTCCTTACAGCACTAATCCTTATCACATGGCCGGAAGTAGAAACATCCAGGGCTTGGGAAGGGAAGAGAGAGGGAGGGAGAGAGAGAGCAGAGGTACCCTGTGCAAACCCCGCTCCTACTGTGTCACTGGCGCTGTACCCATTGAACACCGCCTTGCTGCTCAGCTCGACCATCTGGTGCAGCCTCAGCTTTCGGCAGTAGATGGAGGCTGCCTCGGGCTCCAGGGCAATGATGAGCTGCTCCGAGTTCTCCGGGGAGGCCAGGCCCGCCTGGAAGAAAAGAGCACAGACTGGGACCCGCTGCTCCCTGGGCAAGTGCCCTCAGAGACACCACACTGCAGGCTGACCACTCCCCAGGAAGGAGCTTTTGGGGGACATTCTGTCCACGGCCCTCTGCAGAGCTTAACATCAGGGGTGATAAGGTATAGGCTGCAAACTCCTCAGAGAGGCTCCTTAAATGCATAGGCATCCTCCAGAAATACAAGTCTCTCTGGCCGTGGGCCTTTTGCACTTAGGCATTTGCAGGGTGGAGGCAGGGAGATTAGGTGCTCGGGGGTGCGGGCTCAGTGTTAAGGTGGTGGAGGGATAGAGTCGCAACTACCCGAAAGCTCTGAAAATCAACACAAGACAGAAAACAAACTATCTGTCCCCAGTGTCAGTGAGTCATGTGACCCAACAACTTTAGCAAGGGAGGCATCTAATTTTGTGGTAAGGGGGCCTGGGAGGGTTCCCGCATTGGTCTGCTGGGGGTGACATGGGAACCGGGGCTCCTGGAGAAAGCCCCTCCTCGAATCCCATGGAGCTCCTCATTTTCCAGACTAGGGGTAAACAATCAGTTGAAAGGTATCTTATTCAAAGGCTTTCTCCCTTCAGCGAACCTGTAGTATACATACTTATCACATATTATTACATTATTAATATCCTGTTTTCCCATCTTCAGCCCCATAAGCAAATATCTGAGTTCTCAGCATGCAGGAGGTACAGATGCTTCTGCTCTGTGACACACTCCATCCTGGTCACAGCCTCCCCAGGCCCTAAACAGGGCCAGCCATGAGGCCCCAGGACCTCCCTTTTGAGGTGCTTAGAGCAATGGCCTGGGCCTGTAACTGGGTCCCTTCCACCTCCCTCAGCCCTGGGCTGGAGCAGGTCTTACTGTGCATGGTACTCAGGCGCAGGGGCGTTCCTTGCCGCCATCATGATGAACTCTACACTGGTTCTCGTTACTGCTGCACTATGCTGTGCCTGGATTCCTAGAAAACCTGGAGATACTGCCCTGGTGCCACACCCACTTCGGAGGACACCAGACCTGAGGGTGGGTGGACTTTTCTCATAGACCAGGACAGAAAGACTCCTAACATGACACATGTGCAAATAACCTTCCCAGGAGCAGTAGCTGGCCTTGAGACATAGAGTGCCCTAAGAAGGTCTATTGTGGGCAGGGATATGAGGTGGGAGTCAAGTTGGAATACCAGAAATGTGGTAGACCTTCTGGGCCTTTCATTCAATTCCTTCTCTTAGTGTAGAAAGATGCTAAGACCCAAGAGGGACATGACCAACTGTCCTGCTTTGCTAAGGACCAAAGGACTTCCTAGGATGCAAGGCCTTCAGCGCTCAGTGCAACACAGTCCTGCTCAGAGTGTCCAGCACATAAGTGGCTGAGCAAGTCCAGGTTGGGGTCCTGAGCCCTGCAGTCCAAGCTCTTTAAGTCACTCCTAGCTCCCCTGTTCTGGATGAGTCCAGTTACCAAGGAAGAGCCTAAAACTAGTACTTTGAGAAAACTTTCAGTGTCCAAACACTCCCTCCTCGATGGCTTAGATGTACCATCCCTTCACCCATTGGCTCCAAGAGAGTATCAGATGTTCTCCTACCTGAACAGGCAGTCAGAAGTTCTCCACCACAACCACACTCAAAATAACCACCATTACGTATGTCTTAATGAGACATCGCCAAGTGACTGAAAATCTTTGCCTTACAAGACAGAAGTTTCTGAAAGGTGGAGTTTACAAAACCACATGAAACCACAAGTCCATCCTGCGTGATCCACAAGGAGCCCTTTGCTCGCTGCACAGCACTCCTGGCTCCAGCCACCAGAAGGGCAGTGTCAACATCCATTGGCCTGGTCCATGGATCAGAGATTAGGGCTTCCCTAACTGACATTAGTCAACAGGCCACTGACCCAGGAATAGAAAGATTTTCCACTGCTCCCCGTTCAAGCAGTGAAAAGCTCCCCTCCCTGAGCTTTGCTTTGCCAGATCATGCCAGACATCCCTAGCACAAAGACAGCTGAAAGCTGAGGTGCCCAGCAAAAGGGGACATGTAACATGCCACCAGGAATGGAGAGACCTCTGAATGAGAACCCCAGCAGAAGAAACAGACTGGGGTTTGGAACACAGACTGTGAGGACCCTCCTAGGTTTGGAGCATCAAGGACCCCACTGGGTGAGGGAGGAGGAAAGATTATACTTCAGACAACAAGTACATGAGTCACCTTCAAAGTTCAGACTAGGAAGTGTACAGGGAGAGGGCAAGCGCAGCCCCAGGGCAGAGCCCAAGGACTCAGAGTGAAGGAAGACAGGCAAAGACCCTGACACCTCAAAAGCCCTCCTCCTCTTAGCTCATCCCACTAGGGTATCAACTGATGCAAAGGCCCCTCCACACCAACAAGAGCCACCCGAGCTGGGTCATGGCAGGGGGAGAGGGAGAGAAGGGACTGGACACACGTGCCTCGTTCTGTACCCATCCCATTCCTGAGATTCTGTTCAAGAACCCTGACTTGGGTGAGAAATATGTACATGGAAAAATCAAATCAAGTCCAGAATATGAAATGGCTTGAGAGAAATGACACAACTGGAAGCCACCTGAGTGGGCTGGCGTGCGCCTGACGAGCCTGCAGGCCAGTGCTTGTCACTGGGAAGCTCTCACATCATGACATGGAGAAAACACACCCAAGTCTGCCCAGAAGCGCAGGCTCTGCACCGCGAGGGGAAACCTCCACCTGCCCCGCCCCAGCTGGGCTGGCCTTGGTTCCCCAGCAATAGTTTTGTCCCACATCCACACGGGGCTCCCCGGGACACCCAGGAGAACACGCAGATGGGTGGAGGCGAAGAGCGTGCACTCCACAGGGGAGGAAGCAGCAAGATCAGAGAGGCCTGAGCAGTGTCTGTGAGAGCCGAGCCGGCACTCACGCCTCTGTCCTGGATCACACTGCGGAGAGACCAAGGGGCTGGGTCCCCATCAGGAAGCGCCCCGTGGAGCCACAGTGGCGGTATGGGGCTGGGGACCAGCTGGCTCTGTGCAAATGCTCTCTCCCAGAGGAGTCTCAGGCTGCTTGAGGACTCTAAGAACAGGGAAAATGTGCAAGAATCTTCCAGACTCCCCAAATCCCAGATGTCTTACCTCCGGCAGGCGACGCCATGCTTAGAAGCGTGACTGTCGTCTCCGTGCAAACACTTTTGATGGCAGCCCTCCAGCCTCAGGAAACCGAAGGGTCCCTGCCCGAGATTACGCCAGGGTCAACTGGAGCAGGACCTTCTCTCTGCCTTTGCCAAATCTGCCTTGACGCGGGTGCCACACTGTCACTCTGCCCATGTGAGCTCCCTTCCCAGGAGGCCCCCACCAGGCACCTCACACATTCTGTCTCCAACTACATAAATGCGGTAGGCACATCTAGCTTCTCTTGTAAACTGCACGTTTTCTAAAGGCAACTTCCAGGTCGTCCTGGCCTGCAGCACACAGTAGGTGCTCAGGGGGCGGCTGCTAAGCCAGGGACCCTGCCACCCCTCCAGCCCGCCTTCTGTACTCCAGCTCTCCGCTCTGCTCTACGCGACATAAGCATTCCACAGATGCCTGGGGGTTGTACAAACAAAGTGCATGAAAGAAGAAGCCTCCTATTGCGTCTGACTCCTCCGGGAGTCCAGGGCAGCAGGAGCCACCTCAAGGAGCCTTTTAACTCCTTCCTCTGTGATCACAAGCTCCATGCAGAAGGAGCAGGCGAGAAAAGTGCCCTCCAGGGAGCTGCAGAAAGTAATGTTTACCTTGACAACCCAGCTCCCAGCCCTCCTCCTCAACTCCTCAATCTGCCAAGCGACTGTATCCACAGCTGAGAAAGATGGCCAGACCAGTTAAGTGCTCTGCTGGCTGGCTTGTCATTGGGCTAAAAACGGCTCAGCTGTACTGGTCCTGGGTGTGATGCACTTTCATTTGGCCTGATTGGATTATTTTTCACTGCAGCTTATTCGGGCTGGAAGGCAAAAGAAAGCTGCGTCTCCATGCGAGATGAGATCATCGTACATATGGGTGCATCATTTATTTAACAGGTTTCTGGAACCTACTAGTGTTACATATTTTAGGCAAAAAGCCTTTAGGAAAAGCTGGCCTGTTTCCTATCCACTCTCCCAGATTCAGTGGATCTCTCTCCCAGTTCCAGGTCTTTCCTGAAGGTCTCAAAAGAGGGATCAGTCGTTCTTTCTGTTACCATCTTGGCACTGAATGCTCTCAAGCGTCTGTAGGTGTCCTACGTCTGTGAATTATAAAAGACACTCAACCCATTTCTTCACCACACACTGAGACCAGCAAGCTTGGGGAATTCCATGATCTCATGTAACTACACGCAACACTCTCTAGGCCTCAAGGGTAGAGATTCAAGCAGCCTGACGACCAGGACTCCAGACTGGAAGATACTGTGTGGACCAAAGTCCCATCTCTGCATCATGCCTCTCTCCCTCTACCTGGCAGGTGGGAGGATGAACCTAGCCCACTTGTCCGTGCCCTGAACTCACGCCCAGGAAGCCTCTCACCAGCCTGGAAGGAGGGGTCTATGTTTCCTGTGCACGCGGACTGGACTCTTGGGGGTTCCTAACTATCTCCACCGCACATCAGTTCTATCTCAATCCTCTAGCTTCTCTGCTCCAGGCCAAAGGGGTGCACTTTGCAGGGAGTGGGGACACCTGAGGCAACTGCCACCAGGCAGTAGGAAACAAACATCTACCTGATTAGCTCTCTTTCACAGAGATGAATGCCTGGTGAGCATGTGTAAAAGCCAACAAGGAGAGAACCATGAGAGATAATATATGTAGTGAGGGGACAGAGAGAGAGAGAGACAGACAGACAGACAGACAGACAGACAGACAGACAGAGACAGAGAGAGACACAGAGACAGAGACAGAGATGGAGTCAGAATGTGTTTAAGGATTTGGCTCACAATTACGGATTCTGACAAGTTCCAAATCTGTAGTTGGCAAGCAGAAAACTCAGAAGGTGAAAAAGTTGTAAATCCTGTCCAAAGGCCAAGGAAAGTCAAGACCCAGGAAGAGCAGATGCTTCAGTCTGAAGTGAAGGCAAGGCAAAAACAGATCCCAGCTCAAAGGCAGGCAGGCAAGAAGCACCATATCTCTCTCAGGGAGGAGCAGCCCTTTGCCATAGTCAACCCTTCTGTGGATCAGCAGAGGCCCAGCCGCATGTGGGAGGGCTACTGCTTTGTGGGTCTGTCCATGTAACACAGTCACAAAAACCACCATAGGAGCCTTTATTTACCCAAGCATCTGGGCACTCCCTAGCTCAGTCAAGCCGACCCCTGAAAGGAACCACTACAGATCAGCTCTTCCTCATTCTGTCTAATGAAGGCAGAGTGACACAGAGCAGAGAGATGTGGCACTCCCATAATGCCCTGGGACACTTCCATAGGACAAGCTGAAAAGACCAGAGAAATCACAACGCAATCATATCTGCACTCCCCTCCAGTAACCCCAAACTATGAGCCGCTCGGCCCTATGCAACCTGAGGGCAGGGACTCTGTTTTGATCAGCTGCATGAGCCCAGCACGGAGAGGCCTAGTGTCACTATCTAATGAATGAACTAACAAATGAACAAAGAATGACTAATACCATCTTTAAGTCTTTAAGGAAACTGAACACAAGTATCAAAGCAGAATGACAAAGATTCAAAACCTACACTGCAAAAACACCACAGCAGACAAAACTACCTAGCATCAAGAACACAGTACCTATCTACAGCACATCCCTGGGCTTCAGAAAGCAAATTCCCCACCTCCACAAACTCGGGCCACCCCAGGCCTTGCCATGAGCTGCGGCCCTTTCCTGTCTGAGGGGCCATTTTCTATTGGACTAAAGCTAAGGCTGCTGCGCTCTGCCCAACTGACTTCCTTCTCAGGCCATCCAGTGTGGTCCCTTCCGAGAGACATTGCTCCTTTCTTTTCCAGGCTAAAAATAAGGTTTGACCCTTTCACAGGTCACACATTTGTTACTGCGGTCTTCCTGTAGGCTGGGAAAGGCAAATCAATGCCACAAATCTTGAATGTCCTTCCCAGGAAGAGCTCAGAGCAGTGGGGGCTGTCCCTGCAGACCGTCACATGCCTGCGTCCCATCTCTGGACACTGCCGGAGGAAGATCCACAGTTCAGAAAAAGCACAGTGATGCCCTGAGCTTCAATGGACAGCTAACATGATTTATTTTTCTTTCCCTCTTAAAAGAAACTGCCTCTTTCTGGAACTTCCACCCTCTTCCTTCATCCCTAGAAAAACAAATCTATTTTTGGCAGATCCACACACGAAGCCAGATTCTCAGGCTGCACAGAGGAAGAGGAAAGCAGAGGAAACAGCCCAGGAAAAGGGGAGGTGGAGGGGGGCTCCCAGTCCTGACCCCATGCAAGTTGAGCTCAGCACTCTGCCTGGAGCAAAGCCCTGCGCTCAGCCAGTACAAGACACCAGGCTCTTGGGCCACCGCACTGCACTATGGCCTCAGGGCCGTCCTCCCAGTGTCTTGGGACACCCCTGTGCTCACCAACTCAACCCCAGAGCTGCCCCTGGGAAGGGTGGGCAGGAAGCTTTCTGAGAGATGGGCCGCCACCAGGGATATCTACTGTTCTGGTGACGGCCTCACCCACCTGAGATAGCAGGCTTAGAAAACTGACTCTCAAGGTACAAAGAATTGAGGCCCTGAGGGGCAGGCTCTCCTAAACCCAGGGGTTGGAGTCCAGCACAGGCCAGCCCTGCCCAGGGGATCAGAACCACAGGTGAACGTGGCCATCCTTGCTGCTGAAAGCAAAGACCCTCACGGGAGACCAGCAGGACACAGGCTGCCTGTAGATGCGGGAGTGGGAGCCATGAGGGTTTATGGGCCTGGCACCCACGAGGACGGGCTGGCCACTGGGGCCGAGGGCCTCATGCCGAGGCTGACAAGCACCTTCCTATGGCACACCAGGTCCCCGCGCCATTATCATCACACAGCCACCAACCACCAGGCAGGTGACAGCCTTCCCCCTCTCTGGGTGTCCCATACGCTGCTCTGAGCAGCATACAGGACAGTCATCCTTCCTTTCTTTCCCAGATACAGATAATTTTCAGCCTCCAACCAAACTAAAATCCCTAGCTAATACATGGCTAATGGCCTCTTATTTATTTATTTTTTATTTAGTTAGCAGTACTGGGGATGGAACCCAGCACATTTGCCCTGAGCCCCAGCCCCAGCTCTTTCATTTTTTACTTTCAGATCCGTCTCATTAAGTCACTTCATTTCCCAGGCGAGGCCCCAGCTTAGGACCCTCCTGCCTCGGCCTCTTAAAGCGCTAGGACTGCAGACATGCACTGCTTCGCCAAGCTCTCTTTATTCCTTTCTTCAAATATTCTTGTTTCCAGGCCATCTCTCTATGGCTGTCTCATCTGCTCACCCAAGAGCAATGTCTCTGAAGTCCTAGCCCCAGGGAATCTACAGCAGCAACATGGCCTGGGAAAGCATAAAGACAGAAAGAAACGGGGGGTCCCAACCTGGTCACTGTTGGACTGATCTCTGCTTCTCTCCCAGAAGGAAGCTGAAGAACACAAAGGCTCCTGGTCCCCACACCCCAGCCCTGTCCCAGGGGCCTCCTCACTGCCTCCGGAGGAGCTGTGAATGCTGGAGGACCCCCCAGCAGGCCTGCACCCCAGACCACCTGGCTCTCCGTCCTAGCCCCAGCAATGCCAACCCTGCCCTCACCTGGTAGGCAGCTTGTCTCATGAACTGCTTGGCTGGCTGTTTCCAGATGGCTGGCACGGTGATGACCCATCTGACATCGGAGTTCTCAAAGTCTGAACCCGCCTGGTCACTCAGTTCCTGGAGCCAAGAGAACAAATGCAGCAGGTCAAGCAGCATCAGCAGCACCGCAGGAACCGTGGGCAATTTCTAGGGCTACACTAAGAATCCAGGCTTCAGGCCACAGGCTCAGGAGCAGCCAGTCCTGCACAAGCCAGTGAATCTTCTGAAGATGCAACAAGCCAGGAGCTCTGTCTCCATCCACCTACTGAGCAAGTTGGGAGAGGGATTCGAGGCAGCTGGAATCCCTAGGTTGCTCCATAGGGACTTGGACAACTGATACCCTCAGGCCTCAGTTTCCATGTCTACGTGATGAGGAAAGCAATGGCAGTTCAAAGGTTCTGTGGAGGACCGCGAGCCGCTGAGAGCCTGTTCTGTGCCACCCCTTGAGTGCCTGATGCGCCCTGTCGACCCATTCAAGCACCTGGTTAGGAGGGGACCCTAACTGTGCCATCTTTCCTGCAGATGGGAACACTGAGGCTGACACGAGCTCGGCTCCTTCCCGACCACTGGACAGCCTGCAAGTGGAGGAGCCCATATCAGGCCCAGACCTAGATCTGCCTTGGCTCTAAAAGCCACTGTCTCATGTCTAGAGCCACAGTCACATTCCACAACTAATGGCAGCCGTTGTCGTGGCTGTCATCACTGCCATCCACCTTCCCCATGTAGGGATAGGGTTCCTGGCAGGACAGGAAGAGTATGAACGGCACGACCTGATGAAGAGCCACATCACCCTTAGCTTTGGCTAAGATGATGCCAATCACCTCAGTGCCTTTTAAGGATAAATGGAACTGGTGAACCCACCAGAGGTTGCCCCTGGCCCCCGTAGACAAAAGGTATTGTTCTCAGGCTCAGTAGTCCTGTCTGTACAACAGGGATAATAAAACTAGCTCACAGAGACCCAGTCCTAGCCCAGGTCCGGTGAGTGTGCGGAGAGTTTCCTGCTACCCTGCGCCGGCGGGACCAGTCCCAGCCCAGGCGCAGCGTGGGCA
>NW_004524586.1:28059240-28071380 GCF_000260255.1 Octodon degus | reverse complement strand
AAAAAAAATGCTTGAAACTATTTTTTGAAGCAAGGTACAATTCCCCTATGATGAATGCTATCACTATGTATATATAAAATGTACCAATAAAAAAATTCAAGAAAAAAAAAATAAAATAAAACTAGCTCACAGCATTATTAGCAAAATTAAATAAAGAACACATGGAATGTCTGGCCTGGAGGCGGCCTCTCCTTCATGTCAGACCCTGCCTTCCCTCCCCTCCTGACGCCACACTCACCAGGCAGATCTGAAATCCAACTAAATACACTCAGGCTCTTCCGCACCAAAGGCAGTTGGGGGACTGATTTTAATAAATGGGCTGGATTTTCTTTTAAACAATTACTTTTCCTGATGGTGTCTCCTGTTCCCTATTGTTTCAAGTAGCTCTCTTGGATCCGATCTACTTACTCCTCAGTGAACCAACTTCTTTGAGCAGCTAAGTGTTTTTTGTTTTGTTTTGTTTTTTGTCTTTTAAAATTCTAAAATTTTAAGTATGATAATACATGTACCATGAAATTTACCATCTTAACCATTTTTAAGTGTACAGTTCTGTGGTGTTAAGTGTATTTAATAAATTGTTTTAAAATATGGTTTTCAAAACGCCTCTGCCTTGAGCCAACACAAAGTAGCTATTTGCTGTCACTCCATCTTCTTTGGCTGCAGGCTGACGTGGGGTTTCAAAAGCCGTGCGCAGGTTGCCACATTGGGTCAGGTCTCGGTTCCTCCTATAAAGCCATTCAGGGGCGGCCCACACTCAAGACCCCTCTAGCCTTAATGACACCTCAAAGGTCACTTGCAAATGCCATTGATATGTGAGTTTAGGGATTAGGTTTCCAATGCATGAGCCTTTAGGGGACACTGCCAGACACAGCAGTGACCCAAGGGATACTTAGATGTGCACATCCCAAAGGGTGTGCCATGGGCACAGGGGAGAGGGGAGCGATGGCAGGCTTGGCCACCACACACCAGGCCCTGAGGGAAGCACTTCACAGCAAGTGGTCCCTCACTATTTCGCAGTTTGATTTTCACAGACTCACTGTTTTGAGGATTTTCAAAAAATATTAATCTATATTATTATTTTTTAAAATTGTATTTTAGGACAGGGTCTACAGGGTCTCACTGCGTAGATTGGACTCCTAGTGATCCTCCTGTCTACAGCCTCCCAAGTGCTAGGATTACAGGCGTGTGCCACCATGCCCCGTCTCAATCGCCATCTCAGTGCACCCCACGGGCAAGGCCAGCATGGCAGGCCCTGGGATCGAACTCCCGGACCCTGCATCTGCCTAAGCAGGCACTTTAATCTGCTGAGCTATTTGGCCAGCCCTCTATCTAAATTATTTATCACGGATTTTTTGCTATATCGTGGGACTTTGCAGTACCGTACAGTATACGTAGGTTGTTAAAATTACACAGGTGTTCGAAGCTAGAAAATGCTTAAGGACAGTAGAAGCGTTTTTTGTTTTTGTTTTTGTTTTTTAAACACTTTTGCTGTTTTTTCTTTTGTTGTTGTTGTTTTATTTTATTTTTTCCGGAACCGGGGATTGAACTTAGGCCCTTGCACTTGCTGGGGAAGCGCTTATTCCACTGAGCCATCTCCCCGGCCCCTAGAAGTGTTTTTAAAAGTGTGGGAAAGAAAGGTTTATAAGTGTGGGAAGCATTTATAAAGCCCTAAAATATATATAAATACTAAAATAAATATACCATCACTACTTTGCTGATTTTCACTCATCAGGGGTGTCTGGAATGTAGCCTCGACAATATGTACGTGAGGGACCGCTGTCCAAGTTTTCATTTAACGACAAACAACCCAAGAGTACAACTTTTCACCCCACTCTCCAGTAGGAAAGGATCACAAAGATCAATGGCTTTGTCCAAAACCACCTCTTGTGGTTTTTATTTATTTATTTTCCTCAGTGCAATCGCACACGATACAGCGCGCCCTCTGCACATGCACGTGCCCGAGACGGCGCGGCCAACCCTGCTATGTGGCCGCATCACCTGCCCCGCGGAGGTCGCTCCTCATTGCTGCGCCCTGGCTCCTGGGAGCCGCCAGCCCCTGTTCGGACTCCATGGTTTTGCCTGTTCTGGACATTCCACACAAATAGAGACACACTATGAGGCCATTTGTGCCTGGCTTATTTCACACGATACTCTCAAGGTTCATCCTCACTGTAGTGAGTATCAGCACTGCACCCCTTTCTGTGGCTGAGTGCCAGTCCATTGCGTGGAGACACCACGCTTGGGTTTTGCGTTCATCAGCTGGCATCTGGGCAGGCTGTTTCCACTCTGAGCCATTTCGAACAGTGACGCTATGAACATTCATGTCATGAACGTTGACCAAGGCTTTTACTTCCCTTAAGTGCATAGCTAGAAGCTAACTGCTGGGCCACGTGGCAACACTGTGTTGAACCTTTTGTGGAACTGCCTGACTGGTTTCCAAGGCAGCGGCCCTGTTCTGCACCTTCCCCAGCAGTGTCTGAGGGAGCACCCTGCCACTCTGGCTCCAAAGCCCATGCTGTCTCTTTCCAGGCTGTACACCCTCCTCGCTGGCATATGTGCTGCCACCTACACATGGCTGCTGGCGGCAACCATCAGTCCTACCTTCAGTGCCTGCTCCTTAAAGTACTGCAAGGCATAGGCAAAGATTTCAAGGGCTTTGACTTTCTTGCCGTTGGCTGCCGTCAGGTCTGTATCCATGGTGAGGTCCTGGTGGGGATAAAGATGGAATGAAATAATCATAAGACAAAGGAAAGACATGCTTTTGGCCTTGGGGACTGCTGCATTGAGAAGTCATAGGGCCATATCTGTGCTCCCCTGTGGTTGATAAGGCAGATGAGGATGGTGCTCTGAGACAGGGCTTGGCAGCATTTTCACTTGCCATATGTGAGGGGTTCTGGCTGTCCCCACCAACCCTGGAGTCTCTGAAAACAAAGGTTTGGGAGAAATAGCAGAGGCCAGGGGAAAAAACACAGAGCAGGTGTCATACCCAGAGTAATTTACATTTATTTCCCACATGTGAGTATATACAGTCGCCCTCCGAAGCACTCACGGAGGTTTAAATCATGCCAACTCACTACCACGCATGACACTAAACAGACACGAAGCTTTTATTCCCTAGCGAGCTGCCAATCAAGTCACAAAAATAGAAAAGCTCCTATTTTAAGGCCTGCCCTGTCTAATCCACTGGGAGCCCAGCATTGCCCGGCATCACTGCCTCCCCTCCTTTGCCAGCAGCTAAATCCACTGCTGCGCATGCTCCTTGGACAAATGGTGCTCTGCAGGTCCCAGATGCTGGCTGGACAGAGGTCATTAAAAATTGATGAGGAAAGTCCCTGTGGGATGGAGGATCAGCAGGAAGTGGGAGTAAAAACCGGGAGGAAGTCCCTGAACCAACAAGGTCATAACTGCCAGTGGAAAAAAATCAGTGGGGCCTCTGACTGACGCGGGGCAGATGATTATGCTGTGCCTTTTCGGCAGTTGATGAGCCAGCCTTATGTGGCAGGCCAGGGGTGTCCCAACCCGTGGCCTGCGCTCGCTTCTCCATCTAGCCACCGCTTCTCCTGGTGCCCAGCAAAGACAGTCCAGTTTGGGGCTGCCAGGCCCAGTAGGTGGCAGAACACCAGAAAGCCCTGGCTCTCTGAACTGGAAAAGATCTCGGTGCGGCCTCCACCTCCACAGTCCTGATGCTTAGCATCCAGCCCTCTTGGGAGAAATGGGCCCTGAAGCCCTGACACAGGGAGACCCACAGGATAAGCATGGTGGGTGGAAGGCGGGGGCTGCCTGTGGAGCTCACGACCCACAGCGGTTTTTTGCTCTTCTGCAAGGAAAGCGGGGCTGATAGGAGCAAGCACTTGGCTAGAACATATCCTGTCCCAGGCACAGCTTGGGGAGACTCATGCATCTGGATTCCTCTAATCCTTACGCTATCCCAAGAGCAAGGCGCTCTCGCTGTCCCCATTTTATAGACACAGCCAGATGAGGCACAGCAGGTGTCTTGCACATATGGGTCTTGCAGGTACCAGAAGCAGGATTTAGACCGAGGCTACCTGGCTCCAGAGCCCTTGGTCCTAAACAGTATTCATACCACCCGTGTCTCTAAGTTCTGAGCATGAAGGAACATGTACATCAGTGATGGGGAACCTTTTAGCACTTTCGGTGATGCATTAATCCACTGGAGCATGTATGCCTCAGGTTTGCTGCCACTGATACAGGATAAAATGTTTAATTTGAAAAACTTCCATCCTGTGCCCCAGACTTCCCTTTCTCACAAGCTTTGAGTCAGGGTGGTGGAGAGCTTATCTTCTACAGCTCACAGGACACAGGTTTACTGCGAGAAGAACTGAGGCCACAGTGTGGGTATCTGGGCCTCTAGTTCCCGGACACTCAACGTCCTGAGCTCCTACCATACCGCGGGCTGACCTGCCAGCTGTCAGCCATTGTTTCTTGCAAACTAGTTAGTTAACAGCCACTGTGCTAAGCTCCCCCACCCCTGAGCTGCCTCCTATTATCTCCCAATAATCCAACAGCTGAAGGGGACTCCTGGAACAGCAGAGGACCCCAGCCCCTCTACCTATGCAGCAGCCAGGGTCCCCTGTGACAGACAGGTTGTTAGATATTCTAAATATCGCCCTGCCCACATGTAATCCAGAAAGCACTGTGCCATTTCTAAAATCAAGATGAATAGACATTAATCTCTGCTTGGGGGACAGTGGAGGGCCCCCTGGTTTGGAAAGATGCATTCACACCCCCTGCAAGGCTGGATGGCCCATGGCTCTCTTAAGCAGAGAACTCGGTCCTGGAAAGAGGCCTGCTCACCCCTGTAGTGTGCAGCTTCATCTTGAACTTCTCCAGGTACAGCCACTGCTTGGCCTCATTGGGATCCAGGTCATGGTAGAAGTCCCTGGCGGCGTACCCAAAGCTGTGGAACTTCTTCTCGGGGGTCAGCAGGATAGTGGTCGGGGTCTTCTGGTTGGACACACCAGGATCACCTCCCTCCCATCGCCTGCCGCCAAAGGGAAACAGAGGTTATGGGGACTTCATTAAAACCCCAGCTCAGGCAATATCTTTGTATGCATGACTGTCACAGGCAAGGATACTAAGACACACCCCAGACCAGCTGGCTACACAGTGGCTGGAGACACAACTGCAGTTAACAAGGAAAAAGGAGGGGGTGCATGCCACACTGCTGCTCAGTAACAAGGTCTGCCTCTGTCCTTTTTCTCAGCATTACCGACCCGCTACTGTATGCCACATGCTGGTGACATAGGGCTGAAACATTATGTCTCTGCCTTCAAATAACTCACAGTCTGTTAAGTAATTGGGGTGGAGGGAGGGGCAATTTGTAAGTGTGGACATGCAGGCTGCTCAGAGGTAAGCAGGCGCCAGGCCTGCACAGATCCTTGTGGTTGTGTTGGTCAGATCCAGAGCATGTAAATGAGAAGAGTGGCTGTGTAAGGGGGAACTGTGAGAAGAAAGACTGCAAACGAGGCTGGGGAGGACCTTGAGGACTTAGGCACGGACCACAGGCACTATGGAAGGTCTCTGAGCAAGGGCAGGGCAGAATCAGAACTGCTGTTCATAGAGCAAAGTGGACGAAAGGAGAGTGACAGGAGGGAACCCGGAGTCAGTGAGAATTAGCACAGGTCTAGCCCGGGAACAGGGCAGAGCCATGGTGGGGACAGGTGGAGATGGGGGACAGGGAGCTGGCCCAGGGAGAACGGACAACCACTAGGACCTGTTGGGACAGAGCACAGGGCCTGAGAGCCTGCAAGGTGGGGAGCAGAGAGGAGAGAGTGCACTGAGCTTCGATGACAGCCCTGCCCCAGGAGGGAGCCCCGCTGGGGTGTGCAGTACTAAACTTTTGGGGGCTGAAGACACAAGTTTTTATCTTGGAGATAGCAGTAGTGACAAGAGGGGAAGGGAGGACTGAGGGGAACATTAAGGATGAAAATAACCCGCATGGCTGTATACCAAGCAGGAGCCAGAAGAAGCAGGGAAAGGTACAGACACTCAGACCGAAAAGTGTGGGGAAGCCTCCTTCCTCCCTTCCTTCAGACAGACAGAAAGGGAAGTGGGTGTGGAAGGCCAGCATCACCCCATGCTTCCTCTCTCCTTGGGAGTCGTTGCCCAGAAGCTAGAGCTACTGAGCACCCAGGCTGCTCCCAGCCCGGCCCTAGCCACATGGCCCAGGCACAGCCTCAGGCAGAGATCTGCTGTGGAGGGGAGAGGGCCACATCCCCTGCCCCCCACAAGAGGTGGCCACACCCAGGCTGAGCTCCAACCTGTTCCCTGCACTGCCTTGCTAAGCATTAGCAGGGACACTGGCATCCAAATGGACTCCAACCTCCGGCAAGATTGTCACTCAGGCAGCCCTGGAATCATCCCTGTCCAATTTCCCAGTCAAACTCCATCGAGACGCAGGGCTCAACCCCAGCAGCCAGAGTCCCTGAGGTGACAGCATGCAGACAGCACAGGGATGATTCTTATGCCACGCAGCACACACTGCATTTCACAAAGGACCTGTCATTACTGTCAATGGTGACATTTGCAGTGGATAATGACCCCAAGAGCGTTTCCCCTTCAGGTTTTTATTCTTTCATTCCTATTTAAATGCAAAGTGTTAAACTTCCTCATTCAAACCTTTGTAAATCTGTATCATGGTTAGGTTAATATGTTCTGATTGAAATAAAATTGAGATAGAACCAAGCTCCACACAGAATCTCTACGGTAACTACAATAATATCTCTAGAGGCCCCGAGCCATGGTGATGCTTTAGGTGTTTTCCAGGCCAAGTTCCAAGTTTCTTTTACTGTCTTCATTGCTTGACTATCCTATGGAAAAAACACTTCCTAGAGCCACATGGAAGCTCAGAAGTGTGCATTTCTGTTCTTTTCCACTCAAGAGCTGTACCACAGAGGGCACTAGCAACATCTGGCTGGCCCAGCAGAGGTAGATGCCTAGGGACAATCAAGCACTGAGGGGTGTGCGGGGTCGTCAGGAGTCACTACGAGGTCCAGCTTTGCATTGTTTTCCAATAAGACCACCCCCAGGGGCCTCGAGCTTCTCAGAACAGGATGAGCCACTCTAGTGTTCAAGAGAAAGTAGGGCCTCAATCAAGGCTGAGCGGGAGTCATTTGTAGGATGGCTCCTGTCATACACGATACTCTGTAACGAGACCTAAAATCTTACTCTGGAAGTCATGACTGAAGTCCATCATTGCTCAGGTAAAGGAAATGCAAAGCCAGTTACCATGGATCAAGGTGATAAATCCCAGGTTTCCAAAGCTCTGAGGGGCGCAGATGCTACAGAAAGGCCATGGTCAAGGCTGGGAGAGGTGACACTGGTGCCAAGGCCGACCAAAGACCCCACAAACACAGGATCCTGGGGTTGCACAGCGTGAGGACCTGACGGGCTGCAGTGAGCATGATGGTGTGGGGGGCCCTCACACAGGAAACCCCAAGAAGGCCCAGCGGCTTCACAAAAGGACCTGTCATTACTGTCAATGGTAGATTTTCTGCTAACGTCACGGGGCTGAGAGTCACGCCTCACTGCTTTCTCCCAAGCTTGGTGCTTTCCACCACTGTCACTGGCATTGTCTTCATATGTGTGCTGAGCATTCACTTAATCTGCCTGAACACTCACTTTACAGGTGAGGAGACTGAGGCTTAACTGAGGACACCGAGGTTCAGAAATTGTCTGAGGTCACCCAGCAAGTGGATGGTTCAGCACTGGACTCTTCTCCATCACAGGAGGTTGGCTCCTGCCATACAGGCCATATCCTGGAATTACCAGGGCCAGGCTTCAAACATACTGCACAATCCCTCTCCAGACAACTAAGTCAGAATTAAACTAACACCCAACACATGGGCACCTGGAGCTCTGGAGCAGCACAGAGGATCTGGGCTGAGCTGGACCAGAAACCCAGGGTTTTCCTCCAAGTGCCTTTGCCACGGCAGTGACTAGCTATGCCCCGGGTCTCCACAGTGCAGTGACAGATAAGGCCACTGGTCCCTCCATCATGGCACTCACCTCATCACATGGATGCATTCTGGCTCTTTGGTGAAGCTATAGGCATAGCCGCTGGATGTGGTTCCAAAGTCGATCGCCACCACCACAAGAAAAGTCTGCTGTTCTGAGACGTTGGAGTTGGCATCATTCTGCAGATGGACGGTAGGCAATGGAGGCCAGGGCCAGGCTTGGCCTTCAGGAAGACCCCAACCTTGGGCAGTTCCATTTTGCAGTGCCCTTGCTGCATGAGGACGGACCCCCCATGCTTCTGCCCAGGTGTGAGGGCAGGCCTGCCCAACCTCCCTGAGTGGCTCAGGGCACACAGGCACCCTGAGGAGAGCTAGGCTGACTGGATGAAAGCTCTGCCTGCAGCCTGCCCATTCCCCTTCATTAATCACGTGTGGGTACACGCAGCTAATTACAGAAATGCTGCCATCAGGTGGAAGCCCAGCAACTCTGTGGATACGCAGTCTCCACCCACTCTCCCTTGGTCCTCGTGCCAACCCCCAGCTACTGCTAAGAGTGCTCTGCCAGCTGTGCCCTTCAGGCCTCCCACAGGCCTCCCCACCTGGCCCAGCGTTTCATGCACATGAGGGCGCTTGGCACACCCGCAAGCTCTCCGGGCCTGTACACTCTGACCCACCTGAGCTGTGTGCCCTCGGCACACAGAGCCTTGTGCTTCCATCAAGTCTCGAGGACAGGTTACTCTAGGTTTCTCAAGGTATCTTTTTCTAAGCAGTGTAGATTTTCTTTCATTTTTTGAATTCCATAAAATGTAACCAACACACATTAGATTTGGCCGGATTGGCTGAAGCAGGGCCAAGAACACCGCTCCCTGGCCTGCCCTCCCATTGCCCGTGCTCTCTGTGGCACTCCAAAGCTTCTACAGGGTACAACACTGGTAGCCAACCTTCCCAGCTCTCCCAGGACTGAGGTAATTTCCAGAAAGTAAGCACTGTGGTATAAAACTGGGCCATTCCATGAAAACTGGGGCAAGGCGGCACCCTCTACACAGTGGTGGTGCCCAAGTTCTCATCTAGGTGGATGAGCATCTGGGTGGATCTGAGAGGCCTGTGCAAACTGCCCTTTCTTCGGGTGCTGTGTCCCCACTGGCTTCATGTACCCCTTTGAACAGCTGCCTCACACCATCCACCTCTTCCTGTAGCACAGGCTGGGGCGAATCCCGCTCAGGCCTTCTCTCCTGGGCAAGCTGCTACAGAGGCAATTACCCAGCACGGGCCCGTGCACACAGCAGGTAAGCACAGTGGGCAAAGCCCTTGCATTTCACCGGCGTATCTACAAAAACCAGCACCTTCCTTCCACGAGGACGCTTTACAGTCTCTGGGAGCTTCTCCCCGCCTGCTGGCTCCTGCTACCCCCACTCACACCCAACAGCTCTAGGCTCGCCAGCCCCACCCTGGAACCTCAAGTCCTCTGAGCGCAGGTGAGGCAGGGGCATGGCAGTGTCCATGTGGCTGGCAACGGGTCCACTTAACCTCCACCCAGCAGATATGGGCATTGCACAGCAGCCTTCACTGTTAGAAAAAACCCAGAGAGCCCGTACACACACACACACACACACACACACACACAGCCTCTTACCACAATATGGGATGGAGAGAGAGGCGTTATTCCTGTGTCTCCAAGACTCCGGGCTGGAGATGAGTATGCAGATGTGGGGGCTGTTTCTGAAAGAAAAAACAAAGCAGTCTTCTCTTTAGAAGTGACATGGACTGGCCCAGGGACAGAAGTGATGTCGATGGCTTTCATCTCTAGGTGCGTAGCTTCTCCAATGCCATCTAACGTGACAAGCAGGGCTCCACTGCAGCTGGGAAGGCAGGGCACCACATTCAGCCTAGCATGCCCTGTGATTGGAAGTTAAAACATGAATAATTAAGATGTCCTTGCCTGTTTCCTTCTAGTGACTACCAGGACCCTGTGCCACCTATACCCCCTGAGCAGGAGATGGTAGTCGGCTTCCAAAGTGCCCCCTTCTGGCTGTGTCCTCTGGAAAGCTAATTCTTTCTTTCTTTCTTTTTTTTTTTTTTTTTTTTTGCAGAACTGGGGATTGAACTCAGACCCTTGCACTTGCCAGGGAAGCGCTTATTCCACTAAGCCATCTCCCCGGCCCCTGGAAAGCTAATTCTTAACCCAGGCTCCTCAATGAACTAGTGGACCTGAAGCACCTAAAAGGATGGGTCATCTTCTGCAGGCTTTCTCTGGCAGAGGATCCACAGCCCTCCATGTACTCCCAAAGGAAGGTGAACAGCCATATCCTAGGAATGCACAGCAGAAGTGTAACTTCCAGAGAGAGGGTGAGCGCCTGGCAGAGGCCCTGCCTCCTCCCTCCCTCTGGTATTGGGGCCCCACCCAGTAATGGTGAACCCCTCTCTGCAGGGACACTGAAGAAAATTCACAGCCAAAAGGCAGCTGGCTTAACAAGCCTGGCCCTGCAGAGGGACCCACTAGAGACACAAGGCCAAAGCCAACGGGCCAACAGCAGAGCAGCGCGCACACTAGGCTTCTGTCGCCCTGCTGCTGCTGCAGTTATTAAGGCACCGGTGTCTGCTCTGGGGCCTTCTCAGAGCCCGGTTGCTCTGTCCGTGAGAAGAAGTGTCCTGTCCCTGGTCAGTCCTGAAAAACACCACAGTTCCCTTCTTATCTGGTACCCAGGACTAGCAGAGCCCCAGAGCACCCAGCAAGGGCCCACTGTGTGACTCCAGTGGGGAGATGAAGGCCTGGCCCCGTGCACTTGTAAGCACTATAGGCCACCCAGGTTCTGCACATCCAACTCCATTTAGTCACAGCCTAATACCTCAGAAAGACTGTCTGCTTCCGGGGGTCCCAAGGAGCGGCTCCCCCTGCCTCGTCTGCTCAGTCCCTTTGTGCTGATCCCAGGATGCTGCAAAATTGGGGGAAGGAGCCCAAATAGCATTATGATAGTGGTTACCAAGGTGCCAAAGGATGAAGCAAACCAGGAAAGAATCTCCACAGCTACTCCCCTCTCTGCAGCTGCATGGCCTCCCTCCTCCCAGGGAGGCTCTGCCCATGCTCTGTGAGAGAAGGGCACGGCTGCACGATGACAGAGGCAAAAGCTCAGTGTGCTGGGCAAAGGGCTTGGGCAGGCATTTCTCAAAGAAGATATACAAATGGTCATCTTATGACAAGATGATCAACACTACTAGAGAGATACAAATCAGCACTACAGAGAGATACCACTTCATACCCATTAAGAATGACTATAGTTTTTTTAAAAGGAAAGGAAAATAGTTAAGTGTTGGCCAAGATGTTAAAGAACTGCAACCCTTCTGGGCTGCTGGTGAGAATGTAAAATGATGCAGCCTCTGTGGAAAATACTTCAGCAGTTCCTCAAGCAATCAAACACAGAAGTGTCAAGTGACCCACAGTCCCACCACTAGCTATCTATATAAAAGAATAGAAACAGGGGCTCAAAGAGTTACTTGTACCTGTGTACTCATTACGGCATTATTCACAATAACCCAAAGGGAGAAACGACCCAAGTGCCCATCAGTAGCTGAGCGGGTAAACAAAAGAAAAGTATTCGCTTACAAAAAGAGTGGCATTTTTACATACGTTGCAGTATGGATGAATCAGAAATTATGCTAAGCAAAATAAACTGGACATGAAAGGAAACACATGCTATTCTGTAATTCCACTTATATAAAATATTCAGAATAAGCAAATTTAAAAAGACAGAATGTAGATTAGAGGTTTCCAGGGGGCTGGGTGGAAAAAAAGTCTAGGGAGTTATTGCTTAAGGAGTACAGAAGTCCTGATGATGGGGGTAAAAAAAAGTTTTGGAAAAAATACTGTGAATATAACTCATGCCATAGAATGGCACACTTAAAATGGTTAAAATGGTAAGTACGGGGTCTTACTACACAGCTCAGGTGATCCTCCTCCTGTCTCAGCATCCCCAGTGCTGGGATGACAGGTGTGTACCACCATGCCTGGTTTCAGTGATCAGTAAGGTGTGCCCAGGGTTATGGGGCCAGCATGGCGTGCAGTACTGGGGATTGAACCCAGGCCCTTGTGCTTGTCAGGCAGGTGCCTAGACCACTGAGCTATCTCCCCAGCCCTAAAATAGCAAGTTTTATGTTAAATATATAAAT
>NW_004524586.1:28020143-28059140 GCF_000260255.1 Octodon degus | reverse complement strand
CTGGGTTTAAGCCCCAGCACCAGAGACAGACAGGCAGAGACAGAGAGACAGAGACAGAGAGACAGAGAGAGAGACAGAGACAGACAGAAAGAGAGAGAGAGAGAGATTTGCTAGGCATGACAAATTATGACAAATGACAACACATATCCTGGGACACTGAGGCAGGAGGTTGAGTTCAATGTATAGCAAGTTCAAGGCCACACTGGACTATACGGTGAGATCCTGCCTCAACCCCCACCCCCACCCCCACCCACAGAGACACAAAATCAACTTGCTCTTCTGACAACAAGGAATACTATTTTCTATTTTTATTGGAATCCATGGCACTGTGCTATTTTGGTAGGGGCAAGAGGTGAGTGGTTCAAACCCTGGGCTTTACACATAACCAGGCAAAAACCTTAACTCTAGCCCAGCCTGGTGCTCTTGAAACCATAATGGAAAAATAAACCTGGTTTCTCGATCAGCCTGCTGAACTCCCGATACTAACCTCCCGGCACAAGGGCACCCCTTCCATAAAAATGAGTGACCGTGCCTCTCTCCTAGGGGTCCAGCCAGATGCTCTTTCCATCTGTTGGCCATGGTTCAGTCCTGACCACAGCCCCTTGGGCAGCTTCAGAGAGATGCCATCCAGCCGCAGGCGCAGTCTCTCCACCTGCTACCTGGAGGCCCAGGGCCATGTGTCCACGTTTGCACAGAAGGTCTTGGAAGAAACCAAATGCCTAATTGCCCAGAAAATCTGGTGCTCACAATTAGCAAACAAGCTATTACCCACCAGTAATCCATCTGCCCTGCTGCTCCCCAGTTCTAATTATCCCATCACTCAAGCCTTCTCAGAGTATATCCTGGATGCTTCCATACACTTGCAAAATAGCACAGGTTGGGCCACACATGGACCACATCCCTGGGGATGCCAGGGCATTGCAAGGGCAAGAGGTAAGGATGTTTCGGTTCTCCCTGTCCCTCCTCCCTCTGGATCTGGGGCAGCATGATGTAAAACATTTGACTCTCCAGGCCTAGAGGTAGTTGAGCCTCATGAACTACATTTCTGCCTAATAAAATCCCTTTATGCCTATTTTTTTAAAAACATAAATTTAGATTGAGCTACTTTATGTAACAATTTAAAAGTGATCTGGGGCTGGCCAAATAGCTCGGCAGAAGCGGCATGCTGGCGCTTGTAATTTCAGCTCTTGGGAGGCTGTAAATAGGCGGATCACTATGAGACCCTGAACACCCTATAGACCTTTCCCTAAAACACACACACAAAAATAAATAAATAAATAAAAGTGATCTGAATTGGCAATACAGAGGAGAAATACTTAATAGATATCTTTATATTGTGTACACTTACACCTATAAGACTATATATATATATATATATATATGTGTGTGTTCTTTTTTTTTTTTTTTTTCAGTACTGGAGATTGAACTCAAGACCTTGCGCTTACCAGGTAGACACGTATGCCACTGAGCTATATCCACAGTAATATCTATATATTCTATTTATTTTTTTATTTATTTGCGGCCAGCTCAGCCTACCCTGGGGGCGGGGCTGGCACAGCATGTGGTGCCGGGGATTGAACCATGGTCCCTACACACTTGCCTAAGCTTGCCTAAGCAGGCATTTTAGACAGCTGAGCTAGCTCACTAGCCCAATATCTATATATTCTAAATTGAAGATAACTCACCAGCTAATGTCCACCAATCCAGCATGAGAATATACAAAGCCTGCGGTATGCATTTCATCTCTATATTTCTTTACTTCACAATTTAGGATGTCAAAGTGGTATTCAAAACTTCATGGGAAAAGACTATGAAAAAGCCTACTGAGTGGTCAGAGAACAAAGTTTAATTCTGTTGTTCTGGGGCTGGGGAGATAGCTCAGTGGCATAAGCGCATGCCTGGCAAGTATAAGGTCCTGAGTTCAATCCCTGATACAAAGAAAAAAAAAATCTATTGTGCTAAACGTCCCAACAAGTCTTAAAATTTTTCATGCCTTAGGTAAATAATTAGGACCAAATACAAGATACAGGGTCTTGCTACACAGCTCAGACTTGTAGTAATTCTCCTGTCTCAGCTTCCCCAGCACTGGGATTACAGGTATGTGCCACCACACCCAGTTTCCAGGCTAACATAGTGAGCCTGGGGTTCCAGGACCAGCACGGTATGTGGTACCAGGTATCAAACTCGGGTCCTTGTGCTTGCCAAACAGGCGCTCAGACCACCAAGCTATCTCCCCAGCCCACCATCTATTAATCTTAGAATATCTGACAGATGTGAGCTAAGAGACAACAGCAGAGCCACAGGTACATAGAAGGCTGCATGTGTTTAGTATAAGCTGGGTGATCTCCTGGCATCAGCGACACACAGGAGCTACCTACAGTGAGAAACACTACACGTCATGTAGCAGGCCCTGTTGATGCTGTCTCAGTGAAGCCAGTACAGCAGCATCTTCCCCGGGTCACTCCACCTACACAACTCCAGCTAGGCACTCTTGGGCACTCTTGGGCACCCTGGGAACTGGCAAGCTTAGGCAAGTGTGTAGGGACCATGGTTCTATCCCCGGCACCACATGCTGTGCCAGCCCCGCCCCCAGGGTAGGCTGAGCTGGCCTCAAATAAATAAATAGAATATATAGATATTACTGTGGATATAGCTCAGTGGCATAAAACTTGCACAGCTTGAGCGGAGGGTGTTATAGTGCAGACTTGGAAGAAAGAAAGAAGGCTGAAGGAAAAGAAAAACAGGGCTGGAGAGATAGCTCAGCAGAATAAGTGCCTGCCTGGCAAGCACAGGGTCCTGAGTTCAATCCCTGGTACCACAAAAAAGAAAAGAAAAGAAAAACAATGCAGGCCCAGCAGTGGAGGTAGAGAAAAAACACTGTTAAGAGAGAGATGGACAGAAAATGCCTCATCAGCAATGCAGTCAACGCATGGCCAAAGGATGTGGAGTGCGAAGAAATGCCTAGCCCACTGTCCCAACTAAGTTATCCAAAGACCACCCAAAGCACCTTTCACGTCAAGCACTGAGTCACCTGGCTAGCCCATAATAGAGGGGTTTCTATTTTCATGCCACGAATCAGAAAAATGCAGACCATATGCAGAATGCAAGCTACCAGCCACAAGAGTTAAACTTAGGGGGGGAAGCCCTAGAACTTCTGAGTAAAGAGAAATTAATCCCCTTTGTTCTTAGTTTTAGGTAATTTAACATTACTTCAGTCGCATAGTGTGCAGATAATCTTTTTTAGTTTAGTAACTATAAAAGCAAGGTGGTAAGGGTATTTATAGGTTCACTGTTTAACCTTGAATGCCTATCCCAACATATTCATTTCTAAAATAATTTTGGCAGTCAGGAGAGTATATAAAGAACTGGATATGTTTTGTTTGTTTGTATTTTAGGGAAGGGTCTACAGAGTGTTCAGGGTCTCGCTACTAGATCGGACTCTATCGATCCACCTGTTTACAGCTTCCCAAGAGTTGGGATTACAGGTGCCTGCCCAGTCTCAATTGTCATCTCAGCACACCCCCTGGGCAGGCCTAGGGGATCGAACCCCTGCCCCCCACTACAACACCCCCAGGCCTGCTTGCAGGTGCTTTAATCCACTGAGCTCTTTGGCCAGCCCTGAAAATACTTTTTAACCATGTAAAGTCCAAATAAATAAAAATACTAGTTGCACAACAAATCTCCTGCCACAGGACTTCTCAGAACCCAACCAGGGAGTTGAACAAGAATTAGTTTAACTCGTTAATTAAATCCTCTTCATTTGCTTTAGGGGTACAAGAGTGAAACGTAGGCTCCATCTGGACTCCCACTATAAAATTCAAGACATAAAATTCAGACACATTTTTATTTGCTCCTAGCTCTAAATGGCTTTAATCAAAGCAGATATTCTTAAAATAAAAAATAGCCTTGCTAAGAGAACCTCAGAGGGAGTCATAATTCATGAACGTGTGTGTCACTCTTTTCTGCTGGAGACATTAGTCAGCAAACGTCTGGGAGGAATGACAGACCTTCTGAGATACGGAAAATCGACCCAGCTCCACAAATGCAACCTTTTAAGAGATGAAGACAGAACCAGCAGACAGACTTCACAGAGCGCCAGCCTCCAACTCCAAACATGACAGGTGGTCTCAACAACAGCGACAGGGACTTCTCTCCAGAGAGCCCTCCTTGCTAGCTCTCAGATTTGAATATCTATCAAATAAACATTCATTTCAAAAGGTCTTTGAAGGCCCAAGCTTTAGAATTTAAAGAATATAACATCCATGTTATTTTTATTTCTTCTCTTCTGTGGGCTTTACGATGACAGGCGCTTGCTAACAACTGCCTAAACTCCGGTGGCCTGAGGAAAAGCCCTTTCTCTTTCTTTCCATACAGGGTCCCCTTGCAGTGCCATCTTTGAAAATCGATCAGCTCAAGGTCATGGGTAGGTTACTGGCACACATCTTTTCAGAAGGAGAACAAAAAAAATTTATTACCCTATAACCGCCTTCATGCCTAGCTGAACTAATACATTATTAATGTAAGCTGAACCTCCATTTCAGTAAGTAATTTATGGGCTTTTTTTTTTAATCACCAGGGTTGATGTCCAGAGAAAATGGAAATTTCATTGGCATCAACAGGGAGACTTGCTCACTACAAAGAACTCTAAGTGTGAAATAAGTGCTCTCCAAATGCTAAATAATAATTATGAAAATAAGCATTTACCATGACAGAAACCACAGCACAAAGCACAGGCCGAACTGGGGGGCTGCACGAGGCCCACAACTCTGGACAGCATCTTCCTCTTACCCTTCCTCCCTCCGGAACTGTCCAGGAGATGAGCTGTCCAGTAGGCAAGAACAAGGGCAACTGGATTTCCTCAGAAACAGGAAATCCTGGGTCCCTGTAACCCCAGCCTGTTAGTAGGTCATTTCACTTTCTTTCTCATATGCCCGAGTTCATACACTGGCCCGTGGGCTTCTGATTTGTGCCTATGGTTCCATGCAACTTCTGGGAGAGCTAAGGAAAGGCTTTCTAGACCAACAGCTTTCATGAGTTCTACTCGGCCACCTTGTAGCCTCTCCCCCCCCAGTACCAAGAACTAAAGGGGCTTTAATAGATTATCCCATGTGTAGTCTCAAGGTATGTCCCCCTGGCTTCTTCCTCATGGACTTTTCTCCAGTGGGCAGGGTCACTGCTTCTTCATCTCTTATTCCCCTGCTCCTGGTATGTCAACCCAAGTGATAGATGGTTGGTTGGGTGGTTGGATGGGTGAGTGGGTGAATAGGTGAATGAGTGTGTGTATGTGGGTGGGTGGGCGGGTGGATGGATGGGTGGGTGGGTGGATGGACAGATGGATGGATGGATGGATGGATGGATGGATGGATGGATGGACGGATGGATGGATGGGTGAAAGGGTGAAAGGGTGAGCAGTAGTGGATAAACAAATGATGGAAGGGTAATCAGTAGACGGAGGAGTGGATGAATAGGTAGATGGGTGTCTCTACATGTTCCCAGTGACTATACACAGACTGGGAGAGCTTTCCCAATTTTGGTCACTCCCAACTGTGACATCAAAACCCTTGAGTGGGGATACTAAAAATGCATACGATGAGTGCCTACCAACAATGTGGGATCCGCTCTCAAATCACCCAGACTTGTGTCTCTTCTGAGATGCCTCTTTTGTCAAAGGAATACTAACTGCTTCCAGGTGAGAAATTTCCTATGCTTCATCTCCAAGCCCTGGCATTCCTCCTTCTAGTGTCCCTCACATTCATGCTCCTCGGCAAAGCTGCCATCACAACCTGGCTTCAGGTCCTCCTAAACCTGACCAGAGCTCCTGCCACAAACAAGCCCCTCTTGCCCTTCAGTCAGAGCTACCTGTTCAAAGCTGAGATCTGCTCAAACTCTCAGCATGTCTGGGGCTTCTCTAATGCCCACACGCCATGGGATAAAGTCTAATCCACTGCTCTCAGCCCTTTGACACCCGCAACACCTCCATCTGTCGCCTTGCCTTTCCCCTCATCCCTGGCCTTACCAAACCTGGCTATGGCCTCTGACATATCTGTGCCTCATCAGCCTCCAGGTTCTGCACACATGGCACTCCGCGTGAAGAGTGCCCACTGGTGCAGCAGCCAATTTTACCCTGTCCTCGGGATACCTCTAAAGGTTAGCCTCCTCTGTTTGAGAGAAGAAAGCCTTCTCAGTCCTCAGTGTCCAAACAGAAGAGAACCTGTTGATGGCTGATGATCAACTGGCAAAACCTGTTGATGCCAGATGCACACAACTCTACATGACAACAGCCATATTTGTCCAAGAAATAGTCACAGGGAAAATGTACAAGGCAGGAGGAGAAACCTACACAGGTTTTCAAACTTTGATATACATCAGAATCTCCTTGTGGGCTCACTGTAGCACAAATTTCTGGCCCCAACCCCAGATAGTCTGATCCTGTAGGTTGAGAGGTGGAGGAACATAACATCTGTAATGTATTTCTAGTGCTTCCTTACTTGGCTGCAAAGCCCAACTGCTGTGGCCTAAAAGAGACTTAAAATACCTCAACTCCATAATTGTCATGTGTGGGACTTTATTAGATCCTACTTCTAAATTCAAAAATATTTATAGGAAGCAGATAGACAGACAAGGAGGAACCTGGGAGAAGAATACACTCTTCCAGGTCACATCCCCAGGAACCCACTTCTTCTGACCAGGTTCTACCTCTTCACAGTACATTCAGCCATGAATTGATCAACGACTTAACCCATTGATGAGTCTAGTACCCCTAAGATCTAGTCATCTTCCAAAAGCCCCATCTGTGAACATATGAGATTTTGGGGGTACTTTTTAGATGGAAACCATAACATGTCATATCACCTAGAATGATATTTTTGCATATAAAGTAGACCTTGCTCTAATTAACCCAAAAGCACAAACACAGGTACTCATAACACTCAATAGTTAAAAAGGAGAAGGACATGTTGGTAAGCAAAGGCCCGGAAATACTTATTCAAGTTATGGAAAACTCAGAGAGTCATAAAAGCTCTTGACATGGGAGTGGGAACTAGACTATGACACATGGTTACTGTGTGCTGGGCTGCAGAGGCCACGAAGAAAGCTGTGGTTAAACACAGTGTCCTCTGGCCCCAGAAGACTGGGTCAAACCTCAGCTCAGCTACGTATTGGTCTTAGCACCTGCTGCATGTCCACCCAAAACCTATTTCTCCCTTCTTAGTGAGATCTCAAGCTTAGTTAAGAACAGTAGGTGATCCCTCCTCTCGGGAGTAGACCCTGAGCCAGGGTGGCAGAACCTTTCTGTTTCCAATACAGACACAAGAACAGGTTTGTGACCCACAGTCCTGGCTGAGGAAAATGAGGGGAAGTCTGCTTGGGCTGCTGGAGATGAAGTGTTCCTCCTGGCAAGCGGGGACCTAGGCAGAGGGGGGACACACACCCTCTAAGCACATGAGCAGCTGGCGCAGCCACCACAGGAAGAAGCTCTGTGGCTCCATGAGGGGTCCGTGAACTACAGATCAGCCATCCTTGTGCATGCCAGAGCTCGGGACGCCCCATGCAATTTCATTTTGGTAAACAAAACAAAGTCAGGTTCTCTACGCTTTGCAAATAAAAGCAGATTGAAAGCTGTGTAATGTTAAGCAGGGGACCGAGCAGTCTTTACCACTGGTTACGTGGTGAAGAGCAGGGAAAGCCAGGTTCAGCGGCACACACCTGTCATCTCAGCACTCCAGGAGGCTGAGGCGGGAGGCTCACAAGCTTGAGCCCAGCTGGAGTAACATAATGACTTAGCCAGATCCTTTCTCAAAACAAAAATTAAAAGGGTTAAAAAATAATAATATAATAAAAATAAAAAGGGTTGAGGGTGTAGCTCAATGTGGAAAGCCCTGGGTTCAATCCCAGTGCCACCTAAATAAATAAACAGAGAGAGAGAGAAAAGTAAAAAATCAGAGTTCTAGAAGCTGAAGGAGGAGTAAATGCTAATAGGTGCTAGGGGTTTTTTTTTTCCCCAGAGTGATAAAAATGTTCTGGAACTTGATAGTGGTGATGATTGTACAACCTGTGAATACTAAAAACCAATGAATTGTACACAGTACCCGAAAATGGCAAACTTTATGACACGTGAATTATATCTGAACACTAAAAATTAAAGAGCTACAAGAAACAGCCTTGTAAGGCAGATTGTCCCCATCCACCTATGCTCAGAAACGAAGCTCTCACCCTGGACGTGGGTGTCAAACCCCTCCACCCCAGACCCTCCACCCCCACACCCTCTCCACCCCTTCACTCCCACCCTGCCTCATCCCCTCCACCCCCCACCTCTACCCCACTCCCTCACTCTCCCCACCACCCCTCTACCCCACCCCCTCACTCCCATGGTTCCCCCACTCTCCCACCGCCCCCATCCCCATGCAGTCTGACTGCTGACTCCATACTCTCTGACCAGGACTGTGGCGACAGCTAGCACCGATTCTCCGTGACACCCTGTGCTCTGGCAACATGAGAACATTAGCATAGAGCAGGATGGTACCCCATTACTGCTGTATTTCCATGTGTCCCCCAGGCACTCTGAAGGCATGAGTCAGACAAGGACACCCAGCTCCCCACGAGGGCAGGCACCCTGATGGGGTGCCCGGCTGAGAGGCGGGGAGTGTGCTGCCGGCCCTCCACACCCTCTCTCCAGCAGATAAGCACTTGCAAGGTGTGCTGGATCAGCTAGAAGACGCCCAACAGGCGAGGGGTCGCAGCCCACCTCTGTGAGGAGGGCAAAGCACGCCAACCAGCACGAACACGCTCTGAGCGACCACTTGCGACGCTAGACACAGCTCCAGAAGGCACAGGGAAGAGGAGGCAAATGCCAGGACCACCAGCGCAGCCTGGCGGGGAGGCTTGGTGGCAGTGGCCCTGGATGTGGGGCACTGCCAGGAGCCAGTGTCCACTCAGAATGACAGCCCTGGTAACACATGCAGCACTTTTGATCTGGGTGGTGGGCTTGGAACTTAAGAAGGATAGAAAACCCCTTATGAGACTTTCTAAGATCTCTTAAGTTTAAAACCTCTAATTACTTCTTCCTTTTTAAATACAGAATCTTCAGTGGTGGATTAACATTCTTGTAAAGAAAAAATCAGCAAAACGGATCCAGTTATTGATTAACATTATACTTTGCTAAGTATGCCCGGCAAAATTTCAGGAGTAACTGCTCTTCGAGGGAGCTAAAATAGACTTTCTAAATTCCATAGCAGTAAAGAGATGTAAAACAAACTCAAGTTGCTGAAAGAACAATTCCCCCAGGCTTGGATTTCTTTCCCCCCCCCCCCAGAAAAAGGCAACAGAAGTGTTTCTCTGGGGATTGAGGTTTACCATCCCAGCTTTTTCCACAAAGCAGGGACAGTAGGGATGGGGCAAACCAAGCCACGGGACTCAGAGGGTCACCCAAGTGTCCCTTAGCCACCTAAGACCAAGCAGCCATGATGAGGTTGGCAGGGGCCCCTCCCTGTACTGCACCCAGCCTGGTTCCTGCCAACATCAATAGCACCCAAAACCAAAGGAAAACTCTGGTGTAAACAGTTAAGTGAGGACAAAGCAGACAGCCCCCAAACTCCTAATTCCCACTCCCGCCCTATCCTGATCCCCACTCCATACCACACGAAAATGCAAAGGCAAGTCCTGAGTTCTCTACTGAGCTGAGGCAGGGACAGCAGGAACACAAAGAAAGGCCAGTATATACTATGCTTAGGGTCCTGGGAGGCCACAAGAATGGCCTAAAATATTCAGCCTCATGGGTACTCATGCACTCCAGTGTGCCACCTGTTCAGCACAGATGACCGGCTTTAGGACACGTGGCTTCTTAGCACCCCCTGCCCCAGCTCCAACACCCAGCTAGAGAGCTTAAGTCAGAGAGCAGGACTTTGCACCTCCCTCACCACTGTGCATGGATGAGCTCACGGTTAGGGAGGAGGCCTCAGACTCTGGGGCTATCTGCCTCTGGCTTTTTCTTAGTGCTGTCCCCCAGGCTGGTCCCTCCCAGAATGCAACCCTCCCACTTTCTAAGGCCTAATAGCATGCAAGGACAGCTTCTCCAACTTCATTGTTATCTTTAACAGCTCTGGCTGGAACTCAATTAATTCCTTCTGCAGAAGGAATGCTTCAGACCCATCCCAGAATGACCAGGTCAACACCCTGCAGGCACACCCCACTGAGCCCGGAATGTGTGAGCTCAGGGTGCTAAGCCTGGACTGGAGGTGTACACAAGAAGGCCTCAGACTTGGAAAAGTGGGAGCTGATCACAGGGCCACCCATGCAGGCCTTCTCTCCCCACTCTTGTTTACCCAGGGTATCTCTCACTTGGGGGAGGGGAGGGATCTTAAAGGCCATGGACACAGTATGTCCTAACTTAGTGAAGAAGAAAGTTCCAGCAGCTAAATATGCAATAGAGAAAGAGGCAGCTGCCAAACAAGTACTACGGCATTGGCTGAAAAATTAAATCAGGATGAACTACAGCCCGTGTGTAATATCCCCCAGCCCCAGCCCAAGGGCCCCCTGCCCACCCCACCAGGCTGCCACCAGCTGGATCTAGTGCACATGCAGCACATTTGCCGCTCATTTCAGAGAATCTGACCATGAGTTCTTACATCAGAGTGACTGACTGCAACTTAACTGTTGTCACTAAAAGCTCTGTGAACGTCCGTTCTTCTCCGAAGGTGAACTGCAAGATGCTGAGGTTAGGAACAGACTGATGTGCTAGGAAAAGGGAGGGAGGCGGCCCCAGGAGGTGACACTTGATTGACAGCAGGAATGGCTTCCGTGCTGAGTGAGCAAGCTGGGGAGGGGCCAACGAGGACCACACAGACATCCTATAAGCACAAGGAGTGGTAAGCGCTTCCCAGAGCCCCTTACTCCCTCCCCACTGGTTGCACCGCTTGCAGGCTGCACCCTTGCATCCCAGGATGTGCCATCCACCTCATCTCCACTGCCAGCCTCAAGCACCTGAGATTGTTCTCTACAACCCTTCATACCAGATCCAGCTTTTAAACAATGGAGCACCTCCCCTGTTCCCTGACCGCTGTTCTCCATCCGTGCTGCCCCCCGTACAACCCCCTGCACCCACAGGGCTGTGCTCTCTGCCATGTGGGGCGGCCTCTGTTATCCCCTGTCCTGACCTGCACACTGTGTGCAAGGAGGAAGTGCTGCCATCGTTCCTGTGGGAGAAACTGACCCTTATGACTGCCTTAAAAACAGGCACTGCCCCAAGCCACCCCTGTGGGGTGGGACCAGAGTTAGCTGGGGCAGATCAAAGAGATACAAGGTTCTTCTTTCACCAGCTCTAGCCAGACAGGACTATGTCTCAGGCCTCAGAGTCTACAAATACAAAGGCAGCTAACAACTGTCCTCATCACAGCCTGCTGGAGACTGTGAGGGAAGACACTTAAGAAAATTCCAGCGCTGAGCAGGGCACAGAGCAGAAGCTGGGGGACATGGGTCTCACCTGCCAGCTGTTTGCAGCCCCAGAGCACATGTGCTGCCTGAGGGCTTCCGAGGACTCTACTGGAACCCCCGCCTGACAGGCTCTAAGCCCGCTGCTTCATCAAGAGAAGGCACCACTGTATTATGCAAAGACTCCCGGAAACTGCAGCAGGCCAGCAGGGTGGCCACCAGCACCCAGGCCCCAGGCTGCCTCCTGCCCACGTGTGTCGAAATTCCTGCAAAAGGCTGAACATATGCCAACCCTACGGCCCAGTAAGCCCACTCCTCAGAACTTTACCCTGAGAACTGAGTGTCTACACCCAGAATGTGCACGGCAGGTTTCTTTCATAAGAGCCGCACAGTGCAAAGAATCCAAATATCAGTACACAAGAAAGAGGACAAAGAAAGTGTGGCATGAGCCACACAATGAGCTACTACTTGGCAGTACAAGGGAGCCAACCACCAGAATGGCAACCGCAAGCCTGAACCTCAAAAGCATTGTTGGGCAAAAGATGCTGGACATCACGGCATGTGTGCACCTTATTCACCTATGTGGGGTTTAAGAACTGCCACAGCCAGTCGTCAGTGTAGACCAGACACTAGAACAGACAACAGAGAACTTTCTGGAATGATCAAATTGTCCTGTATTTTGACTCATTTGGTGGTTGTAATACATTGCTTCCTTTGTTGGCTTTGTTATGACTTGTGTCTACGTGTTCTCTCAAAGCTTCCTGCCAGCATAGGCGGGGCTTTTTCAGAGGTGACTGGATCTAAATTGTACAGTACTGGGATTAAGCGTTGTGATGAGTAAATTGCTTGGAATAAACTTTCCCTTCTCTGAGAGTTGGGTATTTAGTCTCAGCAATGGGAAAAGGCAACTAAGATAAATTGCAACAAATCAGTACCAGTTTAGTGACTTAAAAATCAAACAAGTTTATTCTCTTACAGCTCCAGAAGTTGGACCTCTGAAATGAGTCTCCTGAACCTCAAATCAAGGTTCCTGAAGTTCTGGAAAAGGCCAAGGCCAACACCCAGGCAAGCCAGCAGACTGTCAGGGTTGCTTTCTGGGTCACGGATGAACCTTCTCACTGCGACCTCATGTGACAGAAGGGCAGAGCAGCTTCTGGGGCCTCTCACCAGGGCCTCAATCCTGTTCATCAGGGTTCTGCTCTTGTGACCTGATCACCCCTAAGTACCCCTCCTGATGACATCACCTTGTGACTCATTTCACCAGATGCACTGAGGGGTTGTTATGCTCTGGATCTTAACCTTCCCCAAAGGCTCATGTGCTGAACGCCAGGTCCCCAGCTGGTGGCGCTACTGAGTGGTGACGGATACCTGAGGAGGCAAGTCCTGCTTGGAAGAAGCAGGCACTGCGGGCAAGCCTCCGTGTGTATTTTGTCCCAGGTCTTCCTCTCTGTCTTGGGGTGAGCAGGCTTGCTCTACTACACGTTCCCCATCCTGACGTTCTACCCCATGGCAAGGGCAATGGAGTTGGCTGACCATAGACTGAAACCTCTAAAACTGGTGCCAAAATGAACCTTTCCTCCTTTTAAGATAGCTCATGCATTTTATCACACTGTCAAAAACCTAACACAGGGGAACACATCTGAACTGGAGCGACATCTTTGGAGACCACTGTTCTGCTGACCACGCATGAATATGCACACCTATAAAAACCCACAGCTGCATGCTTAACATCTGCACGCCCAATCATACATAAATCAGATCAAGGACAGCAAAGTGCAGTTGATGAGGATTCCTAGTCTGGGCCGCCGATGACACAAGCCTTGCGCAGCTCTGCCCTCTGTCTGAACCTTGGCGCTGCGTCCCTGTACACACCCTGCACCATTACTCAGCTTTATGGAAACTGAGACGTAACATGGTTTAGAACCTATCTTGCATCTTGCAAGAACAAAGCAGACATGAGGCGAGGGCTGCTGACTCTTTCTGTGTTCCCGTGCTCCCTAATATGACCAATGTCCCCTGCTACAAAGGACAGGTGTTTCATTTGAGGCCTCATTTTTCTTGTGATGTGGGTACAGAAACTTTGCCCTTACTCTGCCCTAAAAAGAACCAGCATTGGTACAATTGCTATGAAACAAAAGCTCAATGGCAGGGACAGGAAGTACGTCACAAGGAGACTGGGCAAGCTGGGGAGCCTGTGCTGACTCCAGCAGTAGCTATGCTCTGGTTCTGCCCAACAGAGCCCAAAGCGCAGACTCCCATGTGCACCCTCCTGTTCTTTTTAGTTACAGGAGTGAAGACCAATTTTCCAAGATAATCAATGAGCAAACTTTTGCCCACAGGCCTTGCCTGCCACCCCTGCACCTTATACCATCTCTGCATCTACCCTGCCACCCACCAGTAGGCACAGCCTCATCCCACACAGCACTGGTGCTGTCCTTTACAGAGCAGGTCCAGTGTGAGTCATTTTCCTCACCCCTGGGACAAAATACAGGATGTGCACAACTTAGAGGAGAAGGGGGTTACTTTAGCTCATGCTTCACTCTGCAGTCCACCAGCTCCAAAGAAACAGAGCCGCAGAGGGGCACGGGACAGGAAAAAGCGCTGATGCCATTACAGCCAGAAAGCAGAGAGGGAAAAGACAAGCCAGAAAGGAGGATACGCCCTGTGGGGGTCACTCACCCAGGGACAGCCACTGCCAACCAGACCCAATCGTCCAAGCAATCTCAAGGCTTCGTACAAAGCCCTAAAGCTGGGAGAACCCACCTCTTCCTCTTCCCCAGATGTCTGGGGTCAGGAAACTACCAAGGCTTGGACATGACTATGAATGAGTATGTGAGTGTGTGTGTGTGTGAGAGAGAGAGAGACAGACAGACAGACAGACAGACAGACAGACAGACAGACTACTGACTGCACCTAGGCCCTTCCCATTGAACTACATCCCCAGTCCTCTCTTATCGTGAAGCAGGGCCTAGGTCACTATGTCGCCCAGACTGGGCTGGGACTTGCAGGTGCCACCACCAAACCTTACTGTGAGTGACTTTCTTGTGGTCTAAGACAAGGCCACAAGGGAGAGTCACAGGTCGCCCGCAGAGCAGGGGAAACACAAGACCTGGCTCAGCAGCCATCCGGCTACCACTGCCCACGTTGTCCCTGTGGGATTTGGCTTTTGGCAGGTTGGAGACTGAATCCTGGAGACTGAATCCAGGGCCTTCACACTGGGCCATGACCTCGACCTTTTTTTATTTTGAGACAGCATCTTACTAAGTTGCCCAGGCCGGGCTGGAACTCGTGATCCTGCCTTAAGCTTTTAGAGTTCTGGAATGCTGGGTACATGCCACCCTGCTCAGTCCCTTCTCAGGGGATCTTAACCAAGAGCCACAACCTTTCCAGTCTCAGGTTCCTGGCCCATTGAAGGAGTCTAAGACCCCTGCCACACGATGCTCAATGAAGGCCCACTGCGGCTTTGTCTCGTTACGTCTGGCAAGTCTGGGAGGCTAAGCAGCAAGGGGTTAGCAAGGGCTGCCGGTAGGTGTGTGGTCCTCCTTCCTTCTTCTGGACTAGATTTCCTCTAACGGACATGGGATGTTCTATCATGAGGACAAACAATACCTTAGTTTTTCCCCAGTGCCTGTACAGGAGATGACGTGCAGGTAGAGTGAACAGTATGTAATATCTGCTTCCACCCATCACGTCTTGTGGCCTCACTGTGTGCTCCGCTACCCTGGGGTCTACACAGTATTCTGCCCAGGCCTGGCCTGTTCCTGTCTCCTGCATCAGAACCCTCAATCTCTGTCTACTCCCAGGAACCACCTGGCCCCCAAACCCTCATGAGCTCTCTACCCGGCAAATCTCCCCAGTGACACTGCGGATAAAGCTCTGAGTCGCAGGCCCATCCTCTAGAAGAAGGAAAGGAAACTCAGGGAAGTTGTGGGCCTGCTGGAAGCATCACAGCAGCTAGCAGCATGGCTGAAGCTTGAACCCAGGATTTGACTGGTCCCTGAAACCATGTTGCCTGCTGAAGACACCACAGGTCAGGCTCCCACCAGAGAGGGGCTCCTGAGCTGCTGCACCCTATTCAGGACCCCACCCGCTCCCCAGGAGCTACGCTGCATGTTTCTTGCTCCTGGCTTCACCACGTGACACCCATCCCTTCCCCTGCAAACACCCCCAAGTGTGCCCTGCCTGAAGTGCCAAGACAGAAGCCCTGCCATCCTGAAGTGTGGGGAGCACCATGCTCAGGTCCCAGGCCTCACACTGGGCCCAAGGACCTGGCTCTATGGCTGGGCCCCAGCCCTTCCAACTGGCAATGCCCTGAGCTTTAGTCCTTGACGCTGCATCAGAGTCCCAGCATTTGATTATCAAATTCTAGAGCAAGCCTGAAGCTGGGAATGGCAGTACACATGAGAGGACCACAGGGCCCCCCAAGCCCTGACCCTGCAAGGAGGGAAGGTGGGCAGGGAAGAGGCTCCTTGAATTGTAAGCAGAGTCACAGATGGAAGCACAGCTACAAATTCTCTCTGAGGAAGTAACCAGTAGTGAACATGGAACTGGGCAAGGTAATTGTGCTAGCTCCCTGGGAGAGGGGCAGGGGCTGCCATTCTAGGACATACAGCCTTGGTGATTCCTGGATGACACCAGTGGTTTTATAAGGGGAAGAGAGACTAGAGCTAGCACACCGGCTCTGTCTCTCCATGCAATGCTCTCTGCATGCGATGCTCTCTGTTTCTCCATGCAATGCTCTCTATTTCTCCGTGCAATGCTCTCTGTCTCTCCATGCAATGCTCTCTGCATGCGATGCTCTCTGTTTCTCCGTGCAATGCTCTCTGCCATACTATAATGCAGCAAGGAAGCCCTTACCAGACACTGAGCAGATGCAGAAACTGAAAATTGCTCAGTATCCAGAATCATGAATCAAATAGGCCTCTATTCTTTACAAGCCATCTGGTCTCAGCTGTTATGGTAGCAAGAGAAAATGGACTAACAGGGGCCAGGGAGATGGCTCAGTAGAATAAGTGCTTCCCTGGCAAGCACAAGAACCTGAATTCAATCCCTGGTTCAAAAAAAAAAAAAAAAAGATGAAAGAAAGAAAATGGACTAACACAGTGTCCTCTAAGGGTACCTTCCAAGCCACCAGATCCAAAGTCTAGCCAAAGCCAATATCCCACCTAGTCAGTCTTGTGTTGCTCAAGGAAAAAGTATGTCCCAGTGTGCTTGTGAGCTTGCATCTCTTTCCAAGATGCCCTCTTCATCTGGAACATGAAGGAGTGGCTCACAGAACACTGATACTACCACCACCACCCAGGAGCTGTAATCATTCCTCACTCTGATAACCAAAGTCACACCAACTGGTGTGCTAATGATGGGCCAAGACCCAAGGAGGCACAGCAACGGCTTGGCCAGACCCGCCCTATTCAGACATCATAAGATGCCTCAAGTGACCAAGCAGCAAAATCTTTCCCACCAAAAATCAAGGACCTGATCAAGTGCAGCCATGTCCTTATTTGCCAAGAGCAGATAGCAGATTATCAAACCTACCTTCTGCTGCTATGTTCAGTTCACAGAACAACAAACACAGAGCTGTATTAGCCACCTTTCATTGCTGAGACCAAACACCTGATATACAGGTGAAGGGAGAAAGGGTCAGAGATTTCGCTGTGTCCTCTGCTGGCCCCAAGGCAGAAACATCGAGGCAGCAGGGCAGGGTGGAGGAAAGCTGCTTGCTTCACAGTACCAGGAAGAACGCCCCGAGGGAGTGGCAGAGATAAGACACACTCTTCACAGGCAGGCTCCAGGGCTCCACCTCCTCCAACAGGGCCCCACCTCCTCATTGGCCATTCAGTGAGGAGCGGTTGGTGGATTAATCCATTGATGAAATTAGTGCCCTCCTGATCCAACCACCTCTGCAGACTCCACAGCTGCTTGGGAGGTAAGCCCTCAACACAAGAATCTTTGGGGGACACTTCATATCTAAACTATAACAAAGACTCTAGCATTACCTACTGCTATCAAAAAATGGATTCCACAGTTCGTGGCTTAAATGAATCACTTATTTGCACAGAATTCCACACTTTGAGTTTCTCACATCTTGGATCCATTCAAGCAGCTACAGTCATCTGAAGGCTCAACTATCATTAGATGGCCAATACAGCCTCACTTCTGTCTGCTGCTCAGCTGGGCTGTTGGGCAGGAGCCTCAGCTCCTGACTACGTGGACCCTTTACAAGGCCACCTGCACTTCCTAAATAGTTTTGTAACAAGTAGGCAAGTCGTGATGCACTGACAGACATGGCTGTGGTTTGAGTAATGAGTGTTCCCCAAAGACTTGGTTGCCAGGTGACACTATTAGGAGGTGATAAAATATTAAGAGGTAGTAAAACCTTTAGGAAGTGGGACATACTGGGAGTCAGCTGGCCATTGGGAGTGTGCCCTGAAAGTGGGTTGTGGGATCCTGGGGTGTGTGTGTGTGTGTGTGTGTGTGTGTGTGTGTGTGTGTGTGTTCTCCTCTCTGTCTTAGACACTTTTCTCATTGCTGAGACAAAATACCTAACATCCAAAGTTAAACAGGGAAAAGATTTATGTAGCTCACAGTTTGCAGAAGTTTTAGTCCACAATCCACTTGCTCCAAGGCTGGGTAGCACACAGCAGAGGAGCAACTGTTCATGACAGGGGAAGACATCAAAAGGGAGAGGCTTGCTAAGGTCTGTGGTAGACAACAAGGGAAGATAACAAGGAGAGAGGACAAGACCCTTTCTGTCATTAATGCTATAAGCAGGCTACCCACCCTAGGGTGGGTGTAGCACTCACACCCTTAAGCCCAGTCAGAACTATGCCAAACCAATCAGTGGAGCAATTTCCTATTCACAGGCCCTTAATCCCAGCATCACCACACTCTAGATTCAGCCACCTCTGAAAAAGCTCTATGACCACAATGGGGGATCTCTAGACACAAACCTTTACTCTCTCTCTCTCTCTCTCTCTCTCTCTCTCTCTCTCTCTCTCCCCACCCTCCTCTTCCTGCCCCTCCCCTGTCACTTCCTAACTGTGAGGTGAGCAGTCTGCCCTGCCACATGCTCTCCATCATTGCCAGCCTGGCCACCCTGCCAGAGACCTAAAGCAATTAAGTCCCAACTCACAGACTCAAGTTCTACAATCAGGAGCCAAAATCTTCTCTTTACAAGCGATGGAAACTGACTACCCCAGACCTTAGCAAGCCTCTGCTGACTTCACGTTTGCTGACATCTTAAATTAGAACTATGGTGAAGCCAGAGTCCAGATGAGGAAGTCTGCACAGAGCTGTGGTGCCTACGGTCATGACTGAATGTGGGCTCTTCATGTAACAATCATCCACCACGAGGACTTATGAGATGGAATAGTTTAGCTTCCTGAAAACCTACTACAGAGTCACCTGAGTAGCTTCTTCACAGACCACCACAGGTTTGTTCATCAGAGACCATCACAGCCTGGCTCTTGGGAAACACATTGGCACATTCTTCCTACCTCGGCCTGAGGTGGCTACAGACTCATCCTCACACCTACAGACAGCCTCTTTCTGAGGGTCAGAGACAGCACACACAATTCCAGGCTACTTAGGCCACTGCTTATTTAGCTAAGGGCTTTATGTGCAGAGTGGGAGTTCCTCGGAAAACATGACTGTCCTAGAAGCCTGGTGTGGTGGATTATATCTGTAACCCCAGCACTCAGGGGGACTGAAGTAGAAAGATCACAAGTTCAAGATTAGGCTAGGCACTTCAACACCTTAGTGAAAACTTGGGTCAAGATAGATAGGGCTGGGTATGTAGCTCAGTGCAAAGGCCCTAGGTTGAATCCTCAGTACAGAGAGAGAGAGAGAGAGAGAGAGAGAGAGAGAGAGAGAGAGAGAGAGAGGAAGGATACTGGAAAAATAACACTCAACTCAAAAGAATGTACTGGCAGATCGAGTCTACTACACTAGAATCATGAAGTAGAATCCAGGCTCTGTGTCAGGAGGCATAGGGAGCTGTCTTAAGTTACTTTTCTCTTGTTGCTGAGTCAAGTTACCCAACACTCAAACTTAAAGGAGGAAAGGTTTATTTAGCTCACAGTTCGTAGAGACTTCAGTCCTTAATCCAAGGCAGGGTGGCTTGGCAGGCAGGCATCAGAGAAGAAACAGTTCATACTGGGCAGAAAGTAGCAAGGCAACAAGGGGGTGACACAGTTCCTTCTATCCCTTATCCAGGCTATTTAGGGTGGGGAGCACTCACATCCTTAATTCTAGTGCCCTTGAGCCTACCATTGCACCATGAATCAATCCAACTTCACATACCCTAGATCCAACCACTTCTGCAAAAGCCCCACCTATGACCACATGAGGCTTTGCGGGGACATCTAGACACCAGCCATAACAAGGGCCTTCCCTAGTCTTCAAGCCACCTCCTCACAGGCTCACCTTAGTGTCTCTTGTGTACCAGGCAATAGCCTTCTGGAATAATGGTCTCCACATAACCACAGGTGGTCATATGTAAGTAGGGCCACGAAACTTTATTTTGGGCCAAGCCTCATTAACCTTGGTTTTCTGGATACCTTGCTCAAATGTGGGCTACCTCTCAGCTCCCAGTTCAGACTGTTCTCAGCCTCTGCCTGGCAGGGCTACACAGCCAGTGTCTAGCCAAGGGTACCCTGCAGGTTCTACCCCTGCCCTTTCCCAAGCCCAGGAGGAACAAGCTGAGCAGGTCCACAAAGGCCACTCCCTGCACCTCGCTAGAATCTTGGCTAAAGCCCTAAGCACAGGCTAGAATCCTATCACTGTGTGATAGTCCCAGGGTCCCTCAACTACAGAGCAAGGCCTAGGCCTTAGGATCCTCCACTGTCTGAGGTAGGTCCCTCTACAAGCCAGAAAGATTGTATTTGCAAATTTTCTGACTGAGAAAACCCTACCAAGTTGGAAAAGATCCATGTACTGATGCACTGGTGGTTGCATAACTATATACATTCCAAAAAAGCTCATGGAATTGTGCACCTAAAAAGCATGAGTTTCACCTTATATAACTTATACTTCACTAAACCTGATTTTCAAAAAATTTCTCCAGCAGGAACTCCTCCTACTTAGCCAGGTCGCCAGTATGACTAAGTACCTACTAAGTGCCTCGTGGGGCTTTCAGTTATAAACACAATGCTTAACAGTCAAGGCACTCACTTTGTACTCAAGGGAAGTTTCACACAAACTTGGCCACTTCCACTTCTCACCTACATTTTTCAGATAAGGTCACAGGGTTCAGAGAGGTTGAGTAACTCACGAAATCAGATGACCAGCCAGTGCAGCAGCCAGGATGCAAAGCAGAGCTTTCTAATTTCATGAGCCTGTTATACTCCACCAATGCCACCCCTGGCAACTGCCAGGCATGGTACGCTGGGTGCTATGGCACTTCACTAAGGCCCAGAGAGGCTAAATGACTTCCCTGCAGCCACACAGTCAATAAGAGGTAATACCAGGATTTGAAACAGGCACTAATTCCAAGATCAACTCTACCTTAGTACTCACAAAGGAGGCCTGACGTCTTTCCCACCCAATTCCAACCATGAGGCTCTCCCTGTAGAGACTGCATGCTCATGGGTGAGTCCTGTCCCCATGTGTCCTGGCCAAGACTACCAGAGGCCAACCCTGAGAGGAATGGAACTCTGTCTACTATCTTCAACCCATCTTGCTTGCAAAGGTTGCTCTAAGACAGGTAGACACGGAGTTGTAGGCGACAGCCTTGCAAGGGCACCTATGTAGTACCTGGAACAGCACAGCAGAAAGGACTGACCTGGCTCCTCAGCACAGCCCCATGCCCAGAGTCAGCTCCCTCCCATGTCCTGCTCTGTGGGCCTCTGTGTGTTTCCCAATAACACATCCCTGCTGGCCTCACACCCTGGCCAATCACACCTCTCCTAAGGATCCTTGAATCTGTCCTTGAGTCAACACAGAACTGGCGCTGAAGCAAATGTGTCAGATGATGCATGAGGCATCTTCAGATGAATGATGGGTCCCTTCTGCTGAGCTCCAAGTGCTTATTGAGGAAACTCCAGCTGGACTTGATGCTCATGGCCCCCTCAACAGGACAAGGTAGCCAATGTCTCAGCCAATGCTGAGACCAGGGCCCAGCAAGCACCAGAAGAACATGCCATGGCACTGTACTTACTGAAGGACCCAGTGGCCCCTGACCCCAGGGAGCATGAAATACTCTGAAGTCATTTTCTCTAAGAAAGTACAAAAGAAGAAAATTTCTAAGCAGTTGTCCACTCATCCTTTATGTATTGCAGCCCTACCTAGGAAGTAAGTCCTACACGTGGCTTACTCAGTGGCCAGTACTGTAACTATTTGTAGAGGACAGTCACTCTCTGACCTTAAGCCAACCAACATACGCCCTAACCCTCCCCCTTCCAACATGAGGCATTCCCTTTGGACAGGAAAAACTTCTCTAGGGAAAAAAGACCAAAAAAAAAAAAAATACAGATTGAAAGTATTTTGTATAACGGAAAATTATCCCAGTCAACACGAGCGGTGTGGGTGGCCACACTGGCTACCCTGGAACACACGGAGTGGGCCTGCAGAGAAGAAGGCTGGGTGACAGGCAGGGCCAGGCAGAAGTCAAGGCTGAACCACAGAAAAACAGCAAACTACTGATATCAAATGGGGGACCATGCAAGAGCAAATATGAAGAAAGGTGTGGCTCGACTACACGGAATCTTTCTTCCACAGTAATCTGAGTTCAGGTCTCATTCTTCTGAGTTAAGCTTCATTTCTCTGATGACTGTTTTACGTTGTAACTGCTGCAGGGAGGGATCAGTCCTTGAGTCATTAGACAAGGAGGTCTAGATCCTTGCTCATCTCTGGCTGATTGGGGGTGGCTGCCTGGACCTTGGTGTCCAGAAGAATTCTGAGGGCATCTCCGTGTTCAGGTGAAGGTGTTAAATGGTAGTCTTCAGGCTGGTTTCTTGTCCCAACTTTGCCAAATGTTCCAGCGCCTTCTCTGCTCTCCCTTATAAATCAAAAGTGAGGGGCTGGTGAGATGGCTCAGTGGTCTAAAGCACCTACTTAAAACAAACTTAGCAAAGCCCAGGGACCGCGGTTCAATCCCCCAGCACCACATGCCAGCCAGCCCGCCCCCTGGTGGGCTGAGCTGGCCACACACACACACAAATAAATAAATAAAATTAAAAAATAAAAAATAAAAAATAAAAAAATAAATCAAAAGTGAGCCCATCCTTGATATTGGACAGCTTGGCTTCTATTTGGCTGTAAACACCACCATGAGCTCTGTTTTCTGACAGCAACTTCCAACTCTACTTTGGGAATGAGATTCCTGAAATTTGTGCTGTTTCCTGCCCAGCCAGAGGAGACGGCCCTCATGAACAATGAGAAAGGGAACAGAAAGGAAGGAAATGAGCAGAGGAATGCAGCCTTAGCACAGAGACAGCTAGTGAACAAACAAAGAGAGGCCAGGTGGAGACTCAAATCAGCATGCTCAAGCCCACATGCCAGCATCCTCTGTATCCCAAAGGGAATCAGGATTCTGGATGTAGAAGCCATTGTTCCTCATGGAAGAAAAACCAGCAAGACCATGAAGGCTGATTTACAAAATATGGAAGGTGACAAGGATATTATTTTATTGCCAATTTGCAAGAGGCAAAGAACACTGTTAAGGCTGGCATGGTGGTACACACGTATAATCCCAGTAGCTGGGAGACTGAAGCAGGACAACTATCATGAGTTCAACGCCAGCCTGGAATACATAGCAAGACTCTTTCTTTGAATGAATGAATGAATGAATGAATGAATGAATGAATGAATGAACGAACGAACAATAAGATATTGGCAAAAACATGTCCTGGAGTGCCTCATGTTACAGAACTTACTGCCTTCATGAAACCTCATTCTTCTGACATTAAAGTCAGAACACAGTAAAATAAAACTCCCAGTAGAACTGCAAATGCCTGGGAGGTAGAGCAGTCTCCAGAGATTAGTTTACATACTTAGAAATGAGACAGGAGTGCTGGGGAGATAGATCACCAGTGCCTGTCTGGCAAGTGCAAGGACTCAAGTTTGATCCCTGGTACTGCGTGTGCCAGTCCTAAAACCCAGGGCATGCTGAAACTGGGCATGGTGATGCATGCCTGTAATCCCCGCACTGGGGAGGCTGAGACAGGAGGATCACTACAAGTCTGAACTGCATAGCAAGACCCTGTAATAAATAAATTAAAAAGGAAGGAAGGAAGGAAGGAAGGAAGGAAGGAAGGAAGGAAGGAAGGAAAGAAGGAAGGAAGGAAGGAAGGAAGGAAGGAAGGAAGGAAGGAAGGAAGGAAAGAAGGAAGAAAAAAAGGAAGGAAGAAATGAGATGGGAGATGGGACTCAGCTATTCAAGGTCCCAACCCCTTATCAGAGCAAATACTTTTCAAAATAGACACTCCTCTCACCTTAAGTTTAAACATAATCATTTCTACTATAATGTATATTTTCCTGAAAACCTTCACATCCCTCAAAATCACACATTAAAAATAACAGGATTCACAGGGAAAACAGAGTTGGTGAACATCACGCAACGCCTATGAAGTTTGTTACCAGAACCTTTCCAAAAATAGTCACAGCTCTAATAATTTTCCAGCATGGTCAAACCCCAGCAGGCTGCAGGGAGGACAGCGCCCTCCCTTGCCATGAAGGACCCAGGCAATCATGTCTTCAGAGCACATTCTTGTCAAAATCAAAACCCCACCTAGAGCCAGGGCCCACTTTTCTTATGGGGGCAATGTCTGCAGCTCCTCTGGGTCCCCCCAAGCTGCTGAGTAGAGCTCCCGCCCAGGAAAGACACAAAAACAGTCATGACTTCCCTTAAAGGCAGGTATAGCTTAGATTTTTGCTTTTATGTATTACTCTTTAATTAAAACAGTGTCTCCTGATCTATCAAAACACACTGGGAAAAACTGCAAATGAGCTAACACAATTTGTGAGCATACCAACATCATTCCCATGTTTAACAATTATAGATCCACATTACAGCACAACAATTTTAAGTGCAAGGTGATCCTTGAACACATGCAGAAAGTGTATGTGTGTGTGTGTGTCTGTGTGGTACTGGGTATCGAATTTGGGACCTTGTGCTTGCCAGGCAGGCACTTATGCCACTGAGCTATCTCTCTGGCCCCCAGAAAGTCTTACCAAGCAAAAAGTGCTAACTGGGTTGTTTTAAAATGTAGTGTGATTTGTTTTTCTTTTAGTATTTCATAATACAATAAATGTAGAATGATTTTGGACTTTAATAAGATGACTCTCGGGAGTCAAACACACATGCTTTGCAGACCTCCTTCTTAAGTGGGGTCTCTTTCTCTACCCCATATCTGGCCTCGCACAGACAAGCAGAATACAGTCAAGTGGTTTTTACAGGCCTTCCTAAGAAGGGCTGCAAAGTTCTCTCTGTGTCCCATCTCACCTCTTGATGCTCCCAAGACCACCACAGAGAGAAGCCCAAGCTGGCCTCCCGAGAGAGAAAAGCCCAGCTGACAGCCAGCGCCCACCCTGGGACGGGGCTATCTCAGACTGCCCAGCCCCCTGGAGCCATCAGATGGGTGCAGTCACAGGAGTGACCGTGAACAAAGCTGGCAAAGGAACCACCAGGCAGAGTACCACCCACAGAATCCTAAGCAAATAAAATGACTGCTGTTCTAAGCCATTCACTAGTGGATGGTTTATTACGCAGCAAGAACAAACAGATTAAGGTTTGTAGGGTGGAAAAAATGTGACATTTTGTAGGTATTTCACTAATTCTTTAATACTTCAATTGTTTTCCCTCCTTGGGAGCTAAAATGTCTTTATTCAGGTCTCAGTGATGCCATAAGTTCCAAGGAAGAAGTTAAGCCAGCCCTGAGGACGGCAACACCCCCTAGGATACTCCCGAGATGGAATACAAGACAAGAGCTGAGGAACAGCCTAGACCCAGCTAAGGCTGCATGCAGTAGGTACAAGAGGAACTTGGCTCTAGACACCGAAGAAGCCACCTCCAGTGCTCAAACGGGGCTCACTGGAAGGGAATAGAGGCTTTCTGACTGTCACTTCTTAATCCAAGCAGACCCCATTCTTTCTGACTACAGCAGGCTCAGTAATACCCCCTCTGAGTACACCCATATCCTGATTCCTGGAACCTATGGAAGAGCGTTACTTCCCACAGCAACAGGGACTTTATGGGGTGGCTAAAGGTCTTGCGATGGCACAGTGTCCTGGGTTACCTAGGGAGGCTCTACAAAATCTCCTTATACAAAAGCCCTTATAAGGGAGAGGCAGGAAGGGGAAACGGTTTGTGCCCTGGCACCTCCAGAAGGATGCAGCTCTGCTGTCACTTTGGTTTTAACCCAGTGAGACCCATTTGGGGATTATTTTTCACCTCTAGAAATGTTAGGTAAAAACTTGTATTGTTTCAAAACATTATACTTGTAATTGTTTTCAACAACAGAGGGGACCTAATGTTAGCTAATTCCTCCTGCCTCGAGGAACAAATTTAGTACTTATTCATAATTACATGAACAGCTAGTTAATATTAATTTGGTGTCTACTTCATGCTTGGCCCTGTATTAAATGCTTTTCTTGAATGAATTAATTTAATCCTCACAAAACCCTATAAAGAAGACACTATTATAATCCATACTGTACAGATGAAAAAATTAAGCCTTGAAGAGGTCATGTTCCAAGGTCACGCAGCAGGTAAATGACACAGTCCTGGGGCTGGAGAGATGGCTCAGTGGTCTAAAGCACCTACTTGGAACAAGCTTGGCAAAGCACAGGGACCGCGGTTCGATCCTCCAGCACCACATGCCAGCCAGCCGCGCCCCCTGGTGGGCTGAGCTGGCCACACACACACACACACACACACACACACACACTAAATAAATGTTAAAAAAAATAAAAAATAAAAAAATGACACAGTCCAGACCTGAACGCACAACCTCTGGGCCCAGATCCCGCCTCTGACCATCACACCTCCCAAATCAATGTGATAGAGGCAAAAACAAAATAATGCTACATACTGTGCAGTCTCTTTGTACTAGACTCGAGGTAAGCACTTCACAAATACCCTTCCACTTAGCTCTCCCACACCTCACTGGAATCTGGCTTATTAAGCACTCTTGATTATAACAGAAGTAAGTGAGATATAGCAATGTTAAACCCTGAGGTAAAACACATCTGAACCCACATACACATGAGCCCAAATTCCAGATTTAGGCAAATCCGCCTGCCTGCCTTGTCCCCCTCGAGACCCTGATAGCTGAGAAGACCAGGTAGCACCACCACGTCACCTTCCAAATGGGGACAATAAGGAAAGTGGAAGGAGTCACATTAGTTTCACTGAGACAAGATGCATACTCTACACCACAGCCAAGCTGAATGCATGGACACCCTAAGTTCAAGGTCACTACCACTGAGGCCCAAGCCCCGCAGCCCAGTCTCCCAGAAGAGGTGCCATGGAGCTGCTGCCAGACCCAGGGGACACCCGCAGCTCCCACGGCACAGTCACAGCTGGTGGAGGACGGGTGGACCCGGCAGAGCTCAGAGAAGCATCTGCAAAGCTCTAGATCTGGGGCTCACCAGGCCAGCAGAGCCTGGCTGAGTGAGGTGCAGAGTCCATCCGGGGACAGAGTTCAGGCAGCACTGGATCTAGCGCAGGGACAAAAAGACCTTGAACCCCACTGGCTGCTCCAGTCAGTGAGGAACTCAAAGCCATAGCGGAAAAAAATAAATAAATAAAAATTAAAATTAAAAAAAGCCATAGCGGAGGGCCAAGTGGAGCTAAGTGGGGCCAAGAGTCTGAGACACGCAGCATTCCTCCAAGTTCCGGGACTGCTGGACAAGATGTCACATGGCCTTGTCTGTCCCGATTAGCTCCAGGGCTTAGGCCAGCCCTTCACCCAACTGAGTCTTGTGGGTAAAAGGCAATCACTAATAACTCCCTTACTTGATACTAACAAACAGCAATAGAAGATAATGAAAACAGAGACTATACACCAGGGAACACACTTAGAGCCGAGCCTGGATGGTGGGAGCAAATAAAATCCTCTAAAACGTGTTCCACGGTTAGCACCACTTCAGAGAAGAGGAATCTGAGGTAAGAGAATGGGGACAAGTGTGTTATTTGTCCAGAATCCCAACACCGCTCAGTGGTAAAGCTAGGAAGAATCCAAGCTAAGAGTTCCTATGAATTCCTGTTAGAGTGGAGCATTCCTCCCTCCCGACTCGTTCCCCCAGAGCAGCACACCCTAATTCAGGGTCCCGCTCATGGGAGGATGCAAATGGCCATCCAGGGGCCAAGCAGCCACATTTCACACTGGTTCCACCTGGCTTTCAGGTTTGCTGTGAACTTTGCGAATGCTCATTCTCAGGGCCCGTTTCTGTGGAGCATTAACTACAACAGGTGGAGAACGGGGACCAATGCCCTGTGCTCCCCTCAGACTCCCGGTTCCTAAATCTCTTCCTTTCCTACTCAAGTTCATTTTAAGCCTGATGCCACTACAGAAAAGGTCTCCCTTTGATGCTGGGTCCTAACTCTCCAGAACTTTCCTGGCTCCCTATGGCCTAGGGCACAGGCTCCACCTCCACACAAAGCCTCCCGTGGGCAGCAGTGGCTACTTGAAGCGCCGTAACCTTGTTTGGGTTTCCACGTATTTATGTTGTGGTTGCCTTCTGTTGATGGCAAGGGATTCAGGACTTCAAGTAAAGCCATATTAATATGCTGAACTGTAAAAGGCTCAAGTTAACAGCTTCTGACATTGCCAGTCCTGCGGATAACCCACTACTATTATGGACCACTAGACCATATTGGATTACTCTGCTGAATTCATGTACCTACAATATATGAATGGCAATGGAATATACATCTCTGACAAAAGTAAACAAAAAAGGGGAATATAAATGAAGGACCATTTTGTAGTGAATATATATATATATATATATATATATGTATATATAAAATAGTTAGCATAGATATATAACTACTTTCTTAGTTCAATGAGAAGAAAGTTTTGAACTAATAGTGTTTAGACAAGATATTGTGTCTGCATCTTGTCCTCTGAATAACTACTACAAAGACAATATGCAATGTATTAATTATTGCAACTGTCCTACAAACCTGTTTTAAAACTGTCTCATTGCTACTTCTTTCTCAATAAATTAATATTAAAAATCATATGTACTATGAGTTGTAAAAATCAGTCTTTTAATAGTTATTAAAACAACTGTAATACTTTTAATCTTCAAAAAAATAAATAAAATACTTAAACAAAAGGATTTCTACTCATAGAACTGATATAAACACTCTACCTGAAATAAATGCAACTTTTGGATGGTAGATTATTTTGAAGAGAATCAGTAACTCATAGTTTGGGGGAGGGGTCATATATCTGGTGGCATCAGCAAGGAACCTCAAACAGCTCGGTTTGGGGAAGCAGTCCTGAGGACGTGATACGCCTGGAGCTGACAGCCTCAGCTACTCTCACTACATCCTGAGGAAGTATGTCACCCTGCAGATGAACTTAAGTGACCCTGAACCTCAGCTCTGCCCCGTGCAGAACCACTCACTTTGTAAGACATTGGTAAGAATCAAAGATGACAGTAGAGCCGGGCAGGATGGTGTGTACCTCTAGTCTCCACTCTCAGGGGGCTGAAGCAAGAGGATCACTGGAGCTCAGGAGTTTGAGACCAACCTGGCAACATAGTGAGAAGCCATGCTAAAAGAAAAAAAAAGTAATGATACCATACCAGCAACATATTTAGCACAGTGTTGATGTTTAAGGAAGATTTGCTGACGCAGACAACCCAATGCAAGGGAGTAACCTGTCTGCTGCTCCCTGCCCCACTCTAGGTGCTGCAGGCCTACGTGTGATGTGTGGGACTCTCGGGCTCACAGGGGGGGGCTGCCCACTGGAAGAAGTTCTGATGAAGCAGGCCTGGGACGAAGCTAGGGTATGAGGACTTTTGAGAAGCCTTCCAGGAGAGTCCTACAGGAGAAGCCTTGGTAACTTACCCTAAAGGATCATCACAAGACTAAGCTGTATGTAGGAGTGGCTACCTATATAAGGGTTCCTGGAAGCCAGTGTAGCCCCCTACACACACACACACACACACACACACACACACACACACACACTGTGGAATCTGTAGGAATAGAGAAAGAGCTGAGGGGATACTCACACCATTTCCAAAGGGGTTGCTTCCAAGAGAGGAGTGTAACTGTCCTAAAGTAATCAGAGTCTCAACATGCCACCAACCAGCCCCAATACTGAGAGATATCAGAGCAGAACTTTCCCTGCCCCCAAAACCCCCAAGGAAAACAGACCAACTTGACTCATGCCCATCTCACACAAGAAACAGTGATCCCAGTGGGCATCAGGCCAGAGATGCAAAGGCCACCTCTGTCTTTCTCCTATGGGCAAAGGCTGGACGAGTCACAAGGCCACCTGCTATCAGTCCATAACTCCACTATGGCCCCCAAAGATCAGGCATTACCCCATTTCACAGATAGGGAAAGTCAAGTAGAGCTGGAGTCTCTGCACGACAGGGCCCATGGGTCTTACCCACCCACAAAGTATATGACAGCACCTGTGGGGAGGAACATAGGACCCGGAGCCATCTACCACCCCAGGAATGCAGCAGAGGTGCGCAGGGCCTGCCGCAGGGGCTGGTTTCCTTGCTTGACACTCCCCACTCTTCTCTGGGGATGCCCAGGCCCAGCCAGGCCCTGTGTGCCCATGGGGGCAGCATTCCCTCTCTGGCACATGCTGCTCATTCATTAAAAGGCCCTGATTCCTGCCTGCCACGCTAATTATGCACAACAGTAATAAAGAAGCTTTCTCCCTTACCAAAGACGCCTATTTATAAGACAGAAGTGCATTCCACCCTCGCAAGATGGAGTCGTCACTCAGAGAGAGGCTTGCTGGCATTAAAGCCGCATCTCTTCGGAGATCATCCAGGCCCCACCCGCCTCCCTCTCCAGCTTGGCCCACTGCTGAGCATCTGAGTTGGCAGAAGTGGCACTGTTAAGAGGCCAGGACATGAATGCCATCCCCTGCTGCTGTGACCCTCACGGCCTGCTGCCTCATACTCCACACAGGGAAACACTGATTGAGCACATGCTTGAATGCTAAGAATATAGAAATGAAAGACATAGCCCCTGCCCTTGTGGACAGAAAAGGTCCTAAGAAAGCATAGCTTTTAGGCTCCGTGACTGACTCATAGGCCACCTCCATCCACTGGACGAATCATTGGCTTGTCCACACTCTCAGCTGTCTCACTGGCAAAATGGGGTGATGGTAATACCCACCTAGCTGAGAAGCGAATGGCATATGTACACTAAGGGGCACGCCACGGGCTCTCAAGAAACACTAGCTGACATCACAGGGGTTAAGTACCAGAGGCTTTAAGATTACACAGATGCATCTCACTTAGTTACTAAAATCCAGGAAGGCTTCTGGAGAGGCAGCACCTGAACTAAGTTTTGAAGGCTCAGTAGGAGTTTCCTATACAAAGGCAAATGTTCCAGGCAGGAAGGAGCTGCAGAGATACCTGGGCTCTAAGAAGTACAAGATGTTGCAGGGGGAGGACATGCAATGGGGGATATGGGAACCACCATGCAGCGGGCACAGCTGCAGGGGCTGATGTTGGAGATCCCAGAATCCTAAGTTGTGGTACCCAGAGCATCACTTTGACGTTTCCTTGGTTCCCTTGGGAGTTGCAACTAAGGCCCTTTCTCTTCCACCTGTAGTCTGATGGCCAGAGGCAACACGGCAGCCAGTCTATGAATCAAACTCCCATTCACCCAAGCACTCAACACAATTCCCCAGGGGCCTATGGCATGCCACACGTGTGCTACAGGAGGGTGTACAACTTGATCTGCACCCCAAGTCCAACAGTCCAGCCCTAGAACTCCTGCATCACCCTTCCAATGCACCACTCAGTCCCTTTGTTTGTTCCATGGCAGAATAGCAAAACAGGGGCCAAGGGGCCCCCTCATTGAGTCATTAATTCAACAAGTGTGGTCAGAGCTAAATGAGTAACTCAATACTCCCAAGCTTCAGCATACACTAAGTCCTCCACAAATGTCACTATTTAAATGTTAGTTTTTATTAATACTGCCAGGACGGTAAAAATCTCATCTCTAAAGTCCAATGCCACTCTCCAATGGACCGCCTACCTCAGCAACCATTTTATACCCTAACAGGATGGCAACCTCTGACCATATCAATGAGGGCTACTTTAGGGCTGAAAGGCTCCCGGAATCAGATGGCCTGGATCCCAATCAAAACTTCTTAGATGTATGACCTTGCACAAGTCATCCAATTTATGTTTAAATCTCCCACCAACAAAAGAAATTTTGGTAACATACTTAAAAAGATAAATAATTCATGTTCACTGCCCATCCCAGAGCACACAATTAGCATACCTTAGAAACAGATGGGGGGAAGGAGGGTGAGTAGATGCTGCTCTTACGAGATGCTATAAATATCCCCCATTTGCAGATAAAGAAATGACAACCCAGAAAGGCACAGTGAACTGCCAGGAATGGCCTGCTCTTTGGGTTGCTGCGTCGTCGTAAGCCCACACTCCTGGAGCCTGGAGTTGTCCTGGCCACCTCAAACTCACAGGAAGGGAAGAAACATGGTAGAACAGACTTAGGGGAGCGGTGGCAGATGGCCCAGCAAACCCTGTATGTTTCCTCATCAAGGATGGGACTTTCTCCCAGTCCTGGCTCTGTGTGTGTGTGTGTGTGTGTGAGAGAGAGAGAGAGAGAGAGAGAGAGAGAGAGAGAGAGAGAGAGCGAGCAGGAACAGAGCTCTTAATGTGATTTTTCAAGATGTAACTGCTGAGGAGTGGGTGCCCATCCCTGCTGGCAATTCTGATTTGACAAATCTTACGTCCAACCTTGCATCTGATACAACCACCTACTCTTTCTTGCAGCATAAGATACAGGATACAGGCGCACTAACTCTTGAGCTTCAAGCAGTTCTGATCATCCTACATTTTCTCTCCAAATTCAAAGAAAAGAAATGGGGGGAAATGAGTCGATTCACTTGCTGAGTGATGCTCAGACAAAGCCAGCTGCCAGCCCACTGGTCCTGTCGGCCAGTCAGAGAAGACCAGGAGAGGAGCAGATTCCCAGTGGTGTTTGGGCACCGCCTGGACTCTGCACCGCCCCTCCCAAGCTTGAGCAGGGTCAGGATCCCCAGCCCCCACCCTGCGCTCCCCCACCACTGCAGTGCGTGTGGGGAGGCGCCTCCCAGATCCGCAGGAACAATGGGCTGGGGAGGGGGCAGGTGCAGCTCCGGGCTTGCAGAAGGCGGGGAAGAGGCCACCTACAGCAACACAGGGATGCAATGCCAACAGTGGTTGTGCTGCTGCTAGACTCAGTTTCCCAGGTCTTTGAGTCCCAGCAGAGCCAAGAGCCCCTTTCCTGGCTGGGTTTCCCTTATGACCGTGTATTTTAATTTCACCCTTGCAGGGCAGCTTGTCTGGAGTTCCAGAGAAAGCTGCTGGACCTCTCAGCTCTTGTGCTTGCCACCACCAAAGCCCTGCAGGCTGGGGATGTGAGGCGCCTCCTGCGCCCAACTTTCCCCTCTTGGGTAGCACAGGAAGACTGGAATCCATTCCACCGACCGGCTGTCTCCTTCAAGGGTGAAGCTTTGATTTACAGCACTGGGCTCCAAGAGCTGTTCCTCCTCTTTCCCGGGCCCCTTTCCCAGTCCTCTCTGGTTCTTCCTCTGAGTCTTAATCACTCTCTCTAAAGAGACTCCACATTTACAAAATGCAATCTCCACACTGGCAACCCCCAACCCTGGCAAGAAGAGACCCCGCCGCTTGGTCCTTCTCTAGCCCAGAGAATCCTTGGCAAGGCGTGAGGATGCAGGCGGGTAGTCATTCAGCTGAGGGCTGCAGCCCCCACTCCTACGACGTGAGTCCGACCAGGGCAGGAGGTGGGTGTGGGGACAGGTCCAGATCTCCTGTTTCCCCCAGTTTCCCTCTCTGGCCTCGCTGAGTCACGGAAGTGAACCGCGGGATAGCAGCCTCGGAGCCGGCCATCCACACTGCTAGGGCGGGCAACCCCAGGACAGTGCAGGGAACCACAGGAGGGGCGGCGCTCACCCGGACTCTGGCCGCAGCCGCCCAGGGCGCCAGCCCGCGTCGGGCACAGACAGAATGCCCCATCTGGGGGTGCGGAGCTCCTCGCAGCGCCCGCACCCCTGCCAAAACCGAGCGCTTGATGGCGGGCCACCTCGGACGCCCAGGGCGCAGGGTTCCTGACCTGCCTGCGAAGGTCCATCGCCTGCAAGAGGCTGCGGGGAGCGGGCCTCCGCAGCCCTCCCCCTGCAGCCGCAGGACCTTCGCCCCGCACTTACCTCGGGACCCGCTGTCGCCGCCACCGGCCTCCTTGTCTGCCATGGTCGCGCAGCCCAGGCGCGAGGGGAGCCTGCGGCGAAGCCCGTGCGGCTGCGGGTCTGTCTGGGTCCTCGGCAGTGCTGGGCGTTCGGGCCGAGCCTGAGCCGCCGCGGGGCAGCTGGAGTACAGCTCTGACGCGGCCGCCGCAGCCCCGGCTCCGCCCCGCGCTCCGCCCCACCCCGCCCCGCGGAGCCCCGGGCTGAGCCAAGCAAGGGAAACCAGCCGGCTGGCGGGCAGCCGGCCCTGCCCCAAAGCTCCGAGCCCGCAGCGGCCCGAGCGGGTCCCTTCTCCGCATGCTCAGGGACCCCGAGCTGAGCTAGGTACTTGAAGGGTGCACGTGGGCCGGAGGTCTCGTTTCGGGGTCCTGGGCCCTGCTCCGCGTCCGCTCCCGGGAAAGCACTGCACAGCAGGGCCTGAATCCTTCAGCAAGCGCCGTGCACACAACCGACTCCCCGGAGGATGCCCGTTCCTGTTCCCCAAGGTTCACACACACACACACACAACCACCACCACCACCACCACTTCAGGCTCTTAAATGAGTGGTCCAAGGCGAGCTCTGGACTCTGGTGTAGCCAGGAGCCGGGCTGCAGACCCAGGACAAGAGGTGGGGCTGAGCCCCGGGCGTCGCCTCGGGCGTCCCCTATCAGGTCGCCTCTGGGACTCCATGGCAACTTGAGGACTAGGGAAGCACATGAGAAGCGGAGGCTAAGCCGCGTCTTCCATATATGGCTCTAGCCCCCGACCCCGTTAGAAGTCTGAGAATAACGCAATTAATAATGCATGGCTTCCACGGTGAAAGATTAATACTCTGTCCTCCATCTCCGAGCACACACGTGCCACTGGCACCTGGTAAGACCTGCCTAGCCAGGCAGCTCGGCCCACGGAGCCACCACCTTATCTTGACAAGGAGGGCTGTGATAAGCCTCTAATGACCACAGTTATTGGGCCTCTCCCTGCTGGATGCTTAAGTGCCTGTCTCCTTTTCTTCTCATCACTGTAACAGTTTGCAGATAAGGAAATAGAGGCTTGGCAGAAGTAAGTGATGACCTCCATATCACGCACAGCTTGTGAATACCCCACTGGGATCCCCATCAGGAGGTAACTAGCTGTCCCCCACTTCCTGAAAGGCATCTAGGAGATGCTTCAACGTGCAGCCTCCGATAGCTGATGGGGGGTGGGGTGGGGTGGGGACGGGACAGGCAGCTACTGGGAAACCTCAGAATCCCAGCTCTGCTGGAAAGACAATGGTAAAGTGATAAAACTTGGGCTCAGGATGTAACTCAGTAATAAAGCACCTGCCTAGCATGCCTGAGGCCTGAGTTCTGTGACCAGCACTGCAAAAAGGAAATAAAAAATTTGCTGTCTGCCTGCATTAAAAATCCCAGATATACTCCCCCAGCTGTGTGATTATGGTCAGGTCACATAAACTCTCTGATGTTCAATCCCCTCATCTGTGAAATGGGTGTAATGAGAATGCGCTCAAAAGTCCGAAGAGCGTTAGAGGAGATGATGCATAGAACATGCCTACCTTAGTATCTGGCACGTGGCACGGAGCTCAGAAAGCACTCCTAAGTCACAGACATCCTTTTAACAGCAAAACAGGGCCAACTGTGCAGGAAAGAAGTGGTTTCCATGGTATTCAGAGTTTTTTCCAAGGATGAAGATGGAGAAGAAAGGGGCTAGCTGGACCCTTCATCCACCCCATAGCTGCTTCCCACTTGGACTTGTATCTCCACAACTGAATGAATGCCTGGCTAAGGGTGAGTGGGCTGGTGGGAGGCAGCGGTGGAGGTAGACCCGAACAGAGGCAGAGTCACACAGAACAGGACCAAAGTCCTGAATACCAGGCTAAAGCCACATGGATTGGAATGTGAGAGTCCCAAGGTCCCATGGACAGACACCTGGACACTGATGCTGAAAAGTTTGTTACTCAGCACAGTTCTAATTGAGTTTTTCTTGTGCTCAAAACTACACAGTGCTCCACTCATCTATAGGGGGAAAGCCCTGACTCACTGGTGAGATACCCAACACCTTGACGCTAGTGAGTCAGCCCCAAAATTCCTCATCTGTGTTTTGTCCCCACCCTTTCTCTGCTGTGGTTATAGGCTGCTTCTGTCTCCAGTTCTTTACCTACTTCACTTCTCTGCTACTCGCTCACACCCAGGCATCCTTCAGGGCTGGTTCCCTGCCCCACCCCAGGTACTCTGCACATCCCCACTTCTGTTGATTTCTGCCCTCCCTCTGTGGCCCAGGCATAAGGGCACTCAGGAGCCTCCCCTCTTCATCTGTGGGGTTTTCCTGCCTCCACACCCAGGCCTTCGTCCAGGATTCCAGACCCTCTGGGCATCTCTCCCAGGTGTCTTGAGGCCCCTCGCACCAGACTAAAGGCCAGAGTGCTCTTTCCTGCCCTCTGTTCTCTGTAACCACTCACCACTGGCCAAGCCACACACCTGGGCATCTGCTAACACTTCTCCCTCTGACTCTGCCCAAGGTCAGTCAATCTCTAAGTGAACTGAGGCCTCCTGGGCTTTGGAAACAACTCTATCCTTCCTGCCACCATCTTCAACCAGGTCCTTTGGTCCTCTGCTGCCTGCATGTGGGTAGCAGCCTCCTCATGGATTTCTTGGAACTTGGGTCCTGTCCCATTGTCCACCCCCTGTAACTCTGCCCTACCCCTAATCCATCTCCAACACACACACACACACACACACACACACACTCCTCTTCCATGTCTCCTAGACCCCTGCCTCTTACACTGGCATTTCAGATGTGGAAATGTGTTGAATGCCCCTTATCCTACTACCACCAGCAACCTGGATGGTGAGCTGTTCCTGGCACAGTCCTACCCTGCACCCCACGCCAGCCAAGGTGTCCTTCCGTAACCGTGGCTTGACCCTGAGCATCAGGACATTTACCCCCACAGCCTGTCAGACCCAGCAGGACCCCTCAGCCCCCACTCATCTGCCTGCTGCTGTGCCAAGGCCTGGGGCAACATCTGCCCTCACAGGCACCCCAGCCACAGTGACACGGGGGCGTGACAAGGATGGGAGATGACATGCAGGCCCCAGGGCTGGGTGCAGAGAGTGGACAGCTTTGACTTTCTGAGGAACACAGAAGGCAATGCACGCTCTGCCTCACATTTGCCCTCAAAGCTTTACTGATCATCACAGAAATTAAGAGGCAGCCTGGTGAGCACGTTCCATGCGCCAGTGGCTGCTCCAGCCTCATCTAATTCTCCTGGTGGTCCTGCTGTTCCACAGGAGGGGAACCAGAGCACCCAGAGTCTGAGACACCTGGCTGGGTTTCCTCTGGCTGAGAGCAATGGGGCCAGCTTCAAGGCCAAGCCTGTCTCCATGCCACTTAACATTGGGGGAGGGTCTCACCTCCCTACCCTGAGCCCTATAAACTTTTCCCAAGGAAAAGCCAGAGGGAGATCGTGTCACTTTCCTACCACCAGTTCCTCCATGAACTGGCTTCCTGATGCTTCACTGACCTCTGCTCTTTCACCTCTCCCACCCCATGTCCAAACACACATAGATGTCCGTGTCCTGCAGGACAATTAAGGACAACCATGTGGGAGGCTGATGAGAGCAAGTTTCCTCAGGCTATCCTCCCAAGACGCCCACACACAGGACTTGCTGATATGCGACCTCTTCTCTAACCTCTGGGTCATCAGAGGTTAGGTGAACCTCTCTGAGCGACAGTGAGGTCACCCACCAACTACTTATCTCTGTTGGACAACTGAGTCCAAAACGTAGCTTAGTCCAGAGCCGAGGCATCATCTGCCAACTACCTGTCCCATCACTCCAGGATCAGGTCCCCAAAGCGATAATGTCTCCACTAGGAGCCTTTCCCTTTTTATTTTCCCAGCTAACTACACCCCCTTTTCCTATGAGTCTCAACTGGGATGTCACCACCTCACCAAGATGGTAGGAAGCCCTCCTGTGTCCTCTCTGCCCAGCCTCCCGCACACCCCTGCACAGCCTGATAAAGTCAGCATTATTAACATCCTCATTGTGCAGATGACTAAGTTGAGGCCTCAAAAATTACTGGGTTCAGAAGCTACAGAGCTGAAAGGACACCTCTGAGACTAGAACTTCAGGTTGCCTGTTTTTCTTCTACCCATAAGCTCCCCAAGAAAGAGTTATCCTTGTCCAATCAATAACCCCAGACCTCATATAATCCCAGGTAGAGACATTATTTAAATGCTCAAGTAAATAGGACCCTCAGCTCCAGGCCTTTCCCACTCTCTTCTGGCTTCTGTTGGCCCACCAGCCCACAGATCCTGCCTAGCCCACACAGACACCACCCTACATGCTAACTCAGGCATGCAATGCAAGCTCAGAGGTGGGCCCAACCAATAGGATACCCTGTCACCTGTACTAACCACAAATTGTCAAAAGTGCTCATCATGCTAGATGGGAAGAGTAGATGGGAAGCCAGTTGGGCTCCCAGCTAAGGAGAAACTGGAGTCATTTGCTGACAGAGGAGCTGCTAAGGGCAGTGAGTCCCAGGGGCACAGCAGGGCCAATGGAAGGGAAGAAGAAAGCCTGGTGTCAGTTGGCATCTCAGGGACCAGAAATCAGCCAGGCTCTGGGTCCTATGGACCCAGATCTCTGGCTCTGTTTCTTCCTCTGTGAAAAGGATGAAGGATCTTTTAGGTAAGATCATTATAGAGATAAAACGCATAAAACATTCAGTACAGGGCCAGGCTATATATGACCAGCCATATCACTATATAATGTACACATTTGGACCACAAAAATGAATTTGTCTTGTACATTATAAGCTACACAACTGATTGAGAGGTAATGTCCTTGGATGGTGAAGATATGAAGTACAGTGTGATTTGCTTTTTTAAAAAATGTTATCAGAAAAGTGTTTATTGAAAAAAAAAATTAGCTAGGAGTGGTGGTATGTAGCTGTAATCCCGGTACTATGTGAGGTTGAGGCGAGAGGATCAAAAGTTTGAGTACAACCTGGGAAACCTGACTTACAGGGACCCTATCTGCAAATAAAAATAAAAAAGAGACTTAGGATACAGCTCAGTGTGAGTAAACAGGGTTCAATCCTCAGTAACACACACACACACACACACACACACACACACACAGGGGGGAGAGAGAGAGAGAGAGAGAGAGAGAGAGA
>NW_004524586.1:28013816-28020043 GCF_000260255.1 Octodon degus | reverse complement strand
GAGAGAGAGAGAGAGAGAGAAGAAGAAGAAGAAGAAGAAGAAGAAGAAGAAGAAGAAGAAGAAGAAGAAGAAGAAGAAGAAGAAGAAGAAGAAGAAAAAGAAGAAGAAAGAAGAAAGAAGAAAGAAGAAAGAAGAAGAAGAAGAAGAAGAAGAAGAAGAAGAAGAAGAAGAAGAAGAAGAAGAAGAAGAAGAAACAACTAGTTTGAACCTTAGATTTTACATAGAAAGCTTCCCCCAAAAAACTACTTCGGATGTTATAACATACCAGCATCATTTCATCTATAAACAGAATATGACAAAATTAACAAGACCAAGACTGAGACCCGCTATTAAAAATTTACACTTGCCTAAGCATGTGTCACACTCCTTGACCTCTGCCCTTGAGTGCATTTGAAAACAGTCCAACCTCAGAGCCAAAGCCCAGTGGTCACTGAATACCGCCTTTCCCCCAGCTTTCCCACCCCATCTGGTGTAAGTCAGCTTCCCCACAAACATTCCAAAAGACACTTCACATATACAACATGTGTTGCCGCAGGACTCTTCCAAGGCAAGAACTCTGGGGCCACAGGAAATTATTTCTTCAAATATCACCATCTCTCAAGCCTGCAATGTAAACTTTAGAAATGTCTGCGCAGGTGACGGAGGGTTATCCAAATATTTTTCAGAAATGCTTCCACCAGCAGCAGGATCTGGGCTTACTTCTCAGGAGCCTCAGAAACGCTCAGGCCCTGGACCTGCAGAGGTCCTGCTTCCCAGTAAGGACGCTCCAGAAGCCACATCTACGAAGGATGGTAGACAGGAGAAGCAAAGCAGGCACATGGCCAGGAGTGCGTCCACCATGGCTGAAAGGCTTCATGCAGCAGGGGACGGCTTCCTCCCTGTTCTCTAGCTCCTGGCCTGCGCCTGCTCACTGCAGTAGGTGCTCAGTGAGTGTCTGTGAAGAGAAGAATCAATGGTCCAGTGTGTAATGAATGGAGGAAAACCAGGGCTTCAAGAAACTGTCTCTTATTTGAAGTCATACAGTTAGTGACAGAGCTCCAGGCGAGCTCCAGCCCCTGCCTTCTGGCTTAGCTTGCTCCTTTTCCTTGTCCTCCCCTGCAAAGTACCAAGTGGGAGAGGGCTCATGGGTGCTCACATGGTTACCCAAGGGCATATGACGAAGGAAGACTCTCACCCACAGCAGTCTGATCTCGGGTCTACCCTGCTTCCATCAGGGAGCCTGTGCAGGCTGCATCCCCAATGTCCAGCCCAGCACCTGGCACGTGGCGGGGCATGAAGATCATGTTGAATAAATTAAATGATCCAATTAGTAGACTGAACAATGGCTTTCAGAGCACCTTCACATCTCCTCTGGCTTGAATCACATCACAGTACTGGGAAGAAAGCCTCACTATCCCCAACTTCTTTAAGATGAGAAAACTGAAGGCCTCCAGAGGCCACAGACAGCCTTGCCCAGAGGTTGGATTTCCAAAAAGCTGCTATAAGCCATTTGTTTCACTCAAACCTTGTGCTTTTTTGTGTGTGTGTGTTTTTGTTTTTTGGGTTTTTTGGTTTTTTTTTTTTTTTTTTTTTTGGGGGGGGGAAGGGTCTACAGGGTATTCAGAGTCTCACTACTAGATCAGACTCACAGTGATCCACCTATTTACAGCCTCCCAAGAGCAGGAATTACAGGTGTGCAACACCACGCCCCGTCTTATGTGCCATCTCAGCATGCCCCAGGGGCAGGGCTGGCACAGCAGGCCTGGGGATCAAACTCCTGGCCCCTGTGCCTGCTTGCAGGTACTTTAATTCGCTGGGCTCTTTGGCCAGCCCCAAACCTTGTGCTTTATTTAAAAGTTTCATGTACATTTTACATTCCGTTCCACTGTTTCCTAAACAAAACTAGTATCTTAAGATTTCTAATAAATGCTTTATTATAGAAAATTAGAATTATTCAAAAAAAATACAGGGAGCACTACAGTAAACCCCCAGGACACCCATAACACAAATTCCTTCATTTAAAAAAATCAATTCTAAGTAAAATTGACTCTTCTAGGAAGAAACCACGGTAGTTGTCATTTACACTACACATGTAAATAGGCTTGTTGAATTGTTATAGCCCTCTGTCTAGCAAGCACACAACTCTATTGGCTTCTACTTCAGAGGATGATTTGGAAGTCAATGAGGTCAGCTCCTTTCACTAGAGCCACAAGGCTCAAGAGCCAGGAGACACCCAGCGCTGGGCTGCCAGCCACTTCGTGGTCCCTCAAAGAGCCCCGAAGGCTGTAAAACCAGTCAAAATAAAATTTAAAGAAAAAAAAATGGTTTCCATCTGCTTTCAATTAGTCCAAAGTTTACAAGAAAGTCCCATAATTTCCAGAGGCACCCTATTCCTGATCTGAAAGACAAACGGTCACCCACTTATCCTCCCTGTCCAGGATTCTCATTCATTCTGTGCTCCATCAGACACCTGCAGGGCCCCTCACTGTGCTAAAACACAAAGTTTAAGCAGACATGGAGCAGCTCTGGAGGAGCCTTCAGCCTGGTGAGGAGGAGAAAAGCAGACAGGTAGAGCCAAAAGTCTAGAAAAACACCGTCATGACATTTACAAGGAAATTGCTGGAAACTTACTTTACCCTCTGTCCCTTTCACCAGGAAGCAAAGGCAGGAGGCAGGGAACAAAGTAGGTAAGGATACAGGTTAAAGAATTAGATTATATTTGGATTTAGGTCCCAGTGCCATCTCTTCTCTGCCACGCATCGCTGAATCAACCGCCTCTGACTCATTGGTAAAGAAGGTTGATAAAGCTCCCAGAATCTGAAGCTGTAGAAGCATCACATTATGTAATGCTTACCCCAGTTTCTGCAACAAAGGGAGCCTTCCCTCAGTGCTGGTCATCATAATTGGTGTTACCCACAACTGGCTTTCAGTAATTAGTCCCTGCTTGACTGAACAGAGCTGAAGGACTGTAACAGTGTACATATTTGCCAGCCCGCTGTGGTGGTTTTGAGGTTTTAACATTGTTCTGGTTCTGTTTGATAGAGTTTATGTTTTGTCGGGCTAAGGACAGATCCCAGACTCTCACATACGTGAGGCAAACACTCTGCTGCTGACTTATGTTCCGGACCCCTAAGATGCTTTTCTTAATCAACTTCTCAGCAAGTCTGCAAATTTGTAAAACAAATAAAATAAAGGATTAAATTTCTCAAAACAGGTTAATAGGACAATTACAATAATTAATACATTGCATATTGTCTTCTTAGTAGTTAATCATAATATAAGATGCAGACATGATATCTTGTTTAAATACTATTAGTTCAAAACTTTCCTATTAACCTGTTTTGAAACTGTCTCATTGCTATTTCTTTCTCAATAAAATTAATTTAAAAAGAAGGGGATAAAAAGGAAAAGTAAACTTATAAATGTCTGCCAGATATCATTTGTATTGTAAGTGATTCTCAAAAAATTGTAACTTATACGTGTACAAATAAAGATTTTTGCCTGTGGTAATAAAATAGATAAATAAACTTCTCAACCTTCCTGCTCAGCTGGCCAAGGGACATCGACCACGTGTGAGAAGCATCTGGTGGCCCGTGCAACTAGGACAAAGACACCCTGTTGTTCTCAGCCCTGGCACTTTGGCACCCTGGCATAGCAGCGTGCATTCCATGACTCTGCGGGGCAAACCCTGGGCAGTGAGCTGGGGTGACTGGAGGGAGAGCTGCAGCCTCGGGCAAGCACAGGGCCCATCTAGCCTCTCCTCAGGGCCTCCTTCGGTGGGAGGTCCACTTCACTAACTCAGTAATCACCATGAGCAGTAGTGATGAAAGAGAAAAACTGTACCAGAGAAACTGTTCTTTTTAAAACTTTGTTCTTTTCAAAACCACCTAGCTCTCTCACTGCCTCATGCCTTCTGACTTTCTTGACCCTCGTAACCAGAAGAGCATAGCCAAACATGATGTCTGATGGCAACGTTCCATGACCATTAATCTGGTCTTATAACTGATTATCTCACCCTGCTAGCTAATCAGAAGAACTGCTAGGCTTTTCTTTCTTGCCTCGGGACCTCCTGCTAAAGCACCATATATAAGCCCTAGACCATCAGAAAGCGAGGACTGATTATTTTAGGAATGATCCCAATCAGTGCTCATCAATGTAAAATAAATTGGCCTCTAATCCTGGGTGCAGTTTTGGTGTTTCTATTTGCCATAGCAGAGAGCAGGCATGAGACCTCGTCTCAGACCCCTGCCTCCAAGACCAGACCCTAACAAGATATTCACTGTACAGCCTTGGACAGGTCACCTGGGTGACCCGGGGCTCATGGATGTCCCAGCTTCTCAGTTACAACAAAGATAAAAGTTCTGCTTATTCTTCTTGCCTCATCCTGCCTGTCATAGACCAAGGGGGAAAATCTCAGCTTTGCCACTGCTTAGTTTATGATCTTAATAAGTTCAGCCCTTATATTCCTCACCTGTGAGTTGAATTGAATAAGGCTGTTGTGAAGGTTAAGTAAAGTCATATTTGCAGAATGGCTTAGAGTCTGGCACATAAATGTTCCACGATAAAAAATGGATGCTCCATGGTACAGAAAACCCCGTCACTGAGCTTAAGGCTAACACAGTATTAATAAGCGTTTCCCTGATGTGTTTGCTCATTTTACACTGGGCACTAGGCTAACCACTTGGCTACTCACCATCCCAGAGAGTATGCCTCATGCACCGTAGTCGTGCTGAGCACCGTGGTAGCCTCCCCTGCCCTGTCTCACCCTCAGCCACGTAATGGCTCCAAACAACTCCACCAACGGCCTTCCCAAGCAGGCCCGTGGTAGGAGAAGACAGAAGGGCCTAGGCTTCTCCCCTAGCCAGCCTGGAAGGCCTCACCTATGAAAAGCAAGGAATGCACTGCTCACCATGATGCCGGACAGTGCTAGATTTGAACACACATAGGGGCTCAATAAGGTAAAGTTATGTTATCTCTAAAACATGTTTGTTATTTTCTCTATTTCTCATTTTGTTTAGTGTCCAAATAAAGTTCTAAAGTTGGATCAAGAGAAGAACTAAGAGGGGCCACTAAGATAGCTCAGCAGACTAAACCGTCTGCTTAGGCAAGCTTAGGCAAGTGCAGGTACGGTAGTTCAATCCCTGGCACCATATGCTGCACCAGCCCTGACCCCCAGGATGGGCTGGGCCAGCGACCGAGTCTGAGCATGGTGGTGCATGCCTGTAATCCCAGCACTGGGGACGATGAAAGCAGGGGTACCACTATGAGTCCGAGCTGGGTAGTGAGACCCCATAACGACCGAATACATACAGACAGACAGACAGACAGAGACAGAGACAGAGAGACTAAGAAATCAAAATAGTGAAGTGTAAATATATTAAGTTTCAGGTTTTTAGAAGCTATGAAAATTGAGGCTAAGAAGGAAAATGGATGAGAAAGGAGACTGTGTCATGTGATCTAAGAGGGATTTGTGTGTGTGTGTTTGTGTGGACATGTGTCTCAAAGCCCAGGAGCTAAAAACTAAACAGTTATGAGGAAATATTCCCAAGAAGAAAACAGTTAAACAGCATATTAAAAAAAAAAATCAACCTGAGGCCGGGAAGATAGCTCAGTAGAATAAGTGCTTGCCTGGTAAGCACAGGGCCTGAGTTCAATACTGGTTCCACCGGAAAAAAAAAAAAAAATCAACCACTTAAGTCACTTACAAAATTAAAATTTATTAAACACAGAGTACATTTTAAATAATAAAGTAAAACTTCTAATGAGATCATGTGAAACTCTATACTTTTATACATACACAGATAATGCCATCATAAACTATTTAGTTTCTTGCTCTGGAAGATCAAATGGTAACATTTTGAACACTTTGGCCAGTTATTCCTTCTCTTAGATATTTACTCTTTGTCAAAAGAAAACAACTAAGTAACATAAAACACAGGGAAGACAACTAAATACAGTTACAAATGAAAAGGCGAAGGCAGAATAGTGAGGGAATGTCATGTGCACTGTACTATTAAGTGGGAAAGTGCAGAGAATGCATATGTGTATAATGTTGACAGTCGCTTACAGTATGCATGTGTAGGGACAGACACCAGCCTGCAGGAAAATCAGATCGTTTTGCTAAAATGGTAAGACAATAAGGGGGGGCAATGATCCAGAGAATATTCAGAAGATTCTTTAATCTAGCAGTTAATTGGAAAGATTCTCACCCTGACTAACTATATATACTGATACCTGTGAACTAAGCT
>NW_004524586.1:27991107-28012766 GCF_000260255.1 Octodon degus | reverse complement strand
AGTGGTTAGGATAGATATATAGTTGCATTCTCTTAATGAATAGAATGATTTGTTCTAATGGTGTTTGTAAATAGGATCACAAGTCCGCATCTTGTACAGCGATTAACCACTAAGAAGAATATATGCAGTGTATCATTTGTTGAAACTGTACTTCCGATTTGATTTGAAACTGTCTCATTGCTATCTGTTTATCAATAAAACTTTGAAAAAAAAAGACAATAAGGGGGCTTTTGTCTTGTCCAAGCTTCCTTTAAGGCTTTATCATTGCTTTTGTGCCTCCCTCTCTTCCTAAATTTTGTCCAGAAATCAAAGCCGTTCTCAAAACAAACTAGCCACTGTGCGCTTGAAGTCAGCCGCAAACAAGCTCCCGCGAATCCTTGTGATCAGCGCCAGCACGGGGGTCACGCTAGGGGCTGCTGAGGGCTGGGCCAAGGAATTTCCCATTTGAACATGAAATGTCAGTCCCCACAAAGGACCTTCTGAGGCTCCAAGAGTGAGCTCAGCACAGCTGCCCTTCCCGAGCGAGCGTGCTTGCTGGAAGGCCTGCGCACGCACCCTCAGGCCCCACCCACGGAGGCCAGGCCCACTCAGCTCTCAGCCTGGTCTCGAACTGCATTCTCTGATAAATGCTCCAACTTGCTGGCCATTTCAAGGGGTTCACAGGTCCAGTGGTGGGAGTTCACTTGACCATTCACGGATTTGTATGCTAGAAGCAGCACATGCTTGGGACCTATTATGTCCCAGGCCTTGAGGATAAATGCGAGGGCAAGAAAACAGGGTCCCTTCCCGGAAGGAGATTGGAGTCTCCAGGGAGAGACAAAAACCAAGAAAATACAGCTTCGGAGGGATCAAGGTTGGGCTAGTGCAGAGGGAAAGCTGCGCCAGTAGCAAAAGCTAACGCCTCCTGCGCCCTGACAAGGTGTTAGGACCTCTCCACAGAGCAGGTAACTCATGTAGATCAGGCTTAATCTCACAGTGACCCTCGGGATGGGTCAGAGTGCTGCTCTCACGGTACAGACGAGGACACTGAGCTCGGAAATGTTCAGTACCTTCTTCAAGATTGGTAGCCAAGTCTGGGGCGCTGACCAACATCGTCCACTCCAGTGCTCAGAGTGGGAACCGGGGAGCCTCTGTTACAGTAAGGCCTGGGGGGAAGGGAGCCCACAAGTGGGAGGAGACCCTTCAAGACTCTTGGATTTTCCATATGATATGACCTGGATATGGTTTGCCCCTCCAAAAAACTCAGTGTTGAAATGTGATCTCTATCTTGAGGTATGAAGAAGACAGAAACCATCTGTGGTGCTTAGAGGCAGGGCCTTGGGGAGGTGAGTGCTACTAGGCAATAGGCAAGGTCATGGCACGGGCCCTGGGAGTGAATCCTGCCAGCTTTCTAAGAAGAACGCAGCCAAAACGCAGACATTACCTGCCTGTATGTTACCAGAGGACGCCCCTGCACCACCTCAAAACTTTGCCAGCAAGCAGGCCATTCCCTGATATGACCCCTGCCTCTCTCTCTCTCTCTCTCTGTGTGTGTCTCTGTCTCTCTCTCGTCTCTGTCTCTGTCTCTCTGTCTGTCTCTCTGTGTCTGTCTGTCTGTCTGTCTGTCTGTCTGTCTGTCTGTCTTTTTGAGATAGGGTCTTGTTATGCAGTTCAGGCTGGCCTTGAGCTCACTTTACAGTCCAGGCTGGTCTCAAACTTGCAATAACCATGCTGCCTCAGTCTCACTCCCAAGTTCTGGGATTACAAGTCTGCACCTCATGCTCAACATTCTCTTTTCTTAATAATGTACTCAGCCTGTGATGCTGCCCTATTAGCAACAGAGAAAGACTAAACATGGAAGTCAGCACGCTGGTGTCCTAGATCATACCTGAATCCCACGAGCAGGTTAACACCGCAACTCACCAGATAGAAGCAGCCCTTGAATAGCTGGGTCCCCAAGGCCTACATGACAAGGCTGAGGATCAGGCCCCGGGCACTAGGAATTGCTCACCTAGGGCCACACGGAGGACACCTGTGTAGGCAGCTCTGCCCATCTCCCTGCTCTTCCTCCAGACCCCCCTTCCTTCACAGGAAAGATGGCAACATGCTAGCTTCATCAGGTAGGATGGAAGGGCGGCAGTTCAGGTCAGGGGTAAGAGTGCCTGCCTGGGCTTGATTTCTTGTTGCATAACCGAAGGCACAATGTACATGTCAGTTTTTCAGTCTATAAACTAGGGAAAGTAGCTATATTTACTTTATAGGGATGAATATAAAGATTATACCAGTTAGTATAAGTGCATGGAAAGTCGCAGCCACAGAGCAAGGGCCAATACATGTCACCTCCTACTGATTTTAGACCGAACTTGAGACAGGCTCATCTTTCATGAGGATGAATGAAATTGGGGCTCTTTCAGCAAGGAATAAGAAAGGATGGAGGCTGAGTGAGCTAGGGTGGCTTTGACAGCACTAATAGTTTGTTTTCAGGGTGAAAAGCATTTCCCGAGGCAGATATTTGTGGCTTACACCACCTCATAGTTCTTAGGCTACAGTAGCACTGGTTCCTGCTCCAAAGCATCACCTTTTCTCATGAGCAACCACCCATCTCCAGCTTTTCTCATGATTCTGTGAACTGCCCATGTCCTTCTAGCACTTTCTCTTAGTTTCAATATCCAGATCCTATCTCTATCGCTTGTAGCCAAAGAACTCACAGCAGCCCATCAGACTCAAGGGTGCTCGGAGCTGCAGGCCCACTCTGCTGGGCTGGTAGCAGCCTGGGGCAGGACACAGGAGAGCAGAACCTGGAGTCCAGAGTCCCAGTGTGGATTTTCAGCAATCATCTCACTGGATATGTGACCTTGAAGAACTCACTCAACAGCTCTGATCAATCATTCCCTGGGATCTCCTTATCCCCAGCAGGGACTGGCAGAAAGCACATCCAACACTAGAAATCTCACTGCAGTTACAGCTCCTAAAAATAAACCCCAACTCATAAGTCACTATCAACTTGCTCAGTGGAATTACCAAACTCTAGATCACATCACTGCATGCATCTGGGACACCCCAAAGTTAGGACTTTTCTCTGCACACCTGAGGCCACTTCTGGTGGCTCTGCTGCTGTGATCACGCCACAGAAGGAATATATTAAATTATACCATAAATGCTACGGGTACCGCTTGGATTACCATGAGAAAAAAAAGAAGGAAAATCAAGAGGCTCATGCATGTTCAAAGAAGGAAAAAAAAAGATTGGCTTAAAGGCTAAGCTCTACTACAACTAGTGCCATGTGGAGAAAAATACAAATGAAGAAGACTATCAAGATGCATAAAAAGAGAAACACCAAACACAAGAAAGATGAAAAGACTCCACAAGGAGCAGTACCTGCCTACCTGCTGGACAGAGAAGGACAGTCTCGAGCAAAAGTACTTTCTAACATGACTAAACAAAAATGAAAAGAAAAGGCAGGAAAATGGGAAGTTCCTCTGCCCCAAGTTCATGCCCAAGGAGAAGCAGAAGTATTAAAAATTATTCAAAGGGGCCAGCCAAATAGCTCAGCAGATTAAAGTGCCTGCAAGCAGATGCAGGGGCTGGGGCTTCGATCCCCAGGCCTGCCATGCCAGTCCCGCCACTAGGGCACACTGAGAAGGCAACTGAGACTGGGCATGGTGGCGCGCGCCTAGAATCTCAGCTCTTGGGAGGCTGTAAACAGACGGATCACTACGAGTCTGATCTAGTAGTGAGACCCTGAACACCCTATAGACCTTTCCCTAAAAAATACAAAATAATAATAATAATAATAATAATAATAATAATTTAAAAATAAAATAAAATAAAAGTCACTCAAACTGGAAAGAGAAAAAAGAAGGCATGGAAGAGGATGGTTACTAAAGTCTGCTTTGTTGGAGATGGCTTTACAAAAAAACCACCTAAATATGAAAGATTCATTAGGCTAAAGGGCTTACACTTTAAGAAGGCCCATGTAGCACAACCTAAACTGAAAGCCACCTTTTGCCTGCCAATACTTGGTATGAAAAAGAATCCTTCATCACCACGGTATACAGCTTTGAGTGTTATTACCAAAGGAAGTGACTGAAGTCAGTGTGAGCGAGTTGGGCCTCGTGACACAAGGAGGCAAGGTTATTTTAGGGTAAATATGCCCGGACAACCAACAAACCTGAAAATGATGGACGCATCAATGCAGTCTTACTAGTTTGACAGATGTTCCATACAATAACTTCTTACATTTATTGAAGACTATAGATCAATCAGGAAAACCGTAACTTGAATACTGCTGAACAACTCCCATGACTACATTCATCAAGAAAACTATTTATTAAACTGTAAAAACATTAAAAGGGCCCAGTCTTACAAAAAAATAAAAATAAATCACATCACCTCTGTACACTTGAGTTTTCTTATTTGAAACAAATATACTGACAGCATCACAGGGTTGTTTGAGTACACACTTAATCTGTGAAAGTATTTTCTAGTCGATCAGTGCTACAAAATGCAAGAAATTAACAGCCTCGGTATCTGCTGCAAACAGTGGCTTACTTATTCACATAATAATTGTGTAAATGATATTAAATGATAAATGTGTGCAGTCTTCTCTCTTCCTGCTCCTAAAAGGATGCTCATGTGTCATGCTTCGTGCTTGACTTCCATGATATTAGTGGAGACAAGGTAGAAAGCACACGCAAGCATGCTGTTGTGGTTCAGATGTAGAACAAGCAGAGGTGGGGCTTTCGGAAGCTGACTGGATCAAGGGCTTGCTGTACTCGTCTGTGGATTAATCCTATTGAGGTCATCTCTAAACGTGCTATTAGGCATTGGGCCGCTGGGCGTCTGACCTGGAAAGGTCTGACTACCTCCGCGGGTCTCCACTTTCTCTCTGCTCCCTGACTGCTAGGACATATGCAACGTTTCTCCACCAGATCCCTACACCACATCATTTCTGTGCTGGAGCCTGCCCACCATGGACTGAGACTACTGAAACTGTGAGCCTCTTTTAAGTGGTGGGTGTCAGGTATCTTATTCCAGCAAGAAAAATGTAACTAAAATACATGTACAATCAGAAAAGCCGGGGGCTGGTGGCTATACATGAGAAAAGGAATGGTAGCTCTTATGGGTGAAAATTTTAAATTAACAAATGTTTAAAAACAATCAAAAAAGCAATGGTGAGAAGCAAAGAAGAACAACACTTAAGAAAATCTGCAAATTTCAGAAGAGAAATGTTGCAGAGCGCTACATGAATATAAGCTAGAAGGATGGGCCAGAATAAGAAACAAAGGACTTTTGTGAAATTTTACTGGATAGTCACCCTTGGTATTTTCTTGAGAAACTACAGAAAAGTTAATCTGCTCTCAACTATTTTGGGATGTACTGATGCTTATTGAATGCAACATTGTGCTAAACTGGCTTGAACCGCAGCCAGGATTTTTATGGGTTATATACAAATATTCACTGAGCTCCTCCTACAGGCTAGGCACTGTGCTAGACTCTGAATACCCACAGCCCGTTCAACTGTGAGCTCAACTTGAGTCCAGGTAGCTGGTGGGGTAGAGGAAGCACCTCGGCCTCCTTCACCACCTCACTGTCCCATCCTGAAGGCTGCCAGGCCCTCTTCGGGTACTCACGTTCACATCCTTGGATCAGGCCCCAGATCTGTCTGTCAGTTGGTCTCCCTGGCACTAGTCCTAAACCCTCACCCCAACCCATTTTCTACACTGCTGCCAAAATGTTTCTTAATAAGATGCAAACTGAATCATGGCCTGTTCCTTTTCTGAATCTTGGACTTCCTGCTCAGCCCCTACTGGATGAGTCATAGGACCCATGCTCTTAGCATCTGGTTTGGCCTAACCCAGGACCTCTCCTCCTCACAGCCTCTGCATCTCAAAGGCCCACATTTTCATACATACTGCAAATCAACTCCTAACCACAGCCTCCTTTTCACCTTTAAAATTCCTCTTGTTCCTTCACACCTCGGCTGAACATCCCTGGTTCCCTGCAGGAAGCCTTCCCTGGGAATCATTGGCCCCTGCCCCTACCTTGGCCAGAGCTGATCCTCTCCTGTCTAGGTCCTTTCTCCCTTTCTGTTCAGCAGTGACTTCTGCATGTCTGTCTCCAACACTCACCTGCCATCGCAGAGACAGAAGCGGCATCACAGTCACCTCTAACACAGCTCCAGGCCTGTGCAGAAGCACAGAGAACGTGGTTGATGAGGACGGCTGTCAGGAGAGACAGATCCATCCTGTTGGAGGGAGGGGTACTTCCAACTCAGTATTTCATGTGAACTCACGTCTGGTGGAAACTTGCTACTTCTCAATGGACCTATTTGATTTTCCTATTTCATGGCACATGGGCACCAGGAGAAGAACAGTAACCTTGCAGCTAATATTTTATTTTATTTTATTTTTTAAATATGGAATGCTTTACGAATTTGCGTGTCATCCTTGCACAGGGGCCATGCTAATCATTCCAGTTTTAGTACATGTGTTGCCCAAGCAAGCACTTAGCTAATATTTTAAAATAAAATATTTTCCAATGACCCACCAGTAAAACATGATCATTTTCAAATAACAAAAAATAGCAACAGGGCCAACGAGATAGCTCAGTGGACTAAAGCACCTGCTTAGGCGAGCTTAGGCAAGCACAGGTACCATGGTTTGATCCTGGGTACCACATGCTGTGCCAGACCCACCCCCAGGGTGGGCTGAGCCAGTCCAAAAAAAAAAAAAAAAAAAAAAAGATAGCAACAAGGATCAGGGAGATAGCTCAGCAGCAGAAACGCCTGCATGGCAAGTGCAAGGACCCAAGTTCAATCCCCAGTACTGAAAAACCAAAAGTAACAAAAGTAAAGAAGAAACTAGAATCTCTGTGAAGATACCACCCACAGATACTAGTGTGGCGTCGGATAACAATCTCTGCAGACCTCTTTCCTATGCATATATTACACCTGCCTGTGCAGTGTGCTACGCTGCAGTCCCTCCATGCCATATGGCCTCAGCTTCTAAGAATTAGGTTAGAGCTGGCTACCTTCTACCAGGGGCCTTGGGCCCGGGCAAAGCCATAGATGGCCCAAGTCCCAAATTGGGGCCATCCGCAGGAAGACACAAAGGGGTCATTTTTCTTTCTCTTTGTACAAAATGTGCTCCAGACCAGGAGTTTTTCTGGGTTAAGAGATTCAGCTCAGTAGGAAAAGGTCATCTGCAGTTTTCTAAGAAAGTCAGCTTATTTTTGTCCGAAATAACCATGAACTATGAAAGTCACTGGTTGGAAGCTAGGGAAACAGCAGGCTTTTGTGAAGAAAGCAAAAGCACTGGTAAGATCTCAGCACTGAGGGGACCCACTGAGTCACCAATGAGGCAATGGTAGGAACTGCCCAGCACCGGGCTGAGTCCCACAGGACCACCGGTGGGCCTCTGTCATGCTGAAGTCCTTTATAATTGACTTTGGGGAATGCCACCTAGTGCCCTATGGAAGCAATACCTGGATGTGAACGTATTCTTTGATCCAGCAGTCCCACATTCAGGAATCAATATACCAATATGAATGAGAATGCAAAAGGTTGTTATCACACAATGATGTGTAACTACAAAACATTGGAACCACACAAATGGTTACTCAGAGATAAGCTGAACACAAGCTATGGTACATCCATTCAACAAAACCCTGTGTATCCACAGGAATGAGTGAAGAAAACTCCTATGAACTGATGTGGGAGATTTTCCTGGATATGTAATATTATATAAAGAAGCGAAGTACAAAAGAAGACACAGAGTGTAGTCTACATTTGGTCACCCTACCTGGAAGGAATGCGTTTGCTGGCTTGGAGAGGAGCCAAAATACATTCCCGGGTGACATGACTACCCTCAGTCCTCCCAAGCTTCTTGGGATGTGCTATCAGGCCTCTCAGCACATGGTCTATAAGAGAGGAAGGAACAAGTCTGCCCCAGCCCCCGGGCCCTCCCCTGACTGCCTGAGTCTCTTCTTGAGGGTATTCAGAAGAAAGCCCTTTGCTCCCTTAGTGGTTTAAATGCCTAGAAATGACATAAAAAATTAACACAGATTGTCATTTCCTCCCCACCATTCAGCCAACTTGGCCTGGCTCATGGGAGTCCCATTCTTTTAATCATGTTTCTACTCAAAACCACTCTTGCTAGATGCAAGAAACACAGCTCACATATGTTTGGTTTAAAACGTCTCTCATCTGTTCTGGCCTCAAAATTTAATAAGCTACTGGTTTTGTAGACAGACTTCCTTTAAATGAAATGCCAGGGATTTACAAAGAAAAAGCTAACACTGACACACACACACAGGACCCCTGGGAACTTCTGGGTGTGTCTACCAGTCATCCCCAGAAAGATCCATCAGGCTGACAGTCTGCTGAGGGCATGGAAGGCAGAGGGCTGCAGCCCTCCTGGCGCCTGCTGTGTCTGCCCCTGCTCCTGACCCTAGATGAAAAGGTGGGGAATAAGGGCTGGAGGCCCTGTAAGAGAATGGAGGGGCATTTTCCCTCCAAGTCAATCAGCAGAGAGGAACACCATAGAGTACACTCATCAGACCTGCTAGAACCAGGCTGCCCTGCTCTGGCTGAGCACCTCCATGGCAGGACAGAGAGGAAACAACGTGCCTTCCTCGCTTCTCTGAGCTGCTGAATGAAGGGTCAGCCCCAAAGCTGGTGCAGCTCCCAGCAGGCCAGGGCAGCCTAGATGGGCCACAGTGGTTGCAGCACTGCACCTGTCTGCAGAAACCTACGACGAGAGGAGAGGCTGCTAGTGAGCACGGCACCATTACCAGTGAGTTAGGTGACCATAGAGAAGCAAGTTGGGCTGGGAGATAGCTCAGTCGAATAAGTGCTTGCCTGGCAAGTGCAAGGGCCTGAGTTTAATCCCCGGTTCTACAAAAAACCGGTTGGCTCAGAAATCCCCGCCCATCAAGGGCTTTAACCTAAATCTCAGGCAGGAGACTGCCTCTGCCCGGCATGTGGCATCCCTGTCCCGGACCCCAGGCTGTTCCCTGCAGATCTTGCTCTTCCCCCAACCCTCCAGGCCTGGTTCCAGCTGGGGCTGATGAAGAACAGCCCAGCTATAGGTTCTTCCCCTCAGGCTTTGTAGGGGTCCCTCTTGGTTCGCAAGTCCTCAATCCTGCCTTCTTCCAAAAGAGAATAATTACCTCTTTTAAACTCTGGTATCCCCCAATCTCATAAAAGCAACCCATCAGAAAGGCCTGACAGTCCCTGAAAAGTTAAACATAAAATGAACCAGTAACCCTGCAGCTCCACTCCTACGTATGCATCCAAAGAACTGAAAACCTGAGATGGCCAAATAGCTCAGCGGATTAAAACACCTGCTTAGGCAGACCCAGGGGCTGGGAGTTCAATCCCCTGGCCTGCCATGCCAGTCCAGCCCCTGGAGCGCACTGACATGGCGGTGGTGACTGAGACAGGGCATGGTGGTACGTGCCAGTAATCCCAGCACTTGGGAGGCTGTAAACAGGAGGATCACCACAAGTCCGATCTATGCAGTGAGACCCTGTACACCCTGTCCTAAATACAAGAAAAAAAGAAAAAGGAAAAAAACCCTGAAAATTTGACTTTCACAATAATATGTAGTTCACGGCAGTGTTGCTTATACTAGCCCAAAGGTGCACACAGCCCAACGCCCACCACAGATAAATGGATAAATACAATGTGCTCTGTCCATACAAGACAATGCCACAGAGAAAGGAATAAAGATGTCATACGTGTTGCAACACAAAGAAATAAACCTTGAAAGTAGTACATCCTGTATGGTCCAATTTCTATTAAATGTCAAAGTGAGGCAAAGCCACAGAGCTAGGGGGTGGGGTGAGGAATTGGAGGGAAGAGACACCAACTTTTTCTTTGGGATGGGGGAAATATTTTCAGATTATACAGCGGTGATGGTTGTGGAGCAGAGTACACATACTGGAATCCCACCTAATTATACACTTGAATATGGCGAATTTTGTTATGTAAATTATGTTTCAGTATTTTGAAAAGCAGCTTGCTGGAGTCACCATGACTCGGAGCCCTGCACGGCTCCCCACTCCAGGGCAAGCATGAGCCACCTTTGAACCCATCGCTCTGCTTCCTCGGACTCCAGTGCTGCTCCACTGCCCTCTCTGTCCCTCAGGATACACGATCCTGCCTGCGTTGGCTGACCTGTGAGACTGCACTTGGCCATTCTGCCCAGCCCCACATGTTCCTGCTCTGTGGGAACAGACACGCAGGCCAGGCTTGGGGACATGGGTGACAACCAGCACCGAGCACCATGACATAAAAATCAGACTATTGGGGGGTGGTGAATGAAGGCAGGAGACAGGAAAAGGAATGTTGCGGGACTGTCTTGCTACAAGGTTGTGTATGGTTAGATTTCTGGACTTATGTGTAAATATAAGAATTATATAACTCTTTATGCCTATTTTTAAAATATATTTTAATTTTTTAAATGTTTTTTCTTTATATTCTGTAAGGACTTAAAATTTAACATATCAATACTTGATGAAAAATACCTATTCCATGTTATGCCTAAGATGTTTGATATTCAGACAGATAGTGAGGTTAAGCTTAACAGCCTAGGTTGTATGGTAATAACAATAAGCTTCTCTTCTGGAGGGTTAACAACCTAAGTTTGCAGACCAAAATTAGAGAAAAAGGAGGGCTGCCAGGAAAGCCAACATTTTGGCCCTAGCCTTCCAGGGTCAATTAAGGCTCAGGACAAATGAGAACTTGTACTGTAACATCATGTAACTCAATAGTGTCCCAAATTTTCTGATCAAGGAGATTATGGGGCCAAAGAGGAAAGTGAGCAATGATGTAGAGTGTGCCTAAGGAGAGTCACATGGAGAGAAAACATTCTCTCAGGCTTTCACAGAGAGCACACTGGTCAAGCAATGGCTGTGGCTCATCCACATAACTGACACTGACAAAGGTTCTACAATCTGAGGTACAGGATCTCAGGATAAACCCTGAGGGGATTTCACTGACCTTAACAGATCCAAAAGCTACAACTTTTATTGCATAGGTCTTGCTTTATCTTGGTCTTAACCATCCAGCAGAAAAATATAAAAATGAAGTATAAGGAGTAAAGTCATGGTGTTATGTTGAGCTGTAGGGGACTCAGGTCAACAATTCCTGACATTGCCAGTCAGGCGGAAGACCCAATACTATTATGGGCTACCAGACTCTTTTAGAATATTTTGCTGAGTTTACACACCTATAATATTCTTTTTTTTTTTAGAACCAGGGATTGAACTCAGGCCCTTGCGCTTGCCAGGGAAGCACTTATTCCACTGAGCCATCTCCCCAGCCCCCACACCACACCTATAATATTCAAATGACAGAACTAAACAAAAAAGGGGATACAGATGAATGTCCATTTCGTATCTGTGTATTCAAAATGGTTAGGATAGATATATAGTTACATTCTCTTAATGAATAGAGGGATTTGTTCTACTAGTGTTTGTAAATAAGATATCACGTCTGCATCTTGTACAGCAATTAATCACTAAGAAGAGAGTATGCTATGTGTTAATTATTGGAACTGTCCTACCAATTTGATTTGAAACTGTCTCATTGCTGTTTGTTTCTCAATAAAATTATGGAAAAAAAATAAAAATAAAAATCAGACTATCAAGTCCTCTGCCCTTGAGAATCCCTTTGCCTGGTTACTACCAGGTCTCCTCACTGAGCACTGGTCATCGCCTCCCCATGATTTGGCCACCAACCTTCCTAAATAGCCCCTCTTAGCAATCAAACAAACCTAAGGAATGGCATCCCTGGGCACAGGCTTGGGATTCTCTCCCAGCAGCCACGTGGAGGGCTGGTTGGGCCTCTAGCATAGATTACCAGAGTCTTCCATTGCCAGAGCTGGGGCTGGGATAACCAAAGCACTGGGAACTTGTCCACAGGAACTGTGTCATCCTGTCTGCCACTACTTTTACCTTGAAGGATACTGTCATCAAGGTCGCCCAGCTGCCTCCCCTACCACTGCCACCCTAACCCTGGACATTTGCTCAGCCCAGGACAGCTATGCTATCAATTTTCCCATCCTAACAGCAGATCTTGGAGCTGTACAGAGAGAATCATGGCTCAGAAACATGCTAATTAGGTTTAGGCAATAGAGCTCAATAAATTACAGCAAAATGGCTATTGATTCAGTTATCAACTCCCCTGGAGATGCACAAAACAGCTCCAAAGATGATGGCAGGAGAATAAGCGCCTCACACACCATTTATTCTCTAAAGCTTTGATCCTCACAATAATTTGCTTTTTAAAGAAAGTGCACCACCCCCTGGGGCATGCTGAGACAGCAATTGAGACTGGGCATAGTGTTGCACACCTGTAATCCCAGCTCTAGGGAGGCTGAACATGGGCAGATCACTGCGAGTCTGATCTACATAGTGAGACCCTGTACTAAAATAGAGGAAGGGGCGAGGGGAGAGGGGAGAGGAGAGACAGGAGAGGGGAGATGGGAGAGGGGAGACGGGAGAGGGGAGACGGGAGACGGGAGACGGGAGAAAGAAAGAAAGAAAGAGGGGCTGGAGAGATGGCTCAGTGGTCTAAAGCACCAACTTGAAACAAGCTTGGCAAAGCACAGGGACCGCGGTTCGATCCCCAGCACCACATGCCAGCCAGACCCGCCCCCTGGTGGGCTGAGCTGGCCACACACACACAATAAATAAATGTAATAAATAAAAATAAATAAATATAAAAAAAAAAAAGAAAGAAAATGTGAAGAAATGTAGACCTCGGTTTCTTATGTTTAAAATTCTGAGCACCTTCCATTTCAAGTATTCTCAATAGGGCATCAGCTCTCTGGGAGAAAGCTCAAGCAGCTGGTGGCCACAGAGCGCCGAGGTCACTCAAGGTGGAGCCAAGCTCAAGCCCCCCGCCTGTCCCACTCAGGGTGAAGTGCAAAAGCCCAGGAGCCGGCACACTAATCAGAAGAATCCTGAGGAAGGACACAGTGCGATCCCTATGCTGTGCCGAGAAGACCCAGGCTGAGAGAGGTTGGTGACTTGGTGCGGTCACCCAGCGGCAATAAACAGAGCAGGGACACCCAATTCTCACTGAACTACCAAGACTTTGCCCCTGCGGCCCCCTGTGAGTGCTACTGATGGTGTGCACAGCTAGTCCTTGGAAGAAAGTCTTCCCGCAGTGCTACACCCCGCAGTGCTACGCCCAGGGCAGAAGGTGCAGACATGGGGCGTCCTGTCCAGAGGCTACCCCGCCCCGGTGTGCTTGTGATGCGACCAAATCAGAGGCTTGGATGACAGTCAGGTCACAGGTAGCTGTCACTGGCTAGGCCAATCAGATGCCCTCCTTGGGTCTGGAGCAGTGTGAGGGGGACAGAGAAGGGTGCACCTAGCGGTGGGACAGCAGGAAGCAGAGCCCTTGTGGCTGCAAGGTGTATGCATAGCAGGGTGTGAGGCACAGAAGAAGCTGGTAACAGAGCGGCAGAGATCTCACAGAGGTCCCACCGTCCTAGGGGCCTACCTGGCTGTGGGGTATCCCAGACAATCCGCCCCGCTTCACCCCCTCCCACCTCCCCTGGCTCTTCCATTCCCTCCCAGAGTACTAAGAGCAGTCTTCTGTTTTGGGGGGAGAAGGAGCCCAGACTCCTCTCCCTTGGCTAAAACACAAAAACCTCCACACATGAAAGCCTGCCCTGAGGCGCCTTGAGGCACCTCCCTCTCCCGGGGAGGTGTGAATAGGCAGAAGCCCTGCTTTCCACCAGGGCTCTTCTGTACTCAGAAGAGGGGCAGTGGGAAGTCGGGTTGGAGTGGGCCTTCCCGTTCCCAGCAGTGTTCCACAGGCTGGTTTGCAAGTCCCAGGCGGCTCCTCAGAGGGAGGGGAGCAAGGCCACCTGGCGAAGTTGCTGACAGAGGCTACTACCAGCTCGGAAGAACCAAGAGAACTCCTATTTCCAAAATTCAAGGCCCCACCCATTTTGCCCTCCCCTCCCCCCAGCCTGCATGGATCACCCCACTCACCACCAGAAACAGAGACCCAGGCACAGAAGAAATAAGACAAGGCAAGCAGTGCCGGGAGAGATCGAGCAGGGACACAAGGAAGGGCTGAAGCCCCACGAGATATCAGAGACTGAGGCCAAAACCAGAAAGTCAGGAAGCAGCCTAGCACTGAGGTCTGAGGTCAGAGACTGGCCAGTGGAGATGAAACTCCTGGGAGCTGACAAGGAAGAGGAGCAAATAAAATATTTTAAGCTGTCCAAGAGGGCAAGCCTGGGGCTGAATCACTTCCAGAGCATTCACAGAGAGGCCCCCAGAGGACTGTTCGGAAGGAGTACATCCTGCCCTGGGGAATCTCAGCTGCCAGCATGCTTAATAGGGGTCCAGAGCCTAGAGCCAGAGGGAAATAAGGGGGCCCCAGGGACCCTAAGACTCTAGAAACAAAGAGCCGAGAGGAGTGGCTGTCCCACCAGGTCAAGTCCAGTCTGGGTAGGCTGCCCCAGGGACCGTAGGTGCTCTTACCCAGGGCCACGCCAAGACAGTCCACACCACAGTGCTCATGTTTCACATTTGTAAGCAAAACTATAATTTGGAAAACTGGTGACTGATGAAGTGAGTCAGGAACAAGCATCAGGAGGGCAGCGGGAGCTGCCTCCCTTAACTGCACTCGAGTGGGTACCAGGCCAGTTCCTAAAGGGAGAGCACAAGGCATGGTGGTAAAAGAATGGAAGACTTAAAACAGGTAGATCTTGCCTATGACTCTACCACTGGTGAGCTGAGTAACCTCAAGCAGCTGCCTTACCTTCTCTGATCTTGTTTGTTTTTGTTTTTTTGATAGAGTCTTGCTACATAGTCCACACTGGCCTTGAACTCACTATGTAGCCTAGGCTGCCTTTGAACTGTTGGCAATCTTCCTGCCTCAGGCTCCCCAGCTTTCGGATGCAGGCATGCACCACCAGGCCCCCCTCCCTCTCTGATCTTGAGCACCATTAACAGTGACATAGGTATGCAGATGAACAACAGCTGCTAGAGAGCATAGTGTGAAGCTCTAGAAGACACTGGTCAGAGACCTAGCTCAGTGTTCTCAACGTGGGCCCCTGGAGCAATAATGTAGACATCATTTGGCAACATAATAGAAATGCAGGGCCGGGGAGATAGCTCAGTAGAATAAGTGCTTGCCTGGCAAGTGCAAGGTCCTGAGTTCACTCCCCGGTACCGCCAGATAAGAAAGAAAAGAAAAAAAAAGGAAAGAAAGAAAGAAAGACACAGATCCACTGAACAGAAACTCTGGTTAAGTTCCAGCACTATACTTCATGCCCCTCCACCTATGTCCGTGAGTCCCTGGGAAAGAGAAATGACAATGGCACCCTTCATGTTTTTCTAGAAGAAAAGAGACCTTTCCACTTCTTTGAAGGTGCAGCTCTGCCCGAGAATGTGCCCTCTGAAAAGGAGTTTGCAGTCCAGATATTTCTGTTAAGGGGAAGCACGACCGAGGGCCATATGGATTTTCTGTGCTTTCTAAGCCCATACTACAATGCACCCCAGGTGAGACCATGCTACACCACCCCCCAGGTGCAGCATCTAAGAAGTCCCTCCTCTGAATCCTGTACTGTCTTATCTTTTTCTTTGCCACTAAGACAAATACCCATCCCTACAGTTTAAGACAGGGAAGGTTTATGTAGAGGTTTCTTTCCATGGTCAGCTGGCTCCCAAGTCAAAATAGCATGGCAGATGGACACAGTGGAAGAAAGGGTGCTCTCATCATGTAGTCAGGAAACAGGGAAGCAAAAAGCCAGGAAGACACAACACCTCTCCAGGTCACGCCACCGCTGACCCACCTCTTCCAGCCAGACCCCACCTCCTAACAGCTAGTCAGCTCTATGGACTCAAGCACCTCCCAACATCCCACCTATAAGCACATGAGGTCTCTGTGGGAACATTCTTGATCTAGGCCATAATAGTGCCCTCCTGCCACCCCCCAAAGTCATAGACCTCTATTTATGCAAAATACATTTTAAAAAAGATACATTTAGTCCATCTCTAAGAGTTGCCACAGCTCTAACAATTCCAGCATTGCTGGAAGGTCCAAATCCAAACTCTTCTCTGAGACTCAGGGAAAATGCTGAGCTCTGAGCACCTGAAAAAAGAAAAAATAAAGTCACAGCTGACATACAATGGCACTCAGTAAACATTCCTATTCCAAAGGGGAGGAATAGGGAGATGGAAAGGAATAGGACCAAAGCAAGACTGAAATACAGCAGGGCAAACATTAAGTCCTATATCTCTGTGTCTAGCACCCAGGGCAAGACATGAACTCCAATGGGCTTAGGTCGCCTACCCTGTACCAGTGTCATCTGCAACCTCATGGCTTCTCTCTTGAGCTGGTTTTGCCCACCTCCTCTGGATTTCCTTAATAGATAACTCTACATTCCTGACTTCTCCAACTTGTGGGGATCTCTCTTGTACTTTCAGCTTCACTCTTGCACCTTTACACATTGCCCTCTTGAGGGAACACTTCCTGGCCTCTTAGGCCTTCATCTAAAATCTGGGTGGAAGCCTTTCTAATCCCACAACTATTCACTTCTCTATGCCTGTCAAAACAAGTACAATAGGATGATGCCAAGATCCGATGGAAGTGTGAGCAGTTGGGGGGCCTCCTTGGATCATGGCTACAGAGATCTCTGAGTGTCTATATGGCTGAGCACTGTGAATCAAATCCTGAAAAAACAATGTCCTGGAATCCCTTGGGAGCAGGGTATCCTGGGGTTCTCTTTTCAAAGCAGTCTTTTATTATGGATTCTTGAGTCTTCAATGGGGAGGCAGTTGCTGATTCCTGGGATGCCCTTAAGGCACCCTTCCTTTTGTCCTGATGCAAAGTATGTGACTTCTTTTATGCCTATCTTTCCAGTAGCCAAGCTCTTCTCTATCAAAACTTCATAGGCCCCAATTTTATGTGGGTTCCCTTTTTGACCATCAACAAAATTATCCATTTTTCAGCTTGGCTTTTTGCTTTTGCTTCTCATAGTAGATATGGATAACATCATTTGGCAATACTTCAACATTGAGCTGCCTTCAAATTTCTTTACAGATTAATTAGTTCACTGACCTTAATCTCAATCTCCCACAAGGAGGCAAGAAAAATGAAGATAAATTTTCTATCAGAGCATAACACACATGATCTTGAGTCCAAGTGCCAATGGAGCCCTTTATCCCAACTGAAATCTCCTGAGTCGGGTCTTTACCTTACACACTTTTATGAGTAACCTAATCTTCTGCACTCTGACTAGAATCTCTTATCAAACTCTGTTTACAGCACTCCATCGCTCATCTAGCTGGCATCTCCAAACCTTTCTACATTCTTCCCACAAGCATATGGTCAGGCACAATTACAGCAATAGTACCATTCCTAGTATCAAGATCTGCCTCAGTTACTTTCCTTCCTCACTGGATCAAAGACCTAACACTAAGAACTTCAAGGAGATTCATTTGGGATCACTTTTCTTGAGGTCTCAGACCATTCTCAACTGACTCCAAAGCAGAAACGGCATGGCAGAGGGGCAAAGCGCAGAAAAGCTGTTCATGTAAATGGTGACTAGAAAGCAGAGAGAGAGAAGCTAGGAGCCAGGAAAGGCAAAATATGCCTTTCCAGATCATGATCCCAATGCTCTGCCTCCTCTAGCCAGACTCCACCTCTTTATAGCATGTCAGCTGTATTGCTCCCATGACTCAATCGCCTTCCAAGAGCTCTGTCTATGCACGTGTGAGAACACTGCGATAGATTCTTTATCTAACTTATACACACGCCTTGCCCCAGCAACTGCTGCCGTGTCACCAAGCAAACCATAGGAGCCTGGAGGTCCCTTCCTCCAGTCCCCTGCTTCTGTGGGTCCCACTCTCCTGCCTCACAGCCTCCAGATGACACTTCCTGTTGGCAGCACTGACCAAGCTTCTGAGGTCTAGCTGCTGCCCTGTTATCTCTCTCCTTCAGCTACAGAGAAGCTAGATGAGCCCAGCCAGCGATCCACGATAGCACTTCCAGGCCCCTCCCACCTGACACAGCCCATGTGAGGCGGCACTTATTCTCACCCACCCACCCACCACTCCTGCGAATAACGCTGCTTCAAGCTTTTCACAGTTGTGATATTGTAGCCAGTGAGGTTTATCCAAGGCACAATCATTGCTAACTAAAATTTTTTTCCCAATCAAGCTGCTTCTTCAGGTGATTCTAGCACTGCTTGCTCCATATACCTCCCAAAAACCCCTAGTGCAGATGCTTCCAAAGAGCCACTTTAAAAACTAATAATGGTAATTACTCCCATTGGCCAAGAAAAGTCCAGAAGACCAAAGGAGTGGACAAACTTTGGGGCACAGAACTAAGATGGAGATTTGAAACCCTTCTCCTGTTATGTGGTAAGAATGTCTGAGTCCTTTATATCAATTATGCCCATAATTCGCAAGTCCACCAAGGGAAATTATGACCCATTTTACAGGTAGTTGAACTGGGACTTGGGAAGGGGAAATCCTAAGGTCACATAACCAGTGAAAACCTGGAAGTTAAACTCTGGCTCCTCTGGCTTCAAATCCAACTCTCTGTCATCCTATGCTGTCTCTTCTACAGAGCCCTGGGGAGGAAGCAAGGGTCAGCAAATGGAAGATTGAGGAGAGAATCTCTACAGCTGGTAAGAGCCAGTATATTTTCTATAAACAAGAGTCCAGAGGACCACAAGAGTTGGGGATACTCAGCACAGAAGATGGAGATCTATAAACCAACCTACACAGAACGTTTGAAGGAAGACATGTATCTTAATGGTAATGTGTATTAACCTAAATCATATAACCTTTATATTACCAAACTTGAAGGTTCTTATATGGAAGTTTTTCTATTTTGTCTTAGGGTTTTTGGTACCAGGTATTGAACATCGGACCTTGTGCTTCCCAGGCAGGCACTTAGACCACTGAGCTATCTCCCCAGAAGATGGAGATCTGGCCCACTTTTCTAACCCCTCACTGAATGAACAGTCTGATGTGACCCTGAAGACCTGTCCATGCCATCCATGCCAGTGGCTTCCCCGAAGGACAAGCCCTTGTGCTTGGCCCATGGCTCCTGGGGCAGCATGGCTGTGCCTTCCTCTGCAGTTTCCACATGATGAGAGTAGAGCCAGTCTGGGGCAGACCTCCTATGCGCTGACAGCATCAATGCCTGGGGACAACTGCATAATGTAAAGGACATTCATGTGGCCTCAAGGGGTGGTGGTAGAGGAGTGACTTCAGGTCCTCTCTCACCTCCAGTTGGTGACTCATTTCACCCACACGTGGCCCACTGCATGGACCACAACCCCAGCCTTCAAGTGTCCTCTAGAGCCCAAGACAAATATCATTGTTCCTGGTTCCCAGGTCCCTGAGTGCAGCAGCCACCTTGCCAGCTCCTGTCACATTTGTGGCCCTCTCCTGAGTCTTTGTGGAGCCCAAGCAGGCCCAACAAGTGGGCACCTGGGTATTCCACCTCAGACTCATACACTTGGACACCTCCCTGGGCCTCAGGCTTCTCTCTGAATGGAAGTGGAGTCAGCGTCCCATCTGCCCGCCACATCCCTGCAAATCTCTCCCTCTGCCCTCACTCCCCCAATAGCCTTCCTTTCACCACAATTTGAGTCATTCTTATTTATGGCTTATGGCAAAACCCCACACTCACAGTTGTCCCACATGGCTATACATATTTAGAGGGAATCTTTGGAATTTTTTTTATCTGTTTGTTTATCCATTAACAAATCCAGCCTTCGGGACTATTGTTTTGCCAAAGGCACAAGGCAAAATAAAAAGTCTAATTTGATTGTCAAAGCAGAGTAATGAATTTATTATGATTCTAGCAGAAACCTACTCATTTCCTGAAGTACTTACGCCATTGATTCAATGGATGCCATACAGCATCAAAACGCCAAGACAATTAAAAATACGTGCATTTTATTTTTTAAAATTATTACCTCCATAAACAATGTTCAAATTCTTAAAACTGGTACAGCATGGACTTAATGTGATCTTATTTGGTGAGAGGTATAAGTGCCACTTAAGAATTATTACTTTTGTGTCCACAGCTCTAAGCATGATAACTTAGGGATGCAAAGCACACAAATTGATTAATGGGTATACAGTGCTGGAACCTGGACCAAGTTCAAGAACGGGAAATAATGACAACTTGGACGCAGTTCAAGTTTGCTTTTAATTTGATTTATTCCTGAAGCACCAAAGAAGCCATACAAAGGAGAAATAGGAACTAAGAAGTCCCTGGGTGCGGTGGGCTCCACCACACTGCTCTCTGACCCCGGAGTGGTGAGTGACACCAGCCAGCCTGGAGAGGCCCCAGGATGGAGACTTGCCCCTTGTGTCCCCCGGCCTCGTCACTACCTTAGTGCTGCCCTCTTGCAGCGTGGCCATGGGCGCCTCCCCACATCTGACGCTACCGAGCCCTCTCCCATTCTTCCCTCTCGGGAACATTTAGGGGCAGCTCAGGGATAAGCAGCCATGTGGGCCACGATAGAGATAATCTAAGGCAGGAAAGAAATAATTTAAATAGTATATTTTAGAGTAATCATTGTCTGTTTCCTGACAACGGCTGCATTTACCAAACAGTAGGGGTCTTCGAGTAGACAGAGCCCCAGCGCAGCTGTCGGCCCAATCTACTGCCTCCACCTCACGCCCAGTTTCAAGAGGCCCCACAGCCAGGGCTTCTGCCTGCCCAAATGGGACAGGGATGTTAGCACTGGACGGGGCACACCCAGAAGTGTGCTGGTGGACATTTAACAACCGGATGTCTGATTTCTGTACAACATCTGAAGATTTTTTCAAGATTCCCATCATGCCAATTTTAAACTGCCAAACATAATGTCACCAAATGAACAGATGCAACACTTGATTCATGCTGCACAAAAACTACAGCAGTTGGGTGGGGAACTGGGCATTCCACCATCACTTGGCTACAATATATATAACCTTAGATGATAACATGAACTAAATTAATTAGTACTGAATTTCTGTTTCTACATTTAGTTTTAATAAAAATATATTCAATTGTAATACTCTAGGCTTTAATTTTTAATAATGGGTGCACTGAACAAGTGGCACCCAACATTGCTGAAAGTGAGCATTATCATCTTGTAGGAGCTACAGCAGGAGGATTCAGCGCGTCACTGGGTGTGGCTCAGTGGACCACAGCAGACAGGGCAAAGAAAGAGGGAGCGTGTCCTGCCTCTGAACACAGGATGCCACTTCCAAACAGTGCGACCTTTAATTACGCACACTTCTGTTGGGCGCTAGTAGGCTCCAACAGCTGCACGTGTTCCACGCAGTTCGTTCGCAAGGGGTGACTGGCATTAACTACTTGCACCGTAGCCTCAAGGTGGCGTTCTAACAGCAGGTCCTAAACAGGGAGCTCGGCGCAGAAGCCAGCTCCCCAAGGCATACTCAGTGTCCTTAAGATGTGAACTCAAAAGGAGATGCACTTGGCCTGGAGCTCTTTGTGTCCAGCCAACACACAAATGAGGGATTTTTCTTTCTTTCACATAATGCTTGTAACTCAAGCCTGGCTTTGTCAGAAAAGCCATGGAGGGGCTGGTGAGATGGCTCAGTGGTCTAAAGCACCTACTTAGAACAAGCTTGGCAGAGCACAGGGACCACGGTTCAATCCCCCAGCACCA
>NW_004524586.1:27956107-27991007 GCF_000260255.1 Octodon degus | reverse complement strand
CCGCGCCCCCTAGTGGACTGAGCTGGCCACACACACACACACACACACACACACACACACACACACACACAAATAAATAAATAAAAAAAATTAAAAAAAAAAAAAGCCATGGAAGAGTAGAAAGGTTCATCCCAGGGCTGGGGAGACAGCTCAGTGTTCTAAGCACCTGCTGGGCAAGCGCAAGGACCTGGGTTCACTCCCCAGCACTGCACGTCATGCCAGTCCTGGAGCCTGAGGCTCACTGATCCAGCCACCAAGATCAGGCATGGTAGCACATGCCTGTAATCCTAGCACTGGGGAGGCTGAGACAGGAGGCTCACTAGGAGTCTCAGCTGTGCAGCAAGACCCTTACTGCAGGATCAGCCCAGGTAGGTCTTAGGTATCCCAAGGGACGGAGAGAATTTCCCTGGCTGGGAGAGGACAGTGAAAGTGGGTGACTCAAGGCCACAACGCCATCCCTCAGAGAACTAAATCCCTGTGCTGAGGGCCTCAAGTGTGACCACAGCTCGCTCTCTCTCTGCCCATCAAATGCTAGTACCTGGCTGGCTCATTCTTGCTCCCTTCCCCCACCGGGCATTGGGAATGGCCCTAGGTAGAGGGTGCTCTGCCAGTCCCAGTCCCAGTCCCTAGATGAAGATGACTGGAGCAGCGCCTCAGCAGACCCCAGTGGAATCTGGGCATGGCTTGTTACCAGGGCTCTACTTAGCCTATCCTGGCCGATGTGTCAGACAGGAGAGCAAAGGCAGAGCTCAGCAGTCACACATGCAGGGGCACTGGGGAAAGGCACAGAGCACACGTGGACCGAAACAGGTGAGGTCCATGGAGTCTGGGAAAAGGAAATGACAAGAAGACACAAGGCTGGGATGGCAGCGCAAGGACAGGACAGATTCTACAGGGCTTGGAGCACTGCTGCCTCTCCACACACCACATGGGCCCTCAGCCTCACTAAAGGGGCCACAACAGCCTGCTCATCCAGGATGCAGGTAGGAGCTGGTCTGCCTTCTAGGACCTGAGAGCCACTGAGACAAGGCAGACTAATCAGAGACCATCAATTAGACCACAGCAAATCACTTTAGCACCAACTCATTCTCACCCAGGGCAGGAATTCCCGGCATCCCCAGGCACTACCCAGCATGGGCCCAGTGGTAATTATTCACATATCTGCCAAGCACTGCCACACAACTGTCTCCTCCATCTTCTGCCACACCCCAAACTCATCTGGGAACATAAGATTGGTGACCTCCCTGTGAAAGAAGGGTCCTCAACCCAGCGCCCAACCCTCAACTTCCGGTTTTGTGGAACATTTGATTGTCCAAGGAAATCTATGAAAGAGAAAGGAATAATGATTGGAAAGGAAGAAGTGAAATTGTCATTATTTGCAGATGACATAATACTGTACATAGAAGACCCCAAGAACTCCAGTAAAAGACTGGAAGATTTAATAACCAAATTCAGTAGTGTAGCAGGATACAAAGTTAACACTCAAAAATCAGCAGCATTTCTATATACAAACAACGAATGCACTGAGAGAGAACTTATAGAAATCACGTCTTTCACAATAACACCCCGCCAAAAAAAAAATACTTAGGAATCAATCTTACAAAGGAAGTAAAAGATTTATACAGCAAAAATTGTAGTCCCCTAAAAAACAAATCAAAGAGGATTTCAGAAAATGGAAAGATATTCCTTGCTCCTGGATAGGAAGAACCAACATTGTGAAAATGGCCACAGTCCCAAATTGTTATACAGATTCAATGCAGTTCCAATTTAAATACTATGAATATACCTTATAGATCTAGAAAAAAAAATCCTAAAATCATCTGGAACCAGAAGAGACCTAGGATAGTAAAAGCAATACTGGGCAACAGGGGAAAGGCACGAGACATCACAATACCTGACTTGAAATTAGACTACAAATCTACGGTAATAAAATCGGCATGGTACTGGGAAAAAAAAAAAAAAAACAGACCTGAGGATCAATGGAACAGATTAGAAGATGTATACACAACTACAAGCACACTCAGTCACCTTATCTTTGACAAAGGGGCCAAACACATTTACTGGAAGAAACATAGCCTCTTTAATAAATGGTGCTGGAAATACTGGCTTTCCACATCACAAAGGCTTAAAGTATACCCATGCCTATCATCACGCACAAAACTACAGTCAAAATGGATCAAAAATTTAAATATTAAAACTGAAGCACTAAATCTTCTGGAAGAGAAAGTAGGTAGAAACTCTAAGGACACAGGGGTAGGTAAAGAGTTCATGAACAAAAATCAAACTACAAAGGAAATACTTCAAAGAATCAACAATTGAGATCTCATCTTTTTTAAAAGTTTCTGCACATCAAAAGAAACCACCAACAGAATAAAAAGAAAATCCACAAAGCAAGAGACAATTATAGCAGACTGTCTTTCAGACAAAGGACTCCCATCTAGAACACATAAAGAATTTTTAAAAACCAGGCCTCCAAAATTCAAAGATCCAATTCAAAAATGACCATCTGAGGTTAATACACACTTCACAAATGAAGAGATACAAATGACAAATAAATATATGAAAAAATGTTCAGTATCATTGGTCATTCAAGAGATGCAAATTAAAACAACATCGAGGTACCATCTTATACCAGAAAGGATGGCTGTCATCAAGAAATCAACCAATAACAAAAGTTGTAGAGGGTGTGGGGAAAAAGGAACTCTTCTCCTTTATTGGTGGGAGTGCAGGCTGGTATAACCATTATGGAAATCAGTATGAGATTCCTCAAAAAGCTAGGATTGGAGGTCCCATTCAAGCCAGCTATTCCCCTCCGAGGTATTTTTCCAAAAGAACTGAAATAATCATACCACAGTGATATATGTGCACCCAAATCCATAACAGTGCAGTTTGTCATAGTTAAATCTTGGAAACAACCCATCAACTGATGAATGGATAAAAAAGGATGTGGTATTTTTACACAATGGAGTATTGTTCAGCTATTAAAAAGGTAAGTTTTAGGCTTTTGTAGATAAATGGATGCAGCTGGAGACTATACTGGTAAGTGAAATAAATCGCATCCCCATGTGCAAACATCGTATTATCTCACTGGTGTGAGAAGCTCAAAGAGTACTGAAAGTCTAAAAGGTACAGTGGTTACTGTGAAAGGGAAAGAAATTGTTCAATGGGAAGGAAAAACTGGGATGAGGAAAAGGACAAATGAAAGAAGGAAAAATATATATTTGGGTTTGTATGCAGAATAGTTCAGATAATTGTATTATTGATTTCTGCTGGTCTTTTGAAAGGAGCAGTTAATGCTTAAAATTTTACTTTTTTACTCAGATTTTGTTTTTCTTTTCTTCATCTTCTGAATTTCTTCTAACCTCTTTGTTATTGTTTTATTTTTTTTTTCTTTAAACGAATCTTACACATTTTTATCTGGTAATCTGAACAACTAATTTGAAGATAGTATCATGTAATACAGCAACCTTTGTTGAATTCTTATTATTTTGCTTAGCGAAATCTTACATCGTTTCTAATTATTTTCTATCACTATTTTGTATCCTATAAAAACAAAAACAAAAAATAAAATAATGGTGGCCAGGGAATGGAGTCATACAGGATAGGTCTGAGTTTCAAGCAGACAGACACCTCCTGGAGCAGCTGCAGTGCCTCTAGAAGGGTCCGCTGAGATGGCAGCTCTCCTATCTCCACAAAACTATGAGCTGGATTTGTGACCATCACTACTTCTAAGGAGTCTTTACAGGGTCAGCCATGTTGGTAATGAACCTTTAGGTTTGAGGGATTTGGGGAATTTCAACAATGAGCCTCAATCCCTCTGTGATCTTTGTTCTACTAAGCAGCTTCTCCACTGCTCCTCAGAGGTGACCGTGGTACTTAACAGGAGGGGCATTACAGCTGTCACTGGAGTTCCATCTCCTGTCAGTGCGGCCTAAAGGGAAGTTGCCAGAGCAACCATAGAGGCAGGGAGAAGCAGGGCCAGTTGCCCCAGGCCACCCTTAAGGTGGCAACAGGGAGGGGTGTGAGAACTGCCAGTCAGATCATGCCCCTCTGACTGACTCTGTCTCTCTGTCTCTCTCTCTCTCTCTCTCTCTCTCTCTCTCTCTCTCTCTCTCTCTCCCTGATGCTCTGCTTTACCTCAGACCCAGATCACGGAAGCCAAGCACCCATGCACTAAAACGGTGAACCAAGATACATCTGTCCTCCTTTAAGTTATTTTTCTTGGTTATTTTACCACAGTGACAGAAAGCTGACTAACACAAAAAGAGAATGGCAGCTGCCTGAGGAATGCCCTATCCTTTTGTATGTCTGCCCCATGTAGTCCTCCCTTGCATGGGAAATGGATGCCAATCGTAACTAGAGCGCAGATGGGCAAGCTGGGGCTTGTAAAGGTGGAGTCACTACTGAAGGAAGCACGGCTGATACGTGCTGGGCTGAGACACCTGCAACCCAGATCCCTCTGGCTGCAGACTGCTCTTCCCCTAGGACCCACCTGGCACTGCAGGGATCCGGAGGGGCTCTGTGAGGAGGTGGCTTTGGAGACAGGTCCAGAAGGTCATGGAGCAGTCAGCCAACAGAGGAGCCTCACAGAGGGAAGGCATGGCTTGGGCCTAGAGCAGCTTGTACTCATAGGGTTTGGGGCCCAGTGAATGGGGACAGGAGGAAGCTCTTGGCTGCATTATATAGCCTAGCAAGTGACCAGGGTCTGTACCCAGTTATTGACCATCAAACACTGAATGACTGCTCTTGTGGTTGAATGCTACCAGAGAACAGGCTGCCTGAGGAGAAAGAGCCACAGCCTGGTAACTACACCAGCCGCACAACCTCCATTGTTCTCTAGACGAAAACCTCCAATAGTACTGCCACTTATATGATATATTCATAAGTACAAAAAATCAAGGTACAGAACAGTACAGTGTACATGGTACATCACCATTTACAGTTTTCTAAAAAATGATTTCTCTGGAAGAAGGGGGAAGGACCTGATTTCAGTGGCAAGCAGGGAACCAGGTGGCTGAGTAGCACAGACAGGCCACCTGCTCCTGTCCACCAACCCCACTGCCTCTTCCAACTGCACTGGGCTCAAGCCATGCCTTCCCTCTGTGAGGCTCCTCTATTGGCTGACTTCTTCATAACCTCCTGCACCTGTCTCCAAAGCCACCTCCTCACAGAGCCCCTCAGGATCCTTACAGCACCAGGACATACAGAAGGTCCACATTATCCAGCTTGCCCTGTGCTTCAGATGGAGCCATGGTATTAGCCCCAGCCACTGGACAGTGGTGGAAGTGACACCTGCCTCTCCAGGCCAGGACAGTCCTGTGAGATCCTTGGTTCCTCCTGCCCTCTCACAAAGCTGGAGGTGAAGCATTCCAGGTTGGAGAGATTACTTGATGGAAGGAGACAGACATCCAGCAACAATGCGGGGGCCAGGGGTGGGCAGTGGAGAGAGGATGGCAGCTAGGGAGCCTCTGGACTCTCACAAGCAAAGCAGCCTTTAGTGTGGCATGGAGATTTGGCTATGTTCATTACAGAAGCTGATGAAAGTTACCCTGACTGATACAAGGGGAGAAACCCTTGACTGCATATTCTGTACATTTTTTACCAGTTGCATGCATTATATATTTAAAAATACAAGTGAAAGAAAGAAAACCTTCCTGGTTGCCTATGCACATATATTGCAATCCAGCACTGCCCTAGCCTACAGGGCTCCAGAGCCCCTCCAGAGACCCCTCAAGCTGCAGACTTATCCCCTGACTCTGTTCAGGCAGACCCTGTTCTGGCTGCTTCCTTGGCCCATGGTGATCATCAGACGATCTTCACCCACATGGCTCCTTACCAATCAGGTGGCAACATTAAGGGCATCTGACCAGTTTCTATAGTATCCTGTCCTGTTGTCCTATTTCTCCCATCCTGACATTTTTATTGTTCACTGATTTATGGCCTTTGTCTTCCTCACAGAGTGTTAGCTCCACTAAGCAGTCATCTCACCTGTTTTGCTCATGCTGTACATTCAGCATGTACAGCAGTGCCCACTCTCTGTAAGTGCTATATAAAGCTTTACTGAATAGATTGGACAATTGGATGATTGGGTGGAAGGATGGAAGGACGGATGGATGGGAGGGAGAGATGGGATGAATGAATGGACAGATAGATTGACTGGACTGATGACTGGATGGATGGATGGATTGAATTTGAGTCATGAATGGATGGATTGGATTGGATTGGATGGATGAATGGATTGGATTGGACTGGATTGGATTGGATTGGACTGGATTGGATGGGTAGATGGATTGAATTTGATTCATAAATGGATGGATTGGAATAGATGGATGGATGCATGGATGCATGGATTGGATTGGATTGGATTGGATGGATGGGTGGATGGATTGAATCTGATCCATGAATGGATGGACTGGATTAGATTAGACTGGATTGGATGGATGGATGGGATGAATATATGGATATGGATGGATGGATGAGATGAGATGGATGGATGGATGAATGGATTGGACTGATGATTAAAAGATGAATGGACTGAATTTAATTCATGAATGGATTGGATTGGATTAGATTATATTGGATGGATGGATGGGATGGATGGATGGATGGATGGATGGATGGATGGATTGGACTGATGATTAAAAGATGAATGGACTGAATTTAATTCATGAATGGATTGGACTGGATTAGATTGTATTGGATGGATGGATGGGATGGATGGATGGATGGATTTCTAGATTTCTAATAAATATTTCAAAAGCCAAGTTTAGCTTGTGGCTGACACATGTATCAGGCACCTCTTTAAGAAGCCTTATTTCTACCTTTTTTTCCACATGGCTTCTCTCAAAATTAACATGCTCTTAAAAGAGGCCTTTGTGCCTCTAGGCCCAGTCAACCAGCTGAGGAGTGAGGCCTCGAGTGAGCTGGGACAATGAGCCCCTTTCCTAGGATCTCTCCGAGTTGAGAGGAATAGAAATCCACATGGAAGGAGTCTGTGTGTGGTGCTGAACCTGTGCCACTAGACTCAGAGCTGTCTGTCCAGGCTGGAGATGCTGAGAACACCCTGGAAGGGACAGAGAGGAGCAGCTCCAGACAGAAAGCAGCCAGGTGCACAGCGTGGCCAGACCTGCTGCTCGGGTCCCGTTGCCCTGTAGCCCTGCCTCTAATCAAAATTCCTTCTTGACTCAATATCCTCTATTTCCTCCCCAGACTCCTTTGCTTCCCCATCCTACCTCGGTCATCGGCAAAACACTCAAAGACAGGCGGGGTGACTCTGAGAACAAGGAAGAGGCTGATGCCGTTGCAGCCACCATCAGCCCAGAGCCCAGGGCTGCTGGGAAGGAATAAGAAAAGGCCAGGCCTAGACCTGCAGCTGAGGGGGCAGAGGAATGTGGAGTAAGTCTTGGGTACGGGGTCAAGCCTGGGTGCCAGGACAGCCTGACACCAGAGCGACTGCCAGAGAGAAGTGACCCTGCCTTGCTGTCTGCCATGAGCACAGGACTGAGACCCAGTGCTCACCACCTCCCTGGCCGTGTAAAGGCATCAGCAGCTGTCCACCCCAAACCCCTTGGCACAAGCAGCTTGTGCTCTGCTATCCACCCAGAGCCTGCCATTTATGATTCATTCTCATTTATTCTTTTTTTTCTCTCTCTCTGTCTCTCACACGCATATATACACACACGCACGCACATCGCATGCATGTCCATCTCCCCCAGAGCACTGTCCTCCCCTTCCTCCCCCAAATAATCCTAACCATGCGCTGGCCAATCTGGCCAGAAGCCAGGTGCCAACCTGCACTCCCCACCAGCTGAGCCCTGCAGCCCCCTGTTCAAAACCTCCACAGCACTGTGACTGTCTGGTCTAGCCCCCGGCCCAGGGGGGACCCTGCCAGGGTGGCCCCGCATGGCTCCCTGCATAGCTCAGAGATACCCGACTCACCTGCCCAGCTGCAGTCCCTGCTGATCCTGCCCCCTCCTGGGTGCTGGGAATCTCTGCAGAGCACGAGGCCCACCCACAAGGCTGCATCAGAGAAGCCCCCTAGAAGGCCTCAGATAATTCTGCCAAGGACAGTAGGAGCTCCGAAGAGGGTATTTGTCCCCAGAGGGAATATCGTGGGCCTGGGCACGGTGAGAGTGGGGTGTGAATGAGCAGACAGAGCCACCAGCCCTTAACATGGCTCAGAGTCCCAGCTCCCATTCTCCGGTGAGGAGCCCGGGGAGCCTGTGAGCACTAGAACTGAGGCACACGAGCGTGCACGGCCTCCCAGACACGAAGATGCAGCACTTCCATACGCTTGCGTCTGCGATCCAAGTGAGATCTACATCACTGTTCTCAAAGAAAAATGTTCATCTTCATTTATAATTAAAGAAATATAAATTCAAATCGATGCGGTATTTTTCATCTGTCTCGGTGGCATTCATCTGTGCTGCCCTTTAGCCTCGCCTAGGAAAAGTCTTAAGAGCCAGTTTCATGTCCCCCTGCCCCTGCACCGCACACACAGACACCCTGGTCACATTCTGCTTTAATCCGTGAATCCGTGATATGGACTGTGCACAGGAATTGGCCATGTTAGAAAGCTCCCCCAGGATAATTCTGACTGCAGGCAACACTGAAAACCAGTGGCCTCTCAGATTGGCAAGGCACGAAACCTCCCGTGCCGTCTCACCTATCCTAGGCTGGAGTACAAACTGGTTAAAAAGTTCTTTGGAGAGCACTCCGGCAACACGTACCAAGGCTCGGGGTGCCAATACCCTCTGGCCAACAATCTCACTCCTAGGAATTCAGCAGACCATGCCCCAGCACTTGAAGCCAACTATTCACTGCCCACTGCCCACTGCTCCTAATGAGCCCAAGGCTGGAAGGAGTTCAGCCAGCCCCCATGGTGAGTGGCAAAATCAAGCATGGCATAGTCACCTAAAAGAATATTCCATGGCCAATGAAACACACCCCAGGCATCTCTCTGTGGACTCAAGGAGAAGACTCCAAATATTACTGCTAAGTGCAAATCAGGAGTCCAGCACAGAGCATGGCCTTCGGACAGACGCATGCGTGTCTACTTGGCTACAGAGGCAGAAGATCGGGAAGGATGTGTATGACTAAAGCCACTTAAATACTGCCTTTTGGGAGAAAACTTGAGAATTAGGTTGAAGAAGGGGAGCCTCAGTTCCTACACACACACTGTACTGTTTGAATTTTTGTCATGAATATTTATTGGTTTCTCAAAAATATAATAAGAATGTAAAAAAGAGGATGGAGACAAAGGAAGATCAGGCAGCTACTTGGCTTGGGCTCAAGAAGGAAGAGCCCAAGGAGGGGGTAGCATCCTCCCGGAGCCCCAAAGGGCTTCAGTGTGGGAACCGGGAGGCACTCTAAGTGCCCCGACCTCAGGTCAGCCTCTGGGGACATGGCAGGGTGCAGCATCTTGCCTGAGAGTGTAGCAGGTCTCCGAAGGGGCAGGGCTGTAGACAAATCTCTTCCTTGGGCCACCTAGGGACAACATTCACAGTGTATTTGTCTTGGTTACTTTTCTCTCATTGCTGGGATAAAAAATTCGTGACACCCAAAATGAAGGAAGGAAAGGCTTATTTAGCTCACAGTTAGTGGAGTTTCAGTCCATACTCGGCTGGCTCCAAGGCAGGGTGGCACATGGCAGAGGGCAGCAGTTCATGGCAGCAGAAAAGAAGAAAGGCAGCAAGAGCACAAAGGGAGGAGCTGTGGCAGAGAGCGAGCCTCTTTCCCTCTGGAATACTGCATGCAGGCTGCCCGTCCCAGGAGCTCACACCCATAATCCCAGCATTGGATCATAGATCAATCAAAAACTCTAGAAGCCTGCCCCATGACTACATAGGCCTTCCGGTTGTTACACAACCTGGAACAGTATTTTAAGGTGTGTTTTAAGGATACACACTGAAAGCAACTTTAGAAAAAAAAATCCACATCAAGGCACAAACTAGAAATCAAAGGACACACTGTACATCCATCTCTGCTCTAACCCAGAAATCCAAAGCTCTCTTAGCCAAACCATACCCTGGAGAGCCAGAGACAGCAGGGCCTGCAACGTCCTGTAAACATCGCCCTCTTGTGGTGCGCAGGTGAACTGCAAAGCAGTCCACAGTCATGTGGTTTAAGATACTCAGAATGGGAGAAAAGAAAAACGCAGTTTAATTCCAAAATGAAAACAAGCACTAATTGAGAAAAAGGCAGATCCAAATGAAAAATCAATATCTTAAATATAGGTTATGACTGGCTCCTAAGTAACTCTTTCCCAAAAATAAAAGAGCTTGGTTTCTTTCTCCACTGCAATATATTTAAAAAAAAAAAAAGACACCTGCAGTCACTAGGCTGTGAAGGTGAGATTTTTGTGAGGATTTCTCCAGACTCTCTGTAGGTTCATTTGCACAGAGATATGTGTAAATTCACAGCCGTGTGCAGTACACATTGCCTTCACCTGATCTTTTTTCTGTCTTGATAAGATATTGTGACTGCCTGAACTCTAAACACATATACTATTATTTTTAATGTTTAAATCATTAAAGTCATAAGAAAAATATACCTACTGATAAACCCACACATGTGAGAGAAGCTATTCATTAGTAGCCAATTGGCTGGGCCAACTGTGCTACAGTGCACATAATTCGTGGCACAATGTGCCTGCTAATTAATAGGTTGGTGTGGTAACTTATCTGGTACATCTTGTAAAAAAATAAATTATATTAAAAAATTAATGCATCTAATATCCTTATTTATCTTACAAAGAATATTCATCTTGTATATGCATCTTCTATTTATATTATTCATACAGGAAAACGTATACCTCTGTATCTGAGGAAAAAGTATACCTTTAAGAATAGTCTAGGGCTGGTGAGATGGCTCGGTGGTCTGGAGCACCTACTTAGAACAAGCTAAGCTAAGCAAAGCACAGGAACCGCGGTTCAATCCCCCAGCAACATATGCCAGCCCAGCCCCGCCCCCTGGTGGGCTGAACTGGCCACACACACACAAAATAAATAAATAAATAAATAAATAAATAAATAAATAAAAGAATAGTCTAAAGGGAGCCGGGGAGATGCTCAGTGGAATAAGCACTTCCCTGACAAGTGTAAGGGCCTGAGTTCAATCCCCGGTTCTGCAAAAAAAAAAAAAAAAAAGTCTAAATGGGCTGGGGAGATAGCTCAGCAGTCTAAACGACTGCCTGGCAAGTACAAGGACCTGGATTTGATCCTCAGTACTGCATGCCGTGCAGGCCCCAGAACCCTGGCCATGCTATGCTGGCCACTGAAACCGGGCGTGGTGGTGCATGCCTGTAATCTCAGTGCTGGGAAGGCTGAGACAGGAGGATCACTATGAGTCTGAGCTGCAGAGCAAGGCCAGGGCTGGGATTTGAGCCCCAGCTTGCTGTGCTGATCCTGCCCCCAAGGTGTGCTGAGCCAATGATCGAGACTGGGCATGATGGTGCGCACCTGTAATCCCAGCACTTGGAAAGCTGAAAACAGGAGAATCACTACGAGTCTGATCTATGAAGTAAGACCCTGTACACCCTACCCTAAATTCATAAATTAAAAAAAAAATAAAGAATAGTCAACAAACTCTCTTAGGAAATAGTATTGATAGAGTAAAAGCTTTAGGGTTGCATATATAGCTCAGTGGCATGGCGCTTGCCTAGCAAGTGAGGTCCTGAGTTCAATTCCCAGTTCCGAAGAAAGAGTAAAAAGCTTTACTTTTACTTGTTCTCTGTATTGTGTAACTTGCAAAAACATTACGACATTCCAAAGCCTGGAGGTACCAGGTCTTTTTAAATAACCTCCTGTTGGTGAACTCTCAAAGTTGCTCATGGCTTCTGCACGGGGGCCAAAGCCACACAGCCACCTTACACACAAGCACTATGCCCTTGTCTGATCATCTGCCCCAGATAAATTCCTAGGTGTGGTACTCTGTGGCCAGTTTTTAAATATGCACAACCTACAACACTGAGAACCACCATCCAGCAGAGGCACTCTGACTTGGCACCCATCGGGGTTCAGAGGTGCCCAACACCTGTTTTTAGGTGGGCAGGACTTTGCCCCTGACCATGCTCCGTGTCTCTGGAGGCTCTGCTGGACTACAGCTCAAGGTCACCAGATCTTGCCTGCCCAGATGTCCCTGTAATGTCTGACTTTTGTTTGTGACTCCATCTCCACCCCATGGTCTTCCTCACGTTCCTCCATTGAGCCCCGTAAGCCCTTTCTGTCAGGCCCGGCTCCCCCCTCGCCCTCCCTGCCATAGATGATCCAGCTTGCGGTTTGAGATGCTCCAAGCCTAACAGCATCCCCAGGACCTCTGCACATGCTGCCCCCTCTGCTCAGCACTGAACCTCTAGCCTCTTTCTCTTGCTTTGCTCATGTCTCAGATCAATTGTGTGGCTTCTCCAGGAAGGCTTCCTGCAACCCTGCCGTGAAGGGCATTCTCACTTCCCACACGCTATCCACTGGCTCGTTTCCTTTTCCTTCACAGCCCCAAGATTGTACCTGAGAGTCGGCCAGATAGCTCAGCGGACTAACACGCCTGCTTAGGCAGAGCTCAGTGGCCGGGGTTTGATCCTCCACATACTGTGCCAGCCCCGCCCTGGGGGCACACTGAGATGGCGATTGAGACTGGGCATGGTGGCACTCGCCTGTAATTCCAGCACTTGGGAGGCTGAAAACAAGAGGATCACTACAAGTCCAATCTACATAGTGAGACCCTGTAGACCCTGTACTAAATAATAATAATAAAATTGTACTTGATATCTACCTGCTCAGTTGCCTTGCCATTCCGCCCTCAATAAGCTATAAACCATCACCTTCACAGCACTCAGCACAGGGCTGTCTCACGGAGGGTTTCTAAGAACTGCCCGAGAACATCAGGTGTCATGAAACTGTCCTTTGCCCAGAGAGATGTTTATCAGGAAAACCAGACAGAACCCCCTTAATGCAAGAATATGAGAGAAAAATGCAAATAGGTTATTATTCAGGGGAAAAAAATACTTTTCCTCCAAACCAGAGCAGCACGTCTACCCAAAGCACTTACTTCTTTAGAGAAAAGCAGAAAGGTTAATATCGCCCCGTCAGAGTAAAGGAGCCAATTAGTGCAACTGTGATTCAGAACAAGAATAGAGGTTAATTGCTTGGAGTCCACACGTCGCAAACGCCTAATGCTATATCATTATTTTTTAGCTACATATTATTCATTTCATACACTTAAGTGTTCCACCTTATTACTAATTAGTAATTCCTTATCCTCAAATTTTACCCAATTCAGGCTGTCATCATAGGGCCTCCTCAGCCCCCATTCTTCCAAAGATATAGCAAAATCTTTGAGAAGAGGTTGACACCTCCTGTTCCCCGCTCCCACTTCAACCCCCACTCAGGCTCCCCGGGCGCCTCTCTGCTCTGCTGTGGGCACAGCTTCTGGGCTGCAGGGTCTTCTTCTTCCTCCCCAGGAGCCTCAGCACCTCTGTGCCCTGGGCACAGGTTTGCGCTTCGCCATTCTTTGCTGAATAAAAGATGCAAATTCTGCCTAGCCAGGTGGCTTTGTTCTTTTGAAAAGACCCATAACTTGGCACATTGGAAAGGGCAACTCAACAGATCAGTATTTCCTGGGAATAGAATCCTCATAGTCATAAGAATAACATAATGGCCACATATCCCTTTTGAGTGTCTGTAGGTCCAACACAGTGCCAACGAGTTGTGATGTGTGATTTAATCCATGCGAAGCCTTATGCATGTGTGTACACACAGCAATGGAGCACTTTGGTGGGACAATCCAAAGCCAGGCCCAGGTCTGCAACTACAGGGCACGGGGTGCCCACAGAACAGCTGCTTTGCGCTTCAGATTCCTCTTCCATTATTTTAAGCCACTAATCTCTGTGGCTTTTCCCCACTCTCATCTTGAAAGACTGCCAAGTACCCAGGACACCTCCAGAGTACTTTTTGGCTGGTCTCTTAAGAATCAAAATTAAGTTTCACCCTCTCCTTATAGGACAGCCACGGGTGAGGCTATGAAGAACACAAAACAAGTCAATGCCCCACCCCCAGCTTGAGCTTGCTGGAAGGCAGCAATACACAGGCCTTGGGAGGCGATGCTGCATCCGGACTCAGCTGCGGGTGCTGCTGAGTAGTGAGACAAGAACCCGCTGTGGAGATGTGCTGCTGCTCCTCTTCAGAGCTAGCTGAGGATGGTTCTGGTGGAATGAGTGGTGGAGTGGTTCCTCTTTTTCAAGAATTAACAGTCATAAAAAAAAAAAAAAAGAATTAACAGTCATAGATTATAAGTCAATTGTGTTCACCTAGTAGCAATCCTAGAAATACATGCAAAATCTATAAGGAGAGCCCAAACAACATTTTGACAAAGAACCAAACAGAACTTTCAGAGCTGAAAAGCATAATACCCAAGGTGAAAAATCTCCTAGATAAGAGATCTGGTGCTTGGGAGGTAGATCTGAATGAACTCCCCATCCAGGGATGACAGTTAGAAGGCAGCATGAAAGAAGTTCAGGAGACAAAGAGCCCCGATTGAGGGGCAGTGGGAGGAAAACAGTGAATAAGCAGAGAAAACGCAAGAAGATGCAAGAGCTGGGCAGCCTCCAGAACTGACCAAATCATCAACCTCTAAATCCAAAACCCAAGTGAAAGGCACAAAAACCAAAAAGAAATCCACACCAGACACAGCGCGGTGAAACTGCAGAATGGTGCAATCAAAGGTGGCTTTTAAGTGCATTCCAAAAGGGTACATTTAACATGCAGTCAAGGCGTTGACCTGAAGCTGCAACAACTGGCTGGAAAAGGGGTTGGAGATGTGCTCCTGCTCCTGCCATTGATGGAATTTAGTGACCAGAGACCAAAAGAAAAGCCAGAAACACAGTAGAGCCCTGGCTAGAACACACACAGTGGACAGGCATGACTAATGGCCCAGAACAAGTCGGAAACAACAGTAACAATTCGAGCCAGCAGGGCATAAGTTAGGTGAACTCTCTTCCCCTTTCTTTTTTCTCTCTGCTCTGTTTCGCCACTTTGTTTTTCTTTCTGTATGTTTGTTGTTTTTTTCCATATGTGTGATTATTTTTGTTTCCAATTTTTTATCTTTTGTTTCTTTTCCTTTTTATTTCTGCCTTCTCTTCCCTCTCATTCATGACTAAGATTGCCGAACTTTCCCTTTACATTATTCCGTTGATTCTCCCCCTCATCAACGATCTCACTTGAATTTAGAAGACTTCCATGTGTGTAAACACTGTCTCTTCCCATCTCTGGTTTCACTTCAACGCTCCTGGACTTTCTCTCCGGTGCCTCCCTCCTGTATCCTACAATTACCAAAACTTGGGTGATTATTCTTTTCCCACCAAATTTGCTCCTACTATACTTAACCCCAACCACCTCTATATCCTGGCACCCGTCCCTCTTAAACCTCCCCATAACAGGGTAAAATCACTCTACTGAGTGGAAAAACATTGTATACAAGTTCATATAAGTTGGATTGTATTCTATATCTATAGAACTTGCTCCTACAGTTAAAGATGTCAGGCTAAAAGTTACCACAGCGTATAAGTAACCTGACTGTGCTTGAGTCTACTGTTATTACTAACTGTACTACTTTAACCAGGATGCCATACCAGTTATAGTCAGTTTTTTTCCCCTGTATGACAATACTAAGATTACAAGGGGTCATGCCCATCACCTTAATCCAGTACTAAAGGAATAAGCTTTGAATCAAAAAAATAGCAACTGTACATTCTTTTTTTTGTACATTCTTAATATATAAGAATATTATATATTCTTCGGACAGACAGAAAGACTAAGAACCAGCTATATCTAGAAGACACCCTTGAAGAACTGACATAACCTAGGAAATCTTCAACACCAGGGATAAAGCTATCTACATAAGTATCTGCAAACATCAAGACAGAAAACAAAATAAAATTAAAAACAGAATGACAAGAGTAAAAAGCAAAATGCAAGCCCAAACACCCAGCCCACACAGGAAAAATTCAGAGCACAAAGAGAAAAAGAAAATTAGAAGTCAATCAATGGAACTTTCTGAAATGATAGCAGCAGAAGTGAAAAACAAATAGAAGAGCCCATAGAAAAAATAATGTCTAAGGTATAAAAAGAAATGACAATCAAAATGAAAGAAATTAAAGAAGACACAGATTAAAAAAAAAAATAGAGGTCAGGAAAATGATGGAAACCAAGAATGCCCAACATAAACAAGAAATGGAATCAACAAAATAGACCCACATAGAAATCCAGGGGATTAAAACTCCATTGAAAGTATATCCAATAGGTTGAATGAAGGTGAGGATAGACTATCAGGCCTAGAATATAGGAATGTGACTAGTGACCTAGAGGAGAAACATACCTTAAAAGTAACAAGGGACCATGAAAAATTGTCCTGGTTACTCTTCTCACATTGCTGGGACAAATACCTGATGCCCAAAGTGAAGGAAGGAAAGGTTTATTTAGCTCACAGTTAGTGGAGGTTTCAGTCCACACTCAGCTGGCTCCAAGGCAGAGCAGCACAAGGTATAAAGCAACCCTTATGGACGCGGCAAAGAGCAGAAAGCAAAAGGGAGGAGTAACAGCAACAAATGGCAACAGAGAGCAAGTCTGTCTCCCTTATGCTGCATTCAGACTGTCTGCCCCAGGCTGGGTGTAGCACTCATACCCATAATCCCAGTGGGTCATGAGTTAATCACAAACTCTACAAGGCTGACACATGACTGCATGCTGCATGACTGCTTTGCAGGGACAACTAGATGCAAACCATAACAAAAATCAATCCAACAGTTACAAAGTGAAGCAAAGAAGAACAGCATAAGATTTACTTGAGTCAATAAGAAAGTTGGAAACAGAGCAAAAGCAACTGACAACTTCTTAGCAGAAATAATGGCCGGAAACTTCCCAAACATGGATAAAGAATTTTTCATATAAGTAGATAAAGCACTTAGAACTTCTAATAGCCATGACCAAAATAAATCTCCACCAAGGCAAATAATAATCAAGATTCTAGAAATTCAACACAAGAATAAAATATTAAAAGCAGCTAGAGAAAATAAACAAATCACTTATAAAGGAAAGCCCATCGAAATCACAGCAGACTTCTCAACACAAACCCTCAAATCAAGGAGAGCCGGGAGCAAGATATTTCAAACCCTAAAAGTAAACAAAGCGCTTCCCTGGCAAGCGCAAGGACCTGAGTTCAATCCCCGGTTCCGCCAAAAAAAAAAAAAAAAAAAAGTAAACAATCTTCAAACTAGCTTGATATGCCTGCAAAAACTGTCATTCAAATTCAGCAGAGAAATAAGACACACTCATGACAAAGAACAACTGATGAAATTCATGACCACCAAAACAGCTCTACAGAATGCTCTGAAGAATATGTTAGAAAGAGATAATGAAGATCACAAACACACAAACACCAATAGAAATAAACTGTCCAGTAGGGCAAGCAATTAACCAGAGGAGAAAGACAGAACCAAAAACAAGAAAATAACATGCAAAAAAATAAGTCAATAAGTGTCAGTTATGACCATCAATGTAAATGGTCTCAACTCCCCAATCAAAAGAAACAGACTAGCAGAATAGATCGATAAACAAGATCCATCAATATGCTGCATTTAAGAAACCCATTTAACCCATAAAAGAATTCATAGACTAAAACTCAAAGGATGGAAAACAAAACTCTATGCAGGGCCAAGGTCAGCAGTATAAGTGCCTGCCTGGTAAGCATAAGGTCCTGAGTTCAATCCCCAGAACAAAAAGAAAAAACACCTACATGCAATAGGAACTCAGAAAAAAGCAAAGGTTGCTATATTATTTGCAGACAGTACAAACTTTAAGCCAAAACTCATCAAAAGAGACATGGAAAGTCTCTACATACTTGTTAAGAGAAAACTCCAAGAACAGATAGCAATCATAAATATACATGCACCAAACACTGACACACTCAAGTACATAAAAGAAATATTAACAGAAATAAATAAGCAAATAAGCACAAATATAATTGCAAAGGTGGGATTTAATACACCACTCTCATAAATAGATAGATCAGCTAGACAAAAATCAACAAAGAAATGTCAGAATTAAATCAAGCCTGTGAAAAAATGGATTTAGTAGATGCCTACAGTGTTCCACCTCAAAATATCAGAATATACATTATTTTCATGTACAATGTTCTCCAAAATTGACCACAAACTAGACCACAAAACATGTTGTGAAGTATATGTAAAAGAACTGAAATCATTCTTTGCACACTATCCAACCACAGCATGATGAAACTGGAAATCAATGACAAAAGGAATCACAAAATACACAAATACATGTAAGTTAAACAATACAAGAGCCAGGGATATAGCTCAAAGGTACAAATGCCTGCCTGGAAAGTGCAAGGTCCTGAGTTTGATTTGATTTCCAGTACCAAAATAATAATAGCAATAATAATAATAATAATAATAATAATAATAACTTCTGAACAACCAATGAGTCACAGAGGAAACTGAACACAAAAGTACACAGTATATGCAATTAAACAATAACGCTGATACAACATACTGAAACTTATGGGATACAGTAAAAGTAGTCCTAAGAGGAAAATTTATAGCAATAAACTCTCACATCAGGAAAATAGAACGAGCTCAAATAAAAAACCTAATGTTGAACCTCAAAAACTAAAGAACAAATTAAACGCAAGATCATACAAGAGAGATTATAAAAGAGCAGAAATTAATGCAATTGAGACTAAAAAAATACAATCAACAAATTGAAAAGTTGTCTTTTTTTTGAAAGAATGAATAAAATTGATAAACCATTGGCCAATCTCATCAAAAAGAAAAAAGGAAAAACACAAATTCAAGCAATTAAGACTAAAAAGGGGAAAGACTGGGCATGATGGCACACGCCTGTAATCCCAGTGCTTCAGAAGCTGAAAACAGAAGAATCACTGTGAGTCCAATCTGTGTAGTGAGACCCTGTAGACCCTGCAGACCCTGTACCAAATACATCTAAAAAAAGAAGAATAAAAAGGGGGAAATCAAAACAGATTGAACAGAAATTCAACAGATAATCAATACCTACTATAAGAACCTGTATTTTAATAAGATGGAAAATACAGAAGAAATGGACAGATTCCTAGACAATCTAATTGTCAAAATTAAATCAAGAAGATATAAAAATTCTACATAACCCAGTATCAGCCAATGAAATTGAAAATGTTCAAAATTTGCCAACAAAAAATGTCATTCTTTCTACAAAAAAATAGATTCATGGTTGAATTCTATAAGAAATTTAGAGAAGAGCTAGTGCCACTAATGCCGAAACTCTGTAATTTTTAATTTTTTTTATTTATTTATTTGAGAGAGAGAGAGAGAGAGAGAGAGAGAGAGTGTGTGTGTGTGTGTGTGTGTGTGTGTGTGGCCAGCTCAGCCCACCAGGGGGTGGGGCTGGCTGGCATGTGGTGCTGGGGGATTGAACCGCAGTCCCTGTGCTTTGCTAAGCTTGTTCTAAGTAGGTGCTTTAGACCACTGAGCCATCTCTCCAGCCCAACTTTTTTTAATTTTTTTTTTATTTATTTCGAAACTCTGTAATGAAATTGAAAGGGAAGCAACATTTCTAAAACCATTTCTGGAGGCAAGTATTGCTCTAATTACAAAATCAGAGAAGAATTCAACCAAAAAAGAAAAAAAAAAGAAAAGAAAACTACAGGCCAATTTCACTATGAACATAGACACAAAAATCCCTAATAAAATACTGGCAAACATTGCAGAAAATCACTGAGAAGATTATACACCATTATCAAGTTAGATTCATCCCAGGGATACAGGAGTGGTTCAACATATACAAAACAATAAACATAACACACCATATTAATAAAACCAAAGGCAAAATTTATGTTATCATCTCAATAGATGCAGAAAAAGCATTTCGACATTCAAGAGATGCAAAGTAAAAGAACACAGAGATTCTTTCTCATCCCAGAAAGAATGGCTATCATCAAGAAAACAACCAGTAACAAATGCTGGTAGGGCTGTAGGGAAAAAGAACCCTTCTCCACTGCTAGTGGGAGTATAGACTGGTGCAACCATTGTGGAAATCAGTGTGAAGATTTGTCAAAATTCTAGGATTAGAGGTCCTACTTGACCCTGGTATTCTCCTTCTGGGTATCTTCCCAGAAGAACTGAAAGCATACTACAGCGATATATGTGCACCCATGTTTCCAAAAGCACAATTTATAATAGCTAAATCTTGGAAACAATCCAAATGTCCATCAACTGAAGAATGGATAAAAAGGTAGGGTTTTTTAATATATATAATGAAAGGGGGCTGGGAAGATGGCTCAGCAAAATAAGCGCTTCCCTGGCAAGAGCAAGGTCCTGAGTTCAATCCCCAGTTCCACAAAATAATAATAATAATAATAATAATAATAATAATAATGAGGAGGAGGAGGAGGAGGAGGATGGAATATTGCTCAGCCATATACAAAAATAAACTTGAGACTTTTATAGGTAAATGGATGTAACTCAAGGCCATCCTCATAAGTAAAATAAACCAGACCCACATATGTAAACATGGTACTGTCAAGCGCTTGCCTGCCAAGCGCAAGGACCTGAGTTCAATCCCTGGTTCTGCAAAAAAAAAAAAAAAAAAAAAAAAAAAATGGTATTGTCTCACGGAGTGTGAGAATGTGAGAACCTGAAACAGTAAACAAGATCCAAAAGGTACAACCAAATAGGGCAGAAACTACTCAAAGAAAAGAAAAATTGTGATGGGAGAAAGGTGAAAAGAAGGAAAGGTAAAGGAAAAATATATACATGCATGAGATAGTTAAGACAGTTTATACAGCTGGTTTCTCTTGGTTCATCGAGGGGAAGGTTTTGTGCTGGTAATTTCCTGGGCAATGTTTCATGTCTGTATCTTGTACTCTGAACAAAAGAAGTCAGTTGAAGGTGTGAAGCATCCAGTATGCTGAGAGAAAAACACTGTCAACTTGAAACTCTGTGCAAAGTGAACATGTGTTTCAGAACAAGGTGAATAGGTGAATTTTATTATTTTCAATGCAATAAAAATTCAAAGAATTTGCCACTCGCAAATCAAAATAATAGAAACTCTAAAACATTACTCTTACGCAGAAAGTGATCCCTTTTGAACATCTAAGAGGTAAGAAGTAATAAAATGCATGGATTTTAAATAACCATTGACAATTAAAAATAAAAATGACTCAGAAGCACAGTGCCTACCTGGAAAGGTCCTGAGTTCAATTCCCAGTACAAAGGAAGGAAGGAAGGAAGGAAGGAAGGAAGGAAGGAAGGAAGGGTCCTGTGATGTTAAATAAAAACAAAATAATATTTTAAAATGCCATAACAATACCAGGCAAGTCAGGAGAGGGAAAATGAAATCAAGAGTTCTGAAATCTTTGTACTAAGTGTTGACTCTCTTTAGATTTTCAGAATACTGTAATTTCTAGGGCAACCATTTGAATAAAAGACACTGAGTAATAACTTCAAAACTCCTAGAGGAGGAAAATGAAATGAGAAAAAAAAATCCAGAAGATAATTGAGAAAGGATAAAGCATAAGATGAGATGGAAGGTAAAAGTCCTAACATACCAATAATTACAATAAATGTAAAGGAACTAAATGTGCCTGGAAAAAGACACCAGGGCTGGGGAGACAGCTCAGCAGCATAAGTGCCTGCCTGGCAAGCGCAAGGCCCTAAGTTCAATCCCCGGTACAAAAAAACAGATAAGCTTATCAGAGAAGATTTTAAAAAAAAAAATTCAACTATTTGCTACTTACAAGACTCATAATAAAAATTTAAGGAGAGGCAAAGGTGGTAAATTATACACAAGGCAGGCAGACTATTAACAAAAATTATTACATATTGAACTGTGAGGTCATCCCCAACAAATTTCAAAGGAGTGAACACATACGGGTCGTGGTCCTTGAGCGCAACCCCTAAACCCAGGAATCAATAGTAAAACCATGGCTGTCTTTAACATTCACAGGTTTGTAATTCAGAACTATAGTGAGCAAGGAAAAAAATCATCAGGTGAATTACCAAACGATTTAGAACTGAGCAAAAATAAAAAGTTTTCATTTTAGAACAGTAATGAGAAAAGTATAGCTTTTTAAAATATATCTATAAAGACAAGAACAGCTGAAGAGCTAGTGTGCTAACCATTCATCTTAGAAGTTGGGTAAAGAAAAACTAGCTACTCCAAGCATCCTCAGGGCAAGTCTTCGTGGAGCTCAATTCACACCCCAAAGTACAGGACAACGGTCTACACTGGGGGGCCCTCCTCCCTTCAATACCAGTATCTCTCCAAACACCCCACTTGTTCTGCAGGCAGTGTGGAAGACAATTTTCAGTGGTTCTTGGGCACAGAGCCATTATAATATTTTTTTAAATGATTCCACCTACCTAAGACAGGTAATATTACTTTCCCATTTATACTAGTGAAGTAATGGGGTTTTGCCAAAATGTATCTATTTAGTAAGAGAATAGAATTCAAAGGAAATTATTAAATAATGGCAAAGCATAATTTGGACAAAAATATTATTTCCAAAATGCAAATAATGCTTAGTGTCTTGTAGCATTGTTCAAAGGATTGAATACACTATATAGAATATAAAATAAAGCTTCCTAAATATGCTACTTACAGAACACCGGAACTGTCCCTGCTATTTAATACAAACTCAGTGAGCCTTATCATAATAATAACTAGCAGTAACAGTAACTAATTAAAACTTGAGAAACAATATTCCCATAAGGCTCCGAGAATACACGAGATCAGTGACACAACGTGCAGGGCCAAGACGGGCACGATCCACCGAGCGCTTCCAATCTGTCCCTTTAGCCGCTCACAACATCGTTTTTCCTCCCCTTTCACACATGACTGTCCTTTCCCTGCACCACTACTCCTGCGCTTGGCGGCTCCTGTCCGAGGTCCCCGCGCGAAACCCCACGTGAGACCCACCAGGCGCGGAACGTTCAGCCCAGCCGCCCGCAGGCGAAGCGCACCACTTTCTGCAGCCGCCAGGGGGCGCTGCTGCTTTCCCTTTGGAGCCACCCGAAGCCTTTGTCATTTACTAAGTGGAACAGCTCCTGGGACCCTGAGACACACAAGGGGACTCATCTCTGCGTCTCCTGTTCACGTCACTGGCTTGTGCACGGGGCAGACAGGGCCTTGCTGAGAACTGTGGACTTGCTGAGTGCTGTTTCCCCATTCAGGAGCTTTCAGGGTGTCTGTCAGCATCATTGACCCCAGGGAGCTTGCAGTCTGACTGCCGGCGACCAAGGACCCACACACCAGGTGGCATGATCAGGCCACCTGTCTGCAGTGTGAAGCGGGGGTAGAATACCCGTCAGGCAGTCACTTCTGACTTCTGGAGGTCCTGTAAGATGACTGGACCACCACAGTGACCAGCTGTCCTGGTTTGTCCACATGGGGGCTGGCGGGGCTGGAGACTTTCAGCTTCTCAAGCAGGCAGGTCCCAGGCAAGTAGGCTGAAGTCAGTCTCCCGACTGGCCTCGAATGTTATCTTGGCCTTCACTGGCCCCGCATAATCTTGCCTTTTCAATTGTGTCTCAGCCCCCCATCAGCAATTGTGGTGTGAGTTTCAGCAGTGCAGTCCCCTCTGGAGACAAAATCTCACTGGGAAAATCAGTGCAGGAAACTTGCCTACGCACTTAGCCAGAGGTCACGACAGGACAGGCTGGGGCGCTCCCAGGGTCCCAGCTCAGTTCCGCATGTGACATCAGATGTCCACCTAGCTTCATGACCACGTACATTCATTGAACTGAAAACCTAACTGCATCAAATCAATGTTCTGAATCAAGGGCCAACTATGCCAAAGGGTAAAACATAAACCTACCCTAGAACTGGGTGCACCCCTTTGAATTGGATGGAACTAAATCCGTATTGTTTCTCCAATTATTGCCTTGGAGAAATCAAATTCCCCATGAACTGACCTTGGACCACAGGACCTCCTCTTTCTGCTCCAGGTCGTGACAACACACTTTGTAGTCAGCCCCATCCATGACTGCTTTCTCCACCTGGGGCCCTGGCCAGGCAGCAGCCGACAGGGAGGACTCCCTGAGCCCATACCACCCCCGGGGCCTGCCTGTCTCTTTCTTCCCTCAGCCTGGCCAGGAGACCTACTTCATTTCACCCTATCTGAGGTATCTCTTACTCCTTGGCTTGGACTTGACTGGCTTTACCTTAACCCACAGTGCCAGGCAACCACCAGCCTCTGAGCCTTGACTGGCCAGGTCCCCGGCCCTGCGCATGCCTCTCAGCAGTCTACTGCAGCAATGGCAAACACATGGCACGCATGCCACAGTGGGCACAGAGAGCCCTCTCTGTTGGCCACAGCCAAGTTGCCTCGGCATCACCCCAGCAGCCGAGCACCAGATATCCAGGTTTAATTGCCACGCAGGCACTTTGCAGTACAAGAACATGGGGTTGCGGTTTGGGCACTCGTTCTCTAAGAGGTTCACCATCCCTGGTCTATAGCTTCCTCTGTCATTTTCCAAACTGCTCAGGGGTATGACCTAAACTAGAAGCTCCTGCCCCTTCACTCCCTGGACAGCAGCCCTGGGGCCCAGCTGGACATTAAAGACTGCATCTGGAGGCAGGAGATGTTGGTTTCATTTCTAGTTTCTTGATGCCGCTGGGTGATCTGGGCAAACGCACACAGGTGCGCACACAAGCTTTTGTGTTCTCTGTTCTCACAAGGCCTGATCTAGTGGAAAGAAAACCAGAAGCTCCGGAGAACAAAGTAAATCTCTTAGCTTTTGGAAATTTCAGGACCGGTTGTCTTGCCCTCTGGAGGGTCTTTGCTGAGGCCTCGCCCACACATGCCACTATGCCTTGATGATCCCTGAGCTGCTCTATGTGCTAGCCACGACAGTGTCCAAGTGCTGGACGTGCAGCAGGGACGCAGTGCCTGCGTGGTGGATGACTCAGTTCCTTTAGAAAGATTTCACAAGAACTTGGAGGGCCAGCACTGCTCAGAGCATCACAAATACAGTGGTGAGCAAAACGAACAAAACCTTTTCCCCGTGTGGCACTAATAATCTAGTGGGTGGGTGGACAAGTGAATGGGAAAAAGACTTTTGTTGCTGTGGTTTCGGTTTTTTCCAGGGCATCCATTAGGAAACCCACTTCCTGCTACATGAATTCCAGTTCTGCCTCGTAATACCCACCAAGGAAAGGAGGAAACAGAAGCGTCCTCCCAGAAAATGAAACACAAGCACTCTGTCTATTGTGCCTCTCTCTTCCCCCTTCTCTCTCTCACACACACACAACCATAAACACACACACACACACACACACACACACACACACACGCAACTATATTCTTGCTCAGAGAGGGTTCCAGGTAAAAGCCATAGCTCTGAATTCAGCCGAGTGCATTATTACCCCAGCCACAAGACGGCCTTAGGGAAAAACAAAAGCTTTCTGTGGTGGCCCCAGGCTTACCATTCACTCCTCCCAGCTCTGACAGCTGAAAATTCCTGTCCAGCCCTGTGCTTGTGGGACAGTGCACACAGACATAGTGGTGACACCAAGCCACAGCCCAGTGCCACAAAGGGATCATGGATGAGCTCTTGGGTCCCAGTACATCCCAGGGGCTGTGTCTCGGCTCAGCAGAAAATCCTGGCAAAGTCTCCCGGGAAAAGAAGTGACCCACAGGGATGACAGCGGGAGCCCCAGGCTACCCAGCTTTGCAAACTGCCCACTGTGCCCATGGGTGCCTCACGGCACTGCACATTTTCCTCTTTTCCCTTCAAATGTCCCCTCATACTCGGAAACTCATGGTGCCTTGCAGGCCGCCTCCCTCCTGAATGGATTCTTGGCTGGAGGAAATAGGGTCATTTACAGGGCGTGTGTCTCCTCGCAGTCCAGGGCAGCCTGGCTCCACCACGCTGTCACCGTAGAGGTCTTGAGTCTGCACCACCGGCTTTCTCCATTCCAATGAAAGCTCTTATCAAGATCTTTTCAAAATGCAAGCAGCAAGCGTATCATCTACAGATACAGCCTTGAAAATTTTTCATTCTGCTCCAACTGTCCCTGTAACTGCTGTGGGCAGGGGGCAAGGCCGGGCAGCAGAGCAGACGAGCTACAGAAATGCCATTTTGGGGCCCAGGACACTATCTGCCCGCAATTTGTTTTGATTTTGTCTTTCTGTTGTATAAAGAAGGCTATGAATCACAGTTAAATTCTACCACATAAATAAGCTACGCTTTAAAGTTCCATAAAACCTACAATTTTCGAGAAGCTTGATGTGGTTGACACTAAATTGATTCCAACACATCCTATTTCCCTTGTAATGCTGGGCTCCTTTTAGCAAGAACAAACGTATTCATAATGGCTTGACTCTGCATGAAGGGGCTCGGCATAAGCACACAGGAAGCACACACACTCATGCTAATTTTGTTCCATTTTTAAATAAAAAGAGATGCTGCACTTTACTTCCAGAGATTGAATTCCCAGAAAGTTTCATCACACTCCCATCTGAAGTTTTCATATACAAACCATCAAACATGTGGTGACAAACCCGAAGCCCATCATTTGCCAAGGTCAAGAGGAGCCCTGGCTCTTGAAGTCCCCGTCCTGGGAACGCTGAGGGGAATACTGGAGAACGTGAGTTCCTCCTACCTGGTCTCTTACGCTGAAAACCTGCCTTGCCCTAGATCCAAACTGAAGCATTTCCACTATGGCAAGAATTCAAGCACAAAATAAAATTGCCTTGAGGGGAAACAATTCTTATTTTTAAAAAACACTAACAGGTATTACATTTTTAAACCTTGTGGCAGTCAGGTATGGAGACGCACACCTGTACTTCTAGAACTTGGGAGGCGGGGGCAGGAGCACCCCAGTGAGTTTGAGGCCAGCCTGGCTACAAAGTGAGGTCAAGGCCAGCCTGAATTCCACAGCGAGACCCTATCTCAAAATGACACAAAAATGAAAAACAAGGAATAAATCCTTATGACATAGGATAAAAAGTCACAGAACTACTGATCGAAAGAAACATGCATAAAAAGAGCAGTGCAAACCAATGAGGCGTAGTTCATGGGATCGCAGCCAAGCCAGGAGCTTGGTCGGGCCCCCCTCTATCGGGGGTGGTCGTCCTTTGCGACCGAGCGCACAGCTTCAGGAGGGACACACATGAATCACTGAGGGAAGAAGGAAGGGGACGCCCTCCTAGCCAGCCAGATCAGCCGAATCAACCCTGGTGATCAACAGGGTGGCAGATGTCACAGCCAGATGGCCTTCGCATCCAGGATCTTGGTTTGGATTGCTGTACTGCAATTACTTGAGAGGCTGGGCACTCTGAAGATGCCACTTTTTGTGGCAGTCTCTAAAATTTTTTCAAATTAAAATTTTTTGTTGTTGTTGTTTTGTTTGTTTGTTTTTACTTTTTTGAGGCTGGATAAAGTAGAAACAGACCTGCTCCCTTGCCATACTGAGTAAGGGTACAAAATGGCAAGACCTTCAGGAAAATCATCTCACACTATCCATCCAAGTACAGAATCCACCGACTCAGTGATCCCACCTCTAGGTGTCCAGCTCACAACACCATCTGCACATGCGCATGGAGTGTGTTCTTCACAGCACTGCTGTCGCAGAAAAGTACTATAAGCAACCTCCCTCTGGAGGAGGAGGGAGAAGAGGAGCCAGCATGGAACTCAGCACTGTGCGCTCCAGAACAAGGAGCTGCGTTGCATATCTGGGGTCCTCTGCTATGTACAAAAGGTGGGTGCAGCTGCGCACTGTGACGCACACCTGCAGTCCCAGCACTCGGGAGGCTGAGGAAGGGTTTGTGAGTTTGAGGCCAGCCTGAGCTTAATAATGGCCTTAATAGAAGCCTGAGACTACTGAAAGAGGAGGGGAAGGAAGGGGAGAGCAGGGGAGGGGAGAGGAGAGGGACACAGAGAGAGATACAGAGAGAGACAGAGAAACAGAAAGGTAGAGACAGAGACAGGAAAATGTGATTACAACATTATATGTACAGAAAAATCCTCATTTCCCTGAAATTGTATTTATGTGTATAACCTTTCCTTGGCTCCATTAGCACAGAAAATACTTGAAGCCACATGCCATCCACAGGTCAGAGGGACTGTCTTTGGTGCAGCATCCTCTTCACAAGGGTGACGGATCACTTTCACTTTGTTTGAAATACAGAAAAATGAGAATGTGTTACTTTCCTAGTGAGAACAACAAAGAAGCGAGAAAGCTAAGGGAGGCAGGGTGAGAGGCTACCTGTGCAAAAACCTGACCAGGACGTCCACAAAAGGTGGGCCCACCAGGACAAAAGAAATCTGTGGGGCCGCCCCAATGGCCAGGCAGTTGCCCCCACCTAGGCTGGCTCTCCTCTCCCCACAAGAAGCGAGAACCCGCAGGTGGCTGTCTGCTCCCAGGAGACGTGCAGCGCCACGCCAAGGCAGGGATCTCCTTCCCTGGCCTGCTCTTGGGCTTGACCTAGCAGTGACTTTAGCAAAAAAGAAGTGTCAAGTCTGAGCAGAAGTTTTCAAAACAGTCATACAGATCCGCCAGCTCTGTGATCCCTTTAATATCTATGACAGGGGACACGGAATGAAGGGGACCCAACGTACACAGCCAACTGGCGAGTACCACGTAGTAGGGATGAGAAGTTCAGCCTTGTTGGGATGAGCCACCAAGAGGAGGGCATTTGTTACCTGACACAGCATTATCTCACAAAAGCTAACTCAGGAGTGATGACGCGCGCATGCTTGCCCAGCCCACGCACACAGCCATGAATCAGGGAGCTGAAAAGGATGTGCAGGTGTTCAGCAATAGCGTACCTTGCCAAGACCACACACTGGGGTCCACTGGGTTTGCAGCAGGGCAGCCCTCTCCTGTGGAGAGGACCCTCCACCACACAACCACATGCACACCAGCCCTGGGGAGGAGGCAGGTCCCACTGGCAGGTCCTACGCCCCAGTGCAGGCACCCACTTTGTATACTGATATCTAATACACAAGGACACTCACTGGGCGGAATCAAGACATTTTAATAAAGCACAAAACATTCACGAGTGTTTAATCACCCATCCCTTCAAGTCAAAGCTTCCAGGAAAATCCCCACATCCTGGTGACCCTGTTTGGGCTCCTGTTTGTGGAGATAAACTCTACTGTTTAAGAGCCTTTCTGCAGTGAGATGTTGTGGGTCTTGGAAACAATCAGAGTGTGGCTATGTTTCCAGAAACCAGCTGTATTTCTTTAGAAGGAAGCATAGCTCTGTGTAGAAGACATTCTCTTACAGGAGACAAAGGGCAGGAGCTGTGTGGAGAATGTAAATACCAAGTATTCTCGCCTCAGTTACACACTTGCCTTACTACAGTTCATTCATAAACGTTCTCCTACACATAGGCCATCTCCTCCAAATCTGGATGTTTCTCATGAGACCCTGCCTTGCTCCTGCCTATCTCTGAAAGTAACACAAGTAAGCCATTACTGGTCCCTCAGAAAGACTCCGACCAGTGAATGCAGGCAGCAGCCAGTGAGCCTTGCTCTTCACTGCCTTCCCCCGCTCCACAGGGCCAGACACTCTGTATTTCCCATCATGGGCAGGGACAGGCCCACATGTAGCCTTTGTTGTCCCCGCTTCCTCTGTCCTACCCATCATTCCCTCTTTCTCCCAGAAAGGGACTATGTGCATTTTGCTTTCAAACCACTTACCAGTCTTATTTTCTCCTCCTAAGCATTTCTAGGGCTGATTTTCCAGAGCTCTGAGCTCACTTGTGAGCACTTTTGGCTGCTGTGGATGCTAAACTAGGAAAACACTCAAGGGCATGAGGTTCTGTCAGGGACAGGATGGTCAGACAGTTGGGGCTGGGGTTGCTGTGAAGTCACTGAAGTCATCTTGGGCAGAGATGGCAAGATTGGCTGATGGGAAAGCAAGAACTCAGGGTGACCTGGGAGTCCCATGCTTTCAGAAGAGGAAGGCCCTCCTGCTGCACCAGATGTGATGTCTCCACATCCTGGGTTCCGGGCCAGCTCCACCTCCACCTCATTGCCCTCCCCCTACGCCCTTGGTTCCTCCCCCTCTCCCCCTTGCTAGGTTACAGCAAGATTGCTCAGCAGAGGCATGAGGCATGTTTGTGGGAAGCAATGTACCCATGTGTTTCTATGCAACAAAATTGAGTGTATGTGTAGGTGTTCCGTGTTTTTACAAACTCTCCTCCTCGGTTGTTATAAGATTAAAACAATTTTCTCCCTCAGTAAATGCTTCCCTTCAAAACCACTGGAAGCACATAATTCGCCAGCCCATTTGTGGCTCTTATTTACTTGGGGCTGGAGGAAAACACAATTGTGAAGCCTGTTTCCTGGAAGAGGCCAGGGTAGACCAAGTGATGGGCATGGCGAAGTAATGTTTCCATGACAGCTCTGATCAACGATTCATTTATTTTTGGAGTTCAAAAAAGATGGTTGTACATCATCAGTCCTGCGGGAAGGCGCGACAGTGGGCTGTGAAGTAAATCACTCTTTTATCCTCAGTAAATTTAATGGATACTTTCATTAAAACTGCAGGGAATTTTAAGGTAGTTTAACGCCAATTTTAAAACTATAGCTGAAGATTATTTTTAAAAAATTCTTGGATCACCTCTGCCGCTGAGAAATCTAAACACTTTAGCCCCGCAGCCCATTTCATTTTCCTTCACAGTGATGAGAAATGGTGACGCACACCTGAGAACACAGAAACACTATTTAAAATCACAACAGATTCAAGGAAAAATGTACACAAAGAAGAAAATGAAAAGCTGGCCCAGTTGATATGGGGTGGGGACAGGAAGATGCCAACTTACGTTTGTCCTTGAAAAAATAAATAGGGCCAGGGAGATAGCTCAGAGCCTTAAGCACCTGGCTGGCAAGCACAAGGGCCTGAGTTCAATCCCTTGTATAAAAAAAAAAAAAAAAGAAAGAAAGAAAGAAAAGAAAAGAAAAAAGAAAAAGAAAAGAAAAAAGAAAATAGAAATTCACCTGTCACTGATCAACGCTGCCAGGTTGCCACCAGCTACTGAAAAAGCATTCCTGCTGACTGTAAGCAGCTCCATTTGTGTGACTGTTTACATAATTACACAGCCAAACACTGCAATCTTTCCGACTTAATACATGTTTTAACAAGCCCTTCAACTACAGTGTAGGCTTCCATAATCAAATCAAGTCTTTTCAATTAAAAGACAATTAGAAAAGGTGTCATGATGTCACTGTCACACTTTGCCGCATGAAAGGATTCAACAATCACTTGGCTGGGTATCTGAGCTAACCCAGGATGCCTAAGCAAGGATATCACATCAGACCACCCAAGAGGACAACCACACTGTGGCCTCTGGTCCTATGGGAGATGGGCAAACTATTGTCCATGGCCATTTCTTTGTGATCCACTGAAGGTGGCAGATGAAACCCCAGCAGCCTATAGAGCTGCAGCGGCCTGTGGCTCTGGGTCTGACCTAAAAGTACCAGTAAGTGTGTCATGGTTAGGAAGCGGTGAGCACAAGGCTGCCGGAGAGAGAGAGAGCCACCTCTCTGCTATAAGCGACAGCACAATGGCACTCTAGGGATACAAATCATTTAGATGCCTTTGATCTGTTTCATTTTAAAGTTGTAAAACAAGCCTCAGAGAAAGTACCTGATTTGCCAGAGGCCTTGATGTTAATCATTTTGTGAAACAAAAGAAAACACACACACACCCTTTCCACCCCACCCCCACCCCTGAAGGATCCTCATGCAGATCAGATATGCAAAGCAGTTCTAGCTCCCAGCTCTGACTCTGAGGGGCCTTCCGGAGGCGGAGATCTTCCATCCTCACAGCTTAGTAACCAAGGTCAGGTGTGAAAGGTAAAGGTACTGAATGCCGCAGCGGTGGCCACCTGAACAAAGCTATGTTCATGTCAAAACCTGCAGCCTATGAACGTGATGCAGACGCAGCCAAGGAATGTCTGGAACCCCAGAGAGCTGGAAGAGGCAATATCCCCCCACCCGCCCCCTCCCCCGGAGCCTTCAGAGAGCCTGCGGCCCTGCCAACACCGATTTCAAACTTCCAGCCACCAGAACTGGAAAAGAATAAATTTCTGATGCCTTAAGCCAACCAGTTTGTAGTAATTTGTTACGGCAGCCATGGAAAACTAACACAGTTGGCAAAAGGCAGTGGCCACGTGCTCACCTTGCTTTCTGCCTTAGGAGGCTAACAGGAAAAGCAACATCAATGGTCTCTCTGCTTCTAGCTGGGGTCAGTTGGTGCAGGTTCTCAGGAAGACGAGCAGTGAGAAGTGAACTCTGGCTCCTTCCCAGGGGTCACCAGGAGCTGGTTGTATGGCTCAACCTGAAGGTCATCACCGTAGCGCCTCTCCAAGGGACTCACAACTTCTGGGTCTGGGCTGGTCCCTTTCTCACCCTGCAGGCCTGCCAACCCTGCTGCCAGCCCCAGGCCTCCTCTGTACCTGCTCATACCTTTCTAAACAGTCCCTTTATTAAAACATCCTAAAGTTCATTGAGTTAAATGTATATCCTGGGAAGAGACTGTTTATTATGGTTTATAGAAGTAGCAATGCTTCTGTTTTATGGTGCGTTTAATCTATTTTATGGCATAGTTTATCCATTTTATGGTCCACTTTATTCCATCTAGTTTACAGTGCATCTCTTCTGAGAGTTTCGCTGGCAGTCGGTTAGCAGATTATTCCCATACTGGTAGGCTTGGCTGACATTTGGCCAAAGAAGAAGGTGCGAATGACAGGTGGAACGTTTTCACTAGGGTTCTGTTGTATAACGTAGTGTTGAACCCCCACTTCCAGGTTCACACATATGCCAGGGACAGCAGATCTCTGGTGGTCTGGCTGTCAATACCGGGGCAGACATCACTAAATCAATCATAACCCTCCGTCCCAGTCAGTCAAACTTGTCTCTCCTAATGTAATGTAGCTTTCTGGGCGGTTAGACAACAGATGTGTCAGACCTGCTAGACAACTACAGTGTAAGTTTCTATAATCAAATTGAGGGGTTTTTTTAAATTAAAATGCAATGCTAAAAGGTACTAAGGTTCCAGTGTAGCCAGCTTCCCTAAATATCCCCTGGCCATCTCCTCCAAGGGTGCCTACAGGCCAAGTCCATCTTTTTCTTTGGAAAGCCAGTTGCTCCCTTGGGAGTTATCTGAGGGCCTCCAGGGCTTGAGAAAGAGCAGCATGTATTTGAAATATTTGGCTAAGGAGCTTTTGTGCGCTGGTGAGGAACACAACCTGCAGGAATCACAGAGGAAGAAGGTGGAGATTGGGGGGCTTTGCTAGTGGTGGCTGCAAAAAGGAAGTGATGCATCAGCTGCCCTGAAAGGGGAAGACAGAGAGGGGTGGGGGGGATCGGGGTCCATCAGGGAACTTCAGGAGGATCTCAGGGAGTTCAATGTGTGAGGCAATGGGCCTTCCTTCTCTGCTTGCCATCTCTACAAATCTCTAGTAAAACTCTCTATACTGCAAGTGTTTCGCAGTCTGATTTGTGCAATCACCAGGTCATACTGCCTGAGGGTGACCTCCAAGTTGAGCTTTATAATGACCCAATGGGCACAGCAGAAACTCTAAACCATGCAAGCAAGAGACCCCTGGACTTCAGCACAGCTCTTCCTTAACTGCTTTATTTCCAGAACCTGTTTTTTCCTGGCTCATCACGTTCATGTCCATGAGCAGCCTGTTCCACAGAACAGTGTGGTATAATTCTGGCAAGGGCCTCGTTTATGCTGGTGTATTTATTCAAATTAGGGCTTTCGAACTCTTTCTTCAGAGGAAAAGTGGCTTTTCAATCCAGGCAGTGTTTGATGCTTGCACAACTGATGCACAGCAGCTCACACTCCTGGGCTGTGCTTATTCATGGACAGCCCTGTCCCCTGTCCCCATGTCCGAGCTGGCCAATGCGGGCTCACAGCACGGGGTACCCCCACAGGCAGCAACTCAGCATCATTTCCCCAAGCAGATGGGCTGGGGCAGCAGGGTAGGTGGGACTTCTCACCATGGGTTCCCCTTCCTCTGCTCTCCCTTTATGATCATCCCAGCACCAGCAGCAGTTGAGCGCTGAATCCTGGGGTGCCCATCCATCTTGAGAGGCAGGGAAGATGCAAGCTTGAGGCCCAGCAAAGGGGTTGGGTTGGGATTTCCTGCAGCTGACTCTGTTGGCATAGATCTTCCAGATGTTCTGTATGTTGAAGCTCAGTGACATGGAGCGAGAGGACTGCAGCATAACCCAACTCGAGGGCATTCTCAGAGCAGCTCTCTGGACATGGGATTCCATGACCTCCCTTTGCACACACCTGGCACCCTCAGAAAGGCCAAAGCTCTGGGGTCAGACAAACTCAGATTTAAACCAGATCTAACTCTACCTTGACTCTGGCCAACTTTCCAGTCTTAATTTCCTAGTTTCTGAAAACAGCACATATGTTCTTGACATAAGGTCAAGTTTAAATGGAAGAATGCAGCCATGTGACCAGCCCACAATCTAGCACACAATAAGTGCTTGTCTCAGTTACTCTTCTCTCGTTGCTGAGACAAATACCCAACACCCAAAATGAGGGAAGGAAAGGTTTATTTAGCTCACAGTTACTGGAGGCTTCAGTCCATAATCAGCTGGCTCCAAGGCAGAGCGGCACATGGCAGAGGGCAACCTTTCATGATGGCAGCAAAGAGCAGACAGCAAAGGAAGGAGAAGCAGCAACGATGGCTACAGAGAGCAAGTCTGTCTCCCTTAAGTTGCATTCAGGCTATATGCCCCAGGCTGGGTACAGTACTCATATCCATAATCCCAGCAGCACTCACATCCATAATCCCAGAAGATCACGAGTTAATCTCAAACTCTAGAAGTCTGCCCCATGACTGCATGAGGCTCGGGGGG
>NW_004524586.1:27887984-27956007 GCF_000260255.1 Octodon degus | reverse complement strand
GGGGGGGGGGGGGACAACTAGACACAAACCATAACAGTGCTCAACTGATGTTAGTGATGCTGCAGCCAGTATCTGTAGAAGCAACAGTCTCACTTCTGGAACTGGGAAGGGTGGGTGGCTCGAGCACTTGCTGGCTGAAGTTCACTGGATCTTGCTCTCTGGCACCTCTGCAGGCCTAGTCCTGCTGATGCGTGGGCTCTGCAAGACCTCTATCCTACCAAGAGGGCTTGTAAGAGTGATGCAAGGCCCGCACCCTAACTGCTGCTTCCCTTGGGGTAGAAAGAACCAGGAGCTCGATGGGAAAAGGGAAACACAGAGAGAAAATGCGCGGCCCTCAAACCACTGCAAGGCAGGAACCTTGCTGTCTGAGTGTGGAGAGCGTCTAGGACAAGACACTGGCTGGTGCGCTGAAGGCTGCACGGACCAGAAGGCTGTGGGTGGTGGAGGCCTGCCAAGGGAATCTCCAAGGAATGCGGAGCCGCAATTAACAAACAGCCCCCCTGCCTCCCCGGTTGGGCTCTGAACTTCCCGTATTAATTGTGATCCTCTGGCTTTCCCCTCTGAGGAGGAGACTGAGTGCTGAACTGGCGGGAAGCACTCTCCAAACCCCACCACAGCTCCTGCCTCATTGTACAGCATTGTTCCTGGAGCCCGCTCAGCCCCACACCCCGGTCACAGGCACTTCCATTAAACTGACCTTTTGCCTTCATAAGGCACCCAGCAGTAGGCGTTAATCCCTCAACTCAGAGGATTTTTTTTTTCCTTTCCTTTCCTTCCACCACTTCTCCCACTCTTTTCCTTTTGAAGGGACAGTTCTGTTTCAAAATAGTCTTATACTACATGGACAATATTTTCATTACCATTGTGCCAATTATGAAAAAAACCAGAGATGTGTATCTAGGGGAATCTGCAGATGGTCCCATCAGTGTTGCTCAAAGTGTAGCCCCAGAACCCGTCAATATCAAAGTGACCTGGAGACAGGTTAAAAATGCAAAGTTTGGGGCCCCCTCTAGATCTAGTGAGCCAGAACTGGGGATGGAGGCACAAATCTATTTTGACATGGCTGCAGGTAATTCTGATGCATCTCAGTGATAAGAACCCTTGTGCTAGCCCAACTTCTCCTGCAGGTCCTCCCTATATATCCATCCGGGCAACTTGTGGTAAAGTGCTCAAGGTCATCCATTTAGTCATTCAACAGGTATATGTACCACACTAGTGATGAGAAACACAGTAATGAAAATGACTGATGTAAACGTGGCCGTGTCCCCATGCAATCCACTCTGCAATCAAAAAGTAACTAAAGAAAAAAGGTAATCACAGGATGTGTTAGTGCCACAGGCAAACAAATGTGGGTAAGGCTGAGATGACCTTGGAAGGAGCCTCCTGGGAAGAGGTGGTCAGGGAAGGCCGCCCTGAGGAGCTGGGGATTCAGCTGCCATGGGAAGCGGGAAGCAGAAGGGCCAGTGGGACAGAGGCCTTGGAGTGGGAAATTACTTGGCCTCTTCCAGAAAGAAATCAGTGGTGCTGCTGGAGCTGGGTGAGGAAGGAAGACAAGAGCCCCAAAGGAACCAGAGACAGACAGACACACACACACACACACACACACACACACACACACACACACAGGAGAAGGCTGGGTGCAGGGATCCACACCCAATTCCCATCAGAGCCAGACAAGGACTCCTGGTCTTGGGCCACCTCCTCAGGGTTCCCTCTACCCTTTACCCTCAGACTCCACCTGCAGAAGGGCCTTCGGGTCCAAATCACCTCCTCCAGCTTCTTAGACCTTCCAGACCTAACGCCTCTCCCTCCTGACTTGCCTCCCCCAGGTGCAGGACAACGGCTTCCACTCCAGACAATTCTGGTCTTCTTTCCTATTGCGCCTAGCATGGATTTCTCTTTCCTTTGGGTATTTCAAGAAGTGAATGGCTTCGCCCATCCCATTCCTATCTCCTCTTATTCTGGGCTAAACATCTTTGCATCTGCTACAAGGCAGCTTGGCAGCAGAATAAAGAGGGAGAGTTCAGGAAGCAAACTGCCTGCGTTCAAGTGTGGCTCTCAGTGACTCTGTACCTCAGTTTCCCCAAATGTAAAATGGACCAGGTAGGTCTGCTATAATGCTAAAAAGGCTTAAAGCCTGCAAAGGGATTCAGCAGGCATTCAGCAGGGGCCTGCGCTGCTGCAGTGCCTCCCAGGTCTGCTTCCACTCAATGCACCACCCTGCTGTCCTTCACCAGGTGCCAGGTGGGCAGCTTAGGGACACTGGAATGAATAATAAAAAAGTAGTATTACATCTTTGTATGTGTGTGTGTGTGTGTGTGTGTGTGTGGTACCAGGGATTGAATTCTGGACCCCGTACTTGCCAGACAAGCACTTATTCTACTGAGCTATCTCCCCGGGTCCTAGTATTATATCATTAGCCACTACCTCTTTCCTGTTAAAATCTAGTAACTCTCGCCCTCCACTGAGAAAAAAGTAATCAGTTATAATTTTTTTTAAACACAGCCTATATTATAGAGGGGGAAACAAGGGCTCTTTAATCACAGCCATCACTTAGTTTCCTAAAACCCATCAGATAGAGCAGAAACCCAAAAGACACAGCCTTACCTTTCTAATAAACTGGGAAAAACTCTAAAACCTCCAAACACCATCCCTTCATTTTATAGCTGTGAAGTTTACTTTTGCACTAAAGTATAGGACTTTAAATTTGTCCCCACCCAATGTTTTTTGTCTATTCATTTTAGTATCAACACTTTTTGCCTAATAACCAACGTCTCTCCTAACTTGAAGTCACATAAACCTGGTAAGAGTAGGAGATTTGCTGATTCAGGTCCAACACACAAAAATTAAATTAAACGTTAAAAATCAAGGGGCCGGTGAGATAGCTCAGTGGTCTAAGCACCTGCTTGGCAAGTGCAAGGACCCAGGTTCAATCCCCAGTACCACATGCTGTGCTGGCCACTAAGACCAGGCATGGTGGCACATGCCTATAATCCCAGTGCTGGGGAGGGTGGAAACAGGAGGCTCAGTAGGAGTCCAAACTGTACAGTGAAACCTTGTACCAAATACATTAAAAAATTTAAACAAAAAAAAACCTTGGAAAGCAATTAGGAAGTGGGTGCCATCTTGGCTAAGTGGTGTGTTTACCTAAGATAGCGTGGGTATGGTTCAGGCATGGCCTTTTCCCTTTGCCACCCTACAGTGACCAATCACAAGGTCTTTATCAGTGACATCTGCCACCTCCTCAATGTCATCCACTGCTAATAAGGCTCAGAACCAGAGAGCCCATGGCTGGAAAGGCCATACTCTTAAGCAGTTCATTTCTTAGACACAGTACGAATCTCCACAGGATTCCTTTTTTTTTTAATGGAACCGGGGATTGAACTCAGGCCCTTGCACTTGCCAGGGAAGCACTTATTCCACTGAGCCATCTCCCCGGCCCCTAGGATTCCTTATTTCTACCTTGGCTCTCAGCTTCATCTCTGCATCCTCCTAAGATAAAGTCCTGCAGCTCTTCATATAAACATTCACTGGCACCTACTCAGCACCGGTCAGGTGCTGGGGCTAGCTCTTGGTATACATTACTCCATACGCAAACTTCATACACATTCTCTCAGGTGGGAAAGTAACTTCCTCATTTTACAAAAGAGGAATCAAGGCTTAGAGAAATCAAGGAGTGAGGGCGGGTTCAGGGTTAAGAAAGGACACTTCCCAACTTGAGTCCTGGCCATCCTACTACACCACCTTCAGGCTGAAAGCTGCTGGTTAGCCCTGCCTGCACCATCTCTACAGTCCCTTGAAGCTCCCAATCTCTTGATCTTTCTGCAAAACAAGTCCTTGAAACCATGCTGTGCCTGCTCCGGCCATCTCGAGTGGCACAGGATGCCTGGCTGGTCTCCGCACACTGCACACAGAGCTAAGAATGTTGGCCAAGCGCCAAGCTGACAGCGCTCCAAATTACAGCTTGATAAACATGCTCCTAACCTTTTCTCTTAGGCCCTGGAGTTTTTAGTAGCACCCACCCCCAACTTCACAGCATCCAAATCATCTCACTGGAGGAGTGTGGAGGAGCTTGATGCCTCACACTCACAACTTTCTAACCCAAAGCTGGCGTGACACACAGCTATTGAAGGCATAAAAGGTGCCATCCAGAGGAAAAGCCATCCTCTGCTGTCTAATTCAAAGGCCTGATCTGCAAGGTGTCCTGGAAAATCTGCAGCTTACAACCATGTTCTAAAAGCTGGGGTTTGCCTTTGGAGGGTGATGTGAATCTGTCTAATGAGAAATATTAGAAGGCTTACGATTAGCTGGAATCGACAGTGTTGGAGACTAGGACTTAAGAGACTTGTTTTCATGCTCTGGGTCACAAAATCCTTCCATCCACACATTTCTGCACCTATTACATTATAATGGAGTTTTTCTGATGGGGAATCCACCTTGACTATACTACAAAAATTCCTAAATTGGTTAATGGGGAAAAAAAAATCCCGTTACCTAAAGAAAACAAAACTGAAACACAGTTTTAGCAACTCCAGTCACTCCATCCACGTTTGATATCTTTCTGAGAGAGGGAAAAAGAGAGAGACAGAGAGAGAGAGAGAGAGAGAGAGAGAGAGAGAGAGAGAGAGAGAGAGAGGAGAGAGAGAGAATCAACTATACTGTTGATTGTTGAGTGAAAGCCTGCCAAAATCATTTAGATTGTTAACTCTAAACTATTCCTGTTGAAACAAGTAATTAATAGCCTACTCCTCCTTTTCACCCAACCAGTCTTATTCATATTTATTTATTTATTATATTTTTACAATTAGCAAAAAGAAAAGCCCATTTGCCATTTTGCCTGGGAATTTGGAATTGGAACTTATACTGCTGGTGGCTTGTGATTTTACCCAGCTCCTTAGAATCTTTCAAGATTTTTTTTTTTTTAAACAGGGGCTTTGTCTACACTGAATGAACCCTGGCTACAAAGTCAGCTGGCTTAAAACAATGAAATTCTAGAGACAATAGGAACAAGGTGCCCGCTTAGCATGCTAGGCACTGAGCCCCAGCCTCAGCTTCCTGCAGTCATCATAGCTGAGCCACTCTTGATGCCCTTGGGTTCAGGGACAGGCTGTTCTATTCACTTCTTCCCCAGCTCTGGTACAGGAAGCCCAGCGCAGATGAGAGGAGGCTTACAGCGCTGTCATATCTCCCCACAAGGATTCTCTGTCTACAATTTCTCTGTGTTCTAGCACCCTAGCAACATGTCAGTCTGATGGTTCAAAGGATCATATTTTAAAGGGAACATGAAATAAATAATTCAAAAACTGAAATTAGGAAAACAATTCCATTTATAATAGCAACAACAGAAACAAAATATTTAGGCATCAATTTGAAAGAAGAAATGCATAACTTACACTCTGAAAAAACTATCAAACATTGCTGAAAGAAAATTAAAGAAGACCTAGGAGGGGGATATCCCATGTTCATGGATGAAAAGGTTTTAAAATATTATTAAATTAGCAATACTCTGCAAATTGATCTACAGCTCCAACACAATTCCTTTATTCATAGGGAAATTCAAGAGACCCAGCACAGTCAGAACAATCTTAGAAGAAAAGGGCTGGCGAACTGAGCCTTCCTGATTCCAAAGCCTGCTACAGAACTGCAGTCCCCATGAAGGAATAGCATTTGCATGTGGGTAAATGGCTAGATAAGGGAGCAGGACCAAAAATACAGAAAAAAAAAAAACCCTCATATTGGTAGATAACTGATTTTTTAAAATGTATTTAGAACAGGGTCTACAGGGTCTCTAGGGTCTCACTACATAGATTGGACTCATACGGCTTCCCATTTTCAGCCCCCCACGCACTGAGATTACAGGCGCACACCACCACGCCCAGTCTGATAACTGGTTTTTGACAAGGGCGTTAAGATAACTTAAGGGAGAGCAATAGCCTTTTCAATACATAGTGCAGGGACAAGGGGACTAAACGATGAGGTTTGGGGCCGGGGAGATAGCTCAGTAGAACAAGTGCTTGCCTGGCAAGCGCAAGGGCCTGAGTTCAATCCCCGGTTCTCAAAAAAAAAAAAAAAAAAAACAATGAGGTTGTACCTTTACATCACACAACATACAAGGACACACCCACTTAACTGCGTTTCAATTACCTGTACTTCACATATACTGCATTTTATTTTTACAAATTGAAAGTTTGAAAAAAAAATTGAAAGTTTGTAGCACCCATGTCAAGCAAGTCCAGTGGTGCTATTTTTCCAACCACTCAGATTATTGTTAGAATTTTTGATCAATAAAGAAATTTTTAATTAAAATGTCTTTTTTTGAAGGACATATTTTTAAAAAACATAATCCTATTGTATGCTTAATAGATTACAGTATGGTATAAACATACTTTCATATATATTAGGAAAGCAAAACACTCATGGTACTTAATTTTATTGAAATGCTCATTTTATTGTGATAGTCTGAAGTTGAACCCACAGTATCTCTACAGTATATCTGTACAAAAATGAAAAGAAAATACATAAATAAACTAAATATAAGAGCTAAAAACACAAAACTTTTGTTAGAAGAAATAAAGGAAATAGGCATAAATCTTTGTGTATTTATATTAGGTAATGATTTCTTGGGTATAACCAAAAGCACAAGCAACAACAAGGAAAATTCAGATAAACTGAACTTAATGACAATCAAAAACTTATAACCTTCAAGAGACATCAACAAGAAAGTGAAAAGATATATGGAAGAAAACATTCACAAATAATACATCTGATAAATGAATTGTATTTAGAATATGTAGGAACTCTTACAAGCCAACAGAACAGAAACCAACTTCAGGGGCTGGTGAGATGGCTCAGTAGTCTAAAGCATCTACTTGGAACAAGCTTGGCAGAGCACAGGGACCGCGGTTCGATCCCCCAGCACCACATGCCAGCCAGCCCTGCCCCCTGGTGGGCTGAGCTGGCCACACACACACACACAATAAATAAATGTAATAAATAAAAATAAATAATTAAAAAAAAAAAAGAAACCAACTTCATGGGCAGAGGATCTGAATAGCCATTTCTCCAAAGAAGATACCCAAGTGTCCAGTAAGTACACAGCAAAATGCCTAGCATCATACTCTATCAGTGAAATGCAAATCAATGGAATAACATTTCATACCCACACGGATGACTATGTCAGAAAAGACATAATAGAAATTGTTGGGGCTGGTGAGATGGTTCAGTGGTCTAAAGCACCTACTTAGAACAAGCTTAGCAAAGCAAAGGGACCGCAGTTCAATCCCCCAGCACCACATAACAGCCAGTCCGCCCCCTGGTGGACTCAGCTGGCCACACACACACACACAAACACACACATACATATACATTAAAAAAAATTTTTTTTAAATAAAAAATAAATAAATAAAAGAAATTGTTGGTAATAGTGTGGAGATACCAGAACCCACAAAACTGCCAGTAGGAATACAGAAAATGCCTCCACTGTGGAAAAGAGTCTAATGATCCTCTGAAGTTTCAATATACAGTAACCATATGACCTAACAATTCCAGGTCACCCTAGAATTGGTTGTATACACCCAAGGGAAGTGCAAAGATATGTTACACAAAAACTTGTACACAAATGCATTATTCATAATAGTTAAAAATGGAAACAAAGCAAACATTTAGATTCATAAAACATGATATAATCCATACAATAGAATACTATCCAACAAATGGTGAAATAAACATGAAAGAGCTTTCAAAAACATTACTCTAAAAGAAACAACATATTATATAATAATATTTATATGAAATGCCAAGAGCAGGCAAATTTACATAGCAACAGTGTTATGGTTTGTGTCTTGGTGTCCCCCCAAAGCCTCATGTAGTCTTGGGGCAGCTTCTGGAGTGTGTGATTGATTACTGTGGGTGTGGATGCTGCCCCTGCCCTGGGGCAGGTAATCTGCATTACAATGTAAGGTGGGAAAAGAAGCCAGCTGCTGAAGCTGCTGCTACCTCTCCCTTGAGCTCTTGCTCTTTGCCGCCACCAGGAAAGGTTGCTTTCTGCTGTGTGCTGCTCTGCGTTGGACCCAGCTGAGTATGGACCGAAGTCCCCAGTAACTGTGAGCTAAATAAACCTTTCCTGCCTTCATTTTGAATGTTGGGTATTTGTCCCAGCAACAAGAGAAGAGTAACTAAGACAAACAGAAAGCAGATAAGAAAGCTCCCCAAGCCTGAGGTTTTGAGAGGAAATGAAATGTCGCTTTTAATGGGTGTGGAGTTTCTTTCAGCAGTGGTTAAAGTATCCTAAAATTGATTGTGGTTATGGTTACACAACTCTGTGCCATCCTAAAAATCCCATACTTTAAATGAGTAAATTGTACGGTATGTGAATACTAGCTAAAGAAAGTTACGATTCGAAAAGGGTTCTAAAAGGTATGTCAATATACTAGATCTCAAAATAATAAGAAGTTGTGAAATCCCAGTCCTGAAAGAAAAAGTGAAGAGACTAACATAGAAAGATTGTGGAGAAGAAACAATCTTTGAGGAATTGAAGAGCTGTCATATGGGAAGGGAATTAGAGGCTCGGTGGTCCCAAAGTGGACGCTGCTACCCCATCTGGACTGCTCATCCTACCCCCAGCACAGCAAGAACCTATATGTACCATTCTAACTCAGCTTATCTACCACCTCCCAGGTATGTCTCCCGTGACTCCCGTTTTCCACAGCTGTCCATTTCTCAGCGGTAATGTGCTCTTTGCCTACAAAGCACTTCCATGTGCCTAGATAACTAGCTGAGAATCTCAGTAACTGACCAGCTCCATTAAAGGACCCTGTAATATTCGCCATTGTCTCTCCAGAACTTTTCACTACGCCCAGTATACCGGAAGTGCTTCATAAGCATTGGTCAAGTGAGTGGATAAATGAAACACAAGTGTCAGAAACCACAAACCAACAGTCTATGGAGAATCAAGAGGTGACGGGCTGCCTGAGGGCGGCCACACTTCCCTGTGTTGGAATTATTAAACCACGAAGGGGTAGAAGTTTCACACACAGAACAAGTGAAGCATCAGAGAGTTGGTCAGATTGGATGGATTCTCCTGTTTTAAAATCTCACTATTAGTTCATGTACGCTGGGAAAATCCTAGAAAGAAGATAAGAAATGTAATACAATCCAGTAGCCTGTAATCTCTTCACCAAGTGATAAACACAATTAACAGCATATCCTTCTGGGCTTCGTGTACATAACATTTCGTTACACAAGCAGTACTTTAATTAATGGGTGATTATGAGATTCTTTATGTATCTCTCAACTTTTGATCATGGATCAGGTTTACGGGATACTTAATTTGTGCCAGCTACTGCACAAAATACTTCCTGTGCTTCTGCTTCTCCTAAAACCTAAGGAGGTGGGTACGCAATATTATTCACATTGTGTATCATACAGGGAAACCGTAGGTTGAAGTCACAGCAATGTGACTCCACACCCCCGCAGAGATCTCACAGATGTTTACTGAATGGACAACCGGATGTACAAATGTGTGTGCAAATACCCATCAGTGTGAAAAACTGACTTCTCTAACCAGCTGATTGGTCATTATTTTATGAATATCCTGAATCTTATGTCACGCATATTTTATGGGTCACGGGCTAAAAACAGGCCATTTTCATAGCATAAAGAACATTTCTTTGGTACCTACTTCTCCCACCTATTGGAGCAGTTTTTTTTTTTTTTTTTTTATGTGTGTGTGTGTGTGTGTGTGTGTGTGGCCAGCTCAGCCCACCAGGGGGCGGGGCTGGCTGGCATGTGGTGCTGGGGGATTGAACCACGGTCCCTGTGCTTTGCTAAGCTTGTTCTAAGTAGGTGCTTTACACCACTGAGCTATCTTACCAGCCCATGGAGCAGTTTTTCTCAAAGGGGAATCTCAAACACTTTCTTGGATATGTCTCTTCATTGTCATGTGTTGTCCAAGCTTCTGCCACCTACAGAACCATCCACAGTGTGCCCCCCACACACACTGCCTGCTGGCAAGGACCACAGTCAGCCACTTCCAGCCACTTGCCTCCCAAGATTGCTACCACTGCTATGCTGTTTCATTCACTTCCACAGTGCTGGAGCCACCTCTCCTGCAGGCACAGGTGCTGCCAGTGCTGGTGCCATTGCCGCCAGGCCAGTACCACCAACACGGCTAGCACCGGGCTCACCACCACCGCCACTAAGTGTCATGAAGGAGTGAGAGCTCTTTTGCTGTTTTCTCAAGTCCCACTCAATTTGCAAGCAAGTGGGGGAATGGACTGAATGACAAGACACTGCGAAGTACAGCTGTCCTTTGCTACTGCAGGTCCCCACAGATAGCAAAATCTGCAGATGCCCAAGTCCCTATATAGAATGACACAGTATTCACATGTCACCTACATATATCTTCCGATATACTTTAAATCACCCTGTTACTTACAATACACTGTAAATGTAATGTAAATAGCTGTTACGCCATATTGCAAAGGATAAAATAGCAAAAGAAAGGACTATACATGTTCGCTTTTCCCCAAATACATTCCATCTGCACTTGGTTGAATCCGTATTTGTGAAACTTGAGGAATCAAAGGATGGGTTGTATTCAAAACTGCCTTCTCTTCTCCAAATAAAGCTCACTCTGGCATGTGTTGAGATTTTCAGTAAGAGCTTACTTGGAGGTTCCTGAAGAGCCCTAGTCACTGCCAAGACATCCCGCACCCTCCTGGAGGCCAGGGGGACCTGCTTCTGCCACACTACTGCACACCTGCAGCTGGCCACACGTTCCTGTGTTTCACTTTGTTGTATTACAGGAGGTTTAGAGACACATTTGCAGTCACCTTGTAAATTCACCAAAATCATGTGGCATGCATTTGTGAACTAATGTTATCCTTGACTTTGCCCAGTTCTGCTTTCAGTCCTGTTTCTCAACGATGCCCATCATTCTCATCATTTTATTACATGTATGTCTGAAATTCCCTTTGGGATTAATACAGAAGGTTATACAAATAAAAGGGAGAAGGATGAAGAGCTGAATAAAAATGTTATGAACACATTTACATAAGAAAAGGTTCAAGCAAACACAGGGGCCGAGGTTCAGTTTCTGATCCCTGGGCCTGCTGTGCTGGCCCAGCCCCCAGGGCATGCTGAGAGATTGGGCATGGTAGCATGCGCCTATAATCCTAGAACCTGGGAAGCTGTAAACAGGCAGATCACTACGAGTCCAATCTAGTAGTGAGACCCTGAACATCCTGTAGACCTTCCTTAAAATATAAGAGAGAGAGAGAGAGAGAGAGAGAGAGAGAGAGAGAGAGAGAGAGACATTTCCAAACTTTCTCTTTCATCAGGGATTTTTTTTCCCCCTACAGACTTCAAGGAAGTAGAAAATCTCAGCCAAATCACTTGGTAGTGAAAAACAGTACTCTCTCAGGAAGTTACAACACAGGAATTACAGAATGACTGTTCACCTCCTCACCCCTGGCAGACAAACACAAAGAACGCCTCTAGGCCTGGCTGACCCTAAGCAAAGCTGCCATGCACGGTCCCCAACACTTCCTAACCCTCCATCTCTTTCTTAGAAGTACCCAGTCCCTCATGCTGCCCAAATGGGCCGAAACAGATGAATTCATGTTCAGGTTGCTATAACTCCAGGCCTTGCAGTCACCAGCTTGTCAGGATCCCTAAGAAAGGATCTGGGGTGAAATGAAAACGCAGAGGCCTTCTTTCAAGGCATTTAGTAACTCGGTAATAAAGCACTGACTTAGCACGCATGAAGCCCTGGACTCCCTTTCTAGCACAAGGAAATAGAAAGAGAAGCCCAAGATAGTGGTAGCAGGACACTGAACGCATCCCAGGTCTGTGGGACCAGCCCAGGCACACATCTGTACCATCCCTGTACTGAGGACTTCAAAAGGCATGCTTTAGAAAGTCCTTTTCAAATTTCTGCCTTTATGGGAGCACACTAAATATTTACAAGTATTTTAAAAATAAATTGGAAAAGTTTACAGACATACCACTATTGCATGAGTTCAGCGGACTCAGCTCTGCAACTTCACCTACTTTGCAGAGAAAGCATAACAAAAGCCCTCACGATTTTTACCATGTTCTTATCTGAGCTTCTCTGAGCTGTCAGAGTCCTACAGTCTAGGACACAAGCTTGGCAGTCTGACATGCAGTGTGCGCCCCAGCAGAAGATTCTTGAGGGTGAGCAGGCTAACACGAAGCCAAGAGGAAGGACCCGGACAGGACAGCCAAAGAGCTGGGCGAGGAGCAAGGGCCTGGCTGGCCAGGGGGAGGAAGAGGGTGATGAAACACAGGACAAGGAGGGGCTCACCTGTGCCATTACACTACGGGGCACAGCAGGTAAGGCCTGAGAGCCTTTCAAGCTCTCAACTTGACTTTAAAAAAAATTTTTTTTGGACAATGCCAACTCAACAGGATAAATTGGGAAAACTTTTTCCAAAGTTGACAGCACAGTTAGCTTCCAAAAATTCGAGTTTTATATATAGATGTATATGTATGTACATATATACGTATATACATGTATATGTATGTGTATATATATGTATGCATGTATATAATAGCACTGTGTCATACTGCAACAGCATGTACAGATATTAACAGCCATATTGGTTTAGAAACATTAAACTTTTTCATTTGCACAGGGGTAATACACTGTATTATATAAGGTCTTACCTATGTGAGTTTGATTACAGAAACTAATAATAAAAAAAAGGAATCTGTATCATATAGGACAAAATAAATATGACCTCCTCGATGTCTAATAAGCACTTGCATATAGATCCCATATGAGCTTTATCCCTCTACAAAGGACAGCCCCAGAAGAAAATCCAAGGGTAAGCAGAAACTGCCTGCTGCCCTGAAGTGGGCTGTTATGGAGCCTGCACCCTGCTGCCAGTGCCTGGGGCTCATGCAAACCCTCAACCCGGCGCTTCACGCATTGGGCAGCCCATTGCAGGAGGGCGTGCGGTCCTCGTAGCAGAGGACAATGTCCATGCTCACAGTCATTAATGGACACAGGCTGGAGGGGCCAAGCAAGGGGGAGGGGTACTCAAACAAGGCAGGACTTGTCTCTATCTGAGAGAAGGCACGAGGGAAACACAAGACTGTTACGCTCCTTGGGCCTCCTCCTCTGGAGCACTCTGACCCAAACACAACATGATGCGCCTGGGCAGAACTGAGAGCTTGAGGTCCGTCTTGAGGCACACACAGATGAAGATGCACGCTGCAGCCCTCACTATGAGACGCCAGAGGAGCACACGCTCACCGGCAGCTGTGCGAACACACGCACGCTCCTCCAGACTGCAGCACAGCCTGGCTTGCTTGCGTTACAGCTAGAAATCCACGGATGTAGTCACTTACATATACTTATACTGAAGTACATGCTAACCTATGCACATATGCTGCTGTATGTGTATACACACACCAATACACTTGTCAAATAAGAATATCGGTACCCACATGAATGTGAAATGGCAATATAAGTACACTTCTAAATATACACATATCACAGATATGTATCACATATATATATTATGTATGCATATGTAAATATAGCAAGGGAGGTAATTATATGCATAATATACATGTGCACATAAACATCCATATGTGCACATATATGTATATGAAAAGGCATATTAAAAAGTATAATCATGCATATATAAAGAGAGCAAAACAAGTAAGAGGCAGAGACTGTGCATATACGTATTTACAATTCAACTTACTTTTATTCAATTCAACTAACATTAAAAGTCTCTGCCATGGGCTCAGGAGATAGCTCAGTGCCTTAAGTACCTGCCTGGCAAGTGCAAGGTTCCAAGTTCGATCCCCAGTACTACGAAAAAAAAGTCTCTGCCACACCATGGCTCTTCGTTAGGCCACGGGGCACAGCTGGACAAGCACCGCCAGCCTCCAGGAGTGCACTGTGCAGAAGGGAGACCCGCTCAAAACTGGTTTTACAATGGTTTAGCAGCTCTACGTGGAGGATTGGTCAGTAACACACTTGAGCCATGCAGCTGGGTTCAGGTCCAGCTCCACCACTTGGAAGCTGGGTCAGCAAATTTACAAGTAAACTGCAGGATCTTTAGCACTGAATTAAATATGTATGAGAATGCCTCCTTCACAGGGTGGTGTTTTCAAATTATACAACAAGTGAAAGCCCTTACACTCCCTGGCACCCAGAAAACATTCAATAAAAGGAAGCTGTCATTATGAGAAATACTATTGTTGTTATTGTGATCGAGAACATAAGGCTCTTCGGTGACACAAGGGACAGCAAGGTCCATCTACCTTGGAATGTCGCAGAAGCCGCTCTGTAGAGGTGGTGGTGTAGAGTTGGCTCTCTTAGGAACAGGAGTTTGTCAGAACAAATGCGAGGAAGGGAATACGTTCCAACAGTGGCAAAGAGTTTCAAGCTGTATGGCGTTGCACAACTGTAGCAACAGCTACGCAGGAGGCTGAGGCAGGAGAACTGCTTGAACCCACGAATTTAAGATCAACCTGAGTAGCATAGCAAGACCACATCGCTCATTAATTAATTAAAAGAAAATTCAGGGGCTGGGGAGATGGCTCAGTGGAATAAGCACTTCCCTGGCAAGCTCAAGGGCCTGAGTTCAATCCCTGGTTCCGCCAAAAAAAAAAAAAAAAAAAAAAGAGAATTTGTTCAAAAGCCCCAAGTCACAGTATTTTCCAGCATGTTCAGGGAACTGGCAGTAGATCCATATAACCTGAGCAAGGGCTCAGGGTTCAAGAGAAGCCAGAGCCAGAGGCAGAAAAGGCACCAAAAAGCCTTCAACAATCAAACAACAAAATCAGATTTGCCTCTCAGAAATGTAGGTAAAATTAACTGAAACAATTTTATCTTTCTGGGGTCACCTCTGTGGTGGTCAGTCATCACAAATGCCACTGCCCCAAATAAAGGACCACGGTTATTCACAAGATCCTTCCTCTGCCCACAGGTCTTCAAAAGCCCTTTGTTTGTTTTAGTTTTCCTAACTAATTGGCTTATTTTTCCACACTGATTTACATGCTCCAGAAGGTTTTCTTTATCACTAATCCTTTCTAGAATGATTTTTAAATACTCATCTTCTAAGCCACAAGGAGAATCTTAAGTGGCCACTTTCTAGCACTTGTGATAGCCACACAGCAATCATCCACCCTCAAGCACGCAGAGAGCAACGGCAGCTTCGCAGGTCAGGATGCAGGGAGGTGGGGGTGGGGTGGAGCCAAGGCGGAGGGGTTAGCACCGCTCCTGGGAGCAAATTATCACCCAGGACAAAAGCACTGAGTAAACAACAGCCCACAGGAGCAGCAAGAGAGACAAGGAGGGTCACCCAAAAAGAGAAAAGCGAACATCTATTATAGTATAAAAAGGCCATAAAGAAATACATTATAGCAAAAATTCAGCACGTGTTTGAAGGGTTAATATTGCGTTAAAGGGGAGAAAATCTTTCCCTTTTTTGGAATCTGTCCTTTTATGGAAGGTAAGTTAGTGACCAAGGAGGTTCTTGGGGGGTGAAGTTTGAGACAGTCACCACCACTGTTGGCCTATGTCCAGATCAATTTGTTCACTCGTCAGCCTACTAGCCAATTTTATTAATGCTCTTTGTTCAGTAGGTCTCGAAGACCCAGAATACCAGGCTCTGGAGCTGCAGAGCCGAATCAACCTCTGCTCTCTGTCCTCATTCTGTAGCTAAACTGCTAGCAGACCGAGGAAACAAGTTGACATCATAGAACCAAGTATGGCTTCCAACCAGGAATGACTCAGGAGGGCAGGGAGAGAGCTCGCTGCTGTCAGGGACCCTGACTTGTGCCAGCAACTGCCCGAGCTGCGCCTTAGATATGCCCCTCATTTCATCTTTCTAACACTCCTTTGATAAAATCAGCAGGCATGAGCAATTCCTGCTCCCAATTTTCACTGCCCCATCTCAGAGAAAACAGAAGCAGTAGGTGGGAAAGTATCTTTAGACAAAAAAAAAGAAAGAAAGAAAGAAAGAAAGAAAGAAAGAAAGAAAGAAAGAAAGAAAGAAAGAAAGCAAGCAAGCAAGCAAGCAAGCAAGCTAAAATTCCAAGTTTCAAATACCTTCCCTTTAGACACTGCCTTCCTTCTCAGAGGTGTCTTTGGATCTGATTTCAGATTTTCATAAAACAAACACTGCTTTCTCTGTCTAGTTCACTTCTCCTTTAGGTTAACCCAGCAATGCCCCCCAGGTGCCCATGTATTCATCCTGCCATGGCCTGTTTCATAAACCTATTAACACATTGCGTGTGCATGTGGGTTGGTGTGTGCTCAAATGCCAGTGTGTTCAGTTCAGGCCCAAAGCAGGAGCCTGGGCATCCCACAGGCGCCACCAGTGCATCCAATCCAAGTTCTAGACACTGATGTTCAAGCGTGTTCTATCGCTGCTGCAGAACCACGTTCTTGTATTGCAGTCACTGCCTCCTGGGGGTGCTGAGCACCAGCAGCATTTTGCTTGTTTTAAATTGTCACACACACACACACACACACACACACACAAAAAAAAAAAAAAACACCAGAAAACCAGATAGTCATATCAGCCCATAATGTGAGACACCAACTTTATATGTCAACTGAGACATTCAAAGCATGATTGAAGAAAAGTTAAAGCAAACATGAAAAATAGCAGCACCTTTACCAACCTCCCTTTCTCTCCCAGATAATGGTTTTTTCCTCACAAAGTCAAATCAAGCAATACATTATTTACTGAGCACCTATTATGTGACAAGTACTACATAACCTATTGGATTCATAGTACTTTTTTCACTGTCTCTTCTTTCAAATATTTAATGTCATGGCAGAATGCTTTAGCTGTTTATTGTTTGAGCAGTTGTTACTAGCAGTGTCTTCAGAAATTTAATGTTTTGTTGGCTACTGCAAACTTTCTGGGAGGTTTTTTTTTAATTTTGTTTTGTTTTGTTTTATTCCCTCTATTGTTTACTATCTAAATCATTCCTTTTCTTTTCCTACTCTCTGATTTTTAGGGAGAGGAAAAAAAAAATCTAGCATCTGGGGTCTGAGACCACTTGAAGCCTCTGAGCTGGGCCTGCTAATGACCGCCCAGAGATAACCCAAATTGCTGATTTAGCAAAGCCCATTCTTGACCTTGACACAAGACAAGACAGGCAAAGGGGAAGGACTGGGGGGGCTTAGTGAAAGAAAAAGGATCATAGAAGAGCTTAGATCTCGCCAAGCCCCCCTCCCCCATTCAGCAAACACCTGGCTGAGTTGGAAAACATGACCGGTCCAACCTTCCTATTGGCACCAATTGAAGCTGTCAGCTCTTGCTTGTCACTGGTTGCACTGGGAGGCCCCAGGCAACTACAAGAGCCCTAATTAGGGAGAAATGACACTTCTACAAGTGACCTGCCAGGACCTTTGGCAAACCATTTAACATCATTAGTTAACATTTTTTAAAAAGTGTGAATGTAAATGAACAGCCCGGGCTTTCAATGGAGCTTGTCGGTGGCATCCCACCCCCCTCCTTACTCTTTCTCTTTTACATGAATAGTTCACTTGTTTTCCTAGAATTGGAGCCAGGCACTAAGGAAGAAGGAGGAAGAGAACCAGTCCTCTGAGGGGAGAGACATGTTAAGGCATAAACAAGCCCAGAACTGCGGAGAGACCATCTCTTTCCGCTTTATATGGGCCCAAACAGAAACACTGTCCCAGAACCACCAAATAAGAGTGGGAGAGAGTGTGTATATGCCACAGGCTACCCTGACACCAGGTCCCACTCCTGGGACTATAGGAGCTCTCTCTCTCTCTCTCATCTCATTTATGTCTGTCTCTAAGATAGTATCTCTTTCACATGTCTTCCCGCTTGTTGGCCTTCTGAACAAGCAAGCTGTACCCCCACAGGCCCTCTAAAAAAAGGACTGAAGTTCAACGAGTCATGGTTTCAGGTGCTCGTCAGATACTTACACAAAGTAGTGGATTTCCTACCTGCAGCAGTTACTTCCCACTTTGAATCACACTTCAATTTGTTCTTCGCTTTACACCCACAGAATCCGTACACGCCGACACTCTCCATCTGTAGGAGGGGAAAAGAGTTCCACTGTGAACATGTCACTTCGCCTGTTTCTGCATTGCTCTTCAATGGCACACTCTTTCTGGTTGACAGTCTGATGAGGCAGCCTGGGGCAGAAGATGGGCAGAGTGGAGGGGGCAGGAGGGCAGCCAGGAGCCGGGTTCCTGGGAGCTTTTGCATTTGCCACCTACTCATTGTATGGCCTTGGACAGGGTGCTTAGCCCTGAGTCTCAGATGTGTTCAATAGAGATAATGCCTTACTCCGTTAAGTAAGAAGGAAGTAGACAGAAATGTCATGAACACTAGAAAGTGTCCTGAGAATGAGGAGTGAGGGCCAGAGAAGGGCGGCCCAAACCAAGAAGCCATACTCGGTTCTTGGGGGTCATTTATCGTGGAGAGATGGCACTGAGTCTGTCCTCTTGAATCCCAAGGCATGTTGGACAAAGCCACCCTGCCCATCCCAGGTCCCTCCTTACTCATTTTCTCCACTTCTGCTTCTGCTCAAAATCGCTGTAATAGGACAAAGCCAAATGCACGTAAGCAAAACAAATTCTTTCACCTCCTGGTTATTTCAGCTACATAGCTGTTTTGCTGGGCCCTAAACAACACAGGACTAAAATAGGTCTTGTCTACCTCGGATTTCCAGAAGTCCTACAGTTGGTGATGAGTACACAGCAGACGCACAATAAATGTCTACGGAGCTGCAATGCAGGGACTGAGCTTCCGGATGTGTGCTTCGAGCAGCGGGCATATGCTTCACCCAGGCAGGACAGCCCCTCGATCCGGAGAGCTTTATTTGTGGGTCTGGATTAAAGACAAGTAAAATCAAGCCGGCTGTGCCTGGTGGGAAACGCCTGTAACTAACTGTGAGAGGGAAGCAAAAGAAAACAACCTTCGTTTGGGGCAGAGAAAGAGGGAAAATACTGCCAACCGTCCTTAATAACACTAAATGGAGAAAGGGAAAACCGCTCATCACGATGGAGCGTTTAGTGCTTTTAAGCTAAATACCTCAGCATATTAAGCAAATAGAGAAAAGCCAGCTAGAAGATGTCATCAAATTGAACCACCCAGTGCTCAGAAAGCCTCTAGGAGGTGTCTGGCTTGACCCCTTTTCCCATCACGTGCCTGGGCCCAGCCTGGTTGTTTAGTATTGCAGGCTCCTCTCCAGCTGTGGAGCTTATTGAAAAGCTCTCGCTCCCTGCCTGGTTTTGGCACATTTTCTGCAGGTGCCTCCTACCGCGGCCACAATGGGCTGCTCCGGAGGTTTAGACCTGTCAACAGCTATGGGGGAGGGAGGGGCCGCAGCAGAGCGAGCACAGGCATTGTCTTCAAGGGCCAGTGACATTGTGTGCCACCAGGCGGAGGCTGCAGCGCGGGCACCTGCTAATGAGATGAGCCCTTTTCCCCACGCTCTTTCTCTCTTTAATGATTCAACTTGATCGCTCCGGTTGCTTTCTAGAAGAGGAATTGCTCTACTGATCATATAAAGAAATTGCTTGGAAACATTGCTCTGCAGCAGCTACTACTACTTCCCTGGCTGAAAATGTCACAGCAATTGAAAAGCTCTTAGTTCAGTTCAAGAACGAGGCTGCTACAGAGAACAGTCTCTGAGACAGCCCCAAGTACGCCTGTGTTCCCTGAGTTCCAAGTTTAGGGTGCGACGGGTGGGCTTTGAAGACAGACCTTCCCTTTTGTAGCATGCTATTATTTTCAATGAGATCGTGGGAAACTAACTAGGCACCTTTAAAAATAAAACAAAAAACCTCCCTCTACTCTAAAGTCAGATATATTCATTCAGAGAAAGAAAACACTTTTTTAAATCACTCAGGCCATTCTTTGCTCGGAGGCCATGAGCTCAGAAAGACACTCACGACTAGCCCAGGGGGATTTAGACAATATCCTGGTCTAGGAGGTTGGGGTGCTTAATTTAGCAAGAGGAACTGATGCTCTAATTGTTCTGGGTTTGCTGATATTTCAGACCTGTCACTTGGCGGCAGCAGTGACACACTGTGGGAACAGGGACCACACACTGGAGGAGTGTTCATCAACAGCTTTATTAAGTAGTCACTGCCACACCGACGTTGGGGGAGTAATTCACTGGGGGGGGGGGAATCACTTGGCCACGGGCATGAAGCTGCCAGCAAAGTAAACGTGAAACCTCTTAGTGACGCTTTCATTTTCCTCTGACGGGTGAAAAGTCTAAACTTCTATCTAAAAGAAGAGACAGGTTTTCTCAGTGAAATTGGTGGGATGCACCACTTGCGGAGGGGTGGGGGGTCACCCCTGGTTACCAACTGGGGAGCTAGGTTCAGGTTGCTGACTTCACCAGAATGAGTCATGGATTTATGGTTTTGTGGGGGGTTTTGTTTGTTTGTTTTCCAGGGGAGCTGATGAACTAAGGGTAATAGATGTGTCTACTGCTGTACTTTTTGAAGGCAAACACATACGCCTGCTTACCAAAAAGAGTATAGTGTGCTAAGCTAAAAAAAGACTGACTGCAATTATAAATCTGAAAAAGTTAGTTTCACAACTAAACTTTGTGAAAGGTCATAGCACAAGTTCCTTAACTGTACATAGACTTAGTGATTTTTTTTCTTAGAATTTAGGAACCTGGGATTATAGATTTTAAAATATTTTAAAATGGTCAGAATATACTGACCATTCAGTTACGGAAAATACACAATATATGTTTAAAAGGATTTTACTGTTATCTAATTGTATAACGAAGAGAAGGGGAGAGGAAATTCTTTAAGTCCATGAATTAAACTGATTCTGAAATATGAAGAATTTTAGGTTGAAAGACTTTAACTAGAAACTTCAATTTTCTTTTTGCATAAATTGAAAACCTTTGTTACTTTTGTCTGTGAGGTCATTAGACATATGATTAGATAACATGAAACTATGTAAAATATGGAACTAAATGACCCCAAAAGTTCTGCCAGGCTCTGGGTCCCTCATCTTAAAAAAAAAGAATTCATATGATGGGAAATAAGCAGGTAAATGGTGCAAGCACACAACCAGCTGTTTCCAGCAGCTGCACTATCAGACAGGCAGGCAAGACGGGAAAGCGGGGTAAGCCAAGAATAGGGGAGGCTGGACTACGACGCGGAAATGGAGCCAAGCTCACGGGAGGGCTGCTGGCCCAGGCTGTGTGTCCCATCACCAATGCCCTCAGTGAGAGTGTGCCTGGGCTACCAAACACGGTCTCCCAGTATTTCTGGAAAAGAAAGAAAGGAAGATTCAAAGAAGAGAAAAATAACCCAAATCCCTCAGTAAAGGAATGAATGTCAAAACTGCCCACAGGCACACAACTGACTTCCCCTTTGCGTCCTCTTCTGCTTTATTTGTGTGTGATGCAAGAGGTCTGACTACAACTCCAAAGTTGAGAACACAACACAGAGCTTGCCAATGTCCCTATCATGGGTGATCTCCACAGCACATTTCAGAGCACCTGACTCCACAGGGTATAAATCAGTATTCAGCTAACTAAGTCTGAACTTCATTCTACACAGGGCTCACAAACTGGTTCTATTTGTGTTTAAAAATAAAAGAATATATTTTAAAATATTGCATTATTCCTGTAGTAATGGACACCTACCCAATTAAATGTACACAAAATGATGACAGGTATGTTCCAGGGCTAATACGTTATTGGTCTGAGTGCTAACTGCACATTCTTCATAATTCAGATCTGCAAATTTACTTATGTGGTGAGACCCAGGGACTTCAACCTGAGCATTTTATTCATCTAGTAAACACTTGCGCTTATGTTTGTTACTGACACATATTTCATCCACTAAAATTTAATACACAGAATGTCAATATGCTTTATATGCCAATAAAAAGCTATCACCATATTGATGGGTAACAGGACCTGCTGAAATGTCTGCATGCAGTGTATAAGGTGCACATATATTACAGGCAGAAATATATGTCAGTCTGAACTTCTTGTTACGGTTTAGGAATTCATATAAAGATTGCTGGCTACAGGATGAGAAGCATTTTAGTATGTTAGGTCATTGCAGAATGCGCAAGGTTAACACCTTGACTGCGGTGTGTATGATGAAGTGAAACACTACTGAGGTTACCCGAGCACAGGCTGAGCTCTCGTCTCTGCAAGAAGGCTCGCTCTACTTTTTTTGTTTTCTAGAATTTTACCTGCAGTTTCCTTTCTTTCAAATGTCAGAAATCACCGAGTAGCCCAAGATGTTTTCTATATTCCTATTTTTCTCCATTTCAGGTAGATCACAGTCCTTTCTTCTGATCATATTCTTCCAGAGTTACATCTTATTTTAAAATATCCAATGGACAGGGACAGAGTTTAGCAATCAGCACAAGCACAAGTGTGACTCGTGCCCTAGAACCAGTAACAGATACTTACCGTAAGCGCAACTTAAAATTTTACAGATACATTTTGTCAAAAAGTGGTTGAGACAGAAAGGTATGAAGTGTATAATCCTCAAGTCTACATTTAGAGAGCAAAGCCAATCTATCATAAATGTAACCACAACAGGGGCCAATCAGAAGGTACAGCTGAGCCTTAATCCAGGGACACAGGCATGTGTGGGACAGATCTGACCCACCAGCCAGGGTCTCGAGTATGCCAAGAAGGGTAGTGGGGTTTTCCTCTCCCCCTGCCCTCCACCCCCAACATTAAGGCTCAAAAAAGTGTGGAGAGTCTGAGACATGTGCCTAGTAAGCCTGAGTCAAATCTAGACAGCATACACTGGGAAAAGGGAAGAGGCGCAGACACACACACACACACACACACACACACACACACACATAAACACACAGCAATAATTTTTGTTCACATATAACAAATACTATCTAGAGATAATCTACTGTGAATATAAATCACAGAGTCTTACAATTTTGAGTTCTTCATTTTGATTACATGTCCCGCTTTTGCAGATTTTAATTATCTCCCCAAAAAGGCAACTAATTTTCCAATATTAGGTTTATCAGAAGTATGTAAAAAATTAATTGAACAAATATTTTCCTTGCAAAAGTCTTTGTTAAGAACTCACCATGGCTGTATTTTCAGTAAAGCAATAAATGATGGTTCCCAGAACATTTATCCTAAAGCTTATAAGTTGTTCAACACTCATTCTATTTATTCCTAATATCATTCTTTAAAATTAAGTTGTGGTTCTAATTCTTTGTTCTTATCCTAAAAGCTACAGTCTTTGATTTTACATTCTTAAAATCAACACAGGAACTTTATACTCCTGTCAGCTTAGCTATCAAGAAAAGAGTTCAGGTCAGATCCACAAGTTAAGACAATTTGCAAGAAGCACTGGAATAGAATAATTTCACATCAAAAAGAAATCTAGTTCTAACTCCCTCAAACAGGAACTTTTGCTTTTAAAGTTCTAGAGATAAAATTTGTTAACAGGTACAGAGGTCTGAGGTTAACTGAGATGGCTCTTATCTACAAAATTCCCTGTTTTCAGATTTCCACTATCTCTATTTTCAAATCCTCATCAGGTACAAAACACCAGAGTGCAAATATTAGGCCATGAATTTTAAGTTGATTACGAGGATTATTCAGTGATATTTTAAATCAATCGGTTGCTGACAAATCAGCTCATGTCTTCCCAGGAGTCCCGCAGTAGCTGCTGTTTACCCAGCTCCTTCGTGGGGCTCTGCTAGCTCTCCAGAGGCAGGGAAACGTGTGATGCAGGGCCCCTCTGTGGCTCCCGGGCCCAGTCTCAGGACAGACACACAGAAAAAAACAGGGATCAGGGCAGGTCTCCAAACTCTACTTTTCTCCTCCACATTTATTTCAAGTGAAACTATTTTCACACAAACGTATCCTAAAACACATCATCTCTTCATCATTTCATTCTGAGTACAAATATGTTAAATCCTCTTGTATTTTTGCATTCCTAAACTGGGGCAGTCAAAACATAGTAACGCTAACTACAGCGTGGGCCTATCAATAGAAGCATCGTTAAGAATAGATGAAATGCATTTCCATGCATTTAAAAATAATATTTCAGTCTTTCATCTCGGCTAAACTTTTCTCCTTTAAGTGTTAATGGAAACATTGCTTTTCTAATAAAACATCCTGATCACTACTATTTTGTGATATCCACCTGAGACGTTAAATGCACAATCACAAAATGTAACAATTTTATTACTGCACCATCAGAATCAATCATGTATTACCCTTTGTTAGCATTCAACACTTTAGTGTATTTAAAAATTTGGTACGGAAAATTGATACCTTATTCATTCACATATATCACAGCAATTTCAGAAGCACATATGGCTCCAATAATAATAATTTACAGAGGATTGTCATATATTAAAAAAGATGCAGTTCAACTGGTATTAAGAAATTTACCTAAAATATTAAAGTAAAAAGCAATGGAAATTTACTTCTCCAAATCACAATCCTTCAGTAAATAATTCTCATTGTGTATTTGTGATTAGTGGTTAAAAAAAAATTACAGGGAAAAGAAGTTCTAACATTTTTAAACACGTGGTACATCCAAGGGCCAAGAAAGTCAGGAAGACAAAACAATAATAGCAACACTATGAAACAACAATCATCCTATACTTAGCTAATAATTAGAGAATCAAAATCCCAAAATTTTTTTTTAAATCCCAAATTTTTTTTTTAAATCCCAAATTTTTGACAACTGGATTTTTAAAGCCCCAAATAATTTTTTGAAGCTTTAAACATTACCATAATATTCATGGCCAGGCATACAGACAACCTCAGTAATAAAGCAGTCAAGCTTTTGATTTTACTAATAAGAAACAGATAATTCCTCTTAAGCAGATTAACTTAAAGTACATTTTCAGGGAAGTTAAAATCCCCTTCAATCTGGTTCTTAAGTTTAATTACGAAAGTCAAACTATTAACTCTCACTCAAGTGCAACAACAAAATGTGTAGACAACACAGGACTCCCAGGGACCAGCAGACAAACCAAATCGCTATTTGCAACAGTAACGGAGAACACATTTTTAGCCATAACTTGAAAAAACACCGAACTTGTCTTCCTAACTGAAATTCTTCATATCTTTGGATCTCTCTTTTTTTTTTTTTTTTCTTTTTTTGCTGCCTTGCATGTGGAAAATAAATTTAACATTTTTTTCAGTCACAATTCTGTATTTGCAATATTTATTTTGATACTTGTATGTTAAGAAGCACAAGTTAGAAAACCTGGCCTTTGTGGGACATTTTATGTGTATTTTTTGTTGTTGCTATTTTATTAGTCCTGTAACTCTTGCTACAAAAATACCCTTAACTTGTATTTATTTCTATAAAGTATTTAAAAATGGCAAATAGCTTGCTTACAGGCTTCCTTTTGCCACCGAGCTTTTCCTTTTCGCTTTGCTGTCGGGATAATTGCCCTACTTCCAATTTCATTCTGCCCGTGCAGACAGTGTGCGTCTATTCCCTGAAAAATACCAATTAAACTGCCAGAGTCGCATCTCCAACAGTATCTTTGGAACTTTAGTGTCAAAGGCTGTTGAACAAATGACCGGAAGGCTGAACATAAAACGGCCTTTGACAGGACACCAGTTCAAATACATCATGCCCACGGCTCTAGCTCTCTGCTTTGGAAAACAAGAGAAAAATAACACATTAGTTTTATAACTCTGTGCAAGTGTTAAAGGTTAAAACACAAGTGATAGTTTTCCTGAGGTTTGGTCTCCTCAAAGGTCACTAATATTGTTTTAAAAGTGGGGTTCTCCTTTTATTTAATTCAGTCTGGATTCCTGAACAAAACTATTTAAAAAAAGGTTTTCAAACAAATACTGCAAAATGGCTAAAAAATTCCTTTTCCTTGATTTCTTTGGTAATAACACTATTCGTTATGTTAGACAAGATAGGAAGTTTACATGAATTTGTGCTTAATCTTACAGCAGTATTGTGAAATTGAAAACATTAGTCAATGAGGAAACCAGCTCAAGAGCAATTTGTACAAGGTCACAGAGTTGAGAAGTGGAAGAGGCAGGACTTGAACCTTTGAATGTGACTCCCAGTCCCAGCATTTCCCCACCTCATTGGCCACATATATTAGCAAATCATTCCTGGATGAACGAAGCTTTAGTTGTTCTCTTTCTGACCTGATTCATGGAGAAATCTTCTGGAGTAGTGATTCTCAATCTTGGCTTCATATTAATATCACATATTGGGCTGGGGAGATGGCTCAGTGGAATAAGCGCTTCCCCGGCAAGCGCAAGGGCCTGAGTTCAATCCCCGGTTCCGCAAAAAAAAAAAGAAGAAAGAAAAAGAAACTCATACGCTAAAAAAAAAAAAAAAAAAAAAAATACCACATAGTCTAAAAACACCTGCGCATGAGGCCCACCCTCTAGAGATTCTTATTTAACAGGTCAAGGGGAGAGCCTCAGCGTTAGTATTTGCAATAGGGAAGCAGTGAAAAAAACAGATGTCTCTTTGGATTAGGATGGCATTTAGAATCTAGCAGCAGCCAAGCCCCCGGTGACTCCAAGGGGCAGCGAAGACTGAGAACCAACGATCAAGAGATTACAACCACTCACCCAGAGTCCCTTGCCCACGATCGCAATGTGAACAACTCAGCTGCTTCCTCCAGAGAGAGGACGCAGGAGCCCAGCAATAGCTAACCTGACCAAGTGCACCCTAAAAGCAGTCTCACTTTGAGAAGTGGTGGGGCGCAACAGGAAACGCGGGCAGTGGAGGCCACAAGGCCTGGGTTCAAATTCCATCTCTGCTCCTAATTAACTGTGTAACCTTGGGGCAATCATGTATTTTTAGTGGTCACTTTGCAGATTCCTTGGGACAGTGTAAGTAAGCTCCAGGCATGGGACAGTTGCAACCAAAGGGAGCTGCGGCTGTTTTGTTACTGTTGTTGCTACTCCTACTACAGTGGCAATGACTATGGCCAGCGGATATCAGTCATGAAAAAAACCCAAACAAACAAATTAAAAAACAAATCAAAACCCTTTTCTACTAGTCAAATCATTCCTTCTAGTACTTCACATTAAATGTACACCTACTTAAATTCACAATCAGAAAGTTATTGCTCTCACTTTCTAGGTGAGGAAAAAGCAGTATGTTCCTTCTATTTTGTGTCTCGTTTCTGTGACTGTATGATTAAAGGCACCTGCAGTATGTTCATTGGCTCCCTGTGAAAATGATCTTCCACGCAGATGTCGGACGCAGGAAAGAAGAATTAGCAAGCACTTGATAGCAACCCCAAAATAACATCTAAATAACCCTTCTGAACACGAAAGTCACAGCAAGCAAATTCCAATTTAAATAAAGGTGTTGGTTAGGATTAAGAAAAAAAAGAAACACAATAAATGTATTTTCCTTTATCATTCAGTTAAGAACTGTCTGACAGAGCTCAGCAATGCTTTTCTGAGGTGCAAGCAGGAGAAGGGCTAATTTCCTCTCTGAAGAATCTACAGTAGCAGGTTGGAATAGAGCTCTACCCCAAAATTTTGTCTTGCATTGGAGATACAAAGTAAAGGAGATTTAAGACGGGCAGACGCAGCTCAGGGATCCTCAACAAGGTCACCAAGAAGTGAAGGAGCCCTGTGAAGGCACACATGCCAAGCACACCCCAACACAGAGGCAGAGCTTGCCAATATGGACATTATTTTGATGGGTACAACATTTCCATGGCTCAATATAAAGGCCTCAGAAAGTACAATTCTAGTTATAGTCTTTCCGTGTACTATTACATGGAGAGGTGCACTTAATTTTTGTTGTCAAAAAGGAGTTTTCATGCTCAAAGACACTGCGAGACATGGAACAGTCAAAAGCACTCTTTTGGCTACCATGTAAAGACCTCGGGGTTAGCTGAGATTCCAGCCTCACTTCTTTTGCCCCAACTGTCTCCGGCTCATACCACAAGGCCTTCTAACCCAGGCACCGATCTACTGGACACCGACAGTCTAACACCACTTCTTTGTGAAGGAGAAGAGCCCAGACTAATCTCTGGACTTGTCCCAGGAACTTTCTACCCTCCCTGAGTTCTTCTTTGCTTTTCCTTCTCTCCCATCTAGAACTCTCCAGCTCAGCTCAGTGCTTTGAGGATTAGCTGCAAACTCAACCCCTTGCATACCCTGATGATCTGAAAGTGCCCCTTTGCACACAGTCTATGGCATGGACATACAGTCACCAATATACTAAAATAAGACATATATGGCATATGTATAAAATGTGCATATGCGTATTTTACAGCGAAAATGCCAGTGCTCCTCTGGTGGATCAACTAGTAGTCAGTTTAAGTGGGACCATCCATCTGAACTGAGCCTGCATGGCACTGGGTGTGGAAGGCCCCCCTGAGGAGTCCTGCCACTGGCAGAGAAGACGACTAAGAGGGGAAGACTGAGTGCCGGTGATTCTCCTGGAGCAGCTTGCTGGGCCGTGTTTCCAGATGTGAACTGGGCTCTTCTCAGAGAAGCTTGAGGCCTTGCTGTCACCAGGGGTGGCTGCTTCTCTCTGTGGGAGCTCAGGTCTTCACCTTGAGTGTCATTTCCCGGCTCCAGTGCCTCTGGCACAGATCTGCCACCCAGCCAGCACAGATGATCCAGCTTCCACCACTGGCCCTTGGGTCTTACAGGCAGACCACTGATACAGACTTGCATGACACTGCTGTGGGCTCTAGGCCTCCAGCTGGACTCCTGTACGACACTTCCACAGAACCCAGGGTGTTATGTTTGTGTCTGGATTTCCCCCAAAAGCCTCATGCAGTCAAATGGGGACAGGGTTTTCAGAGGTATCTAAATTTAGAGTTTGTGACTGGTCCATAGTGCAATCAATGCTGGGATTAAGGATTCTGGGATTGAGGGTGTGAGACTGTTAGATAAATCCACTGATTACATGGCCACCACCCTAGCCCCAGCAGTCTGAGTAAAAGGGACAAAAAGAAGCTTGCTTGCCTCTTTTGTTCTTGTCTTTGCTGTCTTCTGCTGCCAGGAACTATTTTCCCTCTACCAGGCCACCCTGCCTAGGAGCCAGCTGATTATGGACAGAAACCTCTACAAGGCTAAGCATTTGCCTGGCAAGCTCAAGGACCGGTGTTTGATCCCCAGTACCATATGCCTCACTGGCCCCAAGCCAGCCACTGAAGCTGGGCATGGCTCATGCCCATAATCCCAGCACTGGGGAGGCTGAGACAAGAGGATCACTAGGAGTCCAAGCTTATTTTCCTCCTTTAACTTGGGGTGCAAGATTTGTCTCAGCAATAAGAGAAAAGTATCTAAACTTGGCTGGACTCTTTGGGCCTCTAGTGCACGGACAGATCTCTTGCACTCTTCTGCATTGGACTTTTTGGGTGAATAGTATAATCCTGTAAATTATGTGCCCTGTGTTAAGTCTACTCCCTTGGAATCCCTGACTACAGCAGCTTCTAAAAGCTATGGAAATTAAGAAAAGTAGAACATTCAAGAATATTTTATTGACTCTAGATACGTCAACAATAATAGGCAATCAATAAGCCACCAGCATGCCAACTTTTCAAAAGAACTTTCACTTTAATTTACTGTATAAAGACTTTCTCTTTGTAAGTGCTAGTAGTAGACCATTAGAGTTTCAGTTCCAGGAACAGAGGAAATGAAATACTGATTGTATTCACTGCTCCTTCCCTAGTGCCATGATCGTGTTCTGGCGCATGACAGGCATTCGAGAAATATTTGTTGGTTGAATGATGGAAGTAGAATTGCATGGTATCTATGTATTGTCTTCACACTTTTTTGAGAAGAGCAACAATTAAAGGAACAACTAAATTCCTAATACTCTTCTCATTCTTTAGTCTTCTGGTAACCTTTCACTTCTTCCCTGGAGTATGTTTTATATATGCTTTCAAAGTTATACAATTCATTCATTTTAGGAAAACCAACTAATACCAAAATATAAAAACAAAGAAATAAAAGTTATTCTTGACTTCATCATCAAAAGCCAACACAACTAACACAATGAGGTACTTCCTTTCAGGCTTTATTCTGTGCATACACATATAAGCATCCCCACACCCATCTGAGATGATCCCAAAAGTCTCTGCCCTAGACTGTGGAACTTGAAGCTTTTTTTTTTCCTCGAAGCCCTTTTCTTTACTTCTCATAGCTCTTGGTTCTCCTCCTGTCCCCTAAATCTGTTCCTTCTCCAGTATTTAGGTCCTTGCTTTTTCCCTCAGCTTGTTTCAGAAGATGTGCCTGAAATTCCTCGAGACTTCTTCTACCCGCAGCCTCAATTTTACCTTTTTGCCAGGACATCAATGCTCCTCTAGCCCCACACAACTATACCGCTGTGTACCATGTCCCACTAAGACCAGATGACTCCAGTGCGTGGTGGCATACGCCCGTAATCCCAGCACTCAGAAAGCTGAGGCAGGAGCATCACAAAAACAAACAAACAACTCACTTCTTTCTTTTAATCTTTTCTTTATTTGGTACAGGGTCTCACTACACAGCTCAGACTCCATAGTGATCTGACTGTCTCAGCCTCCCCGATGCTAGCATTACAGGTATGCACTACCACACCGTTTCAGCGGCTGGCTTGGGGCACCTGGGATTCCCGGGTCTGCACAGCACACGATACCAGAGATTAAACTCATGTCACTGCACTTGCCAGGCAGGTGCTTAGAGCGCTGAGCTATCTGCCCATCCCTCCCTTACCCACTGCTGACAATGGCAGAACTCCATCTCACTCCCAACAGTTTGTGAGGCCCCATCCAATCACCCATCCTTTCTATTCTCACCTCCATCTTTTACCACTGCTATTTTTTGTTGTTGTTTAGGCCTTTACACTTATTTTCTTTCTTTTAATGTATTTAGTTGTTACAGGGTCTCACTATGCAGCTCAGACTCTAGTGATCCTCTTGTTTTCAACCTCCCCAGCTCTGAGATTACAGGCCTGCGCCACCACACCCAGACTGGGGGCAGGGCTGGTACAGCATGTGGTACAGGGGATCAAACCTCAGTCCTTGCGCTTGCCTAAGCAGGCGCTTTCATCCATTGAGCTATCTCACCGGACCCCAACACTTATGTTATTTTCTACTTGTGCCTGTTTGCTGTATGACCAGAACACCAATCATCGCTACCCACCACTTAAGCCCTTTTATCTCACCATCCTGTATTCAAAAATTTATGGCTACTCCCCACCCTTACAAAATGGGATTCTAATCCCTTCACAGTCTTAGCTCAGATTACTTTATATCCTTGTTTCTCACTATTCCTGAAAATAAACACTTTGCTCCAGCTGGCATGGTGTATTCTGTGGTAATCCAACCTACAACATTTATGACTGAAACCTTTATTAACCATTATGACATGTTCTAAATATTTACTGGGCATTTGCTACTCTGCCAGACAATATACTAATGCTGTGGCCACAAGGGTGAGCAAGAGAAACCAAGTCCCTTTCCCCACAGAACTTACAGGCCACCCAGTTATACAAGGGAGCACCTGAGACATGACATTCCTGACATTCCCAACCCCAAGGGCTTGCTTCCTTCCTCCAAAAACGTCAAATGTGTCAAGACATCCCTAGCGGCTGAACACTGTGGTCTAGGCTGCAAGTAGGGCAGGAGTTCAGAAGAAAGGAAGGGCTGGCCCAGTGAGAGCTGGAGCGCTTGGCATGGTTTCTTTGAAGATGTAGAGCTCAACCTGGACCTAAGAGCAGGCACCCGACAGTGAGGGCTGTCTTTCCTTGGGAGATGCTGAAAGCACAGCGCTGGAGGGGAAACAAGGGCACAGCAGCTGTGTATTTTGGATAAAGGCTCACGCGTCCACAGAGGACACACTCTGCCCCAGTGAGGCCTGGGGACCCACAGTGGATGTGAGAATGACTCAGCCTCGGCTCCTACCACCCCGGCCAGTGGGGCTCTCTTACCACCAGAAGTGAGCCACTGCACAAGCAATTCAGAGAAAATACCAAGTTGGGATTAGGATGGGTGCGGGGAGGTCTGGGTGTGCGCGGTAGAAGCACTCGTAGAATAACATTTTTATTCACCGACATCCATATGTACACACTGAAAACAATCGCCTTGCTTCCAGGTTCTCACTCACTTCTTTACCTTATGCAGGGATTTGTGAAGCAGGCAGAACGCCTAAGGTTGTGTTTACCAGATAAGCAAACCCAGCACGGATCTTTTCCTTACGTTTATGTCGGGAACATAAACAGGCGAGAACATCCTGTCCATCTTGGTCCCCTGAATCTAGAGCAGAGTGCGCAATCAAGTTCTATAATTGTATCAGTCACCTGAGAGATGTAACGGAGCCAGGCACACTTACAAGGACGGGATGCAGGCTGCCCCCTGAGAGGGAACGGGGCCCGGGACCCGAGGTCCCTCCTCCATTCCTCTGCACCTCCGCAGGTCCTGCCTGCACCGCCCACCACCACCAAGGCCCGTCCAAACCACAGCTACCCTTTAAGCTCAGCTCCTAAAATTTTCGGCACAGACTGGGTTTCCCTTGTGATGATCTCACCGTCCCACCCCCAGTCTTCCAGGGACATCAGTGTGTCCAGCTCGCGTACACTGGCTCATAGGAGGTTTTTAGTAAGTACGTATCGGCTGAATGAGTGAATTCCTGGGACCTCTACAACTCAGTAAAGATACCATGGGTTCTTACATCCGTCCCTCGCAACCCGGAGGAGCTCACTACTGCCGAGAACTTCGGGTCGGGCCGGGGGCCCCGGGAATCTGGCGCGCCACCGGGGCGCGGGTCCTCAGCTCAAGTCGGGACTAAGGCCCCCGGCTTCCACAGAACGCGCGCATCACGAGGTCGTTAAATGTTTTCCCATCTGCAAAATCCTCGGGGAAAGTGGTGAATAACAAAGCCGGGAGCGCGCGAATCTCGGAGCCTACCCCTTGCCAAGCCCTGAAGGGGAACGAGAAGGGCGCGCGCGAGCCAACCGCGGCTCCGGGAAGAGGCAGCGACTCCCGCCGCCAGAGAACCGAGGGCTGGAAGGCTCGCGATATCTGGGGGTCGGGATCTTGCTGCGTTGCCTAGCGACAGGAGGACGCTCGCGGGACCCCAGGCTAAACCCCGCCGTAGCCTTAAATCTCCTACCATGGGGGAAGAAGGCGGCGGCCGCGGCTGTGGGACCACTAGGGAGCTGCAGAAGCTGAAGCAGCAGGCGATGGAGTACTACCGGGAGAACGACGTTCCGCGCAGGCTGGAGGAGCTGCTCAACTCCACCTTCTACCTCCAGCCTGCCGACGTCTACGGGCACCTGGTAGGGACCTGGGACGCGTACCCCTCCTCCCTCCCACTCCTCTCCCCCTCCTCGCGCTGCGGCAACGTGCTGCGCCTGCGCCGTAGAGTCGCGCATGCGTGCTGTGCTGTGCCTGCCTGCGGGCCGGCGAGGATGCGAAGCTGGATTCCCTAAGCGGGGAAGTGGAGAGCGCTTCTGGGGTGAAGGAGCACTGAGAGGAAACGTGGGAAAAAGGAGACAGGGAGGGATGTAGCTAGGGCGATATCTCAAAACCGGGCAGCCCGCCCGTGGGCTTGTTAAACACGGGTTTGGGTTCCGCCGCTACTTCCGCGGCCGGCTAGGACCCCGGGATGTACGGCTTGGCATTTGCTGTGACTTGGCCTCCGTTCATCCCAGGTCCTCATCTGGCTGACTCCCACGGCCTCCAAGTTGTGCCCGGATATCAAGCCAGTGTGTTTTGCCTGGTGTGCCCGCCTCTGCCCCTCTGCCCGGGTGCTGCTCCCCAGAGGGCCAGCTCCTCTTTAAACTACACAATTCACACCTTTTTTTTTTTTTTTTTTTTCCGGAACCGGGGATTGAACTCAGGCCTTTGCACACCTAAGCCTTGAACCCTCGCCCTGACCAAGAGTTCTTGCGTGCTCCTGTAGCATTCCCTGTGTGTACCTCTGAATCAGCCTTCCTACGTTTGAACGCCGGGTGAAACTAGGGGCCTTTTATACCACCTTCTGGGGGGCCCTGTGCCCAGCCTTGAGATCTGGCTTAGTCCACATCCTTAAAATAAGTAGTTGAAAAGAAAGTGTTCGTTCCACATCTATTAGGCCTATCAAGCACTTTTTGCCTGGAAGGCTGTGTTGGTGGGGCTGGTAGGATTTTGCACTGTGGTGAGGGAAAGTGAGGAAGCAGAGGGCAAGCGGAAGCCAAGTGCTGTGAAGCATGACACACCGCGAGTGTTCACCAGGATATCTGGTTGGGCTCCATGTGTTCCTCAGTCTTGGCCTCTACATCGAAGCTTTGGGTTTTTGGGGGGTGGGTGGGGAGCCCCTTATGCTATGTGTTGTGTCACAATCCTTAGAACTACGGCAAGGGAGAAATTCTTTCATTTCATGAAGAACCTGTTTGTTGCCCATGGATTTAAATGACTTCCCTAAGGGATACAGCCACAGAGTTAAAATCAAGCCAGGTCTGTGTCCCCAGAAGCTAGCACAGTTCCTGCCACATGATGGAGACATAAAAAAACTATTTATGGGATAAAGGAGCACTTGACTGTGACTCCGTTCTGTCTCTTGCTGGAGGACTTCTCAAAATCTACTTAGTCGCACTTCTTCACTTCATAAAGACAGCAAGCCCCGTCTTACCACGTAGTGTGCACAGCTGAGACTGGAAACTTGGCACTCTTGATCCCCAGCACAATGCTAGTTCCCATCTAGTAGGCAGCCTGACTCTGGTTTGTACAGCTCTCTGGGACCATGCACATTAGTTAGGGACAAAAGTCTCTGACACCTGTAATAACCTGAGTGTGCTCAATGGTACATGATTGTGTGCTAGACTGAGGGACAGATCACATGCCAATAAAGAGATTCAGGGATGGGAATAATCCCTGTAAGGGACAATAACAAGGAAAGTCTTGGCTTGGACTCTGAAGGATATTGAGGAGTTTCACTGACAAAAGCCAACGTTTTTGTTCTCCTAGTCACTACCTTAGTTTTGGCCAGCTCTTTCACTTAGCCTCCTCTTCCATTAGCCTCTCTAGTTGAATGTTGACAGAGTACGGTTCCAGACACCCAGGGTTGTAATTCTCTTGTGCAGAAACTTCCTTGCTTGGATCACACACTTCCCTGTGTGCTGTATGGGGCTCAGACTTATCTTCTGCTCCTTGCCCACTCCCCTGGCACTTGCTGTCCCATAAAGCCATCCTATTACCTCCAAGCATCCACCTCCACTTTCCTTCTTGTCCACTGCCTGTTGAAATATTATACCACCTCCGGTGTTCAACTCAGATGCCATTTCCTTTTTACTTCTAGAATAGAAGAAGTCAAGGTTGGGAAAGATACCTGTAGGTAACAGCAGTACTGTTCCTACTTGTTCCTTCATTATAAAACTTACGATTGAAAAACCAGGAATCAGGCCAATCTGGGTTTGAGTCTCAGCTTGTGAGAGTGTGTTACATGTATGGGCCCCCATGGACAGTCCACTAGTAAGAATGCTGCTTTGGAAGCCCCTTCCTTGTTGACTTTAGACTTAGCCATGTTTTGATCGATAGGGCCTTGGCAGGCATGATTCAAACAAGCTTGGTAAATGCTGGCGTACTGAGGCTGGTCCTCACAGAAGCTGCTCCTCATGCTGTGAGGAAGCCCAATTACCCTGCTGGAGAAAGAGACCAAAGAGAATCTTTGGCAGATGTCTGGCCACCAGTGTATTCTGTGAGAAAGACAGATGGCCCATCTGTAGCTAACCTGGCCATCCCAGCTGAGGTACTGGCCTTGTGACTGAAGCTTCCTGAAATATTCTGGCTCCAACGTAGCCTCTAGGTGACTGCATCTGCATACAAGACCCCACATTCACCCAGCTGAGCCTGCCCAGATGGCAGAGGATGGGCATGTAAGTAGTCTCTACCACTAAGTTCTGGGCTGAACTGTTCCAAGCAGATCAGTAAAACATTGGCTTTGAGATCCTGGACAGTTTCTTTCACTGGAATCCAGTGTGTGCCTCTGAGGAATGGAGATGATCTCACCTACCTCCTTATGAGAAATCAGTGATACTCATAATGTATACAGAAGGCCTAGGCATGTGTCTGACTGTAATTTACACAAAAATCCAGTATATGCCAGACACTGTGGTGTACAGTACAGTGAAAAAAGACAGTCAAAATTACCTTCAAGGTAACATTAAGCCTTTGAAAAGTGCTAATTCCTTCCCCTTTTAACATTGTACCTCACTGTAGGTGCTTACTCCTTATCAAACTCTCCACATGATCTGTAAGCCAGACTCTTTTTTTCCCGATTCCTTCTACATTGATTTTCATCCTTACTCGGTAGCATACAAACCACCACCCCAAATGCACACATCATTTGAAAACTGGCATTTGCTTTGGTTGGGCCTGACTTCCACCTCCGAGTTGCCTCACTGCTGTGGACGTCAAACAGACCTACGGCCATGGCTCAAGTCACAGGATCCCTAACTGATGAACTGAGGGACAAGAGACCTGGTGCTCTCAATGGAAACGAAGATCCTGATGCAGTGCTTGGAATAAAGAGGGTGACGAGGCTATGCCTGCACTTCTCCTTCTTCCTGTCTTTTCTCTGTTCTTGTTTCTTTTCAGAGAAACATCACCTTAAACCTTTTTACTCAGGCTCCTGGCATAGAGCTTCAGTTTCTTTCATTCTTCATCTCTCTCGGGTCACTTCCTAATGGCTTCTGCTTTTCCACCTCAATGAAGGTGCTATTACTAAGTCTCCCAACAATTGGCTTTAAACATGTAAGACTACGCATAGCTGACAGTAAGACCCAGCTGCTGATCAATTTCTTCCCCATTCAAAACTCTGATGCCTTCCTAAGCGGAGAGAAAAAACAGCCTCCTGCAGGTTACTTAAATGTGAATTCATCACCATTTGTAGGAACTGACTGACTTCTGTATTTGGGCAGAGGGAATTGAAGGAATTAAGGTGACTATAGGAAGGTCTGCTAAAGAATGACACGGGGCCTTTAAAGTGTCTGAGCTGCTACTCAGAGTTGAAAAATCTACACACTGTCCCCATGTGCCAGGCTCAATGTGTGAGCACAGGTGTGCTTGTGTGTGTGTGTGTGTGTGTGTGTGCGTGCGTGTGTGTGTGTGTTGGAGGCTCAGTCCAGATCTCAGTAGTGAGGGCAGGGCTGTACCCACAGAGCTATTGCTCTAGCCCTGCCATGAAGGACACAAATGGAAAGGTTTAGTAGAAGGAGGCAGAGGTGGCAAGCCTACGGCACTTGTGCTACAGCAGGCTGCTGTATCACTGAAAGTTCTAGACCCGGTGTGGTGTCGCACGTGTGTAATCCCAGCACTGGGGAGACTGAAAACAAGAGGATCACTACAAGCTGCTTAGTAAGACCTTGGACCAAATACATAAAAAAGTTCTAAAATATTCACCATCACGGAACTAGTGTAAATGTGAATGACCTTTGGAAATGAATTTTTTGTGTCTGTTAAAGGCAAACTGCTTTGCTGAACTTGCTATGCCTCCCACCATCTCTAAAGTAGTGGGGAAAAGTGTCCTGGATGGACTTGGGCTTCCAACCCTGCAAGTGGAAGTGTTCTGCACCATTCAGAATCTTCCCAAGGTACGATGCAGTTGAAATGTATTCTTCCAAGATGTCCTGGCCACTGCATTTCTCAATAACTCTTATCTAAACTGTAGAAAGTTGTTGGTTTGTTGGTTGGTTTGGTACCAGGGATCGAACTCAGGACCTTGTATTTGCCAGGCGGGTGCTCCTGCCACTGAGCTATCTCCCCTAAACTGTAGAAAGTTAATGTTTTAAAAATTCCGTGTTTGTAAAATAGATGTATGATTTATTCATTAACAATCATGTAAATATATCAATCAGCTATGGTTTATGTTTTTATTAAGTGTAATTTTAATATAGCTGCTAACCTGAAAATGATCCTAGAGAAAGAAAAGCAAAAATAGTCTCAAAAATCTGACATGACTAATAAACTGTATAAATCTCTGTATAAGTTTATAAGTTTATTCATGTACCAATTTGTAGATATGTAAGCTGATTAAAGAAAATAATTTTTAACAATTCATTTTAATTCACTTTAATTACTACCTATTTGTTAGAAATAATTTTGGTGCACACCTGGTGTCTTACTTACTTTTCGCATTGCGGATACAAAACGCCCAAAACCCAGAGTTGAAGGAAGAAAAGTTTATTTCAGCTCCAAAGCAGAGCAGCATGACAGGCAATCCCGAGGAGAAACAGTCCCTGGTGTCCCAGACAGAGGGTGGCAGCGGCAGCAGTAGGCCTGCCTGCTTTCTGCCCCCTTATATTGCATTCAGGCTTCAACCTTTTGGTGGTGCCACCCATTCCCAGGGTGGAGAGTCCATTATCCACACCCAGAACTATTCTAAGCCCATTCAGTTATCACACCCCGAGTTCCAGTATCACACACCCTAAATCCAGCCAGCTGCAAAAAGTCCCAAGTATGAGTGCCTGAGGCTTTGGAAGGACATCTAGACACAACCTGTCTCAAAACGTAAAGGTCTAGGGACGTAGCTCAGTGGTACTGTTTGTCTGATGTACATGAGGCTGTAGGTTCCAGCTGTAGCACAAAAAAAAAAAAAAAAAAAAAAAAAAAAAATTTAAATTTTTTTGTGGAACCAGGGATTGAACTCAGGCCCTTGTGCTTGCCAGGCAAGCACTTATTCTACTGAGCCATCTCTCCAGCCCCCCCAAATTTTTTTTTTAAAATCTGTTCCTATCTTTGTAGCTGTTTATTAGAAAGGTAGTGATTAAAATGAAGTTCAATGTAGCTTTTTCGTTACATTATTTTAACAAGGCAATTTTAAATGTTTTATGAAGTTAGATTTTATAGTGCTTCAACATTTATAAAAATATCTCAGTGAAAATTGTTATCTTCCATTTTCCTCTTGAAATCGGTGATAGAGTAGCTTGCATTGAGAGCTGGGTTAATTCAACTTCCTCCTCTCTGTGCGAGGTAGAGGCCGTGTAGGGCACATTTCTGTCATTTCTAGAGCGTCTGCTGTGTGACAATCCCCACGCACTTTGATGTCTGTGAGAATGCTTTGCCTGAGCTGGCAGATGCAGAGGCGGCAGAAAGGAGCCTGGCGGTGAGCGCTGCTGTGCAGTGGGTCAACGAGAGCATCACTGAGGAGGTGCGGGGCCTGGCACCGTCCAAGCAGGCTGAGGTGGACGGCGTGCTCAGGTACAGCTTCCACTGGAAATAAAAAGCGTCCAGTGTACCCAGCAGTATCTGTTGCCTTTACACTCCACTGGGGAAAAATGGGTCCAGTGTATACAGCAGGCAAATCAATGTAAGAAGCATGTATCAAAGCAGCAGAATTTTACAAAAACAAACAAACAAACAAAAAAAAACTTTAGAAACACCTACATAGGACCATGGAGACAGCCCTGTGGCATAAATGCCTGACTGGCATGTGCAAGGTCCCGAGTTCGATCCCTAGTACTGAAAGGAACAGAAAGAGAGAGAGAGAAAGAAAAAGAGGGAGGGAGAGAGGGAGGGAGGGAGGGAGGGAGAGAAGAGAAGAGAAGAGAAGAGAAGAGAAGAGAAGAGAAGAGAAGAGAAGAGAAGAAAAAAAAGAGGAAAGAAAAGGAAAGCAAAGCAAAGAAAGGAAATAGCTAGATACAAAATTCTGTTACTGAAATCTTACTGTGTACGCTTCCGTAGGGCCTGTTGGTCTCCTTTTATTCACGACACCTCCCCAGGATGCACCAAGGTCCTTATGAAAATGATAAAGCGTACAGACCTGCACGCTGGCCTTCCCCCCGCCCCAGCCCTCACACGCTGCCTCTGTACCCCTCATTCCCTTCCTATGGTCACAATGGCTGTGCTCACAACTCTATTCCCTCCCCACAGCCAGGTCTTCTGCGCTCAGCCTCTAGGTTGACTCTAAAATACAAAAACCGAGGAAGAATTTACTGGGCTGCCTAAGTAACTGCTTAGTTCCAAAGCAAGGAATGGGTTAGGATTAATTTTCCTTTTTGCAGGGGGGAAACCTTTTCCATTTGTGGCTAAGCAAAAGTCAAACTAGACCCTCTCTTCTGAAGCCTGGTCATTTGCTCAGTGTTACAGAATGTCATGTTCTGGTTTGCCTCAGAGTTGGATGATGACCTTTGTTAATACTTTTTAAAAGTTTTTGTTTTTCCTGGAGTTCCTGAATGTTTTTTAATTTACTGATTCTTTCTTGGGGGGTGGCTTATTTGCTGTTATGAAATTTTTGGTTTTTCTCCAAGTTCCCAGTCACACCTTCAATTTTATTTACCCCCACCCTTTTTTCCTGGAGTTTTTTCCTCCCTAAATCTCCCGTCAGAACAGGTTCCTCTTTGAGCCCACTGCAAATACCCTAAAGACTTCATGTTCTTCTGGTTCTCGATCCTGTATTTTCCTCTTTTTAACTTTCTGGATTATTCTTTGAAAGTAAGGAGGTGAAAGGGGATTGGGATCCAAGCCTTTGGATTCTTACATGCACAGAAATGTCAGTACTTTGCTCTTGTGGTTGATAGGCGACAGGAGTTTTCTACAGTCCTGTAAAGATGTGGCCCCTACTGGCATCTAGATTATTAACATATTGAACAAAAATCTAATTCTTATGTCCTTTGTTTCTTTCTGTCCACAGAAGCTTTTATCCTTTTACCTTTTTATTTGGGGTGAGAACCAAGAGTGGAAGGGGATGCTGAAATTTTATGTAATTATACCTAAGTGGGAGTTCCCCAAAGTTTTTTCATTACTTATGTTAAGAACCCCTCCAAAAAAAGAAAAAACAAATATTTCATCTAATGCTATGTTTCACTGCCTATTCTTCATGTTATTTATAAAAAAAAAAAACAGTAACCTTTACTCAAACTATGACTTCAAATTTGATTCTGAAAATGCAAGCAGAGCTCAAATAATTTAACAAATGTGCCCTTGAAACTCTTAAGCATTTATTTCCAGGCCAAATGTATTTCACTTTCTGAACAGTTTTATAATCACATCATTTTTATTTTTGCTTTGGATATTTATATCCACATACATAGTCCAATTTATATAGCAGCTAAATAGCATATTTTTAAAAGAGGTCAGCTATAAAACATGAACTAAAAGCACAGAATGGCATTCTGTATAAATGGCATGTACCATGGGATGGCCGATTTTAAAGCCATATCTTCTTGCCATTAAGGACATTCTTTGCAAATAAAGTGCAAGAAGACAAGGAGAGAAAAGAGCTGGAAAAGATCCAGGAAGACTCAGCAGGCACTGTACCACCACCTGAAATACTGCCACCACCACCTCCTCCCACCAAAAAAAGGGCACAGAAGCCAGGTCAGTGGTTTATCACGCTACATAACCCTTCCTGAAAACATCTGAGGAAGAAAGGTTTATACGTGGATTGTTCCTGTGCCATCCATTCTCCACACCGTATTTCCCCTGGAGCTACTGGGCAGGGTTGACAATGTTTCACCTCACCCTCCCTTGATTTTAATTTGTAAGATAAAATTATTTCTCATTCAGAGATGAGCACTTAGCAAAAAGCACAGAACAGTGGCAATATGGGGATGGGGTGTGGCCAGGGGGAGACTTTCATCTCCCCTAGAAATTTCCATTAGGTAATCCAAAAGCCACTCCATATTTCAGAGTGTTGAAATTCTTTGATATGGACAATCAATATTTTCTAAGTCCCATGTCACATATAAATTGAGGTTTTTTTTTTTAAAGCCTTGCTACTTTAAAGCACATAGAAATTATCACATCAATTTGCCCTTTCTTCTGTGTCTTCCAACAGATTTCTAACCTCACCCCCTCCATTAGGTTAATGTAGGAGTTGGTGGTAGGATAGTATTTTCATGTCTCCCAACCTGGAGCATGTTCCTTAAGGGAACATTAATGAATGCCTTATTCAGTGATAATTAACCTTTTAGAGGCTGAGTGCCCAAAGTGCAACCCCAAAACCACTTCATTGCAAAGCAGCAACACTGCCCCATGTTGCCGTTCACCGATGCCCAGCACCTGAGCGGATGCTGCAGCAACCTGGTCTGTGTGCTGACGAAAGAGGGCCTCGCGTGTCACTGAGGCATGCGTGCCACAGCTTCACCACTGGCCTTAGGCAACTTGTTGTCATTGCCAGCGTCTTGCAATGTGACACCCAATAAATGTGGGATCCATTGAAGATGGCGGCACTAGACCAAAAAAGAACCAGACACCATGGAGACACGGGCCCTTATTTCACTGATATGACTGCTGAGGTCCAGAGAAAACAAGAGTATTGGCCAAAATGAAGGAATCCACTTTCAGCGTCAGTCCAGATTCAGTTTCTGGGTGATCTCCTGGACAAGTCTCACAATCACCATAACCTGCAGTTTACTAATAGATGGGTGTAATGTTTACCTCACCCAAAGGAGTCCATATTGAATGGGCTCAAACCTCTTGGGCAAAATCCATGGCTTGCGATTATTTGAGCACCAGTAAGCACCCCACATACACACTTGTTGGTAGGTTAGGTGGAGAACAGGCTCCAGCTTCAGCTTTCACTCCTTTTTGTTGAGCCTCCTACCTATAAAAGAAGCATTTAGAAGTATAGTCTTGTGAAAGGCTTCCTAGAAAGGAATCTGCCCATGTTTTCTCCTCCAGGAAAAAAGGATTCTCCCATAGAGAAACCTGTCATACCCCCAGAACCTGCGGAGCCGGTACTCTGTGGCAGCATGGCCATAGGGGCGGTGTCACTCGCTGTTGCCAAGACCAGTGCCATTCTGGGCAGTATTCCTCTGTACTTACACATCGCCTCCCTGAAGCACAGTCAGGTGAGTGTCGGTAACACTCTATGACAAAGAGCCCTTGAGTGTCTCAGCGAACGAACCACCTTTCTCATTTGCCCTGCTTTCCCCGGCTTAGGAGCAGTCAGCGCCACTGACTATGCCTCTGCTCATGGCCTCTGTGGTCAGCTGTGGCAAGTCATCACCTGGGAAGCTCAACTTGATGAAGGAAGTGATCTGCATACCCCATCCTGGACTGACAACTAAACAAGTACCTTCGATTATCCCGGATGACTTTTTCTGCAAAAAGAAATACTCTATCATGAATGTGTTCTTAGCATAGATCCTTTATGACACCAAGGGAGGGGGAATGAAGTATAAAATGAGAAAAATACTTTTGGAAATGTGGGAAGTAGACATAAAGCAAGACCTCATAAAAGGAACATATCTTAGATGTCTGGTTCAGCATAGCGTTGGTTTGTGTTAGTGATTTACGGAGAAGCCAGGACAGTGACTCTGGAGTAACTCTGACGGTGTGGGAAGGTTGTTGCCTGGAGGACCTGGGATGTCTTTACTGACTTGTATATGCCTTTACTAGCACTTTCCTAGTAGCCCACTCTGCCCAAAACAAACTCCACACCTAGCAGACTGCCTCACACGTAAAAGGCATTTTACATGTATTATGGAATGAATGAATCCTAAGTCACTTCTGAGAGGTGCACTGATGTCTAGACTTCTCTTCGTTGGTCTAGTCAAAATGCCTCTGAAAATCTCCATATTCTTCCAATTTGAGACCTTCCAGGTTCAAATGTTAAAAAAACAAACAAACAAACAAAAACATGGGAAGCTTCTCTCCTACTCTCCTATCAACACGTTCTGGCTGGTGGTACATACATAACTGTCCATGCCACTCAGTGGTTCAGAGCCACCCGCAGTGGGACATACAAACCATGGCCCTGTCATGAACATGTTAATTAGAAGTGATGTTTTCTAAGATAGTGGAAATAAATTTATCAAAAGCCTGGATATTTTCTTTATATATATTTTTAAAACAAAATCATTATTACCTTGTACCTCATCAGCTACACACCGGCCCTTATTTCTGGCTCACCATCTGTCAGCTCACTCAGATCCTGTCACCAGGCTGGCTCTTTCCTTCAGCTAACATCTGTAGAGTTCTTGGTGTCACAGAAGTTGCGGTGCCCCTCTCAATCTGCCTTACCACATATATAGACTGTACCATCATCACAATACTTTTTACTTATGTGACCACACAGTGATACTGGCCCAGGCACTCTAATCAGAAGTACCTTGGGCACATCTGACATGTACCACAAAAAGGTTATAAAGTTTGGCCAAGAGACAATGAAAGAGAATGAAGTGATCTTGGTCCAGCCAGGGGAACCTACCAGTTCTAAACAAGGAGCTAAAGCAGAGACTCTCATGTGCAGTCCAATGCAAACCCAGAGCCATCCACTAATTTACTCTTCTGAATCTGTAGACCACACGCCTAACAGTACCATACAGGGACTCCATTACAGTATTCCAAGTTAAGAATAGTCACCTGTGGTGTAAGATTTTATGTTTCAAATCTGTAGACTACAACTGTGGAAAACTGGGTTACTCTACTTGCAGGGTGTGGAGATGGTTCTGGAAATTCAGAAACAAATTAACAAAATACTGGAACTGGTATGTCAACAAATTCTATGGTATCTTGTTAATAACACTTTCTATGCCCAATTTTTAGTTCATTTTGCATCAAATCAGTATTACTTTAAGAAATTATTTATTTGCTTTGGGTTTCCCACATAAACCGAGTATATATACATTATTTACTGCTGACAGATCCATTTTTCTAAGGGTACTCAGTCTCATTTTGATTTCTGATGCAGCTGGCTGTGTGCTAAGCTCATTCTTTAGGATTTATAAGGATGTAAGGTGTTCGTGCCTTATAGGGGAAACAATCTGCTGGACCTACAGGAGCAACCCCAAAGTGGTAGGTTGTATTCCATAAGAGCAAGAGGCGAACTGCATCCTGCAAAGAGCGGCTGTGTGCAGCTGGTGTTCTCACACACTGTGTGCATACCTTATTTATAGGAGTAGAAACACATGAACGTGTGTGTGCATACTGGACATATGTGACAGGAGGTAGAAAGTAATATTGAACTGAAGAGAGAATACACCTGAATTAGAGAAAGTGTTTGGGACTTCAAAAAGTAGAGTATACCTACAATCATTCATGTGTATGTCTGTGTGTGTGTGTGTGTGTGTGTGTGTGTGTGTAGCATTCATTGTAGCAGACCAGCTGACTAGTCCCCCGAGTAGGGAGCCAGGAGACTTGAAGCTCTGGTTGCTGCCAGAGTTGTCTGATGATCCCAAGTTATGTGATTTTATCTTCTGTCTCACAGCCCCCTCCTCCAAAACCAGAGAACAAAAAAGGACTGAATGGAAACAAGAGAGGTCAAGTGAGTACATGTAGTTGCTTACCACACTTATCTAGGACACTGTATGTATTTCTTCCTGCCCCCTTTACCCTCCTAGAGTCACTTTTCTTTAAGGGCAGAGCTAAGGCAAGTAGAAATAATAAAGTGGTAGCGCTCCAGCGCCCAAGCCCAGGGCTGGGATAGCAACCTGCCGCCGCCTTTTTATCACCAGCCTGCTGGCCATCGCTGCCTGTAGCTGTCAGCCAGCTGCAATCTCAGAGGGCTCAGGAGCATCTGTGAGCAACAAGATTGTGTCTGACCTTATAGGTTAAGGCCTTGGGAAGTAGGCGCTCACAACTAGCATATGAAAGGCATATAGGATATTTTATTCCTTATTTATTGTTTTGTGGCCAGCTCAGCCCACCCTGGGGCGGGCCTGGTGTGGCATGTCTTGCTGGGGATCGAACTGGGGTCCATGCACACATGTCTAAGCTTGCCTAAGCAGGTGCTTTAGGCCACTGAACTATCTCACCGGACCCCCATATAGGATATTTTAGACTTTCATTTCACCACTACTGGAGAAAGAAAATGCACAAAAAGATGGCCATTTTTTTTCTACCTGGTCTCCCAAAGGACAGAGGCCCCATTCCAGGTGAGTTTTCATTTCTCCAATTATGGGGTAAAAAATCCTGTTATAGAAATACAGTGATTGTCAAAAAAGTCAGACAAACAGCCCGTGTGAAACGGGGCCACACTGGCCTCCAGAGTCTTGCAACCACTGACCTGGGTTGGTCAGTCTACACAGCCTTCTCAGATTACAAATAGCAAGCCAGGATATAGCTCAGCAGCACACACACCTGCCTTGCAAGCGCGAGGACCCTGGTTCAATCCCCAGTACTGCATGCCGTGCTAGCCCCAGAACTCTGGGTGCACTGTGCCAGCCCCAAAGCCAGGCATGGTGGCGCACATGTATACTCCCAGAGCTGGGGAGGCTGAGACAGGAGGATCACTATGAGTCTGAGCTGCATAGTGAGACCCTGTAGTAAAATACATAAATTTTTTAAAGATGTACTATACATGTGTATCTATGTATATAAAATCGCAGTAATGCATTTTTCACTAAAGTCTCCAATCTTTTTAAAAATAGAACTGCTCCTGAAGGCATAGCACATCATTGTTTTAGCTGTTATGTTCATCTAGAGGAAAACATGTTGGAGGGGTAGCTGAGTAAGAGGCTGACGGGTGTCCACAGGGACAGCCTGGGGATTCACTGAATGGGTAGTTTAGGCTAGTCCCACAGTGGTGAGTGGGTACAATGGGAACACAGGCCCACTAGCAAGAGAAAACCCACACAGTACAGAAAAATCTACTGCCCAAAGCCCTATGAATAGGGCTCAGAAGTGGGATTACTTGAGAGCCACTGGATCCCACCTTTAAAGAGCTCCGTCCAGTCGTCATCACTGCCCATCACAGGAAGCTCCAGGAGCCTTAATGTAATGTGCTAACATGCATGATTTTCTTTTGCTCTTGCAGCAGCCAGTCACTGGCAAGATGTCTCATCTTGGCTGTCTAACCATTAACTGTGACACTATAGAACAGCCCCTGCTTCTAATCCAGGGGGTCTGCGCAAACCTGGAGCTACAACTGGGAATAAATCTGCACCTGGCCATCAACTGTGCTGGACATGAGCTGATGGACTATGTGAGTCTCCTCTCTAGAACATTTGCTCCATGAGGTCCATAATTGTAAAGCCAGAGCTCAAGAGCTTGTCTGAATAGTTCCCAAATAGATGTGGCTGTTTTTAGAAATTAATAGTGGGTAAGGGATCCCAATGTCCCAATGTCACAGGAGAAAGCCAAAATAGCTACTTACTGGACAGTAACATAACCATATAACTTTAAAAATAAAGCCAGGCACAGTGGCATAGGGCTTTACCCAGGTATTTGGGAGGTGAGGTAAGAGGACTGCAAGTTCTAGGCCAGTGTGGGAAACTTCATGGACATTGTTTCAAAATGTAACAAGGGTGGGGGATGTAGCTCAGCATTCCTTGAGTTCAGTCTCAAGGACTGGGACAAAAAAAAAAAAACCAGAAAATCTTAGTTTTATAAAGTAATTCTACAATAAATATGAAGAGTATTTATCAAACATACAATGAAAAAGTCATTCAACTATGGACTTGTTAGGAAATTGCTTAATTTGATTACTACATTACAAAATTAAAACTACTGGAAAATAATTTAATAAACTGGCATGTTTTACAGAATATGATCGTTTTAATGGTAAATGTTGTTTGTCAAGTATAAAAAGTTGATCAGTTGTAACTACGATTTCTTCATATGTCCTTTTAGGGAGATGACTGTTACAGTGTATATTGTTATTCACTTTTTTAATGTACTTGGTACAGGGTCTACAGGGTCCACCGGGTCTCACTATGTAGATCGGACTCGTGGTGATTCTCCTCTTTTCAGCCTCCCAAGCTCTGGGATTACAGGCACACGCCACCATTCCCAGTCTCTATCATGGTCTCAGCATGCCCTGGGGGCAGGGCCAGCATGGCACTCTGAGGATTGAACCCCAGCCGCTGCACTCTGCCTAAACAGGCGTTTTAGTCTGCTGAGCTATCTGGCCAGCCCCCTTTCCTTCTTTTTTCTTTTAATGGTTATTTGCTTTAAAAAATAAAAATAATAATAATAATCTGTGGTGCTGGTGATCAATCAGGGCTCAACACGCAGTAGGCAAGCACTCTACCACTGAGCAACATCCCCAGCCCTCCCATGATGTAGAAAAATGTTCCCGAGCTTCTTGTGAGGAGTCATGTTTTTATTTAACTATATAAAGCCTTATCCTCGGCCTGGGTGAGGACCGAGAGCCGCAGTGATGACATGTCACCTGGTGATCACATTACCCAGAGAGGAACAGTTCTTAAAAGAGACTGGAAAACAAATTCATTGAAAACTGTTCTATTCCTCGCTTCCTCAGGCTAATACTCAATTTACCAGTATACCGGCGAAATCTGCATGTCAGGAAATCAACGTGATGTTTTCTGCCTTATACACACACGTACTTCTCACTGTCTGGCACACAGCGCTGTCTCCATTCTACAGAATGCCCAGCATTCTGACATGCATCGATGGTGACTTGGGAATTAACGTCCAACACAGGGCACAAGACAACACAGAGTCCTGTTTTAACCCTGATTCTAACTTTCAACTGCAGAGAAAAAATTGAATAGTGTGTAAGAGCTTAAGTTTTGGCTTATTTCTCAAAGTTCTTTTACTTTTTTCTAAAGAAACTAAGCACATAAAGGAATGTTTAATTTCCTATTCTTCACATAATGATTGGTTGCTAGACATACCATTAAGAAAAATAATTGCATGTTTTCATCAGCAACGTATACCAAGAACGAGGACTATGCTGACTGTTAGTGCTAAGCAGACTGGGTATTTATTGCTTATATTCCGTAAAATGTACTAGCTTGATATCAGATGAGTCTTACAATAATGTTAGTTCAAAGTCATTAGCATTTTTTCACAGACAAGATAAGATTTTTAAGCGTTGCCTTACAGGAGCTGAAAGTTCCTGCTGCTTTTTTAGCATGAAGTATAAAATCCCTCCAATTACGGACTTCTTGGGAATGTGTTAATTTCAATGGAATATCCAATCTGTTAGTGGTAGCAGCAGGAAAGAAAGTATAAACAAACCAAACTGCCACTCTGTCCATTCCACCTCCCTGCCAGCACCCCAGTGTTCCTGGTGCCACTTGAACACAGACCTGAAAGTAAGGCGCTTTGTTCGGAGGAATTCATGAGACAGTGCTACAGTCCAGCTTTCCAAAGTTTCTGCTAGAAGCTACGTGTGACCTAAGAGATACCTTCCCCTAAGTCATTTCACATCTCATATTGTTAATGCTCAAAAGCCTAGTCCGAGCTGGATGTGGTGGTGCAGGCCTGTAATCTCAGCTACTATGGACGCTGAGGGAGGATGAGGCAAGTTTGAGAGAAATCTGGGCCACTCAGACTGTCTCAAAACCTAAAGGGGGGCGCTGTCGGGGGGAACTCTAGCGCAGTGCTCCCTAGGTTCAATCCGCAGCACTGCAGATAAAAACTCTAGCTCTGCCTTCAAATTTTAGAATATTTACAGTGCAGGAAACAAATTATTTGTTCACTGTGTTGAAAGGCAGTGGGGTTTTTGAGTGGGCAGGTTTTGCAATATGATTGTTACTGTCTGAATTTGGGTTACTGTCCACCTGCCTAGGCAGCCAGGTACCTGGCACCATGTCATAACCCTAAATAAAAACACAATTCCCCACCTACTCTGTATTGCTTTGGTGTCGTGTGTGGAAGGCTCCATCCAAAGTCTGTGGGAAGCTCTAAAGATGACATAAAGAGGAACAGTGACTTGATTTCCAAAGTGAAACGCAAAGATTTCTCAGGTTGATGTGGCTTGAAAATCTAAGCCTTCACATAAAAAGAATGAAAAAGAATTTGATTGTCACCTTTAAAATCGGAACACGAACCCTTCATTTTGCTGTCTCCCTTATGCACACCAGAGTAAAGGAAAGTATGAAGTACTGACAGGCACCTACAAAAACGCGGCAGAGATGGTCGACCTGTACGTGGAGCTGATCAGCAAGTACCCTTCCATCATTGCTTTAATTGACCCTCTCAGGAAGGAGGTGAGCTTGCTAAGCTGCTTACTTTTTTTTTTTTTTTAATGTATTTGTACAGAGTCTCACTATTCAGACTCATAATGATCCTCCTGTTTTCAGCCTCCCCCGTGCTGGGATTGCAGGTGTGCGCCACTACGCCTGGTCTCAGTGGCCAGCTGGGCCTGTGGTGCCGGGGATCAAACCTGGGTCCTGTGCTTGCTTAAGCAGGTGCTCAGTCCACTGAGCTATCTTGCGGGCCCAACTGGTTACATTTTGTAACATCCTCTTATGCTATAAAGCAAGCAGGCTCACCGCCCACATTGTACAGCAAAACAATAAGATGTCATTCTTCTGGATCTCTGTCACTGGGAACATGCTGCAATTTGGGCTGGAGCTGGGTTGCTTTATTAGGGCATTTATGAGAAAGGCACTTGCCAAGCACACGAATAACAGAAACGGAATCAGCTTGGGTGTGCCTGTCTGCCGAGTGAAGCAAACCATTTGCAAGCCCTTCAGGAGCACCTGTGTATTTACAAGCAACCTCCCCGATGGAAACCACCCCTGTGGTGCTTGCTGGCCCTTCTATACATTAACCATATGCCATTTTCATGTACTCATGGAAACAGGACCTCTACAAGGCCAAGTCTTTTTCTTTTTAAAATGAAATCCAGTTACGACATACACATAAAATAAAGCCTTTTTCTTTTCCAGCACTAGGGGTTGCACCCAGGAATACTCTTATCACTGAGCTATGTTCCCAGCACCTTTTGTTGTTTTCTTATATTGAGATACTTCTCAAGAGGAAGAAATGCTCCTGCTTCAGCCTCCCCCAGTTATGGGATTACAAGCATGCTCAGAGTGCCTGGTCAAAAGCCGTATTTTATTTATTATTTTGTGTGTGTGTGTGTGTGTGTGTGTGTGTGTGTGTGTGTGGAACCGGGGATTGAACTCAGGTCCTTGTGCTTGCCAGAGAAGCGCTTATTCCACTGAGCCATCTCCCCGGCCCCTAAAAGGCGTATTTTAAAAAGTTTGAGATACTGAGGGTTTGCGATCTGTTCCAACTAATGGCTCTGACAAAGGTTGTCTACAGGCCACCAAGGACTGTCTCCCCTTCTGATCCATGTAAATGCCCCTCGTCTGAATTCCTGGTTTTGTGACTTTTGAACCATTCGTATACTGAACAGATAGATTGAACACAAACTCCCAGAAGACCCCGGCTGAACTCAGCGCCAGACTGGCCTTGTGGTGACACCTCAAGGCTCCGATCTCAAGGCTGCATCACCAGCTCTAAATCGGGTGTAATGGCTGGGATGACTCTGTGTGTGTGTGTGTGTGTGTGTGTGTGTGTGTGTGTGTGTATTTTCAAATACATATATACCGACACACATACTATTAAGCAACCATTTCATTTCACATGGTGGTCCCCCCAGTTAAAATAAGGTGAGAGGAACAGGACCAAGGCTTTTTTGTTGTTGTTGTTCATCAAAAATAATTCTAACCAGTCAGTCTTTATTAGCATTAGGGATAACATGGTGTTGGGAGTAGTCTGGGTTTGAAGAATGCCACAGTTCACCGGAGGAATAGTATTTAGCGCATTAACAACTGGCAAGATCTTTAAACTCAGACTAAATCACTTCAAGTCAGTGAAGCATCCAAACTGAAATGGCTATGGTACCAGGATCGTTCATGCAGAGGTGTAAAATAAAATATTTTGTGTATCTCAGGAAAAGAGGATGACTTTAATTATGGGCTATGGCTTTTGCTGTTTTATATCACAATGACCAATTCTTAAATATCTACCCAGGACTCGGAACAGTGGGACGGCATCAGCCACGCTCTTGGCTCCAAGTGCTACATAATTGCAGGAACTGCATCCAAAAGCATTTCTAAGCTTCTGGAGCTTGAAAACATCAGCACACCGAGCGCCCACGGGCTCATCATAAAACATACAAATCAAACTACGATGTCTGACTTGGTGGAAATAACCAACCTTATTGACAGTAAGTAAAACACAGACCTGAAAGACTCATAATGACTTGGTTATAGAAGAAGCCCAAAATATCTAGTATATGAAAGTTAGTAAAAAGGAATAAATCTGGGAAGAAAAGAAAACCCAACCGTTTGGGGGACATTTAGTGTTGGAAAATAAAAGGCAGGTTAGTGAGCCACTCTGGGGATACTGCAGTGACAGCCCTAGTCCAGGAGGGCTGGACTGAAAGTCGGTCTTACTGAAAGTCATCATAAACGGTTTCCTGGCCTGTCAGCTTCGCAATGGGAAGGGACTTTCTGCCCCTAACTAAGCCCACTGCCTGGTTTCTTCTAAAAGGGCATAGCCATTAGCCCTTTAGACATTTACAGACACAGCCACTAGACATTTATCAGTGCACTGTAGGCTGAGGCAGCAAGCTTGGGCTACAGAACATCTCTACAGAAGGCAGAGGGAGACCCCAGCCCTGACGGCTGAAGAACGGGACTCACACGCAGATTCACATACCGTTCTCCAGCCACACTTCCCAACACAACAATGTCCACATGAGGACAAGCTTAGAATTCACTAATGTGTGGCAGCAGCCCCTGCAGGAAACACCAAGGGCAGGTGCTTACGCTGCAGCACACTGCTAAGGTAGTGTAAGTTCTTTCTCTAACTCACCATCACCTTGTGCTCTAGACTAATCCTCAGCACCCTAAGAACAGGGACCACAGCACAGTAAGGATGCATGCAGTCCGCTGGACTGAAAGAACTTTGCCATTTTTAATACATCCTGAGACTAGGGGACCATTTTAATTTGCATGGACTTGGGGAAGGCTCCTGGGTGATGAGAATTTGGAACTAGAATATCCACAGCAGGGAATGAGTGTACCTCAGGGGTTATGAAAACAGGCAAAAAGATCCAATCAGCAGAAGCAGACAGTTATCTGTCAGGAGAGACTAGTGTCAGAGGGAGGTTTACTCCTAACAGGAAGCACTAAGAAACTACCAGAAGTAGTAGGCAAGAAATAGTGTCAGGGAAGCACCTAGAAGCAAGCCTTTAGCTATGAAGCTGGGATTAGAAGCAGGAGCCCAGTACTGGAGACCAGGGTGACGGGCGAAAAGCAGGACACCAGCAAAGGTGGGCAGCCTCACACAGTACCAACAGCCAGGAATTTTAGCATTTAACTCTGGAATCCTATGAAGCACACGTTATCATTTCTATTTTATAGATATGAAAAGGCTTTAAAAGGTTAATTTTCTAGAGACACTACAGTGATCCCACTTCCTTTTAATTCCTAAACTTTCAGTCTTTGCTGCCTCAGTCTGACCATGCAATTCCTTTCGCCTAAAGTACTTTGCTCAGAGTTGCTGACCTAGTTAACCACGCTTTATCCCTCAGGTATTGACCAAGATGAGACGTCTGTAGATGTACATGCGTTGTCCAGTCTCACTCTCTCCTACTGGCTCTGCTCTGCTCTTCCCTTGTAGCATCACAGTTTCTCTTTGTAGTGTTTCTACAATGAATTGTCTCCTTAAGGGCTAAATTCCAGTGAGTTCATGGGCATCCTGTTGCATAAATACCAAGACCAGGTTTGGGGGACTGGGCACAAGACCAGACTCAGACCTGCACCAAGAAGCAGAGCCACGCTGGCAGCTGGCGTCAGGGCAGCTCCCAGAGGATGGAGTGATTGGTACAGTAGAGCTGGCCTGCAGTGTCTGATGGGGGACTCCAGCCCTGGCCATTCCCCCTGGGCCCACCACTTAGCAGGTGTTCCCTCATCTTCAGACGCATCCTGTCTTTAAAATGAAAACATTCTCAGTGTTGTGAGAGCTCTAGCTCACACTCTTCATAGACTCTGGCAAGTTTCAAGGGGTTCTGAGGTCCTCAAATGACTAAATATTAACAACACTGCTCTAATAAATAGTCAGAAAGACAGGTTCCCTTGAATAAAATCCCACAGGGTGAAGTAACAAAGAGACCGTGGACTCCACATTACTGGCCCTTGCACTTAACCATATTTTATCCGAAATGCAGATTTTTCTACTTGAGTAGCAACAAAATCAAATCATGTTTTATAGCACTGGGCTTAGGAACATGTCAATCTAATGTGAAAATTTTCCTCCACGGGCAATAAAAATACAAATCTTTGGGTTAAAATGCTTTAGTGGTACTTGGCTCTCGGCAGGAAAGCCTGACATCCGGGGCCTTTCTCGTTTTGGCTCTAGAAGCTCTCACTTACGGGAACTGTTTCTGCACCATACAAAGCCGAAGGAATTTCTCTTGCAGGCAGGAAGCACATCACCGTCCTTGGAAGTACAGAAGGAGAGTCCTCTGATGACAGCCTTGTTGATCTGGTAAGTGCTGAATGCTGGTCAATTGCAGAATTGCCAAAACACTGCTTTTATCACGAATTGGTATTTCACAGAAATGCAGTCTTTGGTAGAGAAAGTCATGTAACCTTTTATGAAATAGACTTGCTTCCTCCAGACAGCTACCTTTTGCAAAGAGCTAATCTTTGAACTTTTAAAGAGAAGCACAATGGAAGTCCAGGGAAAATGACAAGCACACTTAAATAACTGGGGTGTGCACTAGCAATCTTCCCTCCTAAAATGAAGTGAGAAAGGCCAGACTGTTCTCAGATAAAATCAGCATGCTTACATGACTAGTAAAACGTCTGATGGGCAGTCAGTCACACCATCTTTTTGCCTTTCAACGCTCCAGGCTTGTGAGTGGACCACTTTAAAGATAAAAATGAAACTGTAAGGGAAAAACCCCAACAGCACACTATGACTGTGTCTTTTCATGTTAAATAATTGTTTGTAACTTAGCAAAACATACCCCACTCCCATTTTAATTAAGTTGTTTTCCCCTTCAGGCTGTTGGACTCGGCGTCCAGTTTGTCAAGTTGGGGGGTCCTTCTCGTGGTGAACGGGTGACTAAGTACAACCGCCTTCTTGCTATAGAGGAAGAACTCATCCAGAATGGGACACTGGGTATGTGCTGCTTTCTCACTTTGTTTTCACTTAGCCATGAATAAGGGAACAAAGATGGGAAGAGGAGGAATAGAAGCCCCTCGGCAGGAGGGCAGGGGACTCCAGAGACTAGAAATCAACACTGACAAAACCAGGATGGCACTTGCCACAATGTACATTGTTGTCTTAATGGATTATCTATTTACCTGAATGTTTAAAACTCCTGCCCTTCTTCTTGCTGAATAGGCTGTGTGAGGCTTTTCAACAGAATTAATTGATTGGAATCTCCAAGCCTACCTTTTGTTATGGTCCAAATTATAGAGGCTTTTCTTCACAGCCTGTGAAGTTACAGGCACAAGTTTTCCAGATCGTTCCTGAAGACAACTCTTCCACTTAAAAAAACCTACGCAACACGTTAATGTTAACATATCTTTGGAAGTTCAAGGTCTTAAGAGAAGTGAATGAATCATTTATGAAATCCAAGCTTTATGAATTTCCCTGATAGAAACACCTTGTGTATACCGTCTGGAGAGAGAAACATCTTAAACAGGCATTTTTGTTTTCTGTATGATTGTGATGGCCTAAAAGAGGTCATAGCAGGCAGTTATTTACTGAGACCAACAAAAACTGTGATTTTAAAACATGTTTACCATACATACAGGGGTCTTGAAACATATCCTTCATAGAAAATGACGATTTAATTAAGAAATTACTTTCGAGTTATGTAAAGGCAGTCAGTCAGTCTGGTTGGTGTGTAATGCAGAAGCTCATTTTTTTGTCCCAAATAGGTCAGATTATATTCTACATATTGTCTATCTTTTGTCATTCTGAATTGATGGAGGCCTTAGGTTCCATAAGTGACCTCTCATACACACCCAGGCAGCCTTCATAAGGAATACAACAAGTGTCTCAGAGCATCAGAAAGACCCCAAGGACTGGAGGCCTACCTACCCCATCAGGGGCTGTGGAACCCTGGATCTTGGGATGAATTAGGAATTGAGAATTTCTCTGACTCCGGGCTGTAAATGTTAAGAGAATGCAAAACTGACAAAACAAATCTCTCCGTTGCCATTTCTGAGTAGAAGACCTTGGTGAAATCTGGGCCACTGAACTATCATTCCTGCCTCTGTGGCCTTTCTGGAACAGTCCACTCCTGCTCTCATTTCCCCTCGAGGCGTTGGCAATGGTTCGTGTCCACGCATTTAGCAACGGCCTTCCTTCTCTGGCTCAGCGTCCTCTTTTCCTTTTCTTGCTAAGTCTCTGCCACAGAACAGCAAACACCACAAGGTCTGACTGCGTACAGTGAAACTGAATAGAATGCTAGCACTGGACAGTGAATGCGCAGCCAAAGAGATTCTGGATCCTTCCTCATGGTGATGTGACTCCTCCGGCCATTTCTGATAATGATCTCCTTCCAATAATACAGAAACCCCAGAATTGGCACCGCTGGATTACACAATAATTTTTTTTCTTTTCTTAAAATAGGTTTCAATGAAGAACACACCTTTTTTTACCTTAATGAGAATGCTGAAAAGGCACTTGAAGCTGCTGGCGTGGGGGCTGCTGAGCTGCTGCCGGGGGCCCTGGAACCAATCTTCCCCACAGAAGTTGTGGAGCAGTCAGCTAAATCCTGAGCACAGTCTGGCTGGGATGCACCCTGGGGCAGAACCACACCCGGCTATCAGACTGGTAGGCGGACATCACTGTACTAGCCCTGCTCTTGAACTTCACCAGTTCAGCTGTGCTTTTCATGCTTGTACTGTCACTGTTTGTTAAAATACATATATCATATTTTTGCCTGAAATTCTGTGAGCTTTGTTCTATAGTCATCACGTTTCCATGGGGACATCAGCTCTACAGCATCTTGTCCTTTACAAATCAGAAATCTCCAAAACAGAAGCCAATTCTACAAGAAGTTCTCAGTACCAGCAACAGAAGTCCAGCTTCTGAGTTCTGAGACATATGGACATGTTTTTTGAAGCCACCCTGACGCAGCTGGGTGACAAATGTCACTAGTTTTTAAAATAGCCAAAGAACTTCATCTTATTTTCTTACACTTGATTCCTTTTTTCCCTGATGTCTTCGTCTTAAATGTTCGCTTTTCTTATATTATCTTTTTGAGTCTCCTTATGTCATTTTGAAACAAAGAAAGATATAAATTAATAAGTAAATAAGTGAAGCAAATAGTCTTCAGGTTACCAAATGCCCAAACTGCTTATAATATGTAAGGGAATTGGCAAGTGGTTAAAAATGATGTGATGTGTATTCTGACCAGTTGGCCTCTTGATACTTGTCAGCCACTGTTGTGATTATCACAGAGGAATGCCAGGAAATAAACATCCTCAAGCATACACCTATGAATATATGATGTCCAACTACTTTATATGACTGGATTCTGTTAAAAGGATTACTATTGCTTTTCCTACAAATCGTAAATATTGCTATGTACTAACCTGTAGGATAGTTGGTTTAGATCTAAGCACACTGAGGACCTCTCCTTTCAAAGAGCATAAACAAGGGAACTTAATGTCCTCATAGCAGAGCCAGCTTCTTCCTGTCAAAGCCACCATCTGAAAGTGGCTCAGTGGTAGCCTCTCAGAGCATGAGGTACAGAACTGGTTGATACCACTCTAAGCTGGAAGACTCACACTTCATGGTTACCACTGCTTCTTCTGATTCTTAGCAGCAAACAATGGGGCAAGAAACACTGGAAGGAAAATTCACCCTAAAGGCAGGATGAACAAGACTGGGTATTCACACAGCCTTTACCAATATCCTTAAAGACAAATATACATGCAATGCATGTGAGAACAACCCCTGAAGTACTATAAACCAGAGCAAATTGATTAAGTTGACCAAAAGTAGGTTATTTATTACCTTAGCCAGATTAGCACTTTAACTTCAATCCAGAATACAGTCCACTCATGTTAACCTCATTTGATAACTGGGCTCACCAAGGGATGAGGAGCATTTCAATGGAGTTTTCTTAAGACTGCTAATCACTATGGTCAGTTATATTTTTTTCCAATCTGTGTTATTTAAAACATTTGAACAAAATACATAGTATCTGTGAAAGAGATGAAAAAACTAGTCATATCCCAGATTAAAAAAAATGACAGAGACAGGGAACGTTAGACAGTGCCTGGAAGGCACTTCAAGACACTGCAGTCCATGCAGCCGCACCGCCTCCTGAGCCTCCCAGGGTTCTCTGCTCCTCACGTGACCGGTGTATCCATTACAGTTGTTCCATGATGGGAGTGGTGACACATGTATAGTGTACCCTAAGAAAAATAACTCAGGTCTTCCTTAAGACTGAGATACCAACTACTGTCCCTTGCCTGACCTACAACCTAAAATGATCACAAACGATCATCAGCAATAATTTTCAGCTCTACTACTTCCTGTCCAACAGACATTAACGAAGTTTAGGAGAGAGGAACTTCTGAGGAGCAGTCGGCACCAAAGCAATCATCCTTTTTAACTCCGGGCCAACAAGGCTGGGTGCCAAAGGCCCTATTGACCCCTGCCAGTCAGAGTTCCCACAGGGCTGACCAACTGCTACAGTGACCACAGGTGAGGACTTTATGTGAGATTAGCTCAGATACAAAACGGTGGAACAATCTGAATTAACTTCTAATTCTTACAGAAGAGGAGACATTTTTTCTTTCTTTAAGTAGGAACAGCAGAAAGAACCTCTATCCATTTGCCTCTCTGGGGGACAAAAGTACATCAACATGAGCTAAGAAAACTGAAGCAGAGAGACCCATCTACACTCCTAAAGGAGCAGCACAGGTGTTCCTATACAGAAAACGAAAGCATGCAATCCCTTCCAACTTCAAAATGTTACAGATGAATATATATAATTTTTTAATGCGAGTAACTAAGGACACACCTTGACGATGAAATCCCTGGACCCCTGCATCTGAAGCCAACTACTTTGCTGACAACTAACACAACAGGGAGAGAAAACCCTCAAAACTGAGCTAAAAGGGAAAAACTGTAGGAAGAAGATGAGTGAATATCTAACATCAAAGATCCATGTACCACAGTAACTTAAAATACTCTATGATCATGCAGAAGAAAATTGGGAAAGCTCAGAGAGGCAAAATATCCGGTGCTAAGTGATGCTTGCTTCAGCGGGCACATCTCAGTGAATGGCTCACTGCTGCTGGAATGAAGGGGTTTTCATGATGTTCCCCTGTGGACGTGAATGATCAAACATGCGGGCAGTGTACGGAGTTTCAAACTTGTAAATGTGTGTACTACACAAACCAGTACACTGATAACGGACATGGGAAGGAGGTACACATGAAGAAACATGGAATAAAATGATTCATAGCAAACCATTTTGTAGACCATTAAAAATTACTACAATTACCAATTCATATAATTTCCCTATTAAGAATGTCAAGATTTTGGGGCTAGGGTATAGCTCAGAGGTGGACACTTACCTAGCAATTTGCAAAGCCCTGGGTTTGATTCCTAGCAGTGGAGAACTAAAGTAAAAAAGTCAAAAACCACAGTTGACCTTCATGGGAAGCTTTTGCTACTTTTTTTTTTTTTTTAATGCATTGTGGTGAGGAGAGTTCAAATCACAGCATAACATAACTCATCTAAGTGAATTAATCAGTTTGTAGTTAGCATATCACATAGAGCTATTATTCAGTTAGCAAAACATACAGATGAAAAACATTACATTTTAATTCCCTACGAGTACTGTAATAGGTAACTGTAAATCATCTCTGGAAGAACATGGAAATAGTCAAGCATAATGAACCTATGCAAAGATAATTGTCTCCAAGTGGAGGGAGTACATTCGCCTGACTACCCATGTCTTTGAGCCTCCGCTTAGCACACGTGCAAAAATACAATACAATACAACTACTGCAATTATTCCTATCATTTTCTTCTGCCCTTAGGTGAGAAACACCTGACAGCTACATGCTGAGTCATGCTAACAAAACTAAACCTTTCACTTCCTTTAATAGTAAAATTACCATTACTGAATCATTGTCATAAAAAGTGCATTCAAGTACATTACCACTTATTTTAAATAAACACCAATTTTGAAACAATTGACTTTGAAAAGCTGCATAAGTTATTTTTTTTTTTAATCCCTGATTACATTTCTGTTTATTCACGGTGGTAGCCTAAAACACTGTATTTTGAGAGACTAACTACCACTTGATTTCTTTAAAACAAAAGAACCTGTGTAATACAGAATGGCAGTGAAGCGAAGTGTGTGCCTGTCACTTATCTTCACTGTACATAACTGTGATAAAATATGGTGCCTCAACCATATTAGTATACTGGAAAACACAACTGACTCATGGTACAGAAAACATGGTGTATGAAGCTGTTACTGTTGATTCAAGGTTTGGACTTTCACCTCAACTCCACATCCAGGCCACCAGAACATTCACACTGAATCTCTGGGAAGCTTCAGGCACGATCAATAACCTGTGCTGTCCACCTAGTAGTCAACAAGGCGTGTGATTCACATTGATTAAGAGACGACTGGTCTGAAGCCAGCTCCTGAGTTTGAAGTTTACTTCAGTCTAACCCTAGAAAATAACTTGTATGCCATGGAAATCACCCTTGCCAGACCCAGAGCAGAAGCTTCTCTGAAGGCTTTTAGTTTCTGAGTCTGGCTCACTATGCTCCCCAGTCTGGCCTTAAATTCCTGGGCTCAAGTGACCCTCCTGCCCCAGCCTCTAGAGTAGCTGAAGTACAGGTCTAGCCACTGTGCTTGCTCTGGGGCTTTTTATATCTTGTTAAGCTGTTCGGTTCTGTTGATCCAGCTATTCATAAGCACCTCGAACTTTCAGCACTACTGAAATTTGGTAAGTGGTATGCACAGTTCCTAAAAAGATACCAATATTTGAACCCTTTGTAATCTTCTAAACAAAGCCATACTTCATACATACAGTAACTAGGAAAAATCTTATCCCTATAAAGTTCAAAAGCCAAAAACTACTTCAAATGTATTTTGCTATAGTTATGCTTATAACTGCTACTTACAAAAGTGACACCAGAAAAGAACCTGTATTGTGAATACAGCGACCAGACGGAATGTCCCTAGCCCTTGGCAACACACCGAGCTGAATCGCGTGCTTACTGAAAAGGACTTCCAAACACACCCGCATCCTGGTTGATGGCTCAGCAGCTGGAGCTGTCTGTCTCTCTTGTTTTTTCAGTGCTATCTTCTTTGAATTCTGGTTTAGCTTCATCTTCATCATCTTTGCATTGAGATGAATCTTCTTCGGTGACCTGGTCTTTGGTTTGGGGCTCGTGTGTGGAAATGGGATCTAAAACTACAATTGGTTCAGCTCTGTTTTCACTGCCAATGTATCTTCTCCTGTATCCAATGTTACTGGGCGGCCTATGAGATGAAGAATTAAAGAGAAAAATAAAAAGGAGAGAGAAAAACCAGGTTTTCTTTGGTATCTCTGGATTCCGACCAACAGCACACCCCCCCATTATTCTATCTAATCAACATGCACATCATTGTCTTTGAGATGCCAGCCATCATTTAAAAAAAAAAAAAAAATGAAGTTATCCAGTTACGTATCAGGAGCACAAGGCCAGAAGAAGGCAGAAAAGGAGTGATTACCAGAGGAAGTGTTAAAAAGCCAAACACACCTACCTGCTTGATCACATGTTCTTCTCAGGACGTCAAAGCTTGTGGATGCACCGTGCATTCCCCATCACTGCCTGATCTCCTGAGCCCTGCCCTGCCACCCTTACTAAGCTAAGCTGGAAGAAGCCCATCCAGCCCCTTCCCTCCCACTTGCCCCAGGTGCAGCTGGCTGCAGATTAGCTTTGAAGAGGTGTAGACAGAGGAGAGACAGTCACTCCTGGTCACTGGAGGACAGTTTAAGAGGTGTGTCAACTGCAGCCCTAACAGCTAGGAGAGGGCTGATCTTGGGTGATGAGCCAGATAGGAAAGCTCAGGGAATGAGTTCAAATGTTTTTAAGTCACCATAAATTTTTCTAATCAGAAAATCTAGCTCTTGAGAAATTTCTTATTGAATCTCCAAGGCAGGTTTTGTTTTTCCTCCAACTGAAGCGACCCTCTTCTGATGCAAGAGACTACTACTTCTCAGGCTGAATGCCTGAGGGAATTTCCTTGTGGGAAGAGTATCCCAGAAATACTCTCTCTCTGGCATCAGGAGATTAAGCTGCCAGTACTTAGTTCTCTCAGAAGCTATGGTCAGATCCTACCATGGGAAGTTTGCCATGCGGTCCTGTCCTTGATGGTCAAAGTGGGGGCAGCAGTCAGGGCAAAGGCACTTAAAGCTTTTCTGACTCTCTTGGACAAGGCCACGGTTGGGCCTGTTGGTCCCAGAGAACTCACTGTTCCCTGTGAGCCAGTACAGCACAGTCCCACCTCTAACAGTGCTGGGCAGCTGCTGGCCAGCGCCAGTCCCGCCCCTGGAGCTGCTTTCCACAGTTCCTGACCTCTCCACCAGGTGGAACCCGTCAGTAGACACTCTTCCCACCTAACGCTTCTTGCTGGAATTACCACAGTTCATCAGGTGTTTCATGCCTATCTCGTCAGTTAGCAGGTAGCATCCGCAAGGCAGGGGCTGTGCGGTTTGATGCATAACATATCTTCCATACCTCATGCAGAGCATTTGTAAGTGAATGAGCAGATATTAAAACTGTGAAAAGCTAAGAACGAATGGGAAGAAACCAGGCTTTGTGGTCTTATACAACAAAAACAACAACATACAATCCACTGCTACATGACCTAGTCACAGGTACAAAAAGCCGCTCTCCTACTACTTTCTGAACAGCGAGTACTACAAGATCCATCCAAATGCTTAGCAACCATTCTCTCTGGCTATTGGGTTACATTAACTATGTGACCTGGGCATGAACACATAACTCATTCTCAGGGGTGGTAAAAGTATCACCAGGAAGCTGAAGGATAGGCTGGATAGGACCTTCCACAGAGATTCATTTCCCTTTATCAGAAACCATCTACTGTGACCAGAGAACCATTTGTCAAGGCATCTATGACTACGTTTGGGGGATCCAACCACATGGGTCCTGATTTTGTGCTTCTTTGACTCAGGTGACATCTAAACACATATGATCAGAGAAGGTAAACTGCTAAGGGATATAAAAAGACTGTCACAGAATAGACCTTAGGTGAGCAAGGACGCTCTCAGGCAGTCTATGGAAGTTTACTGCCTCTGTGCCTGATGCTGCGATTGAAGTAAGTTGTTCTTATAGCTACGAAAGGCAGGGAAGATGGTGGTAAAAGTGGCAGAGACCAAGAACTGACTAGAGATACATCTGTCTCCTGTAAGTACAGATCCTGACGACACACACAACCTGCAGGATATGCTGGAGCCTTTCCACGTGCACTTGGCCTGGGGTGGGGAGAAGCTGGAGGAGAAGGTGAGGGAGCTGTAGGAACCTGGGCCAGCCACTGCACATGCCGGTAAGGTACCAGTCAGCCAGCCACTGCACATGCCGGTAAGGTACCAGTCAGCCAGCCACTGCACATGCCGGTAAGGTACCAGTCAGCCAGCCACTGCACATGCCAGTAAGGTACCAGTCAGCACATCAAGAACAGTGCACCAGCTGTAGCAATCTGCCCCCCACGGACCTTCCTAGGGTAAAATTAATGATTACTAGTCTATTCCTGACTTCTAAATATCATGCACATTTCTCTTATAGCCAACTATAAACTGGAAACAAATGGGAGAAGAGAGTCTAAGAAACAAAGCTGCAGCCTAGCGTAGGCTTCAGTGAAAGCCACAATGAAGCCTGCAGGTCCAGTCCAGGCGGATTCTAAGCCCACCTGTACATAAGCCAGTCAATCCGTTCAAATCATGCACAAGGAAATTTCTTTCATTGTGGCATTCTGGGTGAGCAACTTCCACCAGCCCATAACAACCTTCATCACTTTGTAGAACTACCCTGGGTATTTCCATGGCCCTGAGTATCTGCAGGTGAAAGGTGGTGAACACCTCCTAGGAAAAGGTGTCTTCCTCAGCTGGGGGCCTAACACTTCCAGCAAGTGCTCTCAGAGCTCCTCAGTGGCAACAGACAGGCTGAGTGAACAGAAAAATCCGAAAGCATATGGTCAGGCTGAAAGTGTCCCGGAGCTGCCTCAACCCAAAGACCTGCCATCTCTCCTATAACAAGCTTTTCAGCTGACCTATTCCATGACCTGTCGGCCACAGTTGGAGAACCCCTCTGGTGACTATCACCAACCAAGGCACAGCGGGCAGGCTGCCTGAATCTGCACTGAAGCAGAGTTGACTGGGTTCTCCAGGGTAATGACCACTACCTGGGGACCTAGGCAGTGGAGGCAGAAAGGGATTAAGGCATTCGTCTAGTCTGACACACCACAGTGCACAGAGGGCAAGGAGGTGCGCAGAAGGGGAAAGCTTGGGCCAAGACTAAGCAGCGCACCAATGGCAGAGCAGAGTAGGCATCAGGAGCCACCCCTGCTCCCTCCGCATCCACAGTGCATGCTTTTCCCAAAGGCATCTGTTCCTAGAAACAGGACATGGATGCCATGGGCTAATTTGGGCATGTTCACTCATTTACACCCATCTGCATCTTACAAATCTGTTGCTGTAATGTTTATCCCTTCAAACTATCTCATGGTTTCTCTGGTTTTCCCCTGTGTGGTGTATAATTCCTCCTGACTAGACATCCCTAAGCCCATTTCTATTTCTCTTGGGGAACTGTACAAGGTTTCTTCTGGAATTAGGGACCTTTCTTTTGGCCTCATCCCCCTAGTTCCATCCTTATCCCATGGAAAAAGCTAGAGAGCTTATTCAGGGCCAGCACAGGAAGTCCAAGCTCTCGTTCAAGGCGGCCAGAGTGGCAGATTTTAGAGGGTCAAGTCTGATGCTTCTTCCTGAGATGGAAATCCTGGATGCACAAATTTAACAAGTAAATGGGAACTACAGAATATGATCATTCTGTTCAATTTTTCTGCTTTAACGCAGCACCTCAGGACAATAACTACAAATAAGTAATTGAAAGTCAGTACACATAAAAATAATGGCAGCCTTGTTCCTGTATGCAAGAAGATTTGCAAATAAAACTTCACATTACAGGTGACAGGAAGTAAAACTGAAGTCCTGGCACACTCGAGCTAAAAGGAATCACTAACATGAGTTAGTGTAGCCTCTTGTTAGATGGTTCCAGAAGAGTGAGGTGAAATAATCTGTCCGAGGAACACAATTTACTGACAGCAGATACAGGACAAAAACTGGAGTCTTGATTCCCAGCCAGTATTTTTTTTTCCTTGCAATAAAATACTGGTAAGTCATTTATGATCCATTCAAAAAGATATTTCTCCTCGGTCATTTTAAACCATTTGTTCAAATGTGACTTCAAAACAAAAACAAAACCAACAAGTAAGACAAAAGCTTGAATATACTATATCAATCTATGCCACCCTCTGAAGCCTGGTACCCAAATACAAGATGGGTGCCCTTTCAGAAGTAGCTACTGTTCCCCATCTGCAGGAGAGCCATGATGTGGGCTTCATCCGGACGGGCCTCTTGCTGGTGAAAGACCTCACTCCGAACTTTACTGGTACCCAAAGAATCAGAACAATTGCAAACGGTTCTGCCAAAGCTGAACTTTTATAAAGAGATTCAGGGATTTTTCGGACTGTGGCACAAGAGACTAAAGCACAGCATTCTAAATTTTAAAAAGCACATCATTGTTTGCATTCAATGAAATTCTTTTCAAAATCAACTTTCTATGTTCAATTATATTCAACAACATTCTAGCTAACATTTCGGCTGCAATTCAAATTAACTAATGCCCAAAAGAGCCCTAATCGACATGGTTCTGAGCTCAATTGAATACAATCAAAGCTCATGAAATGAAAGGGAAAATGCTTATTTCATGCAAATTCTGCATATCACTCAAGCTTAATTTTACTGATAATATAAAGGTGGGACATTTCGAACATTACAGTGAATGAAACTTTTAAGCAGTGAGAGTTATTTTATAAAATGCTACCTCTGAAAAGCTGATTGCCAAACAGTATAAAAATGGTTTGAGGCATAAATGCCAAGTTCATTTCTATTTCACTTCTGAGGTAACTATCTTTCAAATCGCAACAGCTGGACTATTTAACACAATCTGGTGAATCAAAGTATAGCTCTTCTCTGGTCTCCCAGTGGGACGCCTGCATTAGTCCATGGCAGTCATCCAACAAATGACGCACAGCCGGACGGTCTGAACTCTGTTTCATTTACAATAAAAATGGATAAAACCACAATCATATTTACCACCTTCAAGGATAGAAAACGGAACGATTTAAATTTGTCTTTAAAAAGTAGTTTCCTGAGAAAACTCCAAAGACGGAGTCAGCCTTCTATTTTCCCTAGTGTAAAAATACATCTTACTCTCCTTTGAAGCCCTTCATACGGTTTCTAACTAGAGCCGTGAACAGAAGTGGCACTGCGACAGGGAGTTTTTATTGTTTCTTTCCGAAAAACCCTATTTTCCAAGAGTCTTTACTATACTTGCCCCAAATCTCACAAAATAAAGCTGAAAAAACAAGATGAAACTTCCTACATGACTGCCAATTCACATACTTTTAAATATAAGGAAAGTAAAACAAAGCTCAAGATTTTAGCTTTGTGTATTTCTTAAAAATTCCATTTTAGCTCGAGGAATATATTAGCTTGTCAGTTTGCATTGTTTCTATCTGTAGGAGAAATAGACTTTTAGTGATAAAAAGAAATATTTTAAAATCGAATGTCTCTGTGTTTGAAAATCCAACGTCAGCCTCTAGAGGCTACTTGGTGGGAATATTACTAAGGGTTTCTTTTTAACACAGGTGACAATGGCTAGGCGAAGACCCTGGAGTCCATGCTCTGCAATATTTCCTCTAGCTCTCTAACTGCCACACAGGGGTGGCTCAGGTCTCCGAGCTCCAGGGTAGCACCATGGAGATCACACTGGATCTGTCAGTGCAGGCTGGACTGGAATATGCGCAGATTCTGAGACTGCATCAGGCTCCCCAGCGGAACCAGCGCTGACAATGTGTGAACTCATTACGCTTAGCTCAGCAAAGATCATAAAATGTGTGTGACACTTTCCCCCAAGCTGCCTTTTTGCCTTTTGTAATTTTGTACAACGTTAAAGCCTCATGAAAATTCATTAAAAGCTTAGTATTATTTACTCAAACATTTTATGAGACATGAAGCGTCCCACAAAACTAACCATGCTTGAAACTGTCTCTCTGAGAATGATACTGAGCACAAAATGCTTGTGCCTTCAAAGTTTGGGGGACTATAGTTTTTAAACTATAATTCTTCTACTGTATACTTCAAACTTTTTCAAGATGGATAGTCACCAAGGACTCAGTTTGCCATTAGTTGTATGATAAATTATATTTCAAATGAAATGTATTTTAACAGGTTAAAGTTTGATCAGTTTACTTGGGATCTGAAATTGCTGCTACATTTTAATCAGCTACTTCTATCTGAGTAAATTAAAAAACTCTGCTGTACTTTACTATATACAAATAAAAGGAAACAAACACTACAGAGACTATTGAAAAATGGTTTAAAAAAACCACAAAGTACCTAAAGCAATTTACAGAAATGATATATTTTATACAAAGTCTTATAAAATCATAGGTGCTCGCAACTGGGAGCAAATGTTACAAGGCAATTAATTCTTTGAGAGAATTGAGAATTACTCAGCAGCATTTTAACTGCAATTTTGAGATTTACTCAACAGCATTTTAACAGTCATTTTTGCACTAGGTGTAACGCATCCTGGACAATTACTGTGCAAGAAGCCACCGTCTGTACAGCCGCTCAGAACGCACGTAAGACAATACTGGCGGCTGATCTTTCCGGTGGTCCACAGGATGACTCCTGGGGTGGACCGCGGGGAGGAAGAAAAGACCAAGTGAAAGGATCTCAACTTCCAGAACATCCAGTTGTTCTAATTTTGTTGTTCAAACTTAATTGTCCATGTACAGGCACACACAGAGAACTATTGTAGTAGTGCTCTTGCCAAACAGAGCTGTTTCCTGCAGTGGCAGTACACAATTCAGCACTGCTAAGATTACAGTTGAGAGCAGAGCAAATCCTTTAATTGTATAAGAGCATCAAATTAAGCAGGAATGTCCATGTGGTTCATTCTACTAGCTAGTACTCTCTCCTCTGAAATAAATGTCTACTAACTACAGGGAAAGAGGGCCCTTCTTCCCCTCCTGCTCACCATGTGGAGTGTGAGCTTGCACAGAGAGAGAGAGAGAGAGAGAGAGAAAGAGAGAGAGAGAGAGAGAGAGAGAGAGAGAGAGA
>NW_004524586.1:27882910-27887884 GCF_000260255.1 Octodon degus | reverse complement strand
GGAGGAGGAGGAGGAGGAGGAAGGGAAACAGAAATGGAGGCAGTAAGAATAACAGGCGCAAACCTCGTTCCCACCACAGAGATCTAAAGAACTTCCCTGGTCCCTATTTGAACAAAGTACTAGCCCTAAACTCTCTTAAGAAATGGTTAAATGGACAAGTAATTTAATTTCCACCTGAGATCAATGCCTAAGGAATCATTTTATGCATGTCCCTAAAAAAGAGAATCTCAATTTCCATTTGCTAACATGTTTCGAAAGCTCAGATTTCCCAGCCCAGTTTTTAAAAACGAGTACTTTTCCATTGCATTTTACTATACTGGTATTCATTTAACACTGGAAATAATGAATAAAACTGAAGAGCCCAGTGAGAGGTCAAAAATGATGAAATCAATTCTACTTTTAATTAAAAACCTGAAAGCCAATTAGATTCTTTTCTTTCATGGAAATGTCTAACTGGTCATACCAACCAAGAGATATGTAAAATTTCTCTTTCATCAGCTATCTTTTGGCATTCAGTTAATGGCCCAAACGAGATGAACTCTTACAAAAATAAATCTGTATGAGGCCAAAAGTCACATGTATTTAGAGATATCATAGATCTGGAAATTAAATGCAAATTAAAATTAAAATGGTTTCACTGGAATTGTACATTCTTGTATAAAAATTGAAGTCCTATAATTGCTACATGGGGTTTTTGTTTTTTAAATTCTCCTAAGGTAGAATGTGACCTATTTTGACCTCCCAAATTAAATTAAAAAAAAAGGAAGCTAACTGCCTGTCTGGTGGTTTTTAAAGGAAGTTTCATAGACTTTGATGAAGGTTCCAGTTTTGGGGGATCTGGGATTGGAGAGAAGTGTGCTGAACTCCCTGGAGGTCTTTGGCAACTGTGGCTTCACAGGCCCTTTGGGAACGACCAAGATAGAAGGGCAGGGCTGGGCAGTCACTGCCGTCATCCCTTACAGTGCGGTGGAACCGGAGCTCTCCTCAGATGCACTCTTGCTTATGAAGCAGTTTCAAGTGAAAAGCCATCTTTGAGGTGCCTGCAACTGTCTTGTGTAATTTTATCTATTAGGAGGACATGCATCTTCCTCAAGTTCATTAAGAGAAAAAATTGAATTTGCATGAACAGAGCGCCATTTAGAAGAGCAAGGCCCCTTCCAGATAAGAGTGTTCTCAGAAATGAGAAGCAAGATGCAGGAACACAAGTTCCTCAAGCTTCTGTCTGGACTGAGATCCAGAAACCTTTCGAAGGTCTACTCAGCAGATCTTTCAGATATGATCAACAGCAGCAGTTCCCTTGGTGCCAGGAAGACCGTGTGACCAGCCCTAGGACGCTCACCCAGGCTGACCTAGCCAGGCTCTCTAGCTGTGCAACCCTGGCCAACTCCAGCCTCAAGGACACCACTGGCACCTCCAGAACAACCCTTAGATCTGTCTTCCTGCGCAGACACACTGAGGACAAATTCCTTTCCTGCTTAAAAAAAAAAAAAAAAAAAAGAAAAAAAGAAACCCTCAGCTCTTTCTCCATACTGATGAACCATTCAACCTGCTTTTCTTGACAGAGATATCCTAAAACAAGAAGACCAAAGGATAATTAAGCACAAGGTTTTCCTCGTTAAATAGGCACGTTAAAAGGCATGGCATTTTTAAATGAAATGGTATATATTTGGGGCTTTAGCATATATGTTTTTAAAACAATTCATAGCAGCTCTCCTCTATAATATATTATTATTTATTAAAGCACTTTTCTAATCCATTGATTAGAACCAGACATTTTAAGGTATTTAACTTCTTGGAATAAACTACAATTCAGCATGTCTGAAATAATGAATAAAATAAAAATGTGAACGAAATTTATACTGGGGACTATAGCGGCTTTAGTAATGTTCTGACATGCTACCTTCTAAAGTTTAAAGTATTCCTTTTCATTGATTATTGGACACCCAAAAAATTAATACAATCTCTTTCCAATTGTTCTTTAAGACCTTCTATTAGCTCATCTTGACTTTCTTTTTCAGAACTCTTTTTTTTTACTGGGTAACATGTTCTTCCCTTGGCAAGACACCATGGCTGCTTCATTGCTTAGCTTAGCGCTAGAGACAACGTAAAAGAAGAGATGACACTACCTACAGGCCTGCGGGGTCAGAGAAGGATGCACTCTGCCTTACAATAAACAGAAAGGACTGCCCAGGTATCTCCTCTGTGGCCAGGTACCTCTAATGCAAATAGGTCTGACAGCATTTGGCACAACAGTGACAGAGCTAGAATGAGTACGCTGACACCTAAGAGTGTTATCCTGCAAGACAAATCCTTTTCACTTGGAACCAGGTGTGTGGCACGTGGCTATAATCCCAGCACTCGGGGGCTGAGACCAGAGTTCGAGGCCAGCATGGAGACTACAAAGGTTAGCCTGACCTTGCCTCAAAAAAAAATCATTTTCACTTACAATTATAGGTTCTGATGATAGATTTTTTTAAATAAATGCACACTAGATATCAGGTCTAGCTTGCTTTATTAATTTTTTTCATTGATCCAGTAACTAAATTAAACCACTTTAAAAGAATAGATGGTGGGGCTGGTGAGATGGCTCAGTGGTCTAGAGCACCTACTTGGAGCAGGCTTGGCGAAGCACAGGGACCGTGGTTCGATCCCCAGCACCACATGCCAGCCAGCCCTGCCCCCTGGTGGGCTGAGCTGGACACACACACACACACACACACACACACAAAATAAAAAATAAAAATAAAAAAAAAATTTAAAAAAAAAGAATAGATGGTGCCAGTTCTGCTTCATCCTGAAAGCTGTAGGCCATGAAGACTGGTGATGGATTTTTTTTTAATTAATTGTTTTATCTTTCTAGCTCTGTGTGTGTTTTATGGTAAATCTATAAAATATCGAAAGGCAGGTATGTTGCTGGTAGAAAATATGTACTGACCTCTTAGCCCTTATCTTTACCAAACAACCATGTTTGTTGGGAATGATTAAGGTTCTAGAAACTGAAAAGGACTCAAGAGAACACCTAATTTACTTGCCTTAATGTCCTATTAGAAGAAACATAACAAAGAAAAAAACAAAACACAAGGTGTGTTCACGGGCTTGTCCCAGGTCACCTGACCTAGTGAGTAAACCAAGTGTTCAGTATCTTAGCTTTCAACTCTAACTTTTGTCTTTGATTATCCGTATCTCAATATAAAAACTGCAAATAATTTTAACAGAAGATAAAAAGCTACTGAAACACTTTTCATGTATTATCTATTATTCATCTGACAACCCTACAAGCTAGGTGTAAGCTTAATTTGCACAAGAAGGAATGGCCTCAAGGTCACGAAGACCATGAACAGCAGATCCAAGCCCCAACTCCCTATCTCTGTGACCGCGGAGTTCAAGAAGTCCTGCAAATAAAGGTGCTCCCTGCCACCCTGGGCAGATATGGAGGAAGGCGGGCTCAGAAATCTGGTCCTGTTGCTTCCTTCTTGCCCCCCTCCCCTGCCTGCAGGCTTTTTTTTTTTTTTTAATTTTTATTTATTTATGTGTGTGTGTGTGTGTGTGTGTGTGTGTGTGTCTCTGTGGCCAGCTCAGCCCACCAGGGGGCGGGGCTGGCTGGCATGTGATGCTGGGGGATTGAACCAGGTGCTTTGCTAAGCTTGTTCTAAGTAGGTGCTTTAGACCACTGAGCCACCTCACCAGCCCCAGCCTGCAGGCTTTTAATGCATAGAGATACCAATCATTCTTGTTGCTCCAACCTTAGACAACACTTGCTGAGCTTATTTCCCAGCACTATGTTACAACTATCTGAAGGCAACTGCATCATTTCTTTTAAAATTCTACAGTTTAGAATTTTCTGTCATATTAACTGCGCTACTCGTTGATTAACTTAAGGTTGTCTTTTTTTTATCTTTTATTTATTTATTTGGTACAGTGTCTTACTACACAGCTCAGACTCAGCTTGTAGTGATTCTCCTGTCTCAGGCTCCCCAATGCTGGGATTACAGGCATACACCACCACGCATGGCTTTGGTGGCTGGCGCAGCACGCCTAAGGTTCTGGGGCCAGTACAGTATGCAGTACCAGGGATTGAACCCAGGTCCCTGCACTTGCCAAGGAAGCACTTAGCCCGCCAAGCTATCTCCCCAGCCCTAAAGTTGTCTCACTATGCTTTAACATTCACAGATTAATCTAGATCAACAGGAAAGGGTAAGGGAACAACAAGCAGGTTACACTATTCATTTGCTGGACCCATTATTTCCTCTTCAGAGTATAAAGGGAGAGCATAGCATAATTCCTACCTGAATAATAGCTAATCAATACTAATGAAATTCAAATTCAACATGAGATTTATTATGACTAGATAGCACATGCTTATGAGAATCAATATGACAGAAGTATTTTAAAGCTATTATTAAAATACAGTAGAGTTCCCTAAACTCTGATTTTCTTTTTTCTAAAAACAGAACTCTTGCTTTGCTTGTGCTGGTGGCAAAAGTATTAATTTTAATCAATCCTTGTAATTGTCAAAAGCGTCTCTTGTTTTCTCATAGATCCTAAGAAATAAACCTTGTATCTCTAATTTCATAATTTACAGATGAGAGGCTGGGGAGATAGCTCAGGGGAATAAGCATTCAGCAAGTGCAAGGTCCTGAGTTTGAACCCTGGTACCACTACAAAAAAAAAAAAAAAAAAAGAAGATTTATACTCTGGCTGCATAATTGACAGACAAGAGTCATTCAATTGTTTGGAATACAGTAATCACATGCGTTGACTTTAGAAGTTTATTGAAAGGAAATAAAACTTTTCCCAGGATAGCTTCCAAAGTTGAATTTCTAGTTAAGTAAAAGTCTTCTGAAGAAAATAGCTCTGCTTCTATCTTTTTTTTTTCCAAAGTTTTATCGATAAACAGCAATGAGACAGTTTCAAATCAAATCGGAAGTACAGTTTCAACAAATAATACACTGCATATATTCTTCTTAGTGGTTA
>NW_004524586.1:27880760-27882200 GCF_000260255.1 Octodon degus | reverse complement strand
CTTGTATCCCTCCTTTTTCTCTAATTTTGGTCTGCAAACTTAGGTTGTTAACCATCCAGAAGAAAAGCTTATTGTTATTATCAAATGATTTGGGCTATCAATCTGCTTCTATCTTTGCACTTAAAATCTTTCTGGTAGGCAAGCAAACCACCCTGTCTGTGTGAGCCAATCCAGGGAGCACAGGGGATCCTTCCGTTATTACCAGGTATTCTTGTGTCTCTGATCACTTTCCCTCAGGTAGGCATAAAAGTCAAGAAGATACGTATGACTGAGTGAATGTACATGGCTTGCGGGGTAACATTTTAATAAGCAAACAATCTAACCAACCAACCAGGAAAACCTGTCATATATCATCTACATGGTATGCATGTGTGACTGCTGAATAATGAAAGAATTCTGATTAACTGATTGATATTGTGCTTTTTAATTAATACTAAAAAACATGCTCATTCTTTTACTGGGCTCCCACCATCCAGCAAGAGTTGCTCGAGGCATCTGAGATACACCAGTAACAAAACAACATCAAAAGTTCTGCCCTCGTGGCGCTTCCATTCCAGCACAGGGAGGGGAAAAAAGAAATAATTAAATAATAAATCCAGGGTATTGTCTGTTGCAAGGTGATAACTGCTGTGGGCTAACTGGGGTGGCACAGGTGGGGTGGGAGAATCAAGAGTTTATGAGGTAATGAATTATAGTGTTAAATATGGGGTCAGGGGCGCCACACTGAGAAGATGACACTTGAGCAAGACAATGGTGGAGAGGAAGAGAAAGCCACTCAGCTCTGCAGGAAAGAGTGTGGTAGGTGGGGGAGACAGAACAAGCCAGCAGTCCAGACTGGATTAGAACCTGGCCAAAGAGGCCTCAGTGGAAGGAGAAAGGAAGGAGAGAGGTGTCAGGGAAGGTGAAGGTGTGGGCCATCGGCATGCTGGGAAATCATGCGTGTATCAAGCCACGTGACTGGCATAGGGTCTTGATCTTGACACAGCTGTGAAGACCTGACAGTGCCACTCACCTGAAATGCCATGGTGCTATGACCAAGATCAAAGTTCAAGTGCGACTACTTGCACGCAAAGATGCTTTTAAAAGGCAGAGGAAATATTTCAATGTGTTTCCATAGCTGACCCAACTCCCAAGTGCTTAGCCAGCTCAAATCTTGTGAGGCAGGATGCTGCGGTTGCATCCTCTCCAGGGGTTAGTGTAACAGAGAAAACTTATTGGTCAAAGTCAGCTAGAAACAGACCTGGAGGGGCTGGAGAGATGGCTCAGTGGTCTAAAGCACCTACTTGAAACAAGCTTGGCAAAGCACAGGGACCGTGGTTCGATCCCCAGTACCACATGCCAGCCAGACCCGCCCCCTGGTGGGCTGAGCTGGCCACACACACACACACACACAATAAATAAAAGTAATAAATAAAAATAAATATTAAAAAAAAAGAAGAA
>NW_004524586.1:27845350-27880660 GCF_000260255.1 Octodon degus | reverse complement strand
GAAGAAGCTTTAAAAAAAAAAAAAAAAAAGAGAGAAAGAAACAGACCTGGAAATAACCTTTTTCATTCCTAGCATCTGGATTGGTTTCCAAGGATCCCGACGAACAGCATGAATTTCTGCTTTGAAAGCCCACAGGTAACACTAGCTTCTTACAGTTCTTAAAAAACTGGGTTTAAACATAAATGAAGTGTGGGTGTCTGAGAAGTGAGTAATTTCCCTGTCCATACACAAAATTCTCTCAGTTCATTTGGTGTAGCTGTACTTAAGAAACAGATATTTCAGAAAGGTGCTCTTATTTGAAAAAGAACTGTCTATGCAAATATACAGCATTGGGATAGTTCAGCTAGAGAATGTCAGGAACTGAATAATCAAGCATTAGGTTACAAGGTTTAAAAGTTAATACAGCAGCACCCAGTATTTGTATTAGTGCTTTAAGTAGACAAATTAAATTGAAATGTGTCTCTTAAGCAGTCATTGAACAAGCAAGATGAGAAATAAATTGAGCTTCACATCGGCCTTTATGGCATCTAACAACTGTGTCTGTCAACACAGAGATCCTTTTCACTGTCAATTCAGCACACATTTTGCAGACCTTGGGCCTGCAATTATTTCATTTCCTTTCTTGGAAATGTAATTTCCACTTACTTTTGGAGAATAAAAGGCAGACAAAAGGAGGAAGGAGTTGCAGTATTTTCTGATTAAGATTATCTGTGTAAAATGGTAAAGGAAAAAAAATCTATACACACACACTGAAGCATTTCTCAGAAACTAACTTGTCTCAGCCAAATTGCTTTTGTGTCGAGATATTGGTTCAAATGTAGCCAGATTGTTGATGTCAAATTAGGTGTTAAACAAACTTAATAGGAAAGATGAAGAATGAATATAGATCATCTTTCTGTAAGAACTGTGCAAATGATTCGAGTCAAAAGAAAGGAAACACATGACTGTAGGGGAAAATGTGCTTTTAAACACAATGAAATTAGATAAAAGTGTAAATCAGCAAAGAAGGCCATTCATTCCAAAAGAGAGGGTGGAGGGGAGAAAAGTTAATAGTACCAACGAGAGAAATGCAAAAGAGGAAAAAATACCAGTTAGCAAAAATAGATCCAAACTAAATTTCAACTTCATTTGTCCAGGTTTCACCTTTTAAGCTAAGACAGATAAACTACAAAACGGGCTTTCTCTCTTGACAGAACAGGAAATCAGAGGTTTAATTAACTGTGATTATAATATTCAACTGATCTGATTCGTCTCACCTCTTCCTTTTCTTTAACTGACAAACTAGCTGACATCCTGGCAAGAGAACTAAAGCAAAACTGTAGACTAATCTCAAAAAGAGCTTGCCATTGTTATAAAACAAAGTGATTCTCCAGAACTCTCTAAGACAAAGTGGCATTTTGAAGCCACTCAATATAGATTATTCTATATAGAATAATCTATGTAGAATTTCGTTCTCAGAACAGAGCAGTACGAAGGCACTCTCTCCCTGAGGACCAGAAGATAAGGTTGTACTGAAGTACCCTCCAGAGTGGCTCTGAGAGATCTAGTACCTTCTTCAGCTGCCCAGGAACCTGTAAGAGAGACGATCTAAGCATTCAACTTTGAAAAACTATCTCCTGATGTGAGGTCATTTCTTTCTGTAGAATAAGAATGTGACTGTCAAGCTACTTTAGGGGAAAGAATTCTCTTTAGGCATGATATTTGTTTTAGATCACAACAGAACTTCTAAGCTGGGAGGCTAGTGGCAAAAGTTGGCCCATCAAAGGAGAGAAGAAAATTGGCTAGCCAAGTCAAAATCCCTCTCATGAGAAACAAACCAAAGAAACACATATCAGGCATTGCAGATTCTTCCACAAAGTACTTAATAAAGAGCATTGTTACTTACTGAAAGGTAACCTTGGAACTCGTGCATCCTTCCAATTTACGGCACCCTTCACCTGGCTCAGGTGTGAGGGGGGACCGGCTGTTGAATTCTGCCTCCAGAGTGTTCTTGGTCAAGGCTGTTTTTGTTACACTGGATACAGAACCCAACACTGGCATGGATTTGGACTCTGAGGTGGCTAATATCCCAGTTGGACCTTGAAACCAAACACATACCTCAAGTTTAATGATTCTGCGTGATGCTTATTAATATGGCACTGAAAAACAGATTAGGTGAAAATCCCTCAAGAAGTAGGAAGGCCAAATTTGTTAAAAAATCTCAAGAGCATGCTGGAAAAAAAAAATGTTCCTACTGGAAATCTGCTTTGCTGTGGGGGCTCCGCTGCTTTTCAATGTGCCAAGACCATGCTGAGAAATTATGCGCAGACCTTTAAGGAACTACAAAGTCCCAGACATGGTTCCCGCACTGACCAGATCCCAGCATCATGAGAGCAGCGAGAACTCTTTTCTTCTTCCAGAGGACGGCCTTCTGACAGCCCTGCTTGAGCCATTTCAGCCCTCAAGAGTTAATTCTTCCCAAAATTCAGCTCTGCATTTTACACAGAAAATGAAACAATGTCAAAAGGCTCTTTTAAAGAAGATTATGACGCCTTCTTGAGCATTAAACAGCTTTTATGAACATTTTCATTTTAATGTGAATGAGAAGTAAGTGGATTTATTGCCTCTTACAATACAGACACAGGATTACAGCAAATTACATGACAAAGAGTTTGGCTGTTTACCTTTTGGATTTTTCTGTTCTTTGGGACAGCGTTTAAAAACTACAACAGAGCTTGTTACTGAAATAACTAGCATAGCAATCTAAAAATTCTGGAAATTGAAACTTTGCCTCTTGGTGACTTCTTTTTAATCTTCAGGTAGAATCTATCATAGATAGGTCTTCTCTAAGCAAGATTCTACTGTATCTTCCCTGAAACTGTGGTCTGAATGCTTTTAAGATGGAGATTTATGAAGTCACAAAGAGGCAAGTTTAATGATAAGTTTTAAAAACTGAAGTAGAAGATAACTATGTTGTGCTACCAAGTAAAGAACAAAGCTTGAGACAAAGTTCTTTATCCTTAAAAAAAAAAAAAAAAAAAAAAAAAAAAGCTTATCTACCAAGATGGAAACTCCTAGGGGCACAATTCAGAATATTTGCTAATCCATGATCATTAATATTCAGCTCTGAAATTTTATTCCTCCATTTGGCTATGAATGTTTCCGATGGACTACAACAGTACAGTATATCAACTGTAGAAATAAAGGTCTGATTTGGCAAACCAACTAAGAAGGACTGGAAAATTCCTCAACCAAGCTGTTGAATACCTCTTTTGCTGACTTCACGTAGAAAACACATAGGACTTTGCTGGTTTGGTAAGAGCACCAGCCCACAAAGCACTGGTCTCTGACCTCTTTGCGTATTTCCTCTAAACTATATGGGTGGACAAGTGGTGACGTTATTGAATAATTAGTTGAAAAGAGCTTTTCCTCTGAGCTGCATTAAATGGGAAGCCTGATGTCGCATGGAGATATGAGAGCAAAGACAGTCAGCGCAGAAAAACAAGACAGCACCTGAAAACCTAAGTGTGAAACCGAATTCAAGATCTGCTTCCAATCAGCTCTACTTGCCCTTGGGCAGTTGTTGACTACAGCACTCGACAGCTTTAAGCAGTCTGTCCTTGTGGGCAGGCATCTCTGAATACACAGATGCCTGCTGCTTGGTCAACCAACTTAAGCCAATTAAAAAGGAAGAAGAGCAGTGACTGAGCCAGAGCTCTTATTTTTCTTATACATAAAAAGAAATCAAGAAAAATACACAATACTTGAGATTATTGCTGCATCCTGCTTAAGCCCACAATGTTTTCTAAGAGGCATTTGTTGCGCTCTGAGATGTCTGGATGGTGGGCCACTGCTCCACGTAAAGCAAGGGAGCATCATTCATTAAGTCCAGAAGAAAAGCCACAAGTGGTGCATCCCTGAGAAGATAGCCACTAAACTGGGACCCAAGTTCTGCAAAACTCAGGCTGCTGCTTTATGGTGGTGTCTTTCTTTCTCAGCTTGTGTCCCCTCTCATTACTCTGTGTACAGAAGCAAAGGCTCTCAGAGACCCACGTAAAACCAAGGCAGGAGCCACAAGGCTTCCTCTCTGGCGCTTGACGCCTGCTGTGCAGCTGTCAGGGTTTAGCTGCTTGCTCCTTCCACCCCAGGGATCTGTACTTTGTCATCACGTGACCTTGAGAGACAGTCACATGGTAAACAGCTCTTTCAGTTTCAGACTAAGATGTCTACCGAAACAGGATTTCACGGGTTTCTTTTAAGCTGATAAAAGCTTATTAGCTGCTTTCATTTTGCCACTGTTTCGCCTTGGCGATTTAGCTCAAAATTTCCACTGGATCACCAGCCGCTCCCTCAGGTACTTGTGGTGCCACTGAATGTACCTCTTTTACCCTCCTGCCCTCCAACGATAAACCATTTGTGTCTGGGTGAGAGGCAATAGTTAAAATGAGAGATTCTCACTGTGCCTCTACAATGTGTTCAACTTTCTCCTCTCTTTGAACTACAGTATTCTATTTTTACACTAAGAGTAAAACATTCCCTCATTTTTTCCTACCAAAAGGTAATTCTGCAACAGTGAGTGCTGTACATGTCTGATCAAATTCATGAATAAAGTCAGAATGCTTCTAGAGGAATATAGCCCATGGCAAAACACGAAAATGTAAATGACTCTGCCTTTAAAAAAAAAAAAAAAAGAGTCCTAAAAAATGGCAGCGCCTGAGCCAGGGAGACAGCCTGGTGATCTGAGTGCCTACCTGGGAAGCCCAAGGACCTGGGTTTGATCCCCAGTAGCACTTGCTGTGCTGGCCCCGCCCTGAGCCAGCCACTAAGATTGGGTGTGGTGGTGCAGGTCTGTAATCCCAGCACTGAGGAGGCTGAGACAGGAGGATCACTACGAGTCTGAGCTGCGTAGTGTGACCCTGTACCAAATACATAAGTAAAATGTTTTTTTAATTAAAAAAAAAAAAGGCAAGGCTTGCAGGAATACTTTAAGGACGGAATGATAAAAAGAATAACTCAGGCATAGACCAAGTCACAGAACTGTTCACAGAGCAGCTGTGTAAATGCCTGACTGTGTAAAGTAATCATGCAAAAACTACCCTATGCTGCCCTTTGGATTTTCCCATGGGAAAAACAATCCTTGGAGGATTGTAACAGAATTTTCAGACTAAACTAAAACCTGAACAGGTTTTTTCCTAAGTAAAAAACAAGTTTCATCTTTTCATAATAAAAAGTCTGGGGCCAGTCAAATAGCTCAGTGGATTAAAGCACCTGCTTAGGCAGATGCAGAGGCCGGGAGTTTGATCCCTGGGCCTGCTACACTGGCTCCACCCCTGGGGTGCGCTGAGATGGTGATTGAGACTGGGCATGATAGCATGCACCTGTAATCCCAGCGCTTGGGAGGCTGTAAAAAGGAGGATCACTACGAGTCTGATCTACCCAGTGAGAACCTGTATACTCTGTCCAAAATACAAAAAAAAGGATAGACTATAAACCAGCCAACAGGAAGAAGGTTGGCTGCTCCTCACACTATAATAAAAGTCTGGCTGGTGCTTGGCTCATTTTAATCCAAAGAACCAATTTATTTAATTATTTGAATATATTCTTGCATACAAAACAAGAGTTTAACATGACCAAGATATCTTTAAGATGCTAACAAAATTAAATTTGGTTGATAAGACTCAGTATTTTACAGATTTAAATAGTTATGATGGACTATTTGAAATCAAACTAGTTGAGTATAAAAGATTCAGCCCATTAGCTCTGGCTGCTCATAATTTTTTTTTTTTCCACAGTCAGCGTCGTTCCTGCCCACAAGGGGAAAGAAAACCTTGTCAGAGCTTCTAACAATTCCTAGGACCAAACAGATGAAAACTGGAGACACATGAGGTCCATTCTGCAACAGACTTTTAAGGCTTAATACATGGCTCGCCTGACTCAAGTATAAACCATGAGCTTGTTTAGATGGTATTTTTATCGTTGGGTCATAAGCAGAAACAAGATAAATATATATAAGGATGATTTTTTTTTTTTTTTGCATTTGTACCAGAAGTGTGATTATTACAAAAACTACTAATTCCTATGTGTGTTCTCCGCACCAGGCTCAGCACTAGGCACTTTTTATAAGCTGAGTGACTTAGTCGTGAAAGTAATCCACAAAGTGGTGATTTTATTATCCTCACTTTATAGATGCAGATGTGGAGGCATAGAAAAGTGGAGCAATTTGCCTAAGAAAAAGCACTGAGAAAAGGACCGAACTGAGATGCAAGAACAGGCAGTCTGGCTCTGGAGCCCGTGCCTGCTGTTACGCTCTCGCCCAAACCTACCCTAAAGGTCTCTACACCAGGAAATCTCACATTAGCCAAATCAGGTCTATATATACCAATTATCTACAAATAAATAAAGCAATAAATAAGGATACATTTGAAGGTGTGTTTTGTTTTGGTTTTTTGGTACTGGGGATTGAACTCAGGACCTTGGGCTTGCCAGGCAGCAGGTGCCTAAGCTGCTGAGCTACCTCCCCATCTACAGTTCTTAGAAGATGTCCAGAAATAACCTTTGCCCACACAATACTTCTCACTCACATTAAAAATACGCATGTTAATAACAGTTTTTAAAAGATGCTACTATGTTAGAAAGAGACTACAGAAGGAGGCTCAGATGAGGAGGACTGCGGAGAATGCAAACCGGCTTACTACTGCTATCTGCTTCTGCCGTCACCTTTCTGCGACGCAAAATCCTTTCTAACTCAGTTTCACTGTTTTCAGGGTCAAGAGATTTTAAGCTTCTTGAACTAGTGGATTTGTTAAGTGTCCCCTAAAGTGAAAACAGAACAAAAAACAAAAAGATTAATGTCTTAATACAATACACAAAGGAATATAAAAATCAAGCCAACAAAACATCACCAGAATTTGAATGGAATTAGGAACCAAAAGTTTCTGTACATGGTTACATAAGGATTGATTATATCTATGTAATTTTTTAAATGTGCATGTCCTCAACAACACAGAGCATTGGATCAGTGAAGAAGATGCTCCTGATGATGTCACCCTAGCTTCACACCAGAAGAACAGTACAAGCGCACCCCTGGAAGAACTGACTATGAAGGTACCTGCCCAAGGATGATGAAGACTCTGATGCGGTCGGTCAGCTGCAGAAGAGAACGGGTTCATGAAACTCACCTTAGAAGGCTATTTTAGATGGTAGCCATGAACTAGTGAACCCAAATCCATGCAGCACTGAAAAGGAAATTGTGGCTGATTCTTCAGAGGAGACTGCGCCGGCTGCATACCTGGTAACCATGGCGTAGTGGGCTGCAAAGGAGGCACAGAGTGGTCTCCAGTGCCCAACCCAAAGAAGGCCTACACTGTGTACACACTGAGCTCAGCGGGGAGGAGCAAAGTTGGAATCACACAAGGAAGCATCTAGTGCCTTATTCGTACCAGAGGAGGCTCTGCTGCAGCTGGCACTGGTTTCAAGAGGACCAAGACCTACGCAGCGGTTCCTGCTCAGCCCCTCGGGAAGGAAGGGACACGGGCAACCTATGTTTTCCATCTGAATTTTGAATCTGTGTTTGTACAGAATGTGAGTGATATACTTCTCCTATATGTCAGGACTGACGCAGCACTCCAACATTACAATTGTTTTCATATGAAATGCCCACTATTTCATAAGTGGCACAAGCTTGGGAATACATGGAGGAAGAAAAAGAATTATTATTTTCTGATCAGAAGATGGAACCACCTCACTGCTGGCCTAACTAGCCAGACTTCATACTGAGTCCGAAGGCAGCAGAGCTAATAGTGGCTCCAGCTTTTTTGATGTTGGATCTCGCTAAGCTGTCGCCTTACTCTTGTTCCCTCTACTGCCAACTGCTGGAAGGATTAAAAGAATTCTACCGGCTAAATGAGGTAACCTGTGTTTCTTCGTTAGGCTCTAAAATAAAGTAAATTTCCTGTAAAACCAGATGGTTACAAATTTCATATGATACAGGTCATAACATTCTGTGTAAAATTTTTTTCCTCTACCTGCTAAAAGTTATAGGAAAGTAGCCTACTGACCGGAAGATTGTACTATCTTGCCGTCAGTCATCTAACCAACTCACGTGTGAAATACTTAGACAAGCCTCATATTTTAACCAAACATATGATTCCCCGCCCAGAAGTATCTTTTTTTGATTTTCTTAATTCGGTACAACACTATAGGTCTTCTCTACTCATAGAAGAGAAACAGTAAGGTATGACTGATTGACACTGACAAAGTAAAGATGGTGAACTACTGTCATTTTAGATATACTTGTAGAACAACTATCCCTGCCTCATTCGTGTTGCTAATTCTTTCAAGCTAACAACTGTATGACTTGTTAACAGTTATTTGAAAACCTAAGATTATCACTATAGAAATAATTTGCAAAACTACTACCACCACATCACTTGAATGTCAGGAAGCTGTCATCTCAAGGCGAAGAGACAGGATATCTTTTATTGATGAATTTTCTTCCATAACCTCCTTGAGTTTTTTATTTGGATAAATTACTTCCCCAAAATTCTTGACTGTGGTATGCTACCCTATGACACTCCTGATACTGAAGAGATCTACTTTCCCATCTCTGACCCTTGAGTCCTTAACTTCTTTTCTTCATTTACAGACTCATGTGTTTAATTCAGCTAATATAAACGTAAGTAAACTTCAAACTACAGGCAATTGTGCAAGGCAAGAAAGCTTTCTGCATAACTCTTCACTGAAATGATAAAAAGGTCAGCTAATAAATTATCTAAAATAAGCTTATTTATCTATTTATAGCAGTCATAAAACATGAAAACCAGAAGGTAACTCAGAGTATGCAGTACACATAAAATTAAGGTATCCCATAATTTCAAACTCCACGAGTTGAAATTGGCCAACAGAGTTGGCCAATGTCCCACATTAAATCAGGGATGGGCTGGACGTAGAATTTTATCTTCTAATTCCCAAGCCAGACTCTCTCTCCTTCTTTCTTTTCTATTTCAAGCTACCATGAGCATCCAACGATCTTAGTCTCCACGCTCATCAAATATCCATAATGCTGACCAACATAGTTTTCATACAGCAAAATTAAATGGTCAACAATTCAAGTGTACTTTTTAAAACTGAAGATATTCGAAAAAGGCTGGTAGGAACATTTGTTTCACACTACTTTTATATGTGTGGTAGGGCCAACCAAAGAGGCTCTTGGGTTAACCTATATCAATTTTGTCTTTAGAAATTATCATTGCCACTTAGAGGGGCTTTTAAATGGGGTAACTCTAGAAGTTTTTTAAATTAATTTTATTGAGAAAGAAATAGCAATGAGACAGTTTCAAAACAGGTTAGTAGTACAGTTACAATAATTAATACATTGTATATTGTTGTCTTCATAGTAGTTATTCATAGTATAAGATGTAGACATGATATCTTGTCTAAACACTATTAGTATAAATCTTTCTTCTCATTGAACTAAGAGAAAGTAGCTGCATATCTATCCTATTTTGTATATACAAATATACATATATTTTTTCACTACAAAATGGTCCTTCATTTATATCCCTCTTTTTTGTTTAGTTTTATCAGAGATGGGTGTTCCATTGTCATTCAAATATAGTAGGTGTGTGAATTCAGCCAAATAATCCAATATAGTTCAGTAGTCCATAATAGTAGTGGGTTATTGGTGGCACTGGCAATGTCAGAAGTTAATGACTTGTGCTTTTCACAGCTCAGCATATTAATATGGCTTTACTTCTTTTTTTTTTTTTATTTTTATTTATTACATTTATTGTGTGTGTGTGTGTGTGTGGCCAGCTCAGCCCACCAGGGGGCGGGGCTGGCTGGCATGTGGTGCTGGGGATCGAACCGCGGTCCCTGTGCTTTGCCAAGCTTGTTTCAAGTAGGTGCTTTAGACCACTGAGCCATTTCTCCAGCCCTGGCTTTACTTCTTATACCTTGTGTTTATACTTTTCTGCTGGATGGTTAAGACCAAGGTAGAGCGAGCAAGACCTATACAACAAAAAAATGTGACTTTTGTATTTGACAAGGTCAGTCAAGTCCCCTCAGGATTTACCCTGAAATCAAGTACAGCAGTTTGTAGACCTTCATCAGTGTCAGCCATCTGGATGAGTCATGGCCATTGCTTGACCAATTTGCGCTCTGTAAAAGCCTAAGAGATACAGGTTTCATCTGCTAAATCTCAAAACGTTTGTGTGACCGTGAGGATGAACTATTTATATTTTTATTTACAAGCAGCTTTAAAAAATCAGTGAAAGTAGATTTGGAAAAAAAATGAGTTGTCAACAATGACTTTCAAAAGGGTACAACTTGAAAAATAAAGTTTTCCACCTTCTCCAAACCAGAGGGGTTTTTGTTTTTCCTTTTTTCTTTCTCAGAGTTCTGTTTCTATATGTATTATCTCTCAATAGTAGCCACATCTCTAAGTCATATTTATACCTTGGTGGGGCCAGGGAGATGGCTCAGTGGAATAAGCACTTCCCTGGCAAGCACAAGGTCCTGAGTTCAATCCCCAGTTCCGCAAAAAAAAAAAAAAAAAAAAAAAAAACAACCTTACTATTTATACCTTGGGTCACGCATATTCCATGTCAACAGAAATATCACTCACAGAGCTGCTGAAAATGTGTTTTGTGGCATCTCCTGGGAACAGGTACTTGCTGTCCACATCAGTATAAAATGGTAGGTTTTTGGTGCTCTTTTTTTTTTTTTAATGTACGCTTCTCACCTGCTGTGACTTTACAGTTGGTATAAGGAGCTTTCTGAGCAATACTAATCTGCACAGTCTAAAAGCACCAAAACTCAGGCTGAGCTAGAGGCTGGCTTTCTCTTCCTAACAAGAAAGTACATACAGAGGTTTTTGGTTTTTTGCTTTAAGTGACGGTGTTATAAGTGGTCTACCATCCCTTAAAGGAAACTTCTTTTGGGGCAGAAGAGAGTTTGCCATTTGGCAAAGAAAACAGGGAAGGGAGTTATGAGTTCTAGTTTTTAAAAAACTTAATACAACGAAGTAATATTGCCAAAATAGCTCCTAGTGATATATCAATGCCAGAAAAGGCAGAGAGATGTAATAACAGATCTAGGGCAAGAAAGATATGAGCAATGTGCCAAAAAAGGGGGAGGGGAAGGTTTTAAACATTCTCAGAATTTGAATAAATTTCAAAACTCTTGGAAGTGACATAAAATTACAGTGAATATGAGGGTATATCTCAGTGGTAGAGCACTTGGCTAGAATAGCTAATGTCCTGGCTTCATTTCCCAGCCAACCACACACACACACACACACACACACACACACACACACACACACACGCATGCACGCACGCACGCACACGCAAGTACTCACAGAGTAATGCTATAATTCAGTAACCTTGCCATCATCCGTTCTTACCAGAGCACAGAATATCTTGGATAATCAAGTATTAACATATGTTTCTCATACAAATGTCTAATTTTCTAAATAAACTAAATTTTTACAAGGGCAGATTCGAAGGATTTACTCTCACTGCAGCTCAGGCTCAGGCCGGCTCTCTAGCACCTCAGGGCGCCCCTGGGGACATCTTCATCAACATGAATTAGCATCATAATGTGGAGACAACAAAAGGGACCATCACAGGGAGGGCTCGCTCCTTAACACAACACCCTGGATAACAAAATCTTCTGATCAAAGAATCCATTAGATAATAACCACATGCTTTTGTGGTGGTTTTAATCCTTGATTCTGTAGGTAGACCACCACTGTTAGCCAGTGATATACCTCTTTGCAGGCCTAATCCCACTCACTTAAAACTAAAGGGAACTAATTAGGCCATTCTGTTTGTTAAGTCTACTGTTTAAAGACTGCCTGAAGAAAATAATTTTGTTTACCATCATTATGTGGATGTCCATACACAGTGGTGAATTAGCACAGTAATAACAAACAGGGGAGCCCAGCACCTCTGCCCCCCGTGTTTGACTTAATGTGCAGAATGGGGATCGGGACTGAAATGGTTTGAAAACAGAGCGTTCTGTCTGAGGCATTTCTTACATGGGCTGTTCGTCTAACAGCAACTGCAGGAAAGGGCAGCAGCCACCTACTCTATGTTTCAGAAAACAGAAATAGGAAAAGGGCACTATGTCCTCCGACAAATGTGAATTACGTTTATAAAACAAGATCAGTGACGTAACTAAAGGGACTTTTATTTTATCCTCTTAATTGCTCATCGAGTAATTGTTTCTCAGCTATGAGAAAAGGCAGGATGTGGCCCTGAGACAAACACATTTGCGTGGAAGCACAGGAGGCGTCAAGAATTCCACTTTGAAAAAAACCAGAATTCTAGTTTGGTGACTGGAGAGAAAGCCTTGCCCATGTAAAGCATCATCTGTCTACTACAGCTCTGTTACTCATGAACAAGTACTGAGCCTCATGCGCGGTCAGACCCTTGACCCTCGGGGGCAGAGCCAGGATTAGAAGGCAACAACAGGACACGGTGCTGGTGGAAGTGTAAGCCACTCTTTTAAAACAAAAAGAGCAAAGTGTTACTTCATCCATTATTATTACATGTGCTGGAGGAACCCACAGTACAATCAAGTAAACTGTCAAGAGAAATCAAGGGAAAGAAAACGCAACACAAACAGCTATTCGTGAAAAAGATTGCAAAAATATTCTCTGTACATTTCCCGACGTGATCCAAAGCAGCAATAACTAGTATCTGTTCTTACCAGTATTCCTTTTAGCTCATTCACTGCACTTTCAGAGCTCTTTGAAGATTCTGGCTACAATTATAAAGAGAAAAATAATTACTGAGTAATTCAGTTTTAAAATACTAAATATTTTTATGCGGCAAATCATTGGTAGCTACAATGGTAGTACATATGGCTGTATATTTTTTAACTAGGTCTATGGCTCAAGGTCTGAAAAAAATATTAGCCATATCATCATGCTCCCAGAGGTAGCTGAACAGAACATTAGAAGGTATACTCAAAGCAAAAGCGCTCATGCTCCTACTTTTTAACTATGTTGTTACCTCTCTGTTTTGTCATCATAGGTGGAAAAGATCAGGTAAACACATTTCAAAGAAGCGATTCCACATTACTCAGAATTTTGGATAATAAGCTGCTCTCCATGCACATCCCTGAACTTCTGCGAGCAAGCGAGGAGCGAGGAGCGGAAGGCAGTGCAGAACAGAGAGCAGCAAGCGCTGGGCTCCACCAGCTCCTAGCGAAGGCCGTCTACAGGGCCCCACCTAGCCTGTGTCCAGTATTTCTAGGCAGGACTGAGTAGAAGAAAGGAACAAGGAAGAAGGTGGCTTCCAGCACAGGGTTGGCATCCCCACTGGCTGCCAGAGAAGTGGGAGCCCTCTGGAGGGGCAGCTCATTGCCTCCTCTCCTGAGAAGTCCAGTTTGAGGCTGCTGTCTCCACTGGAAACCCAGTCCTCTTCTGGGCACACCAAGAACAAAATCATTTTAAATAAAATTCTTATGATCTCTGCCTGCTCCAGGGGATCCTTTCAACTCATTTAATGGAGGTAAATTTGAGGCTGGAGCAGCTCATCAGGAAAGACCTCTGGCATCCCCTGTATTAATTCCTCTCATGAAGGACAGAGATGGAGAGAAAACTTGCAAGACACGGTGCCAGGAACCCCTGGAGCCTCACAGTCTGAGAAAAAGAGGTAGGCTTGGCTCTCATTAAGGAAGGACAGATGCTAGCAGCAATCCGTATTCCTGTCCTCTCCAAAGTCAACAAAACAAGCTCCCATTTGAACTTTTTTAAAAAATGAAGCTAGTGCAAAATTAGGCTAAGGCGTTTTACTTTCACAGGCCAGGTTTCCTGTGAGTTGTATGCGCCCTCAGTGCCAGGCATGAATTCTACGATACTCACTTCGACCCATGCCAGCACTACCCATGGCACCAAGGAATTTAGAAGAAGATATGTCGTAAAATTAGTATTCTCCAAGCAGGAAAAATGTTCACATGACAACTGTGACTTTTGAACAAATGCCCAACATCAAGGCATACTCAAAGCACTGCCATGCCACCCAAGCTGTCCTGACTACAAGAACTATTTGGAGGCTGGACCGCAAGCTCTTGGATGGTGACACTTCAGGAGGCGCTGATGGCGCTGGGGGAAGAAGGCTGTAGCCAGGCATGCACTGACCATTTGTTTCAGAAATCATCCACCTGGCCATTCAGCGCTACATCTACACAGCTTAATGATTACCAGCGAAAGACTCAGTCATCCACTGATCCTTGTTCAGCTGTTTTCCAGATTCTGAATTGACATTAAATAATGTGCGACTGTCGGAAGGATCATGGGAAAAAAGAAAGAGCACACAGTGATACTCTGAAAAGTGAAGGTGCACACAGAACATCGATTGCTTATGATTTAAGAAGTTTCTAACATTTTTCTCCTCTAATTTTATTTCTTTATGACACAACATTTTTCTCTAGTAATAGTTAGGCTTTGCTTATTCTTTCCATAATAGTTGTGACATGAAAATAATAAAAATGCATTCTTTTTCCAAGTGGCATTCTAAAGTGTTGTTACATTTTATTCTACTGAATCCTGATGACCAACCACTCCGTGAGTCAGGCAGGGCAGGTGCTGGCCTAGTTTTGAATCAGAAAAAGCATGAGGAAGCTGGAAATAGCGTCGGGGCCTCAACTCCAACAACAGGACTGGTCTTTCGCTCAACTGGTCCTGCCAGGCTGTCCTACCTAGCTTCCCTCCAGCTGACATTCCGTTCTCTACTCAGAGAATGGGTTCCAGACCAGCAGCAGGGACTGACCCACTCTCCCTGGCTGCTGAAACTTCTGCCCCATGGATGGGCTGAGCATCGCTCCCCTTCCCACCCCAGTCCTGCTCGTGCCCATTCCTGCCTCCTCGGCCTGGCCATCAGGTCTGCCTGTGACAAAGTCGCAACTTCCAAAACACAATGGAGTTTCTATCACACGGGAGGGAAACCCCAAAGACATTCAAGACCTTGAAGAGGAAAGTCCTTGAAAAGAAAGAAAACACCAAATCACAAAGTTTGATGAAAAAGAGAACAAATCAGTTCATATCTGATGAGAATGAGGAAAGAAAGGACACTGTTCAAGAAAAACGTCAGAAACTATTATAGGGCCTAATAAATGTTACAGAAATACACCTAAAAAAGGTGTGAAAGTAGACCCACAGTGTTTTGCAATCCAAGAGGGCTCACCGTGTCTCCTTGAAGAAGCAGCAGATTTTCTATATACAATCTTTTTTTTTTTTTATGGTACCAAGGATTGAACTCAGGACTCTGTGCTTGCCAGACAAGCACTTATTCTACTGAACTATCTCCCTGGACCCTCTTTATACAATCTTAGTTCTATATTGTCCTGGTTCTGTTCTACTATTATTATGTGACCCCCCCCCCCCCCCACTAAGACTAAAGCCTAGAGGAGGCAAGGACTTTGTCTGCTTTGTCTATTGCTGTATCTCTTGGGCCTAAAACAGTACTTGTCACAGAGTACGTACTCAACAGACCCACAAAAAAGAACCAAGGATCAAAGAAAGGAAAGTGAGTAATAGCTGTTAACTGTCTGGTATGACAGTTCCTATCAGTGGCCCTCTGGAGCAGACACAGGGCCTGCTTTCTGCTCTGATTTAGGCTCACCATGGGCCAGGGAGTCTTCCAGAACATGCTTCTAAGGAAGCAAAAGCTTTTACAACACAGCCTTATCCTAAGACTCAATGGTGCTGATGAAGTGTTCATCAAACTTTGCCCTTTTACCTTTAATAAAGCAAACATCAAGTGAGAAGAAAAGCGTGGAGTCTCCCATCCATACCTTTGCCTTTGGTCTGGCTGTCTGATTCACTGGTCTAAGATGAACTCCCTTTTTAATTCTATCCATCATCTCTTCGACAGCTTGCCTCTTGAGGTCTGTAACTTCTTCAGCTGTTCAAAGAACACATATGTAAATATTCCTAGCTTACACAAAGACAGCCAATTCCTGTATCTGGTGACCCAGATTGCACTGAGTCATCTTTCGACAGTGGAAGAACAATTTACTAAGTGTAACTACTACTTGGTGGTAGCATTTTTTATCATGAATTATTTTTTAAATAAAAGATCTGATCAGAAAAACAAGAGTTAAAACAAGCAACATCATATTTGTAGGACACAAATCAACAGTTGCACTTATGTTAAAGTAGATTTTATTCATTCATTCATTCATTCATTCATTCAACATAAGGATAAAGATGGATCTCTCCACAGCTCTTCTAAAAGCCCAACTCACCCAAATAATCATTCATCGTTGCCTCAAAAATGTTTTTATAAGTTACAATACAGCCTAGGTCAAAAAAATCAACCCAAAGCCTATTTGAAAAGAGAGATCAAAGAGATATTTTCCTTGTTGGAAGAAATCTATAGTCAAAACACAAGCAGCAGAGAGCGAAAATCTATTTTTAAACTGTCAATTTTTGTTTCTGAATAACGTAGATAGGAAATATTCAAGCAACCTTTTCAAGTCTTTTTAAATTGTCCATGGTAAAAGAAAACAAATTATAAGTACATAATGAGGATAAAGAAAACAGATTATAAATTCAATAAATGAAATTAATTATGATTAAAATTTCAACTATTTATATTGTCTAATCTTTGCACCATTTTGCTTCAAACATACAGCTCTTGAGATGTGTATCAATTAGTTTAATACAACCAAAATAAATTTAAACTTGTTAATCAAAATTATGAAATTTGTGTTCCTTGCAGAATAGCTTGACTGAAAAAGCAAAAACATTCTGGAACCCTGGTCATCATTAATGTGGTTCTAGATCTTGTGTCTATCTACACTGAAATCACTATAGCCAATATACTTAGGTTTGGTCATCTCATAAGACTTTCCAGTCAGCGTCTTCAGTGGATTCTTAACTGCCTGGCACACGGAAGTACTCAACAAGTTATCTCTGGCCTGATTTGCTTCCAAAGTTTGGGCTTTATATATGCTGTCAACGTCTGCACTGTTTGAGTAGAAATGGTTAAACTCTCCACCCCCCCAAAAATGGCTTCTAAATGGAGGTCTCATCCATCCTCCCAGGCAAATCAGTACTAGTGTCACGCTTTGAGCGAAGGAGTCCTGAATCGTGCTTCCATTGTGAAGACCTCATGCTCACCTCAAGTAGCCATTCCTCATACACAGATGCTTAGGGAGCATTAGGGGTCCTGATGGCTCCGTCATCCTCACCTGTGTGGCTCCACAAGGAGGCTTCACACCGCTATATCCACCACATAACCTAGGTTCTCTGATACAAAACCCTCACTTCCAATAGAGTCAACATCCTCAGAAACTACTGAGAAGCTGAGAATTAAATTTTCTAAGTATCCAAACAACATCTTTCAGATCCAGAAGTCAAAAAGTATCTTTTGCCTGGCATCATGGGAAACTGTGGACTGATGGCCCAGGTGACCTTACGTAGCATTTTCGAGGGCAGCTTCTGAAAGCTCACAAATATCGACGAGGGGGGCAATGAGCAAAATTCATTCATTCATTCGCTTGCGGACCCATTAAACATCTGAGTGCCTACTATGCAGCACCCAGCGCCGCTGCTGACCCAATGCACACGGAGGGGACATAAAACCCAAATCTGTCACTCAATCCCTGGTATGGGTATGGGACTTATTGCTGGGAATTGAGAAAACAGCCTCAAAACACATTTGATTTTTTCAGCCAAGCTGCCATTTTGATTGAGACTAGGAAGAGCTGTGCGGCACCAGGAACTCCGCCTACAAACAGATTAGCACTTTGCAAGGAATGACTGAAACCCAATTAAATGCACCATACAAAAACTAATTAAGGCAGACAGATGGAGAATTATGGTCAACACCATTCAAATCTGCTACAGCATCTAACATAGCAGGAATTTAAAGTAGTTTCTTATATTTGCTTGCCAGAATCATAGTGATAATTCAGAGAAGTGCCACTATCTGTATTGTGCACAGATTATAAACCGCGCTTTAATTTCTCAGTCTTTTTCAAATATAAAGGCTTAATTGGTCTTAAGAAATCACTCTTATCAGATTCCCTACTCAGGCACAATACAAGGGCAACGCTAGGTTCGCTGCACAAGCTTGCTTTCTTGCCGACCCTGTTTTTGAAATAGCAAAAAGCAATCTATATGAACTTCTCCACTATTAAGCAGTTCTAATAAATCGGCAAGAATCACCTACAGAGAGCTCATGGTATGTTTTGTAATTCTTTCTGCAATCACGCAGTTGGTAATTGTCTCACAAAGGCATGTAATCAGGGGGATAATGGAAATATGCAGGATACTGGAGATTAAAGAAAAGGGACAAATGAAGACAACAGGTCTAATGTTATTGAACTGCCACAGGAAAATAAAATCAAATGTTCTCTGAGTTAGTGCTTCAAGGTCAGTCTTAGATCGGAAAGCTACATGTAATTAATTGGGGCTTAAATTTTAAGACCCACTTGAAAAATAAGTTCCTTTAAAGATTAGAAAAAAAAAGAAAGAAAGAAAAGAAAAATAAGTTCCCGAAAGGAAAAAGAAAGAATGAAAGAAAAAAATTTACAAATGGAACCAAGACCTTGCTGCTTAATAGTATCTTCTATTATTATCTGGAAAAAGTTAAAATAAATTTCTGAATTCTCCAGGATAACTTTGAGATTTTTTTTTTACTTTTTCACTAATTTTTTAAAAGGGGGAATTAAAAAACAAAACAAAACCTTATCCTATCAGAAGAGTATAAATTTTTTTTTAAATACCTTATGGCTAAATAAGTTTAAATCTGACCTAAGGTCAGACATTAAGGAAATTTCCTTAACTACAATATTGTAAGAACCTGTTGGGTTGGGGCCGGGGAGATGGCTCAATAGAATAAGCGCTTCCCTGGCAAGCACAAGGGCCTGAGTTCAATCCCCGGTTCAAAAAAAAAAAAAAAAAAACAAAAACAAAAACAAAAACACCCAAAACAATAGGCATTACATGTGCTCTTTAGGGGGCCTGGCCCTAGCTCAGTCCTTTAAGTGGCTGCTTCCACAAAGCTGTCAGCCTCAGGTTGCTGGAGTTTGAACCTCACAACTCTCCCACTGGCCAAAAGTGCCCTGAAGGCATTCGAGGAACAAAAAAAAAACAACCTGTTGGGTAAGGAGTAGCCTTACCACTCTTGAGGTTGGAACTTATCCATTTTTCAACCTAATATTTTGAGCATTTCCTACCTGCTGGTCCTACTCTAAATACTTTTCATGATATGAGACCTATGAATTCTCATAACAACCCCATGAAATAGACACTACAACAGCTCCCCCCTTATCCTCAGGGTGTATGTTACAAGACCCCCGGGGTGACTGAAACCTTCCTATACACTTTTCCCTATATGCATATACTTACCATAACACGTAGTTTAAATATTAGGTACAGTAAAAGCTTACCAACAATAACTAGCAATAAAATAGAACTATTCTAACAATATATTGTAATAAAATCATGACACTGGGGTCTCCTCAATTACCTCAGGGCAGGCAGCACATATGTCACGGATACACTGGAAAAAGGGATTGTTCACATCCTGGCCAGCCAGAGTGGGACAACGTGAGACTTCATCATGCTACTGATGTGAAAACTCATAAGCTACTAGCAAGTGAAAACTCATAAGCTGCTCATTTCTGGAATTTTTCATTTATAGTCTCATGGTTGACAAGGATAATTGAAATCACAGAAAGTGGAACTGTGGGTAAATGACTACCGTACTATTACCCTGTTGTACAGGTAAGCAAACTGACACACAGAGATATTTATCATAAATATCCTATAAATGACTGAATAAATGATAAACCACAGGCATGCCACTTAAATCTCACTGGCCTGCTAAATACGTTCTTGTCAAAATCATTTACTGACTTCAGTGTTTGTAATGATTTCTTATATTCTGATTTTAAAACTACAGCTCATATGTTTCAGACATTCTTCACTACCAAGCTTCCTAGGAGTCATCAGTTAGGAATTCCCCACTTAGACGCTCTGAAGACGAGACCAAACGTATATTAAAGGTCAACCTAAATTACTGACATAAGAGGGAAATGGTGATAGATAGTCCACCCCTACATCATAAATGCAAACCCTTAAGTGTCACAAATAATTCAGTGTTTAATGCTCTACATTCACCCATCATGCATTTAATCACTGTGTGAACCATAACTGCCTTGCTGACCCATGATACTAAGGTAGCACACAGCTGGGACCTGGCAACTCGCAGAAATCTGGAGGAATTTCATGGAGGAACTTCCTGGCATCTCTCCCATCACCAAGGCATGCATACCCAGCTACCCTCCCAGGTATCTGGTCCCTCCTGGCTGTTGCTCACTCTTCTCCCCAGCAGGCTGTCTATAGTCAGTGACTCCAACACACACACACAAATGAGAACCTGCACACCAGCAACCGCTCAAAGTGAACCAAATTCATATAATGCTTACTTGTCTCTGGTTGAGCTGCCTTTTCTTTTTTAGCACCACTGCCACTGGGGTGAGATCGTTTCCGGATCATGGACATGAGGGACCTTGGGGAGGAAGACATAGGTCAACAGGAGGTTGCTAGAGACCCTAGGACTCAACGGGTGACAGGGACAGATTTCAAATCATCAGTAAAAATACACCGCAGGTGGATATATGTACACACCTACAACTTAAGTCAGCTCCTTTCCGCTTCTGATAATACTAAATTTTTTATGACCTTACAGAAAAGAAGTATGAATCATCCCCTCCTGGGCCACGCTAATTACTGGAGGGAGGAGGCTGCTATAATTACTAATACATACTTAAAAGGAAAACAGATACAGAAAAAATTTCAATATGCATAGATTCAGAAACAGTTATTTGTGTAATACACTTAAGAGATAAGAAAATATTAAAATATCAGAATAGTTCATATTAAAAAGAAGTATATGAGTGTCAGTTAATATCTACTGGTGATACACAGATATAAATCATCTCAATCTGTATGAAGTAGACAGAATACTTAGATATAAAATATACTGCCTCTCTACCATGTTACTAAAATCAATACCTAAATTGCAAAGTATGATAAACTGGACCACATTAAAATTTTAAAACCACCAATAAAAATAAAAACATACAAAGAAATTCTATAAATCAATGAAAAACAGCAGATAACCTGAATAAAATGGACACAAGTCTCAAAGTGCTGCAAGAAAGGAAGTCTAATTTTTAAACATACACAAAAACACAGGTACTTGATTTGCTTAGTTACTATGAAACACAAATTAAACTCATACTAACGTACCACTTGTCACTTAGCAAATCCACAGAAAAATTTTAAGTCTGATTGCATCAAATGTTGGTAAGAAGGAATTTTCAAACTGAACAGGGTATATAAATTGACAGAACCACTTTTGAAGGCTACTTGGCAGATCTAGTAGAGCTGAAGCTATCCACATGTATCTGCTACCAACCAGTAGCTTAACTACTACATATCCAGAAGTGAATGCACACACATGTGCACCAGGACACTTGTGCAACAGTGTTTACAGAGAACCTCTACCAATTCTCTGACCTGGCAGTAAGCCAAATGTCCATCAGCACTACAATAAACAAGTATACTTTGAGACAGTCATGTAATAAATTATGTATCAAGTGAAGAGTGAACTGCTATACAACACAGCCCAGAGAGTCTTACAAATAACACAAGACAGGGGCTGGGGAGACCGCTCAATGGAATAAGTGCTTGCCTGGCAAGTGCAAGGTTCTGACTTTGATCCCTAGTACCACCAAACAAAAAAAAAAAAAAAAAGAAAAAGAAAACAAGACATAATGAATATAGGAAAATCCCAATTCAGAAATGGGCCATGCAGATATTAAAATATTTTAGGGACCTTGGGGGCTAAGAATAAAATTTCCCACAAATACCCCTTGGCTTGCTTATGACTGTAAGCAAAGGATACTAGAAGATCTTAGAAGGTTTCTCTCTGACCTTCCTCTATCTCCCCAGCTCCCACTCCTCTCCCTAAACCATTTCCCAGAAAGCAGAATTCCCCTTCCTAGGACAAGCCATAGACACCAGAAATACTACTCTGATCTTTCCTCTGCTTTGTGGAGGAACAGGACATGGAGAGATCCTGCAGCCCACCTCGTCTGCTTGTACACCATAAAGCCCTCACTCCAGAGGGGTCTTACCTCATAGCCAAGAAGAAGGAATGCTACACAGAGAGGCCACGAAGATTCTGAGCACATAGGCCTTGCTAGGCTCCACCTTTGTCTCTGAGCCTAAGCATAAAAAGATAGCGTCCCCTGGGCCTGCAGGCCCTTCCTCTGAAAGCTCCTGTGTCACACAAAATTTCAATTCAGTGTACTGGTTATGCTTTCCTCTCGCTAACCTGCTTTCTCCTACAGAACTGTCTTGTTATGACAGGTGAGGAAAGGTAGCATACATTTTCCACTCCCACAATATGCATAATGTAGGCAGAATATTTTTTTTCTTTAAGAGAGGCAAGGAAACAATTTCATAAAAGTCAGGTCAAGCTGGGTGTGGTGCTGCATACCTGCAATCCTAACACTCTGAGAGGCTGAGGCAGGAGGATCACAAGCCAAGTGACTAAGCAATTTGGTGACTTAGCAAGACCCTGTCTCAAAGTAAAAAATAAAAAGGACTGAGGATGTAGCCCAGTGCAAAGGCCCTGGATTCATTCCCCAGTACTGGGGGAAAAAAGAAAAAAAAAAAAGAAGTCAATGACTACGGAGGAGATGTGTTTGGGAAAGAATCCCACAGTGCTGGCCTTGTCCCGTTTCTCCATTATACATTAACTTGTATACATTGAAATTTCCTTTGCAAAAAGTCTATAAAAACAGGAAAATAATCTAGATTTTTTCACTCTTTCAATTGACTCTTTCGATTTGATTCTTTCAATTATAGAAGTGAATGGAGTTTGACAAAATACAGCTCTAGGGAAGACAAGCTGGGAGGCGGGCGATGGGAAACACACACCTGGAGGACAGGAAACCATGACGCTGCCTTGAAAGAGAGGAGCCGTGGATGCGCAGACAAGGAGGGGTCGCAGGACACAGCAACCCCGTGTGGCCTACTTGCCATAATATGTAATGTTTTTTGTAGTAATCACCTTCCTGGCTACTTTGTAAAAAAAAATTAGCAAACACACTGGACAATCTCCCCCATAAAGCAGAGGATAGAAACCACAGTAGCCTGCACCCTCCTGCGACCGGGCCGACCCTCCCCACTGGGAGACTGCTGACCGTGGGCTTGTGACTCTGCCTAGCTTACCTTCTCCAGCCCACAAGGGCCTCGAGAGGAAATGAAGTGTTTGCACGAAGGTGAGGCACACTCCCATGTGACTTGGAAACAAGCACATTTTACTCCAGAAGTTGTAAAGGATGAAACACTGGGAAATTCATTTCTCCTTTTTGTCACCTGAATGCCAGGAGTTCAGTGTGTGTGCCTGTCACCACGTGCGGCAAGGCAGGCTGGGGATAGTTCTGTCCTCCAGGGGTCACCACACCCAAGAACAACCTCTCAGCTTATTCAGAGAGGGGATTTTGAGAGGATGCACCCCTGGACATAGAGAGCATGAAGCAGGAATTTGTTTAAACTGCTCAGAATACCAATAATGTGTAAATCATCTTGGCAGATGAAGGAAATCTTAGCTTAAAATGATCCTCATTGAAGCCTAAGTTGGAGTCATTTGGTACCCAGAGGAAAATCATCTGTCACATTAAGAAGGATCCATCAAGGCAGCTATGGGCGGAGCCACATACAGAGGGCCTGAGCAGGACATCTGGGACCAATAATCCAAAGCCCTGGCTAGCACTGCCCACCACACCACCATTTCAGCTATACAGAAGCAAACTGCAGCAACTGTCATTCTACGCCAGAATCAGGCAACAGTGAATTCTCACCTTTGCAGTCTCATGAAGTGTTCTTGATGGCTGCTTCGTATATTAACCTAACTAGGCCAGAGAATGCACATATACTTGGTCAAATATTATTCTAAGTACTTCTATGCAGGTGACTGGGATGAGATTAAGATTTATGTCAGTAGCGGAGAAAAGCAGGCTGCCCCCTCCCCATTGGTGGGGTTCACCAAATCAGCTCAAGGCCCAAATTGAACAAAAACGTTGACTTTTCCCCCACAAAAAAGAATTCCTCCTGCGGGAGTGCCTTCAAGCAGCATTTCCTGCTTTTCAAGCCAAACTGAAATACTGCAGCTTCCTGGGCCTCATGCATGCCTGCCAGCCTTTGTGAGGCAAGTACCTCACAGGTCCTCAGCCCCTCAAACTCAAGTTGGAAGGACACACCCATCATCTGTCAGGTCTGCACCTGACTGATCCACCCTACAGGTCCTGACACTTAGCAGCCTTCCATAACCAAGGAGCCAATTTCTTATCATAAACCACTCAAGCCCTGCATAATGACATTCTGGTCAAGGACGACTCCCTGTGTGAGGGTAGTCCCATTAAAGGGTACCACCCAGTGACACCATAGCCTTAGACATGCATTCCGTGGTGTTTGTGCGACAAGGAAACCCTCTAAGAACACGTTTCTCGGCATGCACCCCATCGCTAAGCACCACATGGCCATCTTTGTGTCCACATGTCTCCACCTCTGGCCCTGTGTGCACCAGGTCCTGCAGAGCCCTCACCAGGGATCCCAGCTTCTCCCTGGATGCCATACCTGCCCACCACCTGCCTGCTTTGCTGCTCTTGTGCAGAATGACCACAGCATGCCCTCTTCCGCCCTCCTTTCCATCGACTATCTAGGTCAAAAGAGGAGGAGGAAGGCAAAAAACAACAAAGCCAGTTATTGAAGCCCTGAGCCTGGGTCTCCCTCGCTCTTCACTTCTCTTTGGTCTCTGATCTGAGTCAGGGTGAAACCAACCATTCAGGGACAAAATTAGAAAGCCTTGACTGCTGAGCTCAAAGCGCCCTGAAACTCAAAACACGCAGATACATTTCTTTGACAAAAAGTATTCCTCACCAAAAAAAATTTTTTTCTGAAAAATGATGTATGTCCTAGATTATATAAATTCATTTCAAAATCAAAGCCATTCAGATTATTCAATAAAATTTCCTCTCAAGAGCCTTAGAAGGCAGTGCATGCTGGAGCTGTTCATAGTCCTTAATCTTACACTCATTTTTTGGTATAATTATAAGGTACTCTTTGAGGAAAACAATTCTATTTAGGTTATACCTTACTTTGAATTTCAAGGCCTCTCAACATTTCTGGGACTAAAAAATTAAAGGCCAACAGCAAGATTGTAATTGCTTTTTAATAGTTCTCCCTCCTCGTAGAAGTGACCTTTCTTATCAGCTCAGAATTCTAGGCCTTAGAGAAAGATCAAAGTGATGAATTTCCAATTTTAAATGTCAAATTCAGAATATATCCTACAGATTTAGCTACCCAGGAGAGAAAGAATTTAAAATACCTGAAATTCTTTCAATTGACTCTTGGATAGATCACCTGTAAAAATTATTTAGCCTTAACGACTCAACAGCTTAAAGTAGATTATGCCTACTTTACTCAGGAAGGAAAAGTAATGAGAGTCTTTAAAAAGGCGAAGTTCCATTTTCAAGTCATGTGGGAGGAACATGCTACACTCTATTGAGATGGAGCAGCGAAGGCGCAAGGTACGAATAAACGGCCTCTGCGTGAAGGGATTAAACAAATCACATGAGTTAATGAAAGCTAAGAAATCAAGCAAAAGTTTAAATGCCATTTGTTCAAGAATAAATTATATAAAAGCAGCTAACGTGGTGACTCAAGGAGGCACACAGTCACCATGGCAAGAAGGGTGTCTTCTGTAATTCTGGATGGCGTCAGGCAGGGCCCCAAAGCAGGTGGCACTTGACTCTAGATCTGGCTGCCTTGCATTATGTTCAAGAAAGGCTCTGGAAACCACCAAGTTGCCTTAGGCCTCAGAAAAAAATCAATTCCCGCCTGCATGCCTACTTTCCTTTCCCAGAATCTAAACTATTTTTCTTACAGAAGGCTCCTCCCTCAGCAACTAAAAGTTTAAATATGAGGATGAGGATTAAAATAAATTTATTTATGGGCTGGTGAGATGGCTCAGTGGTCTAAAGCACCTACTTAGAACAAGCTTAGCAAAGCACAGGGACCGCAGTTCAATCCCCCAGCACCACATGCCAGCCAGCCCCACCCCCTGGTGGGCTGAGCTGGCCACACACACACACACACAAATAAATAAATAAAATTTAAAAAATTAAATAAATAAATAAATAAATTATTAATAAATTATTTATTTATTTATTTATTTATTTTGGTGGTACCAGGAATCAAACTCAGGGCCTTGCACTTGCCAGGCAAACATTAATTCCACTAAACTATCTCCACGGCCCCCTAATTAGTATTTTTAGATTAATTATTAATTTATAACAGGTTTAAATTTTAGTTTAGTACTTTTAAAAATAAGTACATTAAAGCTTTTCACACTTAAGTCAGTACAGAGGGAAAAAAAAGAGGCATCTCAGGATCTACAACACAACAGAACATGCAGGCAATGACAATGTCCTTGCCAGGGGGTTTTAAGGTCCATTCTGCCTGTCGGTCTGCCTGTCTGTCTGTGTCTGTCTGTATCTGTCTGTCTCTATGACCCAGCTATCATACATAAAGGGATTAATACACTAGCCTTTAGAAATTTTTCCAACAGAAGCGCCACCTTTCATACTTTGTACCGTCCCTTGAACGATGCAACCTAAGCTCATATTGAAAAGGAAAGGACACCAGGAGCACAGCCAGGTTCACAAACAGGACGCCATGCGTGAGCGTCCTCCTGCTGGAGCTTACCGGATGGGATTGGGCGGTGGAGGGGGGAGTGGTGGTGGAGGAGGAGGTGGAGGAGGCACCGAATTCTCCGACTGGTTCACTCGCTTCTGGAGCTCGTCAACTACACAGGGAGCAAGCAATTCAGGAGAGAGGAAAACAGCAACTCAGTATGTTTTATACTTGGGGGAAAAAAACACAATCTAATCTCTCAAAACCAAGTGCTTCTGATGAGGCCATTATTAATTTGAATATGAAACCACAGACTTTTAAAACTTTCTATCTAGTTTATCACTTAATACAAGGCAGGCCTACCATCTACTAAAATAAAATGTCACAATCTTTTTCCTGCACATACAATTTTGGACAAAGAAAAAACCATTCAAGACAATGGCCAACGGGTGGGAAGCAAGCACTGAGTGGGCTGAAGAAATATTTGTAACAATGTAGTACACTACTCAGACACTAGGAGACTGTTACTACTTGAATTTCAAAGAGTGTGGACTAAGAGTTAATTTTAAAGATGACATTTAGTAAAGAACTTTAATAGCTGCATACTTTGCTCCTCCGCTAAAAACTGCAATACTAGAGTCCTTGATTGGAACGAGACTCAGATTCCTACGTGCCTGCATCCCAGAAACTTTCAGCTCTTTTGAAGAGCACTCTGCAAATATAATTTATTCATTCAAGTTCCTAATGAGACGGACACGAAACACGAACAATCCTGCACACAGCACTGCTGGAGCAGATCCTGGCTTCAAGGGCTCACACAGCCGGCCGCGGGTGTAGCTTGGTAGCAGAGTGCGACCTTGCCTTGCACTCACAATGCCCTGTGTTCAACTCACAGGACGACAAAAGCCGAGTTAAGTAAATAGATGTATCTCACAGATGCTAATCCTGAAAGCAGGCCTAGCAAGTGACACTGCTGCGTACTGTTCCGAGCAAGCTTCCTCTGCCCGTGACCAACCCTGCTGCCGCCTTCAGCCCTTACACAAGCAGTGTGAGCCACACTCTTAGCAGCACGAGGGCCTCAATTATGTCAAGCACATGCACCTAAGTCTGACATCTGATGACAAAAAGCATGCTTTACTTTCCTCGACATGTCTCAGCGGAGCCTGGGTCTGAGCTGGGCATACACACAGCAAAGTCGAAATAAACGCATTCAAATTTGAATCTCAAATATCTCTAGTGCCTACTCCTGCTTCTCACCGGAAAGGTGGCTTTGGCTCTAGGCTGCTCTAATACTTGTGAAAAGGAATGGCAAAATTTCTTAATTTTGGGTCCATTTTTTCAAAAAATAAAATTGTCATCAACTTTCATTGTGAGAAAGCACTGAACATTGTTCAAAGGAGAAAAGCCTACATGGTTTCACACAGATTTTAAAATTCTAGTATAAAATTAACCTAAAGTATCTAAAGTGAATATTGAAGCTGTTATAAAGGGAACGTACCTGCCTCCTTAAATTGCCAACCTTCTAACTGAGCCTTCTACTTACGCCTGAGTAGTAACCCAGCGCACACCTTGCACATAAGCCTTCCAGCACTGAGTGAATACATCCATTGATTTCAGCATCCCCTGGTGTTTTAAAAGTCTTTCCTTTTAATATATATATTGTTGCCCACTTCATTGTTAGGTGTGGCATAGAAAGAATTATTTCATGTGTATAATTAGACAGCAAAGAGGGAGTCTGAACATCAAGATGAAGGCATTATAAAACAATCTTTTTTTTTTTTTAAAAAAAAGCACTCTGAGGTGAACAAAATGAAATAGCACTTATAGAACTTTCACTTCTGAAGTCCTGAGAAATGATGAAATTTTGGGTTTTATAGGCTAATGGCACCTGCGTGTCCTCATTCTGCACCTCTATGTCTAAAAAGAAAGTCTAAATATTTGTGACTCATCTGATGGCAAAGGCTACTCTACAGAGTGGCAGTAGTTAGAAAGGAAAGAATTTAAAAACCAATCTTGGTATTTTTCCAGCATAGTCACTACATGCCACGTTTTGCCCTCGGCCTTCACATATGAAGAATAAGATGTAAGACCTGATTTTTACCAGAATGCTTTAAATTTCTGGCCTTCTCTTCAGAATTCTGGTATTTCAATTCCAGTTCCTTCTTATCTTCTTCTAGAAGCTCTAGTTGCTGTTTCAGATTATGTATCTCCTTGTGCAATGTTTCATTTTCTAGTTGTTCCTCTAATTCTTTGACCTGTAAGTTTTAAACAACTTTAATGATTCAATAAGTTTTCCTTCATCAACCAAAAGAAAAGAAAAAAAATTTTCATTTGACTTTATTCTTCATAGTAGAAAGATTACTACTCATCTTAAAATTATACAAATTCTGGATACAAATAATATTTACAATCATGATCAACTCTTCAATTTAATATAAATCTATTGGTACATCACATACATTAATTTTTAAATGTGAGTCCAAAAGTAAAGTAATAACTAAAAGTTCATTTAAAACAAATTCATGCTTTCATAACTCCTTTGCAAAAGAGTCATGTAGTTAAAAAGTCACTCAACAGTCACAATTTACAGTAAGCATTAAAACCAATAAAGAGAAAAAAAAGTCAGCTATGGTGGCATGCCCATAATCCCAGGTACTTAAGGCCCAGTGACTCAAAGACAAAATATTTTTCAAAAGAGAGAAGAGATTCTTTGAGATTCAGTAACACCACTTTTAGGAATTTCTTTTACAAAATATTCAGGCAAATGTACAAATGCAATCACTTTATAACCGTGAAGACCCAGAAATAACGTGATGTCCACCAAGATTATTGCTTTAATAATAGTATGTTCATTAAATAAAATGCAGTCATTTAAAATTACATAGCTTTCTACTTTCTGAAATTAAAAGCATATAGTATTATCCACTGGAAAAAGTGAGGTCACAGAATAGTACATATGACAGGATGCCACCTAAACAAGCACAATATATATTTAAATAAAGTTTAGTTATGTACCAATGAAGCATTCTTAACAATCCTAATTTTCTTCAAGTAAAAATCATCTTGTTAGGCTTTGTTTCATTTTCTGAGACAGGGTCCTGCCGTGCAGTGGAGGCTGGCCTCAAGCCTACTATGTACCCTAGGCTGGCCTCGAACTCACAGCGCCCCTCCTGCCTCAGGCAGGAGCTACCACACCCAGCAAGTGAGACGTATCTTAATCCACACACATGAAGGATTATCCAGAATAAATTCATAACACGGTGTAACAGTTTAAGAAGTATTTATAGCCATAATTCATAATTTTGATCTAATCTTGAGTACCTCTCGCCTTCCCCAACCAGGCATAAGACAATGTAGTCCTATATTTTAGTTCAGTCAGAAGGTTTTGTGTGTGTGTGTGTGTGTGCGTGTGCGTGTGCGTGTGTGTGTGTGTGATTCATTAAATGAGTTAACTGTGATAACTGGAGTTTTGAGAACCAAAAATTAAACTCTAGCATAAGATGAAATAAAGCTTATTTTAAAAAATCAATTCCTGCATACAAAGACAGAAAAAATAAATCTTTTCCCTCTGCCTCGTCCCCTCGTCCTCCTTCCCTGAGTCAGTCACTGTAGGCACCTGCTCACCCAGAGCTTCTCTGTACAGAGGTCAATGTCTTCTCATTGAGGAAACAAAACATCAGCTCAGCCTCTCCACAAACTGTGAAACTTCAGAACTTGCAGTGTCGTCGCGCACTGACGGCTAACAGAGTTTCTGCACCAGGGAAGTCCACTGCATGTAACATAAACGTCGACAGGACTTTCCTTAAGCGGCCCCCGTAATCTGCAAGTCTTTTCTTCACCTCTTTCCACCTCTTCCCCACCCTGTCCACCTCTTCTGTCCCTCCTAGTGCCTCTCAGCTTTCGCAGTGGGCACCCTCTCTGCCCAGCACAGGGGTGGGCTCTGTTCACGGAAGAGCTCCACTCCTGCCTACAAAAATAATCACAGAGGAAACATTTAAGCAAACTCATTGGTAGAAGTCTGCACAATAAGAAAATTTCTCTAAGCAAGTAATCACTATTGACATGGGCTTTTCTTTCCCTCCCACTTTGAACAGGACTTTTGCCTCTAAGCTAAGTGAGAATAATATATATTCCTAGTACACTATTATACAGTCTCTAAAATACCACAATTTCTACAAAAACAGATTTCTAGATTATGTAATATCAGGATATTCTCAGTTATCTCTTTCTTTTTGCTTCAAAATTCTTATTCAGTGATCATGAAGCAGTAAGTCTACAAAATAATCATGTGTGCTAAGCCAGGCATGGTGGTGCACGTCTGTAAACCCAGCACTTGGGAGGCTGAGGCAGGAGGATCACCGCGAGTTCAAGACCAGCTTGCGTTATGAAGTGAGCTCAAGGCCAGCCTGAACTGCATAGTGAAAACCTGTCACAAACAGACAAAAACAAAGCAAAACAAGACAAAATACAATAGAGTGCTACAAATTTATACTCAAGTGATAGCAATTTTTTTCTAAAAGCTGATTTGAAGTACTTAGTAATTAACATCAAACACAGAACTTTTTAAAAGACTGTACCAACTGTGTGTGTGTGTGTGCATGTGCACGCGCACATGCATGCATGCGTGTGTGTGTGTGTGTGTAGAATTCTAGAATAAACCTGTTACCTTTTGCTGGTGCTGAATTCTCTCTTCTTCAAGTTGCTGGATGAGTTTCGCATTTTCATCTAAAGCTTTCAAGAGCTGCTGGTCAGGGACGGTGCTCTGCAGCAGAAGGTGACTTTGTCTCTTTAGCTTGTTTTGTTCTATGAACATCTAGAACAGTTAATCACACACAAAAAATATATATGTAGCAATCTCCCACCTTTCTCTTCAACTGCAATGTGGGGAAAAAGAAAGTATGTGGACTTAAGTTATCCAAGGAGAGTTCTGAATTGTGAACAGCTTGAACAGCAGTAATTGCTAGGATTTCATCCCTAACTTTTGAACAATCTTTGGTATCTTTATTAATGCCCCAAACAAGGTATGTGATAATTTCATCCCATTCCTCAGTGTTTAATGTTATGGTTGCTAAAAATACATCACACTAACATCAGTAGCTAACATGTATCAAGAACTTACCTTATGTCAGGTTTTCTATTAAATAGTTTATAATGCCTTATTTTATTTTTTGCTTTTTGTATGCCTTACTTTAATCCTCCCGCAAGTCCTAATAGTTTTAACACTTCTATGAATAGGTGACATTCATTAAATGATGATACAGGGGTTGCAAATCATTTCCCATTCATTATATCATCTGCTTCTTAGAACAAGATGTCAGGTAGATACGATTCTCATTCCACTTTCCTGGTAAAGCAAATGAAACTCAAGAGGGTTTAAGCAACCTTCCCAATGGCATAACATGGGCAGCAAGACTAGGATTCAAACCCACGGCTGTCTGATTGACAAGCCCAAACACCATCATCGGACTAATTTATACTGTTTATTAGACTTGATGTTTTGTTCTGTATCAGTTTTTCTGAAGTGATGAAAGCTGTTAATAATGGAAAGTTAGGGGGAGATGGTACCCTCATCTTCACTGAAGCACTGGTCAATCTCACAGTCTTACATGATTAAACACATTACTTTCTGGTCACCTGTTATTTCTGTCCCTTAACATCAAGCCCAAGCTGATCAGCAGCTCACTACCACCATGAAATGTTTTGCAAACCCCGAAATTTGTTTTATAAACTCGGAATCTCTCAATTCACATTTTTAGATTCTTAACAGCATTTAAAAATGTACACTGTAGATTAACTATAAAATCTATACTACATAAAGACTTGCTGCAGAGCACTATGTATACAACTTAATGCATCCTATTGGAAAGAAGCCAGCAAATAAAACTCAGGACAAAATAAATTATCTTCTAGCAACCTTCATATGGGAAGACTATGGCTTTAATGATTTATACAATCCTTAAGCTTAATCCTTGGCCAGTATTGATTTTCAAATCAAAAATCAAGTCCTCAAAATAATGCACAAAAATGCTCACATCTTCTTCCCAGTATGTCTTCCTATGAGGGAAAAACATTATAAGCAGCTTTTATTCTTTTGCTCATGCAGGGATTTGTGAGGGAAAAAAAAAAAAACTATTAAATTACAACACTATTTTTCTACAAAACTAAAACATCGTCCAATCAAGAGGGAAATAAACACGCTTATATAGTACATGAAATCCACGCACTTCTGCCATCTGACTCCCTGGCTCTGAAGGCACTAGAGGCCAGGTATACTGCGTGCATGGCCTATGCTGGAGAAGGGACCCAGAGGCCCCGAGGTCTCTTGCACTTAAGACCAGTGGTAGCTGAAATGAATTATTCTGGGTCACCTTTTGGGTTTTGATGCTGTTGATGTTTTTCACTACTAGAGACTGAACCCCGGGCCTCCGCACTAAGCTATATTTGCAGCTCTTTTTATTTTGAGGTAGGGTCTACTGAGTCACTACCTTTCCCAGACTAGGCTTGAACCTGTGATTTTCTGGTCTCAGCCTCCCAGACTGCTAGGACTACAGGAAGGCACCACCACACCTGGCCTTGTTTCTTTTTATACGTTTTTCCCTCTTAAATTTTTTTTTCTTTTGAGAAACTGGGGATTGCCAGGCAAGCGCTTATTCTATTTAGCCATCTCCCCGGCCCCTCCCTCTTAAAACTTAATAAGCCAGGGTCCCTTGCCTGAGGCAGCTTACAAAGTACCTCAGGGAGCTGGCAGGAAAGGCCAGCAAAAAGCAGTGAAGGGAGGACCCAGGGGTTTCCTCTGACCACACTTGCTCAGGCCTAGAGCCACAGGGCAGAGGCTGGGGTGGGTGGCCTGTGCGCATACTCCCCATTCGGGCAGAGGGTGCAGCACCCTCCCACCAGGCCTCTCTGGCTCTGGGGCTCCCTTGGGAATACCAAATGATGCTCTTTTTCCACGGGGAGCTCTGGAAGACTTGTTCAATGTTACATGGTCCAAGGTACCTCCTATGTTATTACACATGACAGCCAGCCTTAAAGATGGTAATATTGTGAATTTCTTTTGTAAAAGCCCTTTATCATCCCCAAACAGTGATATCATAAATGGAAGATGAGGAGAGAATTTCCTTTAAAAAACAGGAGTTACTTGAAGAAAAGTACTCATCACATTACTTCTCTAAATCTTAAAAAAGGGGGAAAAAAACCCAACATTTCTTCTAAAGTTACCTTAAAAGCAGTCAGTCCCTAAATACTTAGGAATTTGGGTTCTAGCTATAGGAAGAACTTGATGGTTAAAAAACAGCACCACAGGCACCAGAATTTCTGAGACATTTTATTGATAGTTTCAAAGAGGAGTAACCATGAAAACAAAGTCCTGTATCACTAATATTTATTCTTTGTAGAATAATACTCCAATAGGAGTTATCAGAAAGAAAAGAAGTGATCATATAACAGTCTCATGGGTCATTATTGGGCAAACATGGTGAAAAGGGTATCTATATCTTGAAAAAAAAAGAAAAACTACACTAAATAGCAAGAAAAAATACATTACAAAGTGTAAGAAAGTCTTATAAGTAGTTGTGAATGTGTTGATAAAATTCCTAAAATGAAGACAACTGTCTTCTTAAGGAGAAGAACCATGTTCCTTGGTTCTGTATTTTAAATGAACTAATATGAATAAGGCTAATCAACTTTCAATTTTTACTTCAGATATTTGAAAACTGTTTTCATTTTTACATATACATATATATATATATATATATATATATATATATATATTACACACACACACATACTCCTTTTCCAATCAAAAATATAAATCAACTTTTACATAGCTAAGATTCTAGACTGTCAGCTCAGAAAGACAAGGCCCACGTCTGCTTTCTGCAGCCTTGACGTCCCCATCAATAGTAATCAAACAAGTGATGGAGAGATGGCTCAGTAGGATAAGCGCTTGACTGGCAAACTCAAGGATCTGAGTTCAATCCCCGGTTCCGCAAAAAAAAAAAAAAAAAAATGTAATCAAACAATGCTGCCCCCACTAAGAACAAAGGCAACAGTGGTCCCCTCCTGTTTAACTGAGTCATGTGACTTTCAGCAGCAGTTACCAGAAAATCAGCTAAGTACACATAAGAGAAAAAAACTGGTTCAATCTCGCACTAAATCTAGACCACGCAAAACAACTGCACACCGCCGCAAACGCTGGTGCTACCACTAACAGAACCACCACGCCCTGGCTTCGCCGCCCCCTTCGGGCTGGAGCATCCTCGTGCCAAACATCACTAATGCTGACGGCCCCACGAGGGGAAAGGCAGAGTACACTGTTCACTTCCAGAACACTCTTCTGTATAAAACTTGCTTCTCCCATCTATCTTCTGTGCTGCTGCATGGCCTTCAAGTTTTTCTTTGAGCTACTTGTCTTCTAATATATTGTGAAAGCAAGAAACATAAACGTTAAAGGTCCCGAGGTAAGACCCTGCGATTTAAGTCAACTCAACCAACCTTTCAGTTTTGCAATGGCATCATCTTCACACTGTTTCCACGTCCCCTCCCCCTCTGCTGTCCCCTCCCCTCTGCTGTCCCCTCCCCTCTGCTGTCCCCTCCCC
>NW_004524586.1:27842526-27845118 GCF_000260255.1 Octodon degus | reverse complement strand
GCTGTTTAGCTGTGTTATTTACACTGCTGCAGCTTTTCCCAGAAGGCTCTGACATACTTCAATTCTCTTTTCTTTCTTACAAATACTTAGAAAACAGTATTCACTCACCTTTCATCAAACTGCGAATAAAGTGAATCATAATGTTCCTAATCAGATGCATTTGGACTAAGCCTTTTGTACAGTTCATGCTAGCATTGCTATCAGCAAGTATAAAAAGCCCGATTCTACACATACAGAACCATAATCTGATCTTCAGATAGTCTCTTAATACGACGCCTCTCTTCTACACCTCAGAACCATTTTAAATGTCCTTAACTACTTCCTTCAACCCATACTACACATCCAGATTCAAAATACTCCTAACAGGATAGAGAACTCACTGCAGACAGCACTATACCTCAAGTTCTTCCACCTGGTGACCCATCATTACCCTGGAACCTGGCCCCAGAGCTGTGACACCCAACACTACATGTCTGCCAAGCTAGGTGGAACTAGAGAAGCTCGACGCTTATCTCTGTCAGGAAAACCATGACACTGATGAAAGACAGAGATGATGGATGCACTGTGTGGCGAGGAGGAGCCAGCTGCCCGGGGGGCGCAGACAATGGCTGGAGAGAAAGAGAAAAGCAGTTATCTGAGATGACCAGTGCAGCCACACTCTTGAGGCTATCTGAAATGCACACAAGCCCTGTCTGGGAGCCAGCCCTCCCTCACAAATTATAGGGGTCTCTAAATGCAAATCCTCTCCTCTGTAGGGCATTTTATAGTTTACAAAACACTTTTTTCAAAGTATGTCATTTGACTATAAAATCTATCTGACACAATCTGCATCAACAGCTATTTCATCTGATGAAAGTGAAATTTCAAGAGGCTAAAGTCTACTCAGGGGTGATAGGAGTAGATCTGACGCGGCCAAAATCTGAACCCAGATCTTCCATATCAACTGTACTGAACTTGTCGACTTGATACTATTTTGTAGCTGTCTCCCTAACCTAGGTTTTGCTTGTTTGTTTTTCAGTACTGGGGCCTGAACCCAGGGTCTCGCACATGCTAAACAAGCACTCCACCACTTAACTACACCTCCAACCCTTTTTATTTTTTTAATTCTCAGATAAGATCTCACCATGTTGTCCAAGCTGGCCTTGATTTCTCAATCCTCCCGGGCCAGCCTCCCAAGCGGGGGCCAGGTGAGCCTTACTTCAAACCAGCACGTTCTTATCCAAACTCAAAAAGAACTTTTATTTTTTATTCACACAATAAGTTTGTATATTTATGGCCACACATTGTGATTAACTGATTATATACAATATAACACACAATGATCATTTGGGCAAATTAGCATTTCTATCCACTTAACCATTTATCATCTTTGTGCTAGAACCTTCACTCCCCTCTCTCCTAGTTCTTTATAAAATATATAATAAATTATTGTAAAATACGGTCATTGTGCTGTGCCATAGAACACTAAAACTTATTCCTCCCAATTTTGTTAATTTTTTTTCATTTGTCACTTGCAAAGTCTATTAAAAAACAAAAATTAAAAACCTGGTCTCTCAACAGACCCACCTCTTGTGCAAACGACTCTGCTTTCTTCCGAAGGTCCTTCTCCAGCTCCAGGTTTACCTGCATCTCTTCATACTCTTCTACTGCCAACATGGACACTTAAGAAGATGGGAAAAAGAGTCACATACCAGCCAAATGATCGGGAAGAAGGATGGAAACAGTACGGAGAAGTGTCTTCACACAGGCACGGAAGCAGCCCTGTCCGTTCCTGGCAGACACATAAACTATAAAGAGGGCAGCTTGGCAGCACGAATCAGGAACTGGAAACTGTTCTACCCTTTGACTCAACCACTCTACTTCAAAGAAAGTATTTCCAGAAAAAATAAATCATGGTGATACAGAGATAGCTGGCAGCAAGGGTGCTCTCGGGACCACTGCTGGAAACACAGAAATCACCTAACACTGAAGAATCAGTACACTATAATAAAGGAAATATTGTCCTGCCATCAAAATGATACTGTAAAAACATGTTCAGTGAATGGAATGAGCCCTGTGGTATATTTTTTAAAATAAATGAATTGCAAAATTCTGTGCAAAATGAATTTTTTTTTTTTTTTTTTTTTTTTTGCGGAACTGGGGATTAGACTCAGACCCTTGTGTTTGCCAGGGAAGTACTTATTCTACTGAGCGATCTCCCCGGCCCCAATGAATTTTGTTTTTTAGAGTATTTGCACTTTTTTGGGAGGGGGGGAAGAACCAGGGATTGAACTCAGGCCCTTGCGCTTGCCAGGGAAGCGCTTATTCCACTGAGCCATCTCCCCGGTCGAACTAATTTTTTTAAAAAGCCTCACACAAAGCCCATCAATGGCATTTCACAGGAAATATAGGGAAGATCAATAAACATGTCAAGAGATAGTCATCTTCATTAGGAATTAGGAAATACAAACAGAAATATCTTCCTATATCCATCAAAAAGGAACTGGTTAAAAAGTAAAAGGCATGGGGCTGGTGAGATGGCTCAGTGGTCTAAAGCACCTACTTAGAACAAGCTTAGCAAAGCACAGGGACCGCGGTTCAATCCCCCAGCAC
>NW_004524586.1:27830480-27842426 GCF_000260255.1 Octodon degus | reverse complement strand
CTAACATACCAAAGAAAAAAGTTTTTAAAAATATATTGCTGGGGCTGGTGAGATGGCTCAGTGGTCTAAAGCACCTACTTAGAACAAGCTTAGCAAAGTACAGGGACCGCGGTTCAATCCCCCAGCACCACATGCCAGCCAGCCCCCCCCCCTGGTGGGCTGAGCTGGCCCCACACACACACACACACACACACACACACACAAATAAAAAAAATAAAAAATAAATAAAATTTATAAAAATAAATAAATAAATAAAAATAAAAAGCATGGTTTAAGTAAGTTCGGAAAATATATAGACCAAGAGGAACAAACATACTGCTAACCAGAATATAAGCTGATGGACTGATTTGCTAAGTAATATGTGGTGAAACTGAAGATAAAATATTACAGTTAGTACCTGTGCAATGAAATTTTTGGACATACACCAAGAAACGGGTAGAATTTTCATGACACATGACTTAGAATAACAACAAACTAGAAATAACTGAAATATCCAACAAGGGGAGAGTGGATATAAAAACCTTGTTATAGTTGTCTAATGGAATATAATGCAGTAGTGAAAATAAACCTCCCACAACTATTCCTTTCAACAGGGAGGAATCTCACAAACATGAAAATTCAGAGGTTATATACAAAATTATCCCAATTTTATGAAGTTCAAAAACATGCATGACTAAATAATATAACGCTACAGGGTCCGTTTTCTTTGTGGAATCAGGGACTGAACTCAGGCCCTTGCACTTGCCAGGCAAGCACTTATTCTACTGAGCCATCTTCCCGGCCCCCTAATGTAACTCTAAGGATACACATGTACTTGGCAAAACTATAAAGAAAATAGTAAAAACTAAAAGGAGAGGTGGGAGTAGAAAGGGATATTCAGGGACTTGGAAGGCACCAGTAGATTCTCTTATGAGAGCTCTTTATTATAAACATATGTAGCAAAAATTTAATATAAATACAGCCTTTCTTGTTTCTGTTTCTTTTTCTTTTTAGGAAAGGGTCTACAGGGTGTTCTGGATCTCACTACTAGGTCGGACTCGTAGTGATCCGCCTGTTTACACTCTCCTAAGAGCTGGGATTTTAGGCGCAGGCCACCACGCCCAGTCTTCACTGCTGTCTCAGTGTGCAAGGCCGGAACAGCAGCTTTTCTTTAGTTGGAAGAATATACACTAAAATATTAATGGTACTTATCTCTAAACTTAAAGAGTTTTCATTTCCCCCATTAACTTAAACCTTCCAATAAAAAGTATATAATCTAATAAAAAGCATGTGCATACTTATATGCACACATCTCTGGTGTGTTTAAGTGTCCTCCTGTTTATAAAGGAGACAAAGAGACTTGGATCCATTCAGGCCAAGAAGAAGAGCTGTGTACTAAAGAATCACCACAGGACAGAACCCTTCCAAATGGAAGGGGGGGCCTGTCAGATAAAAGCACTGTTAATTCCTTGCTGCCCTTGATGCTCAGGGGCTACTCTGAGACACAACCATGCAAAGATGTAGACAGAGATGTGACGACACGAGGCACAGCGCGGAGAGCGCACACCAAGCCTCTGCTTGTGGCGAGACCCCTCCATCCTCAGCCCAGTCAGGCCAGCACATCTCTCCACAGCCCTGGGAACGGCTGCTTCCATACGCTGTGCCGCCAGGGCACTTCAATCCTAACTGACTAAGGACTGGTTTGCTGTGTAATGACATAGAATTTTAGACTTTGCACTCTATAAATCTACGGCCTTCTCAGACGAAAGCCGAATAGTCTTACTCAAGGAAAGTAATGTAGGTGGTGATTTGTGTTGTGAATTATAGGTCCCTGAGAGCTAAATGATTTTTAAGCGTATTTAAAAGAGAAACTTCATGAAGCAAACAAAGACAAGCTGGACTACCTGAAACCCTGGGCAAGATAATTGACTTTCTTTTCTATGTTCAGAATGCTATAATAAAAAGTGAATTTTCACATATTCAGGTTCCTTTGACTTGCAGTTTTAAAAGAAATCGCTTTGAGCCTCCTGGTGTATTTATTTATCTACCTGCTCTTTTCCTAGATGGAAGGCTCTCTGAGGACAACAGCCATGTGATTCACCTCTCCAGAACCCTGTTTCTTTTTTTTTTTTTTAATATTTATTTATTTTTATTTATTACATTTATTTATTGTGTATGTGTGTGGCCAGCTCAGCCCACCAGGGGGCGGGTCTGGCTGGCATGTGGTGCTGGGGATCGAACCGCGGTCCCTGTGCTTTGCCAAGCTTGTTTCAAGTAGGTGCTTTAGACCACTGAGCCATCTCTCCAGCCCCCAGAACCCTGTTTCGAGCACAGTGCATCTGGGCTGCAAAATCTTCGACCCAATTCTCTCTACAGATCAAGTAAGACCTGAAGAAAATCTACAGTGTGACGCAGCTCTGACACCATAACGATAGTCTTCTACTCAAAACTCCCAGCCAACGAATGGTGCAATGATTAAGGGCCACCACCAATGACAGTGTGGAAGGCCTCGGGGCTGAAAGGTTTCCTCTTAGCATCAGAGCTTCTGAGCTAGGAAACCAAAGCAGCATCTCACATCTCTGCTATGGCTTGGATGCGGTTTGTTCTACGAAAGGTGTCTGTGTTCAAAGCTTAGTCCCGTGGGGTAGCATTAAAAAAGGGGTGGTGGAGCCTGTAACAAGTGGGACTTGGTGCCAGGTACCTACATCACTGGGGATGCTGCATTAAGGCGAAATGAATCCTGGTCGTGGGGCGTAGGCTGGTGCTCACTAGAGTCCGTTGCTGTTAAAAGGCCAGGACCAGCCCCGCCCAGGGCTCTGGCTTCCACTGTGCTACGTCATCGCTCCCTTTCAACCTGTACTCCCACCTTGTGCTATCTCCTCTCCTCTGACCAATCAAAGGGGTCCTCGCCAGAGTGAAGAGATGCTGGCGCCATGCGGCGCTCTTCCAACCCTGAAACTGGGAGCTAAATAAACCTTTTCTCTTTATCACGTACCCAGCCTTGATACTTTGTTAAAGCAAGAGAAAGACTAATAGCCTTCTCCCTTAGGATTACTCTGGCAGAACTGTACTTCAGCATTACATATTAAACTAATACATATACATATATATATACTGATATACATAGCAGCCCCACAAGCCTGATTCTGTTTTACTGTAAGGATAAGGTGACTGTTAACTGAAAGACAGAGTTTCCTCTGACAGTAGCCACCGGAGACATTTCCTTCTCACCAAGGGAATGGGGCTGGTTTTTCTGACCATTAGGTTTGGGCTTATGCAACTGATTTAAACGCTCAATGACTTTCCTTGTCCTGGCTGCTACAGCACACTCAGGCAGACCTCAGGCACAAAGGCAGGACTCTGCAAGGCCTCAGAGCAAGTACCGTGCCCCTGAATATCGATTTGTATTTTCACTTTACGTGGGCCATTTCTCACTCGCCTTAATTTGAAACATTCATGCCATGTTATATATTTATGTAAGTAGCCTAATCCCATCTGGCTTGAGATTTATTAAATAACCTATCAAATATATAAATGCAGGGGCTGCAGGGATAGTTCGGCGGTATAAGTACCTGCCTAGCAAGTGCAATGTCCTGAGTTTGAGCCCCAGTACAGCAAAAAAAAAAAAAAAAGAAAGAAAAAAAAAATTGTAAATGAAGAGAGAAAAGCCAAAATGGCACAGTCCCGGGATAGACGGAAGTAGGTTATGTTTGAAGTTTCAAAAAGAGTGGGTTCTAAGTTTCTCAAGTGAAGTCACTTTTAAATATCCCTAGTGATAAAACAGTAGGAATTAGAGATTTGCTGCTAGGAAAACAATTTCGGCCACAGGAATCTTTAAGCACAAGTGTAAAATGACAACAAATATATATAAACAAAACAAATTACATATGTGTTTATAAAAAAAAAAGATTAGAAAGACATACCTCTGTTGCATTTTTCTAAGACTTTTCGCTGTTCAAGAACTTCTGCGTGTAAAACAGCCTTTTCTTGTTTAACTTTATTTACCTAAAAATGTAAGATTTTGAGACGAGAAAACACCCAAAATTATAAGACACAACATATAGCGATAAGTGATACTAAGGGGCTGTTCAGCTTGCAGCATGAAGTTACAACGTCAAGCAGACCCCGCCTTCCTGCGCTAAGCCTTCCCGAAAGCTCTCCTCCACAGTTCTGAGGCGGCCATTCACATTAGGGTGCGCACCTGAGGCCCACCAGCCCTATTCCAGGTGGCATTCTAGCCATCTAGCAGCAGTGATTCTCTTTCTTCTTTTTAATATAAAGATCCAGCCATTCACAAATATTTAGGTCTAATACTAACGTTGAGGTTTCATTCTAAACTCGGATGGCTTATGGCCTAAGTAAGGCACACAACAACTTCTAAAATTAAAAAACAAAACAGTACTCTAAGCTTTGATGACTTTTAGCTCAAAACACAAATAAAAATAGCCCCCCACAATATAAATTTGTCAAATAACCTTTGCTATCAATCAATAGGAGAATACCATTAGACCATTTTAAAAAGTAAGAACGTAAAGTTACACAGATCAAAGTGACTAAATCTCAAATACATTATGCCAAATTTAAAAAGGTACATTTCTGAGAGTCTAAAAACACTCAGAATAGCATGTATTGTACTGGACCTGTAAAGTCATACTGTGGAATGATAAACATCAAGTTCAAAATAGCTGCCTAGGGAAGCTGGGCAGGGGCAAATACCATCGGAAAGCGGTACGCCCAAGTTCTCCTAAGTGTGCTAGTGGCTTCTGCGTTACACCAAGAAGTACATCTAAGAATGCTCCCTACTTTGTTTCTTACACCTTTCAAATATCTGAAATGGCTGTAAGAAAAATAATCTCAGAATCGCCTTCCAATAATCTCTAAGAGGGAGAAGAGTGACTCATCAATAAGTCATCATCCCTGAGGGATAAAGTGCACCAGGTGTGTTCTCTGTCCCTCTTCAGGTCACACTCAAGAAACACACTAAGGCCACGCAGGATCCCGGGTGCACCACCAGCACATCTAGACAGCCCGGGAACCGCCTTCTCTCTCTGCTTGCTACTTCTGCTCAAATAACGGACATACACACTACTCAGCAGCACAGCCCCTTCCAGGGGGCATCAGCCTTCCTCCCATCCTCTGTGTTGCTTCGCTGCCATCACAAAAGAGCAGCCGGGAGGTTGATGACCGCCACTTCCCATCTGTCTTCCCATCCTGCCCTTCAAGAAACTGAAAATCCGAGGGAGGGAGGGAGGGAGGTGGCCAGGTGAGGCTGCTCACCGTGAGGTCAACACCTGCCCTACCTGTAAGCCTTCTGATGCCGTCACCAAGACGATACCGCACATCAGCCAGCAAGTTCTGGGCCACCAAGTCTGACCACCACAGACACAAGTTAAATCAAGGTTATGATGGCAAATAAAAGCCAACGTGTGGCCTGGTCTTAAAACCAGTTGGAGAAAAAACCCAGAAAACTCCAAATTTCTGCTTGAGCCCAGTCTACCATCTAACCAGTGTGGCAGGGACACAGAGGGACAGCCCCTCTCTCCACTGAGCCAAACGTCCCCTACCAAAATACTCTCCTTCTTTGCCAGAAAAAGCAAAGTGCATGGCTTTAAAAGACAGCTACCAATCTGCATCCTGTAGGAAAAAATGGGGACAAGGAAACAAGTCAGGGTTTTTTTTGTTGTTTTTGTTTTTTTTTTTAATTTGGTACAGGGTCTCGCTTCACAGCTCGGACTTGTAGTGATCCTTCTGTTTTCAGTCTCCCTAGCACTGGAATTACAGGTGTATACCACCACTCCTGGTCTCCATAGCCAGCTCAGTGCACCCAGGGGCAGGGGAGGCGCAGTGTGCGGTGCCAGGGACCAAGCCCCGGTCCTGCGCTTGCCTAAGCGGGTGCTTAGTAATCCCCTGAGTTATCTCGCCGGCCTGAGCATGTCAGTGTTATTTTAGTGTTTTATTTAGTAAGCTGAGTAGTGGTCATGAATGTTCATGATCACAATTTCTATAGTAGTGACAGTGAACTTCTGAGTACTTTCAATGATACACACAGCTTGCTACAGCATGTGTGATGTAGGTTCGCCACCACCGTGCTGTGCTGCTCTGTGTACCTCAAGTAGGGGGCCAGAGAGAGGACTAACGTTGGCACATGGTCCTCATGTCAAAAATTACCCTCCAATAGCATGTTCTTAACTTTTGCCAGCGCCTAAACTGGCGCTGTGGTTGAAATCATTAAAAGCTTGGCCTTTCTGGCCTCAGATACATACTTCTTCGATTACGTCCACGAGTTTGCTCTTGAGATTCTCCAGCTCAATGGCTAACATCTTCTTTTCTTCCTGAACAGATACAATTTGATCTCGAAGTTCTGCATTTTTTATCAGGAGAAATAAAGAAAATACAAAGAAGCTTATTTTTAAAAGAAGAAATCAAACTGCTCAAAACAATTGAAAATGCCAGTCCATGTGTAGCTCATGGTCAAGGTTATTTAACAATTAAAAAGACAATGAAGAACTGAAGGACAACAGGAGCCTTACTTGTGTGCCTCCTACCCCGTGGGTCCATGGTTATTAATAATTTTATACCAGGCAATCTATGTTAAATGATCCAGATTAAGCTTCCTCTGCAAGCTATCAAACCCACATTCTAGAAAATTATCTGGCATTTGAGAAGTAAAAATTTCAAGCTTTTAGTAAAACAAATTAAGGCATTGTACTAATTTCTTTTTTATTTCAAAATGGCCATGGGCTCTTGTCACAATATAATATAAACAAACAATTGGGCAGTTAATAATTTGGAGAGTTTGATTTAAAGAAAAAATCTTGACTTACTGCCAATTTATAGCCCTTAAACATTATTTGAACTGACTCAAAACTATAAAGAAGGGTTAATTCTAGTAATTTTCTCTCCAGAGTTGTGGGTATTTTGTTTCTTAATTTATTTCTATTTTTATTATTGGAAATTTTAATGAAAAAATGTATTGCTAGAAGGAAAATATTAGCACCTCTAAATACAAAAGGTTCTGGTGTTAAATTACCTCTGACACTGAAATATTTAAAAATAAACATGGATTAGCATGCACTACTTAAATTTATACCCAGGCCCACTGTTTTGCCACTTAGCTCTGAGCTGCATTTAATTTCCTATCTTTCTCCAGGGCACTAAGTAACCTGCTATGTGGTTATTTATAAATTGAATTAAACTTTTTACATGAGCCTAGGTTAAAGAAGTTCTCCAAGACTTAGTTTTAAAGCACTTTCTCCACTAACCAATAGAGAATTCCAGAAGGAAGAACATGAGACCATATTAAGACCTGACAGAAGGGAGAATAATGAACCAAAGGAAATCTTTTAAACTTCCTCTCCCTCCCAACCAACATAAAATCTATTCTGTCTCTGTTTAAGGAGTTGAAGAGTCAGGTAAACTTGAGTAACAGGCTGTCTTTATACTATCAACTAAAAATTTAAGTCTCAAACTACTAAGTTCTACTTTGAATTGCAGTCAAAAATGTTCGATGTAGCCAAAAGATCTTTAACATAAGCAATGTTATATGTACATGAATAAAATTAATGTGTAGTGAAGAGATGTGTCATATAATCTTGCCCCACACCGCTACTTGCCAGCCACCAGTGGTTAAGTACCAACTCTTGCTCCCTGCGCCATCAGAAGGAATACTCATGGAGGGCACATCCTCCCCTTTCCTTCCAAGAGTCCAACAGAGAACCAAACAAAAAGGAGTGATAGCTACACACACACACACACACACACACACACACACATTTTGGTGCTGAGAGCTGAACCCAGGAAGTCACATGTGCTAAAGCTACACTGTACCTGAGCTATACCCCCAGGCCCCCAGTCATGGCTAATTACATTTTTATCCATTCTTTGTTTGTTTGTTTCACAAAACTATCTTAACCCATGATCCACATTCACAAGGTTATGGTCTGACTACTTCTGTCAAGACAACACTTTCAAAAATGCCTAATTCCAAACGCAATGCAACTCACAAAGAATAAGTGCTTCAACCTTGATTCTTAGCCATGCTCCCACTGTGACAAGGACATCAGAACTTTTTGATGGCAGGACCCAGGCACTGGTATTTTTAAAGTCCTCAAGTCATTCTGATGTTAAGTCAAGGTTGTGCAGCCATGGCTGACAAGCGTTGTCCTGAGAGGAGTGAAAGCCTCACTCCACAACTGACCAACGCGTCTCACCTTTGATCTGCTTCTGACACTGCACTGAGATGCAGGGCTCAGCAGCGCTGTCTGTGTCTGTGGTGGGCTCTTCATCATCGATGTTTATCTCCTCCGTTATTACATCAGGTCCCAGCTTGGCCATGTATAACATGCTGATTCTCTTCAGTGTTTTATTTTCTTTGTTTAGCTAAGACAAAATATAAAAACGGTTATTTTAATAGCAGTTAAATGAGTATCTTGGTTTTTAAACAATAGACAAATTAAGTGTATTTTTGTCTTACAAATTTATCAACATTCACACCATGACATAACAATTATCAGATTCATTAAAAAAGGTTTTATTTGTACAATTTAATGTTGAGTGTACAACTTTATGTAAGACCTGATACCTGGATTACAGCCAGTAGCAAGGAGAAATGCTAGTTTAAAGTGATAAGAAATGTAAGGAATTAAGATAAAACACCCTGTATTTCTAGTCACTAGTAGTCTTAATAAAGGTTTTCATTTCAATAAATGCTCAGTTTGTTGCTTTGCTAAGAATACTTCTTAAATGTCTGTTTGCCTAGCATTTTTCTCTTCTGGACATTATTACTCTTCTCCATTTCCTTACCTGATTTCTATGAGCAAACACCCCCCACTCCCAGCACTCTACACCACTGGTCACAGCTACTAGAGCCAGAGATTAGGCATGTGACCCAAGCTTGGCCAACCACATCTCTTTTCCAGAAATTTGGTTAGAACGGAGACATGAGTTTCTCTGTGTCTGGATACATGGCAGATGCTGGAAACCACACTCCTTTACCGAGTTGATGAACAGAAGAAGATAATCTACAGCAAAGCCAAAAATGAAGTAGACGCGCAGAGAGAGGCAAAAAAACAAAAACAAAGGCAAAAAAGTCACTGAAGGAAGGGGGATAACAGGCATGAACCACCAAGCCCAGCATCCTTTCTTGTATAAGCCAGTTCAAGATGTGTTTCTGCTGTCTGTATGGAGTCTTAATAACACACAGTAAAAATAGTTCAAGATCTACTTCTAGTGTCTCTACAAGAGTTCTAATTTATAGCAGCCAAAAGGAATCCTAATTTGTTAATATATTTGTCGTTCTCTGATGTAGAAATGAGTGGGTTTTTAGCTTGAGTTACTCAACTACCACCACTCTCTTGAGGTGTTTATGTATATAAAAATGTACATGCAAAAGACCAACCTTGGTCCTGTGTCCACAAAAGGAAAATTTGGGCTTAAGTTTTTTTCTTCCTAAGTCTGAAAATTAAAAGGTCTTCTCGTAAGCAAATGAAGCTAGTTAGTAAGTGATTTTTCCTAACATACATTGCTGAGCTATAAAAACACAATGTAGGGGCCAGGGAGATAGCTCAGTTGAATAAGTGCTTGCCTGGCAAGTGCAAGGGCCTGAGTTCAATCCCTGGTTCCGCAAAAAGAAAAACAAAACCAAAACAAACAAAACACAATGCATTTCTTTTACTGAAGTCACTGACCACCACTCAAATTTAAAAAACGACATCAGAAATAGAGGAAAATAATCCACTGGAAATACAACTATTCTTCCCTACTGCAAACTTTATACCAGAAGATGTTCAGAACGCTATCATGTGGCTGTCGCTCTGCATTTGTGATCCTATTAACCCTCCTCAAGGTTTCTCTCAGGCCACTCCAAGCTACAAAATGTCATCCATATCCCAAAGATACATAGATTAAACATCCCAAGGGGCATGGTCTGAGGCCTAAGAGGTTTTCCTCTCCTCTCTGGAGAACCAAGAATAATCTCTTAGAAATGACCATAAACCCTTCCTTCTTGGGAAGACAGGTATGCTCTACTCCAAGAATAGACAGACTTGTTCCTCTTCCTTCCTTTTGACCCAGCTCTTAAGATCCCACATTACACCAGAGGATCAGGTACACGAGATGAGGGTCAGAGACTCCTAATCTTCTCTCTTCCATAAAATGAAAAATGCTGTTTTGGGTTTCTCAGCTAAATGACCCTTCTTGTCAATTCCTGTCAACTATGCCATCTTTTCTGAATGTTAGAATTTAACAAGAAAATTTCTAATTCTGCCTCCCAATATTTAAACTAATAGTTCCCAACTCTGCACATCAACACCTCTAGAAAGCTTTTTAAAATCCCCATGCTTAGATGTCTACATCACTCCAAAATCTCCGGCCATGGGACCTCACATAAAAACTTTCTCAGAGCTTCCCAGGAGACACGGATGTACATCAACACTAAGAACCATTGATGCTGAACAAGAGGATGCTTTAGTACACAACCCAGCTCCACAATCAAATTCTATCACTGACTCCAAAATCAACTTTTCAGTCTTTTCACTGTCTGGGTTTCCTTATCAATAAACTAAAGATAGAGGTAGTGCTACCCACAAATACAAAGATGAAATGAGACATTACAGAAAAAAACCCTTAACACAGTAACTAACAGCAAAACTTCAGTAGGTGTTAGCTATTAATAGTAAGAAATGAGCTTTATTTTGTATGTCCAATTATCATCTGGAAATCAGTCTTAGCCAGCTTTCTTCCACCAAAGTTATGCATCTGCACATTTTATTCTTCCTCTAGGATGTTCATGAAAATACTCTTGCTTTTCTATCTGGTCCGTAATACATTCTTTTACAGACCACGATCACAATAATACTGCACAACTAACAATTCTGCTGGGTGTGGTGGCACACACATGTGATCCCAGGCACGAGGGAGGCTGGGGCAGGAGGATCTGCAGGACTTTAAGGCCAGCCTGAACTACACAGGGAGTTCTAGGACAGCCTGAACTACATAACAAGGCCCTGTCTCAAAACAAAACAAACAAACAACAACAAAAATCAAACTAGGATAGTCACCAATTCTGCCCTCAATAGAACCTCATGCCTCATAATGCCTCAGAACTCGGTGCCTTAATGACTAAGCACCACATTCCAGCCATCAGTTACCATTTATATACGATACAACTACCCCAAAACGTTCTATTTTTGTTTGGGGGGGCTTTTCTTTCTTTTTTTTTTTTTTTTTTTTTTTTTTTGGTGGAACCGGGGATTGAACTCAGGCCCTTGAGCTTGCCAAGGAAGTGCTTATTCTACTGAGCCATCTCCCCAGCCCCCAGAAACCTTCTTAAATCTTCTCTGAAACATAATTTTCATATTTTGAAAGAATAAACAAAACATTTACATACATGAAACCTTAGGCAAGTATATACTATCTTGCAGAGTTTTGAGAATTCTGGATTCAGAAATTTTAGCTAAGCAATTTCATCACAGTTATTCATTAAGTTGCAGGTAATAGTATACAACTTGTTGTTTGGAACCCTTCTAAACCACTAGGCAAAATGAATTTTTTATTAGCTTACAGCAACTGAACCTATTACTGTATTAAAATTTAAGTGGCTTTTATAATAGGCATTTATACTTTAAAGAATGTATTTTAAAAAAGTAAGCACATTAATTGGCTTTAGATCATATGACTTAAAACAACTGGCTTACATTTATTAGTTTAATCTAGATATTTTAGCAAAAGAAACTTGTTTTAAGGAAACTGTGAAGTTAGAGGGTCACAGCATCCCACACCTGTACTCCCAGCACTCTGGGAGGCTGAGGCAGAATGACTGCAAGTTTAAGCCCAGCAGGGGCAACTTAGGCACTTGTGGAAACGCTGTCAAAAACAAAGGCAGAGGAGGGGTTGGGGAGATGGCTCAGTAGAATAAGCGCTTGCCTGGCAAGCACAAGGACCTGAGTTCAATCCCCGGTTCCACAAAAA
>NW_004524586.1:27819567-27830380 GCF_000260255.1 Octodon degus | reverse complement strand
AAAGGCTGGACACGTAACTCAGTGGAAAGGTCTAGGTTCAACTCTTTATTGTATACAACTAAAATGCACTAACAAAATGAATTCACACAGAAAATTATGAGGCTAAACTGCACCAGAAGAAATAAATATTTCATCTGTGATTAATTTGATGGTAACGATATAGGAAAACAATTTTCAGAAACTCTGCTGCTCAGAACACGAGACCTGCTTTCAAAAATGGCAACTGATACCTAAAACCAAATGCGCTGTCACAACTTAAGTGTCACATACATCATGAAGCTTCCAGATTTTTTTCATTTAAAGCATATCTGTAGCTTATGCTTATGACTCAGTTTTTGTTGTTGCGACTGTTTGTTTTTTTATTTCAAGCCTGAAGAATTCAGATTGTCCTCCAAAAACAATTAAGGGCTATCTTGTAAAAAAAAAAAAAACAAAGGCCCACCCCAGTGTCATCCCACTGTCACACCAGTCCTAACCATATTCCATCTTGTCATCTAAGGCAAAACTCTGTGGTGCAGAGAGTAGAACCAACCTATCCAAAGTCACACATGCCACAAATGACACAACCAGGAATAAAAGCTGTTCACACTACTCCCCTATCCCTTTGCTTCCCATGAGCAAACTCAGCCTAGCCCTGAGGTGCTCGGTGTCCTTCCTGTTCCTACTGCACAGGAATCTGCTGATAACAAGGTACGGAAACTATCCGAAGGTGCTAGAAATCAGTCTGCTCCTACTACAGTTTTTTTTCTCTTCTCATTCCAAAAGAAATAAAGAGAATGTATACAACATCACAGATTGCTGAACTCCAGTGAGGAACAGCACAATACAGAGGATGTGACAGTCCCGGTGCTCTCATTGCTTTTAGAGCTATAGACTATATTGCTATATATTTCTCAGGCAAGCAATAGGAGAACAGTTACACACACACATTTATATTCTTAGTTAGGTCTTAATTGACTATCTTATGAATTCTAATGCAGTGTCATTATGCAAACAATTAAACAAATACCTCCAGCCAGCATACTGCTAATGCGTACAAATTAAATGTATTTATTTATTTATTTATTTATCTATCGGTAGCAGCATTTCAGTTGCATCCAAAGAAATACTTCGGAGGTGGTTGATGGGGGTTGGGGGGGGGAAGGCAAAAGAAACACAACCGGCATTCCTAATGAAATTTGGTTGAAAATTGCAGGAATCCATTTTCTGATGAAGTGGTTCAGGTGCATTTTACCCAACCCAAAATACATACGACAAAGATAAAAACATTCTTTAATAATAATGTACTTCTGATGAGACAGAATATAGAAAATTACACACTTGATAAATTCATCAGCTAGAAGCAATCAGTGGCATGCTGGAGGTCGCCGTTTGCATGCCCTCACTTTGCTTTCAAAATAATCACCTGAAATGCGAGGGCTGAGAATGACTTTCTCATCGGACTCAAGTACAGAATATTCACTGCTCTTTTATGTCACATCAGCTTAGTTTTCGACTTGGTTAAGATTTTAACTAAATGCAAGGGCATTTGGGAAATCCAGTTCAACAGACTGTTCTGGGACCATTTTTCACAGGCAAAAACAAAACCAAAAAGCACAAATGCTACAACACACACACATAAGTGCTCCTTTTAGCATTAAAATAACCTTTGCAGTAAGGCAGATATTTACATAGTCATATTCCAGGGTTCTGAGTCTTACAACCCTTTCCTTGTCTGCAGAGTGGATAAGGGATTAAATGAGAACTAGAAAAGCAAAACAGTACAGAAGCCACTGTAGAAAATCAAGCTGAAATAAAATGAGCTCAGGTAAAACCCCTTCATTTGAGCAGGCTCACCTTTGTTGCCAGAGCTTCAGCACTTTCTCGACAAGTCTTCTCTATTTCAAGATGGTTTTGCATGAAATTAACTTCCTCAATAACCATGTGAGAAACTAGGAATGAGGAGGGGAAAAAGTCTCAGCATACAGAGATTAGTCAGCTGCCCAGAGGCCCACGCATCGTCCCGTGATTAAGAATACGTCAATTCTTTCTCTAGCCAGCGCGTTAGACATCACTGAAAAAAAAGTTTTTAAGAAGTTGTCCTGATTAAATCTTGGCTAACATTTCAGTGGAGACAGAAAAAAAAGAACACAACAAAGAATCTTCACCACTGTTACACATGGTTTTGGAAATTAATTAGGGGAGTTTAAGCCTCTGCTTTATTAATTATATATGCATCCATATATATGTAATTATATATGTATCCATAGATACAGATATACATGTTCACTTAAACAACAGTCCCTCTCATAACTAAAGAGTGACAATGTATCTTCCCTTTTCTTAAAGGAAGATATAACATACAATAAGAAAATTAACTAACACAAAATAAAACTAAATCTTAAATTGATCTTATGACTAAAGCAACAAGACAGGAGCTTAGCTAACTATTACAGCGTTAGTCTTTAACAGTGACAAAGTAGTTACTGTTGTTTTATAAACTCCAGGGCAGACAGTGTAGTACTGAGATCTGAGGACCAGGTGTGCGATGACAGAAGCGAATGCTGGTAAACTGTTTCCTTCATCCCAGCTGTCAGCAAGAGAAGAAAAACTACATCTTGATATTTCACCACCATTCACAAAATTAATTTTTGGTAGCTCGTTCATGTAAATAGAGATTCAAATATACAAAGTAACTTGAAACCTGAATTATATGGTGAGTATCAACTAGGAAAGGTACCAGCTCCTCCAGGAAAATTCTCCGAATCGCAAACCTATCTGTAGACATGTAAACTTACTGACATTTGTCTGGCTTAAAAAAAAAAATTTTAAAGATCACCCAAAATGTGAAACCCAACAAAGTTAGGCAAAAGCACAGGGCTCACAGAACACAAAGAGAGATTACTTTTGCTTCATTTAAGCTTAATTAACCTGCAATTATGATTAAACTCGGGGGAAAAATTTCTCTCCAAATTAAATACAAAAATGTATTACTTCCTAAGTCTGTCCAAAGTTCTTATTACGTTAATATTCAAATTCATAAAGCAGCACTAAATGGCCAGAAACATCTCTAACCTTGACATTTTTTCCGGGGTAGTAATAATAATGTGCCGCAAATGCAGGCCAACCAAAAACCACTTAACTAATTAGTAGTTGCAGTCACCGAGAAAAACATGAATCAACACTGTTATTACAAGTGGCACATTTGAGTGGCATCTAATTATGACTTGATGAGCACGATACTTGCATTATCAACATTACTACTGCATCCCATCAGGGCCTAAAAGCTGCTGATGGCATTGACTTCGAGAAACTCCCACTCAATGGTACAGCAGCACCCAACAATCGGCTTGGCAGGGGCCCCCCTCACTAAATGACACGTTAAGCGTAATTACTGGTAGACATTGTAAATAAACAGGATTGGAAGTGAAAATTGTACCAAGTGCCTAAGACACAATCTGACACATTGGAAGTGGCAGCCTTAATTGAGAGTTTCTTTGACTGCTCAAGATCATTTCAACCGCATTTCTCAGAGGACAGTGATTATAACTGTGGAGACAGACGGCATAATGGTATCAGCACTGCTGACAGAGCAGTGAATTAAATTGTATCTGCTGTGGTGTGAAAGCTTTGATGAGAGGTACAGATGCCTTAGTGGTCTTATCATTATAACACAATGGTCATGTTGTCATCAACCTTTCTGGCTCCAATTGAAAAGAAATGATTGTGTGTTGAGGCTCCCCCCACTACCACCACCCCCCTTGTCCTCTTCTATCTCTTGTTCTGAATAGAACCAATTTTCAGAGAGCTATGAAATCACGCAATAGGTCCTAAAATGCAGCTGCTTGGCATACAAACGGGTCCCCATTAAACTGGAATCACACACAATATGTGTTTATGCCAGAAGAACAAATAGAAGCTGAACACAGGCCAAGTTCATTCACACACACAAAGCCCATGTAGCTCTTCATCAATATAATTGCCTTTTATATTGTAGTTTAAATAATAGGCTCTATTATTTCCTTAAAATCCTAATATTCCTGGCATTTTATCACTATGTTTACAAGGTGGGTTCTTCAAAAAATGTGAAGGAAAGAGAAAAGAAACCTATACAATTTTTACAACATCAAATATTACTTCGAATTTTTAGCCTTAACTACTTGACATCTTCTGCCACAATCTGGTATTTCTACTCTCGTAACAAAAACATAAACACTCTGCATTTTTCATAGGAATTTGACTTTTTATTCAATAACATTCTTGCTCATGAAAGAGTAAGAAAAATCATTCTGTGGGTAGTGAGAGTCAGGACTAGCAAAACGAGGGTGGGGAGGGTGGATTTATTTTTTAAGTATTTTGTAAAAAGCTGTCCAGTGATTTAACTAGATAAAGTCGGCTGGGGAGTACTCGCTCACATTTTCTCCAGTTTTAATGTGGTATACTCCATCAGGTGGGGTTTTTATTTCTTCCTCAAAGAGACAATAGTATACTCTGGGAATCTGAGGGAGGAGGATCCTATATTCAAACCCTGCCTGGGCAACTTAGCAGCTTAGCAAGATTCTGTGTGAAAATGAAAAGCAAAAAGGGCAGGAGATGTAGCTCAATGAGAAGGCCCTGGGTTCCATCCCCCGCTACCACCAAAAAGAAGTAACGAAATACACAACTGTACTTCCATTTTTAATTTAAGAAATTATCCACTCACTGCTGAATCGGTGGCATAGATCCTTATCAACTTTCTAGGTTCTACGGCTCTTTTACCTTTAAAATGTGCAATTCCACTTCCAAACCCAGGAGTCTGCTCACATGACGCAGAAATATTTTTGATGTGCAAATTTATTTTCGGCTTTGAAAAAATGAAGATTTCAAAAACCTCAGCTGTGTAACGCTCTTTTAGTAGTACATGTTGGCAGTACATAATGACTATGCTCCTCGCGGGGTGCTGCTACATGGGCTGAACACGTTGCAATTCTTTTTTCAGCTCCTTTCCCACCTCGCCTTTCCCCATCACTCCAAACCTTGGCAACAATTTGCTTTACGGAGCTAACTTTGGGCATATGTCGTAACATCTGCCGCTCATGGCCACTCTACCTGTGACATCTGTACTTTTGAGTAACACAGGACTCAAAAAAGAAAAAACAAGATGAGTTTTAAGTAAAGGGACTCAGTACTGATATTCTGAGAAGAAAAAGCGATCTTCTAGAAGTTCATAATGAAATATTTATAGCCAATACTAACTTGATAGGATGACTGGTACTAACTTTAAAGTACTACCTCAGTAAAAGCAGGGGTGGAGTCATGGCCATAATTATTGAAACCAGCTGATGGGTCTAGAAAGGTTCACTGTACTATTTTCTCATTTTGAAAGAAACTTTAAAGATCTGACCAAGGACCGGCCAAATAGCTCGGCAGATTAAAGCAGCCTGCAAGCAGGCGCAGGGGCTGGGGGTTCAATCCCTGGGCCTGCCATGCTGGAAATTGAGACTGGGCTTGGTGATGCACACCTGTAATCCCAGCTCTTGGGAGGCTGTAAACAGGCGGATCACTACAAGTCTGATCTAGTAGTGAGACCCTGAACACCCTGTAGGCCCTTCCCTAAAATAGAAAAAATAAATAAATAAGAGATTTGACTATGCGTCCGGCTTTGTACTAAACCCTTTACCTGTGCTCCTCCATGACACCGCACAACACTCTACAAAGCAGGTCTCACAGCAGCACTTTTTTACTTGATAACATTGAGGTCCAGAGGAGTTCAGTAACTAGTTCCACACCCGTCCTTTTATTTTATTTTCATTATTTATTCGATACAGGGTCTCCCTACACAGCTCTAACTCATAGTGATCCTCCTGTCGTAGCCTTCCCAGTGCTGGGATTACAGACATTTGCCCCCATGCCCGATTTTGGTGGCAGGCACAGCGCACTGGGGTTCTTGGGGTCGGCACAGCATGCGGTAACAGGGATCAAAGTCAGGTCTTAGAGCTTTCCAGGCAGGAGATTAGACTCCTGAGCTATCTCCCTAGCCACAGTCCTGACTTTTAAAGCCAGCCAAACCCATGTCCAGGTGACTCCAGTCTTCCACAGTTAATTTGTTAAAGACGTCACCACCAATGAAAGATGCTTCCTAAGCCAAACTGCTCTCCACCTCCCAGCACAGCACAGACTCAGGGTCTGTCTGAAGCACACACGGGGACCATAACCCAGCTTCTTCTTTGATGCTAGATGACACAGAAAGTGTTTTGTGTGATAAGAGAAGAGCCAGGAAGTCGGCACATATGTGGGGAAACCAGTGCGCCCTAAAAGAGAACACAGAACTAGTATTGCAGGTAGAAACACAGTGGAAGGGTTGTGTTTAGTTCTCCCTATACAGGACCCTGGCTTCTAGACACATGGCTCCTCCACAGTGTTCTTTGTATAGAAAGACTAGGTGGCGGGGAGGAGCGGGGGGCTGACAGAGCACTATGAGTGACACGGAAACACATGAACACTAGGAAAAGGCTGCCACGCTGAGAGAAATGAGCTCTTTGGCCTGACCGGGCTTTTCCTGGGCCTTGCTCAGCTGCACTCAGAGCTGAACATTAGAGGGACTTCAGAGTCCAACTCTGCACCAAAAGAAATTGTGCGGGGGGCTCTCCACGTGTGCAGGCTTATTCACAGGTGGGCTCGATGCAGGCTCATTCGCAGGTGGGCTCGGTGCAGGCTCATTCGCAGGTGGGCTCGGTACAGGCTCATTCGCAGGTGGTCTCGGTACAGGCTCATTCACAGGTGGATCCAGTGCAGGCTCATTCGCAGGTGGGCTCGGTGCAGATTCATTCGCAGGTGGGCTCGGTGCAGGCTCATTCGCAGGTGGGCTCGGTGCAGATTCATTCGCAGGTAGGCTCGGTGAAGGCTCATTCGCAGGTGGGCTCGGTAGCAGCGAACACTACAACGCCTAACACTAAGCAGAGTCCTCACATGTTTCATATAGATTAAGTTCATTTTAAGCCAAAAAACAAATGCATAAACCAGGGTCATTATCCCAACTTTACTGATGAAGAAACTTCCCCACAACTACATGGAGCCACAGCAAAAGCAGCTCCCACTAGGGAAAGCAGTAACTATTCCCCCCAGACCCACAATTCCAACCTCTACAGAAGCAATGAACCTTTCATCTGAGATGCAATTTTTCAAGAGATATTTAGTTTTCTTGCTCCCTGTTTTCCCTTTCCTTTGAGGCTGAGTCCTCTATTTTTCTGTCATGTAAACTTTAGCTAAGTAGGCTTGATAAATGTAAAAATTCAATGTGTACAGCAAGAGAATGTTCTACTAACTTTCCTATTAATTCTTTTGGGTCCTAACCTGAATTGCTGGTGAGGAAAAAAATAGTAAACTTTTTAAAATATTCTAAGTGTTTGGAAAAGAGACTCCCCCCCAAAGGAAACAAGAGCTGGAAACGGAGTTTATATGTTACTTACAAAGTTGTGGAAAAGGAGCTTCTACTTTTGCAGAATTCGGGAAGCAAAAGCCCTACAACCTATCTAGATTAAAACATTTTATAAATCCACTCGTAAGAAAAGTGAACTATCCCCACCGCCAACAGTATACCAACACACCATCAACAGTCCAGGCACATTAATGGACAACACACCGAGATGCAATGCATGTCAGCACAAACCTAAGTACATTCCCTGAGTCCTCCTCAGGGAAGGGGAAGGCCTGCACAACCACAGCAGACATGCTCACAACAAAAGGTGTTCCTACCACAGCCCTGTGTCCCCCAAAGATAGGTAATGTCAGCATAATCACACTTAAATTTTCTTTTTAATTTTTTTTATTTGTGTGTGTGTGTGTATGTGTGTGGCCAGCTCAGCCCACCAGGGGGCGGGGCTGGCTGGCATGTGGTGCTGGGGGATTGAACCGCAGTCCCTGTGCTTTGCTAAGCTTGTTCTAAGTAGGTGCTTTAGACCACTGAGCCATCTCACCAGTCCCTCACACTTAGATTTTCTTTGCACCAGTCAAATGCTAAAATAAACTGGCTACTGTTATCATACTTTTTTCTTTTTTAAATGCGTTTAATACAGGATCTACAGAGTGTTCAGGGTCTCACTACACAGATTGGACTCGTAGTGATCCTCCTGCTCTCAGCCTCCCAAGTGCTGGGATTACAGGCACACGCCACCATGCCCCGTCTCAATCACTTACTCAGTGCACCCTGGGGAGTGGGGGAGCAGCGTGGCATACCGGGGCTCGAAGCCTGGCCGCTGTGCTCTGCCTAAGCAGGCACTTTAGTCCACTGAGCTATCTGGCCAGCCCTAAACTGGCAATTGAAACTTAACTATAATGCTGCATTTTATAGCTGTTGTACCTCCAAGAAGAATAAAACTATTCTGCTGTGTGGCTACCAAGTCAACCCTTCATGATGTAATCAAACTGTCTGCCTGATACAGATCTGCAGAAAGATGGAGAAAGGCCATGCTTCCAAGGGAGGGAGTCGCTCCCTGGTGTGGCCCAGCTCTCTGCTCAGGACTTATTTCTATCCGATGCTTCTGGGTCTGACCAGCTATGCTCTATCTAGGGAGCAAACAACAAATCTATGTCGTATAAAGCAGTAACAGAGCACAAGTTTAGAAAAAGAGTATTATAGCTTGTGTGCAAATATAGCTTCCCTAGGTGAGAGGACTGCTTCAAACATTCAAACTCTTACAAATGGCTAAGTCCCGTGAACTATAACTGCCTCTTTTTTTAAAACCATTTAATGGAGGCATAACTGATATGCAAGAAGCTGTACCTATTTAACACATACAACCCGAAGAGTTTGGAAATGAGGACACACTACGAAACACCCCCACTCTCGAGGCCAATCACATCCGTCAGCTGCTGAAGTCCCCTCCCACCTCATCGCTTACCTACCTGTTTCGTTACTTGCAGCACTAGGGATGGAACTCAGGGACTCACAATGCTACCGAAGTACTCAGTTCCTGAGCTGCAGCTCCATTTATGGATTTAAAATATTTAATATAAAATCTACCTCTTAGTACATTTTAAGTACTATGTTGATAACACAGAATTACCAACTTCAAATCTGGATAGTAAAATTCAAGTATAATTCCTTTCTTATGAATTAACCTAGAAACAAATCAAATCACTGCAAAGCTATATATCTATATTACTTTCCATGGCATTATTTATAATAGTTAACCAGAAATCTATCAATAAAGCAATAAGCTATGGTACTGTTCTACAACAGAACACTATGAGCAACAATTAAAATTAATATACATCTCTACTGATATGCAGTTGTCTTGTTTCATGTCTTCCTTGGTTTTTGTTGTTGTAATTGTTTTGTAGTTGAGGTTTATATTTTGGCTTCGATGCGAAGGATTGAACTCAGGCTTTCCAGCTTGCTAGGCAAACATTCTACCACTGGGCTAAATCCCCGGCCCCTCCCCTGAAATGCAAAGATGATAATGTACTGTTTACTAGAAATGGCAAGCTACAAAACGGAAGGCAAAATACATGCTTTTAACAGAAGCATGTATTACACAAATGAAGGACCAGGAAGAATACATCATAAAATACCATCATTGGCTTTTCTCAGATTTAATGTAGTAAGGTAAAATTGTTCTTTTAATTCCTTGCTTAGTAATGTTTGCTTCTAACAAAATGCAAGTTTTTTTAAATAATACCTGCACAAAACAATAATGTTTATTCTATTTCTTTAAAAACACACTAAAAATAAATAAATAAATAAATAAATAAAAATAATAAATAAAAACACACTAATACCCGGGCCCTTTTGTGGCAAGCAGTAAGACAGCTCTTGCCTTCTGATCGGATGACCAATGCACCAGCAACTAAACAGGACATCTCTGCATTCACATAATCTCGTTACATATTTACAATAATTCCACTGAAATGCTTACATACTTTTCTGAAATTCTTCCAGTTTTTTAACAGCTTCATCTCGTTCTTGCCTAATTTTGTCACACTGAAATGAAAAAAAAAAGAAATGTTAAATTTCTACTACAAATTTTAAGATTAGAAATGTGAACAACCATAAACTTATAAGCAGCAGCAATTTTCTGAAAACAAAACACCTCCCCAAACCACCAAAAGTGCGTGTACTTGCACTGTTGGGCTAGTGCGGTATTTGTACCATTACGAATCCGGCCGATTTTCTCAAATCTAGGATAATGAGTCAGTCACCCTACCGCTTACTAGCCCCTTCAGTAAGAGACTAATTTAACATCCTTCAGTTAAAGCACACTCATTCTTAAAGGCAATGTTTGAACCTATTTTGAAACAGCTAAGGTAGTGAGCACGCCATCACCCTCAAGTCAGGGCCCCCCAGGGTCTGACTCTGCATTAATAGTGGTACATTCAGGGACAAGCGAGGAAAGGCCACTAACTGACGGCCCTGGGCCACCGTCCAGCCCAGGCACTCAGTGGCCCACGGAAGGTGATCTGGTGGCCTCTGAATTGTGAACAGAAAGTGGGGAATGAAAAGGAGAGAAGGTAAAAGCTTCCAGAATAAGTATGAATCACTTATATAAACTGATTTTTAATTGAAAAAGGTGGAAGGACTCATTGAAAAGGCTTTAGGAGGAAAACCATGAAAGAAAACTATACTAAACCATTAAGACCTTTTAGAGTACCTGATACAGAAACAAGTGTTTCATATTCCAACAAGCCCTTATATTCACGATGTTTTTTTTTAAAAAATCAACTGTTCCTTATAAGAACCAAATTCAATCTACTTTGAATTTCAAAAAATTGAGAAGGTAAAATACATTGTAGAGCTATTTCATCAAAAGTACCTAAAACTCTAAAAAGTAATTTTAACTATCAGGGTAATCTAGAA
>NW_004524586.1:27802188-27819467 GCF_000260255.1 Octodon degus | reverse complement strand
TTTTTTGGTAGAACTGGGGATTGAACTCAGGCCCTTGTGCTTGCCAGGCAAGCACTTATTCTACTGAGCCATCTCCCTGGCCCAGAAGTCGAGTACCCAGGAGGCTGAGACAAGAGGATCACAAGTTTGAGGCCAGCCTGGGCAACTTAGCAAGATCATATCTCAAAAGAAAAAATAAACAGGGCTGAAGCTTCTCTAGGTCAGGGGCAGAGTACCCTTTGGGTTCAAACTCCAGTGCTACAAAAGAAGTAAATTTCCAGGAAATACTTTATTCAGTAAGAAAGAAGTACAAATAAAACACAGCTTCAAGTTATAGGGGTTTTGTTTTGTTTTAATGCATTTTGTACTAGGTCTCACTACACAGCTTGGACTGGCAGCGATCCTCCTGTTTTCAGCCTCCCCAGCACTGGGATTACAGGGATGCGCCACCACACCCAGGTCTCGGTGGCCAGCTCAGCATGCCCAGGGGCAGGGCTGGTGTGGCCTGTGGTACTGGGGACTGAACAGCGGTCCCCGCACCTCCTAAGTAGGCACTCAGTCTACTGGGCTATCTCACCAGCCCTTGCGTTACAGCTGACTGCTAATACACCAGATAAACATGTGGGGATTTCAATTTAATTGGATGTTTTTAATTTCAAATTTCAGTGACCAAAAATTACAATGTCCCTGGTAGGTTGAAAAATCAAAATTGAAACAGAGAGATAATAATATCGCCTATTATAATAGCAAAAAGTGGAAAGAGAATCTAGTAGAAACTGGCAACTCACATTCTGTAGTGGCAGTGTGAACTGTTGTGACTACACTGAACATGAACATCTAACAAAATGGAAAATACACTCCCCTGTGCCTCAAGGCACCCAGAGAACCTCTAATAATGTATATATATCAAATGATAACTTGCACACCTTTCTTGTATGTATCTGATACATACGTATTCATGCTACATATGAAAAGTACAAAAATAAAAGATCATGGATTGTTATCTCCGAAAACTCCTGGTTAATTCTTTGCAGAGGGAATATGTTGTTTCTCTGCCCTTCTCTGCACATTCAAAATATTTTAAGAATAAAAAGTATGAAGCAATCAGTTTAGCTTTTCCCTTTTGTCCCTAAGTGGGAGTTTAAAAAGCCTCTGTTCATATGGGTTATTCCACTTTTTTTTTTTTGGTAGAACCAGGATTGAACTCAGGCCCTTACTGAGCTATTCCCCAGCCCCCGGGTTATTCCACTCTGGCAGGAGTACATAAACAGGTACACCTTGCTAACACTGAAGACCTGGTTATCTAATTCTTATTTAAACCCTGTTACCCTCTTCCTGTGAGCAGCCTTAGGTGACCTGTAAAAATGGTTCGCTACTCTCTCAACCCAGAAAATCCCACAAAATCATGCAAATCAAGAGGCTCAAATCTTTGTGTTCACTTCAAGAACGCACATGACACTGCCCAGGCCATCAAGGGTATGCATATCTGAAAGGCCACCAAGTATCTGAAGGATGTCACATTAAAGAAGCAATGTGTGCCATTCCAGTGTTACAATGGTAGAGTTGGTAGGTATGCCCAGGCCAAACAGTGGGGCTGGACACAGGGTCAGTAGCTCAAAAAGAGTGCTGAATTTTTGCTGCACATGCTTAAAAATGCAGAGGGCAATGCTGGGCCTAAGGGTTTAGATGTAGATTCTCTGGTTATTGAACATATCCAGGTGAACAAAGCACCCAAGATGCGCCGCCGTACTTATAGAGCTCATGGCCGGATTAATCCATACATGAGCTCCCCTGCCATATTGAGATGATCCTTACTAAAAAGGAACAAATTGTTCCCAAACCAGAGAAGGAAGTTGCACAGAAGAAAATGATATCCCAGAAGAAACTAAAGAAACAAAAACTTATGGCAAGGGAATAAATTAAGCATAAAATAAATGCAAATAAAATTAAAAAAAAAAAAAACCATTACTCCCAAAATGAATCAGGATGGATGGAACAAAGATCATTTCCTAAAAAAGGTATTTTTTTTGCATTGAGGTTCCCGGTAGAAATCCATCCTCTATAAACACAAAAACAATTCTGCCTAATGGAGTTTCAACAGATAAACTACATTCATCACTTTTCTGGTGCTTAAAGTACTCAATGCCAAAAGTTCTGGATCCTCATATAATCTTCCCCATCCAAGCAGACTATTCAAACAGCACAGCCTTTCCTTCTGGGATTGCGAGCCAGCTGTTTCCGAAAAGGTCATCTTGTGTGCTAGAACTGCCTCCTGCTTGCTTTGGACTCCCCCCTCCCCACTCCAGTCTGGCAGTCCACCTCTCTCCAAGAATAAACAGTAAAGTCCAGGGCCAGCAAACCTATGGCACGTGTGAAGCAGTGGGCTGGTCGTTACCATTCCACTGGTATCGTCTAAATCACAAAAGAAATCGAATTTCTGGGCAGACTCAAAGGCCTGAGTCATGACTGCCAAGTAGACCATATCTGGTGCAAAACTTCTAAATTCTGTGTTTCTCTTCTGAAAAGTATGAGATGCAGTGTAAGAGATGTCACTGAGACTTTGTTTGGCAAGAGCATAAACAGGAATGACAATCTGTCTGGTTAAACCTGGAAAAGGCCACCAACACACGCCAAGTACCATGCCTGGGCCAGCTGCCTAAAGAGAAATAAGACTTTATGCCCACATTCTCTGCTCCTGATGCTCAGGTATGCAGACTCTAGTTAATCATAGGTGTCCACATCTGTGTTCTTCCGACATGCAGGTAGCCATTCTGCAGTGGAGCTTACACCAACCCTGTAGTTACCACCAATAGATTCACAAGCTGTCTCCCAATCCCAGCTGTGTTCTATCAGGGGTCTTCATGTTGCTTTCCTTTCTATTTTCTGCAACCACATTATGATAGAACTGGCAGCCACAGAATTTACCATCTGTTATGCTGAAAAGGGTGTGTGTTGGGGGTGGGGGAAATTCACACATGCTACAAATGCAGCTCGCTTATTCCACACCAGAATGGGTCAAAACATGCAGGATGCACTCACATACTAAGCAACAATCCAAACACGCACTATTTTATTTTAGATGAAGCCAAAAACATATCCTGTAATCTTTCAATCTACCAACAGGGAGAAATTACCAAGGGCTGTGGGCATTTTTAGATGAATGTTTCATCTTTGTGCCACACAGAGGCCCCGCTCCCATCTCACCCTTCGCTCTACTCTGTTCACGCAGCTGCACCATCTGTAAAAACTGCTTCTTTTTGTGTTGAGAATTGCTCATGAAGACTGCAATAGCAACAGATGTTCTTGGGCCCACGTCACTTAATTATGATGCCCAACAATTCTCTGCAGCTCCAGTGGAGTAGAACCCGGCAGCCCGGGCGCTGGCTGGTTTAAGCAAGCTGGATAACATTACAGCTACTCTAGTCTCTATTATGGCTCTTTATAAAGTGATGAATTGACCAGAGCCTGGCCTTGCTGGTTTTGAAAGCCCTTCATATCAGAAGTCCTGGACACTGTCCAGATCTCTTCCCCGCACCATGTCCAGCAGATACTTGGCTACTGAAACCACCCAGGATCTGCGAGGACTGGCTGATTTGCAGGGGAAAGTCCTCCCAGCGTGGACTGGCACCTCTGCTGCCCACCCACAGCCTGCACACAGATGCCTCAGTTCTGTCTGCCTCACCTCTCACCCAGCAACTGTCAGCACCGAAATGTCTGCTTACTGGGGTTGAGCAGAAGTGTGGATAACTGATGCCAATACTAAGAGTCATAGTTCGTCATGTGTATTTTATACAAGGAAAATCTCATCATTCTGAATCGTGTGTAACTTCTATTGACAGATATATTTCTTACCTTCCTGGTACACAAATCAATGGAGGGTTGGAAGCCTGCAGAGAGGGCCGCTCTGGGCCCAATCAGCAGACACACGAACTGCTTACATATCACCAAGACGGAGGACCACCCAGACATAGATAGGCAAACACCGTACACTGGACTGAAACAGACTTCTGAACAGCTACCGCCTGTAATCGCTGAACGGCTCTGCTTCCTTCCTTCCTCCGAGCACTGAACAAACTCAATCAACAACTAGCCAGGCCAGGGCGGAGTGCTAAAGACTGGGAGGAATGTAATGTGGTCCGAAAACTTACGACCTGCCCAGAAAGGTCAACCATGGAACACACAATAAGGACACCTGAGATCACGGGAGTAGTACAGAAACATCGCTGAGGCAATAACGTGAAGTCCAAAGAAATTTTAACCCCTACATCATTTTTCTCAAAGTTCATTCCTTTTATGTTCAGAGATAACATTTAAAAATTTAAACATTCATAGCACTGGAATTATGTATATTTACCTGTTTTAAAATTCTTGATATAGTGAGATGATAACCAAATCATCTTTAATAACAATAAACAATCTTATTGGTCTATGTAAGTCTGGCCACAACTCAATGGCACTTTCCACATTTCTATCTTTGAAGAAACTATACTCCAAACAATTTCCACTAGGACAGAATTCAAATCATTTTGAATAATAACCAACAATCTTGTCTGTCCACCTATCTAAGTCTGGCTACAACTCCATGGCGCGTTATGCATTTCCATGCGCTAATCTTCGAAGAAACAATACACTAAATCATTCCCACCAGGACAGAATTCCTTTTACTCTTTATCTTCGCTCTTCTTTCTTCCCATTCAAAGTTCTTTCCCTCCAATTTGCACAGGCAATAAAGAAGCAGTAGCTGGCCCCTAACGCTGTTTCCAAATTCTAGGTCTTGTGTGCTAGATGGAAGCACATGTCATCAGAACTGAGATCCCTGCTCTTTGTTTCGGGATAGATTGCTGCTAATAAGAGACTCATTTTCACTTTCAAACTGCTAAGTAATTACTTTTCTCTGGCACAACCACTTGCCACTCTGTCTCAAAGAAACTGCATGTATGTGGATGTATTATGCATGAACAGTTAGCATAATGGAAGCATATCTTGCTCTTTAAAGTGGCTTCTTTATTGATTTTTCTTAAATAAAATACTTTGGGACCTTCACCCCTGAATGTTATACAAGGGGAAGAAATTTTAACAATAGATGAGTGAGCTGAGCTGCAAACAGTATCACATGTCTTGCTTCTTGAAACACAAGTCTTGCAAAGTATCTGTCTCGCCCCCCTTTCATTCATTGTTCCTGGCAAGCTGTCAGAATCGCCTGATGCACTGTTACAGGAGCTCACCCCAAACGACTTCTAATCAGCCACTTTAAACATTGATGCATTTCAAAATTCGATCTCTGAACATAATATTAAACATAAATACTTACTATTTAACAGCAGACATTCTTCTAGTATAGAGTCCCCTCTTTTTATGCCCACTCCACACATGTCGCTGCCACCCTGAGAAATGTGAAAGCTCCTCCACTCAAAACTCAATAAGGCTTTTCCCCCCTCGGGGAGGAGAGCTCCAAATGATTATGACAAAGATCCTGAGTGAGTCGTTACAGGATGCCCTTCAATGGTAGCAGCACAACTACCATTTGAATGCTGTGCTTGCTACAAGCAAAGGAACAAATTTTCTTTGGTTGATTCCAAACTCTGTAGCCATCTATTTTTCCATATCCAAAAGTACAGATTTAAAAGAATTGTTAACTTCCATTTGTTAAGCTCTCTGTCTTTTGCAAATACTGTTGATGATGCCATTTAGAAACTGGGCAAAAATAATGGGGAAAGTGACACCCTTTTATAATCTCCACCTATGTTTATGTTAACACACACACACACACACACACACACACTCTCTCAATCTCAAGTTTCTTACATTTTAATCCAGCCCACACCACCTACTTATATCTGGCTTAATATTTCAATAACAGTGAATTCTGGCTGATAAATGGGAAAAGTCCATAAGGAATACACAGATGGTTTATTATAAAAATAGCAATTAATTCTGCTAGAGTTAAAGAAGACGTTATAAGAAAAAAATGGCATTTCTCCAAGCATGAAAGGCTACTAAAAGTTTGTCAGATGTCCTTTTCCTATTCCACTGTTAAGCTCCAGACATTCACTCATACAATACGTGCATAATTAACTACCACTACTCGTCAACAGGTCTGTGTACCTCAATCAGAGTGGTTTTTCTCAAGAGGACAGCTTTTGTGTATTTTTCCTTATACTTCAGGGCTCGAAGGTGTTCAATAAAAAGCTTTTGCATTCCTTCAAAGAAGCTTTCCTTATACGCTCAGCCAGACTCTGATTCCCTCCCCAAAATCACTGATAAAAATATAAAAGGGAGGCCGGACAAATAGCGCAGCTGATTAAAGCGCCTGTAAGCAGGTACCAGGGCTGGAGGTTCAATCCCCAGGCCTGCCATGCAGGCCCCGCCCCAGAAGCATGATGAGATGACAACTAAGACTAGGCATGGTGGCGTGTACCTGCAATTCCAGCTCTCGGGAGATTGTAAACAGGCAGATCACTACAAGTCCGATCTACTAGTGAAACCCTGTAGACCCTGTAGAACACGGTGTAGACCCTTCCCTAAAATACAGGAAAAAGAAAAAAAAAAAAAATATATATATATATATAGGCCAGCCAGATAGCTCAGTGGATTACAATGCCTGCTTAGGCAGACACAGGGACTGGGGTTCGATCCCCAGTGTGCTGTGCCGGCCCTACCTTCCGGGGCATGCTGAGATGGCGATTAAGACTGTAATCCCATATCAGGTTATGCTCCTGTTTTTAGGGGGATCACTATGAGTCCGATCTGTATAGTGAGACCCTGTAGAGCCTGTAGTAAAACACAAATTTAAAAAAAATAAATTAAAAAAATAAAATGGCCAACAAGATGAGCCAGCACACTGGTCCATCCCTAAATCTCCTATTCTTATCCTCAGACATATCATGTCAGGATCTCTATGCATGTACACATGTGCGATTGTTTCTGATGTCAGATTGATTTGATATTTAAACTTTAGTTTTTCAACACAAACCAATAGTGAAGACACAGGACCAAAAACTATTGAGTCTGATAATTTGCTATGATAACCTCATGTGTTATCAATAAAGAACAAAACTAGGGGCTGGCCAAATAGCTCAGCAGATCAAAGCACCTGCAAGCAGGCATAGAGGCCAGGGGTTCGATCCCTGTGCCAGCCCCGCCCCCAGGGCGCGCTGAGATGGCAAGTGAGACTGGGCGTGGTGGTGCACGCCTGTGATCCCAGCTCTTGGGAGGCTGTAAACAGGCGGATCACTACGAGTCCAATCTAGTAGTGAGACCCTGATCACCCTGTAGACCCTTCCCTAAAATACATAAGAGAAAAAAGAACAAAGCTAGGATATGTATAGACAAAGAATCAAGGTTGACATCCCTGTAAGTTTACCTGCTCATGAAAGAACACTGTGGTCAGAAGAGCCAGCTAGGAACCTTGACTCTGTTACTAATGACCTGAAGAACCTCAGGAAACTCAGTACACATCTGAAGCTCCTTCTCTCTGTGAACAAGGGCTGACACTGGCTGGGGCTGTTTGGAGCATTAGTTGAGGGTAATACAAGCACACAGATGTCCCACGGTAGCTTCTTGTTACACGCAGGCTCTTAACAAGCTGCCTTCCCTGAACAGCACACATCCTTACACTTGGCTCGAGAGATGAGACTCCAAGCCGGGAAAAAGAAGATCTCACCCAAACAAAATCACATTCACTGCTTCTTCCCATGGCTAGGGCAAGACCATGGCCTGGCCACAAGGACAACGGGACTTAATGGAGCCAAGCGTGAGGGAGAAATACCTCACCATTCATTTTCCTGCTCCCCCATTATACCAAATTTTTCCAGAGCCAATTAACTACAGCAAAAGAAATCTTATAACGGATGAACTGAACTGAGGAAGCGAATGGTCCGCCAGGCTGCAGGGCCGGAAGGAAGATGGCTGTGTGTTTCTGCTCATGTGGACTGGACAGAGCTCCCCAGGCAGGCAGAAGAGTGCTTTCCCAGAGCAAATGGTGTCCTCCATTTGCCACCTCCAGAACGAAAGCTGCTTTTACACATTCTATGTCGTATAAAAGGCTTTTATTATACGCGTTCCTCCTTTGTCGTGGAGCCCCCCCCCTTTGGGGGAAGCGCGCAGTAATAAGCAAGTAGTCTTTTAGCAGAAGGTAAACAGAGTGCTGTGAACTGGAGACCACTCTGCTTTGTTTCACCCGACCATGCAGCATTCCATATTGCTTTCATTTCTTTTCCTCCCATTTGTGTGAAGAGTTATTTTTGAAGAATTAGGACAGAAGCAGGTCAATAATGCCTACAGATCACACAAACATATCAGGTTATGCTCTACAGAGAGAAGCATGTAAACAGTTAATGGGCTGAGGTAATGGGTAATCCTGCCTTTTCCAAATGCATTTTACTTATAATCCCACTTGCCTAACAGCTCACTTAAAACCTCATTGCAAAAGATGGCTCTCAATTAACTAACCATCCTGGCCACCAGAATATGGACATCGAGCACCTCCTATATTCAGGGCACTGCTAGATCTACAAGCAAGCAAGGATTAAAGGAGAGAAGCAAGCCAAAACGTACAGTCTTCATCTTCTGTTACGGCTATTCTCGGTGTACTTTTTCTTTATCACACGAAGCCATCTTCCAGCTTTCTCTTCTCATATCTTCTAAGTCAAACAGGTCTGAATTAGTCCCTTCAATTGGCCTTGCTCTTTCCCTGTTGGCCCAGGTGCAGCTATTAAAGAGACTCTACCAAGTGCCAACTTCCTCAGCCTCATTCTCCTGCAGGTGGAAGGGGGCTGGCTATCTTAGAAAAGACGACCAAGCTATCGGATCTAAGCATCATCCAGAAATATGCTTTAAATTTACGAGGCATCAGAGATCCAGATGCAAGAACAAGAGCCAGCCAGATAGCTCAGTGGACTAAAGCACCTGCTCAGGCAGGCACAGAGACCGGGGTTCGAGCCCTGGCATGGTATGCCAGCCCGGCCCTCAGGGTGCGCTGAGGAAGTGATTGAGATGGGGGGGGGCACACACCGGTAATCCCAGCAGTTGGGAGGCTGAAAACAGGAGGATCACTGAGTCTGATCTGTGTAGTGAGACCCTTAGACCCTGTACTAATGCATTTAAAAAAAAAAAAAAAAGATGCAAGCACAACCTCTACTATTTACAGCCTCAAGACATGTGTGACTTCAGGTAGTTACAGTAATAGAATTAGAAATGTTGTCTAACTACTTTTTGGGGCCCTTTTTACCACCTTGTTATATATGGTGTGATTATGATACCTACTTAAAAGTCACCAGTGTATCACAGTAAATGACGCATTGCCACTTACTCCCCTCAAAATACTCCACCCGGCTTCAAACATCCCAGCATGCTTTCTGCCTTCCCATTTTATTAACCCCGAGCTGCTTTTACTTTATTTACAATTACTTTCACTGGTACATCTGCACAGTACATGATTATGTTCACAGTAGGCAACGTGTACATCATGTAACACATCTTAATTCTTTTCCGGCCCTTTCTCCTGCATCCCTGCTCCCTAAAATTCTTGTTCCAATTCATATGTGAAAAAGTTCTATTTCCATTTTTGTCTTTGATTCTTTTTTAATCCCTTTTTCTCTTCCTTCCTTCTCTCTGCCTCCATCTCTTGTTCCTCAACCCAACTGGAAAAGATATCCTTTAATATTTTTATTTTTAAAGAGAATAAAAAAATAGTAGGGGCCAGGGAGATGGTTCAGTAGAATAAGCGCTTCCCTGGCAAGCGCAAGGACCTGAGTTCAATCCCCAGTTCCACCAAAAAAAAAAAAAGTAACAACAAATGTAAAATGATACAGAATTTCACTAAACAAAATAGCAGGGATTTAACAATGGTTATTATATCACATATTCTTGTCTCCAAATGTATTCAGATTACCAGACGTAAGCATGCAAAATTGCTCAAAAATAGTTATAAAAATTAAAAAGGAGAAAAAATTAAGCATTAACTTCTCCTTTCAATAGACAAGCAGAAATCAGCGTATTTTCCCTTCTTTCCTTCTTTTGTCCTCTCATCTGTCATTCCTTCCCCTTGAGCAAATTCCTTCTCATTGGCAGAATCTACTGTACCTTTCAGATTTTAGTTACTCTTTCAGTTTCTCACTCTAGCAAGATGTCTGATATCTGCACATGTGGGTGTGATTTGTTTCACTTACCAACAGAGTCTCTAGTTTCATCTGTTCATCCAAAAAAAGCCTGGAATTTATCTTTTTTATAGCTGAGTAACACTCCATTGTGTAAAAATACCCCATCTTTTTTTAATCTACTTTTCAGTTCCTGAGCGTTTGGGCTGTTTCTAAGATTTAGCAATGACAAATCGTGCTGCCATAAACATGGGTGCACAGACAGCGCTGTGGTACGGCGATTTCACTCCTGGAAACCCAGGTGAAAAAGATGCCCTTTAGTTTGTTCTTTATCTACGTTTTGGGTCTCTCCAAGAAGACAGACAACGTCATGTTTAAACCTGTCTGCTTCGCTTCATCCAACATTACGACCTCCAGGCGCAGCCGCCGAGCTGCAGGTGCCTCGCGTTTAGCCTCCTGTGCGATGCCTGCCGCTTTCAGAAGCGCATCGGGAAGTCCTCTTCCCGAAATGCCTTTAGCCGTGCTCTCCTGGGGGCCCTGCTGTCCTGACTTGATGCAAAATACATACCTTTCAGTCATTCCGACTTTGGAGACAAGCTACAGGTTTGACGTTGCCAAAATTGGTGAATAAGGTGAATGAGAAAAACCGTAATGTCGCCGCAAGGCTGCCCCTCTTGACAGGGCACCCGGCACCAGCATTCGCTGTGTTTTATCCTACACATAAGACAAAGAGACTTCCGGAAAGGCTTCAGAAAGCGGCAGGCGTGCTGGCACGGGTGTGCACAAAGCAAGGGGCGATGTTAAAGGCAATGCGTCCTTTACTATAGCAGATTTTAAAATTTAAACATTTACCATATTTTTTGACCAATCCTTGCCTGCAGCAGCCACCTGTTATCGCAGCTATTTTTAGCAGCCCCTCCCGGCTATTCCCTGGATTGCAGGATGAACAGAAAGAGAGGAAATAAGATTTCACAGATCACCGGGATTAATTTACAAAAAGCCAAAGGAGCTTTACAATTAATTGAAAATAATTATCTAAAAATCTATCCTAATTTGCTTTGATTTAGAGTGCTTACCATTAATATCACTAGTCATACTATAGCTATATGGGTGGAAAATTAGGATTGAAAAAATTAAATATAATTCTTAAGAGACCAATAAATACCAAATATGGCATAGACTTATAAGCAATTAATTTACTGTCTTTATTATAACACTCTAAAATTTTAAAAATAATGAATCAAAATTTATAGCAATGATTACTACGTTAGCATTTGATAACCACTAAGGTCCTTCTTTATGAATTGGGAAAATAATGTTCTGAAACATTTAGTCCACCAAACAGTAATTTTTAGTCAATTTTGCTTATATCTGAAATAAAAATGTAGAGCTGACTACTTCTCACTACTTCTCATCTATTTTTTATTTTGTACTCAGTCTATTTTTCTAGCTTGCATTTGCCCCCTTGCTAACTTTACAGTGGAACTAATATAATTTATATAATAAAGCAAACATGAGCAAATCTTAAGACACTTTTAGAGAGGTGGAGATGGTTTGTGAAGGTAAACAGAGTTCAATTATTTAACATTTAAGAACTAAAACTTCCAGAGGCCCTGAGAAACTTCACAGGCTTCCCTTCTTCACCTTGGGTGGATTTGCAATATGCAATCTATTATTCCCACAGATAGATGAAGCAAATGTGTAAGAGGTTTACAGAGATTCCTGTGCTACCAATGGCCAGCTCCAAAGAGTCTTCTGTCCAGTAGCAACCATACCTGGTCCCAAAGGTAAAAGTCTGAGGCCCCTGACTGCATCACCAGACTCCTCCATCCGACTGCAAGGGGACAGGCACAACACTGGAGGGCCAGCACGGCTCTCGGCCTGGAGCCTTGCTGCACACTCAGCTGTGTGCTAATCTCCCAGAGCTGTGCCCACAGCGGCAGCCTGGAGCTGACAGTGGCTTGAACCACACAAACAAGAGAAAAGAAAAAAAAAAAAAAAATCCCTCATTCACATTTAACTGAAACTGGTGGCTAAATAATGTACTATGCCACCTAGCCTTTTACACATGTAAGAAAAGGGAAGGAAAGGGTAAAGTACAAACCTTCTCCTTTGTTTTCTGGTTCTCTGCTCTGAGGTCTTCATATTCGCCTATAGCTAAAAGAAAAAAGAAAAGCATCATTACAACTTAGTGAAAGTTTACTCTGGAAAAGCCTGAGAACACACTTTACCCCACTGACTGTTTACTTGGTCATAATAGGAGAGAGAAGAAACCATAGAAGGCTTCTGCCTTTAAAAGCAGGGAAGAGAAAGAGATCACAGCAAATGGGAGCCCATCAAACTGAACTTCAGGGGCCGGGGAGATGGCTCAGTAGAATAAGCGCTTGCCTGGCAAGTGCAAGGGCCTGAGTTCAATCCCTGGTTCCAAAAAAAAAAAAAAAAAAAAAAAAAAAAAAAACCTAAAAACAAACTGAACATAAGGTCTCCCTACCTACTAGGAACACCAAGGAGCTACGGGAGGTGACCTGTGACTGGTCATTCCTCCTCTTGAGTGTTTGGCACAGGGTCCTACAAACAGAGGTTTATCTAGAAATTGTCCCTAGAAACTAAAGTGAATATGCACATTCAACTCAATACCACATATCTACTTTGTACACAACAAAAGAATTTAGGCTATGAGCACTGAACTAAGACCATTATTTCTTGACAAGACTGCAGTCATCAACCATGAGCAGAAACCTGCCAGATTCAATTAACTTGGGGATATACATCAACTGCTATATTTCCAACTATATGATAGAAAAAAGTTTTCTACTTAAAATCATTTATTGCTAACAAACGAAGTAATGTGAATCCTTACACTCATGTTTTAGTAAAGCACCATTTTAAGTTAAGAATATCAAGTTTAGAACTTAAGCTCAGAGGTAGGGCAGAGTCTTGGCGAGCCTAGAACTGCTGCTCAGCCCATTCCTGGCCCACTCCAGCACCAGAGAATCAGTAAATCATCAGACTGGGTTTTTATCTTATTAAAAATTTAACTGGAATTTAATCTGCCAAAAGCACACCTGTTTTTCCAAAAAGGGCAAGGCTGACTATATGAATAATCTAAAGACAAAAACAAAAATCTGAAGCTAGCAGCTTCAAGAATACCTCAGAAAAAATTCAATTATTAATTCTAGAAGTTTACGATGCCCACCACTACGGCAGAGAACATCCCAGAAACAAGCAACACTGCGAAGCGTGTGCTCCAGGAGTCACGCAAAGATTTCAGAACACTCGCAGTAATGGGGCTGCCAAAATCTTTAAGACTTCAATTCAAATTACCGAATATTTATGGGATTATACCACCAATGCCCAGAACCATCCCCATAGATATAAAATAAAAATTCATGGGGCCGGCAAGATAGTTCAGTGGACTAAGCACCTGCTTAGGCAAGCGCAGGGGCTGGGGTTCAATCCCCAGCACCACACGCTGTGCCGCCGGCCCTGCCTCCAGGCACACTGAGCCAACCACAGAGTAAAGGTGTGCTGCTGCATGCCTGTAATTCCAGTGCTGGGGAGACTGAAAACAGGAGGAGCACTATGAGCCCAAGCTGTGCAGTGAGACCCTGTACCAAGTGTATTTTTTTAAAAAATAAAATGGACTCTTTCATTGATGTGGTATCTCTAAAACCCTTGAACACTAGATAGCTCATAAAATAGTCTCAAATATATACATATAAAGATATACCTCTTTCCAAAAGGAGTATATCTTTATTTTATCAATTTTTTTTTTTTTTTTTTTTTAGAACTGGGGATTGAACTCAGGCCCTTGCGCTTTCCAGGGAAGCGCTTATTCCACTGAGCCATCTCCCCGGCCCCATATCAAATATTTTCAACAGAAAACACTGGATTGACTACAGAACAAAGCTCTTTGCAATTCTCTTCCCGATCAACTCCCACCAAACACTGACTATAAACCAAATTACACTTGATCTAAAAAAAATAAAAAATTTAAAAAAATTGACGATATATGCCTCCTTCTTAAAAGAAATAAGGATTAGAGAAGATTTTAAAATATGCTCTTACACCACTGGATAGTTGATAGTCAGAGTCCCAAATCTTATTATTATACCACTTCAAATAATATACCTTGTTGAAAGATTTTGGCTTAACATTTAAAAGTATCTACAGATGAAGTTAAAAATTCAAAATTAACTTAATACTTTTATTTGTGATCTACTTTATCAACACACAATAAATAATCTCATATTGACATCAAGAATTTTTTTCTATTTAAAACATCAGTTAATGGCTTTAAAGGCTTTTAAAAATTACTCATACTATTCTTCCATTATATTGTCAATAGAACCCAGATGGACCAGTGTAAACACCCAATTACTGGATCTTTATTAAAAGCATTAATTAAGTGCCCTTCATCTATCATATTTTAGTGGAAAGCACAGAAAATATGCATGTTTGAAGCTATGCACAATTTTTTAAAAAATAAAGTCGGGTACAAGGAAGAAAAGGGAAGAACAAGAAAGATTTCATCACTTGGCAACAGACAGTAAGTGAGAGAACAGCCATAGAAGGAAAGAAAATTATTTATCTCTTTGAGGCTTAAAAATCCAAGCTCCTTGCCCTAAAGAGTACTTAAACACACACAGAAATACATACGCACACATACACAGTGAGTATATATGGAACCCTAGCCTCAGCAAAACCAGCAAAAGTTGAAGCGGCCGTTTTTACCATTCAGTTACTTTTGAGGTGGCAATGTTAGGGATGGTAGAACAGCCATGCTGTTTCAGAATAGGCTCACAGTTTGCAAAGTGTTTTAAAGTAAGCTTGTACCACTCAAGTGATTTGATGACCCGAGTAACTCTAAATTAACCAATGTATAAGAAGAGATATATAAGAAATAAGATCTATCGTGGACAGGTACAAATATTCTATGATCAATGTTACTATGTGTATCTAAATTAAAAATTTTAAATGCAAAAATAAGAAAACAAACATGCAAATAAATTTTTTTAAAAGAGAGAGAGATGAGTGTGACCAGTTCTCTGTCACAGGAAAGTCACAGCTCGGGAAGCCCTCATCTCACCGGTATAGTATATGCCACTGTGCAGTAAGGGCGTACAGGTCGGTAATTGTAAGTGTGCCTGACTCGTACCCTGAGCACTTCCTTACCAGGGAAGCTGAGCAAGTCACCTAATCAAAGTCTCAGGCTCCTCATCAGCAAAAGCATCACTTCTGGTGTTCGTTATTAAGAGTAAATGAACGAACATACATAAGTGTCTCCATACCTGAAGTGTTCCCATGTTTACTACTACTGCAGTATTACATAAAATCTTTAGTACTTGACAAAAGAGATTAGGCTGCTGGACCAGAGAGATAGCTCAGTAGAATACAGCGCTTGCCTGGCAAGCGCAAGGTCCTGAGTTCAATCCCTGGTACAGCAAAAAAAAAAAAAAAAAAAAAAAAAAAGGGATTAAGCTGCTCTGGTTTCAGGCTTATTTTTGTCACACATGGCCCCAACAACGGCCAACTGGCAAAAATCTCTGAAACCCAGATCCTACTGTCCCTCACCCATCAGAAGTGGAAAGGGACCAAAAGATCATGTGCAGACACTGTGTCCTGAAGAGTCACGGCCACAGAGCGGGAGCACAGCTGAGAACTACATTTTCCAACCCACTTGCACACTGGGCTCATCGGGGAAGCTGGCAATTCTCAGAACTGGACGCCCTCTCCCAAGATGCTGGGGTGGACCATAGGCATCATTTTTTTCCTCAGTGAATGATGAGGTGAGTGAAGAGCCAAACGTGAGACAACCACCACATAATAGGAGAGAACAGGAAAAAAAAAGATGGTGGGGAATATCTGGCAGAGTACATATTTTAAGAACCACACTGTTTGTCCATCTTGTAACTCAGTCAAGCCAAGAAAAGGAGTTTTCTTTCCAAGCTACAAACATGATGTAGAAGCCCAGGAGGCAACTGAGTAGTCCTAATTTTTTCAGAAACATGATGACTAAGACTCACAATTACGAGCCAGTAATGCGTCTTGTGAGGGTGAGCAACCATCTCAGCCTGCCTGGGACTGTCTGTTGGAGTAGTGAAAGGCCTGCATCCCTGCACAGGTCAGCTCTAGGGAGGCTACCCACCTACCTCCAGCATCCGCAGATCAGCATCTACAGCCAACAGTTCTTAGCATTGCACGGTCCATTACACAGCCATTAGCCAGAAGCAGCTATTTCCCTGTGAACCATCTGATTTAAGTAACATGTAAAATTCAGTTCTTCAACAGTCACACGTGGCTAGTGGACACCATACTGGACACAGAATCTTGCCACACAGCAGAAAATTCTACTGGCCAGTAGTATTCTGAACACCTCTGTCCAGATGCCACATAAGCCTCTCCAACACAACCCATCAGAACGTGAGCGCAACAACTTCCTCTTACTCAGGCTTCCTCCCGCTGCACGCAGGCTCTCCCTTACCACAGCCCTGATGCTGGTACCCACGGGATGAAGGGATGAACGCGAGTCCATTCTCTTCTTCCTCTAACGGCTTGTCAGATTCCTCCTATCTCCACAGACTTGTTTTTCTGATCTTCTGCTGCCAGTATCTTTGCCTAATTCAGACTTTCAAGACTAACTGAATTTTATCTAATGCTAGCTTTCCACTCCCCGAGTTTATTCTCTATACAGAAGGTAGCCTACTGACAAAACAAGCTACTTACTTCATTTTCTTGCTTAAAACTTGCCAAAGACCTCAGTTTCCCAACTCGGTACCCAAGTCTACTGCCCACATTCAGCTTCGGAGGCTACAATCCTTTTCAGCACAAAGCCCCAGTGCTTCCCTGACCTTTCAGCCTAGGTGTCTTTAAAATGTTTTCTCCTCTACCTTCTAGGTCTTCCCCACCTCCTCCTTGGCAACGCAATTCAATTTTCAATTCTTCTATGAAGCTCTCTTTATATATCTCAGGCTATAAAGGTCAAGCATCACAACTCTTATTGCACAGGTCCAGCTTTACCTTGGTCTTAACCATCCAGTAGAAAAGTATGAAGACGAAATACAGGAAGTAAAGCCATGTTGTTATGTTGAGCTGTGGGGGACTCACGTCAATAATTTCTGACATTGCCAGTTAAACAGAAGACCCAACGCTATTATGGGCTACTGGATTCTTTTAGAATATTTTGCTGAGTTTACACACCTA
>NW_004524586.1:27794921-27795997 GCF_000260255.1 Octodon degus | reverse complement strand
TTTTCCAGCACCACTTGTTAAAGAGTCTTTCTTCCACTGAGTATGTTTGGCCCCTTTGTCAAAGATAAGGTGGCTGAGTGTGTTCGTAGGGGCTTCAGCATCTTCTAATCTATTCCACTGAATCTCAGATCTATTTTTTTGCCAGTACCATGATGATTTTATCACAGTAGCCTTGTAGTATAATTTCAGGTCAGGAATTGTAATGCCTCCTGCCTTGTCTTTGTTGCCCAGGATTGCTTTTGCTATTTTAGGTCTTTTCTGGTTCCAAATATATTTTAGGAACAATTTTTCTAGGTCTGTGAGGTATGTTGGTGGTAGTTTGATAAGGACTGGATTAAATCTGTACAGCAATTTTGGGAGTACGGCCATCTTACAATGTTGGTTCTTCTATTCCAGGAGCATGGAATATCTTTCCATTTTCTGAAATCCTCTACGATCTCTTTTTTCAGAGTACTGTAATTTTCCTTGAAAAGATCTTTGACTTCTTCAGTTAGATTACTTCCAAAGTATTTCATTTTCCTAGGTGCTATTGTAAAAGGTATTGTTTCTATAATTTCCCTCTCAGTGTGTTTGTTATCTGTGCAGAGGAATGCTATTGACTTTTGGGTATTGACTTTATAACCTGCTGATATATAATAACCTATACTGAATAGGTTATAACCTGACTTTATAACCTTTGACTTTATAACCTATACTGAATTTCTGTATTAATTCTAGTAGCTTCTTGGCGGAATTTTTTTAATCTTCCAAGTAAAGTATCATGTCACCTGCAAATAATGATAATTTAACTTCTTTATGTATTCTTATTCCCTTTATTTCTTTCTCTTGTCTAATGGCTGTAGCTAATGATTCCAGAACTATATTGAATAGTAGGGGTGATAGAGGACATCCTTGTCTTTACCAGATCTAAGAGTAAAAGATTTCAGTTTTTCCGCATTGAGAATTATGTTAGCCATTCGCTTTTCATAAACATCTTTTATCAGATTGAAGTAGAGGCCATCTATTCCAATTTTCTGTAGGACTTTGAACATGAATGAGTGTTGGACTTTGTCAAAAGCCTTTTCTACATCAATGGA
>NW_004524586.1:27781256-27794821 GCF_000260255.1 Octodon degus | reverse complement strand
CTCAAGTCCGCATCTTGTACAGCAATTAACCACTAAGAAGAATATATGCAGTGTGTTATTTGTTGAATCTGTACTTCCGATTTGATTTGAAACTGTCTCACTGCTGTTTATCAATAAAATTTTGAAAAAAAAAGAATAAAATATCAATTAATGTAAAATAAAAAAAATAAAGGTCAAGCATCCCTAATCCAAATACCTGAAATCTGCAACTTTTTGAGTGCCTAAGTTTTAGATTTGGGAGCTTTTCAAACTTTGGATTTTTGTATTACAGATGCTCAACTGGTAAAATCTATGCTAATATTCCACCACCACCCCACTCTAAAATCTGAAACAAACATTTTGGGTGATGGATACTCCATCTGTATCTTTATTAGAGCCATGTGTATACAGAATAATGTAAGTTATCCGCACACAGATCTGTATTTTTTGGCCTTTTCTCCCACTCGGTTGATGGCAACATGCCTCGTATTCAGCAGAGGACCAAGCAGTGTCCACACTTCTACTGAATGAACGGATCACAAAAAATTCATGATACAAAACAATCTGTGCATCAAATAGCCCCATTTTAGAAATGAAGACCTAAAACACAAAGAGAAATTAAAGCCCCTAGTAGGAAACAAAAGGGAAACATGATTACTGAGTCCCCAAGTCATTCGTGCAAAAAGACGTCAATGAACACTGCTATGGCAATGCAACAAAGTACTAGATCAGAAAGTGGCAGGCCGGGGAGATAGCTCAGTAGAATAAGTGCTTGTCAGGCAAGCACAAGGTCCTGAGTTCAATCCCTGGTACCACAAAAAAAGGAAAATGATCCTTCCAGGGTGGCGACTATGTCTTTATTCACCCAGATGCCCACATCTAGCACAACACCAGGCATACAGTAGGCCTTTGATAAATCCGTGTTAAATTGAGGAGGAGACGAGATCTCAGTCTTCACATGAGAAAATTCCAAAAGGGCACACGCTCTCCTCCCTACAGTACAGTTTTCTCCCATCATGTTGTATCAAAAGGGTTGATAAAAAAAGAACTTTAAGCAGTCACCAAATGAAACCAGAAAAACACTGCCTTGGGAGATTTAATGTAGCTCTACGTCCATTGAGTCCGTATCTGCAAAACCTTATTAATGGGGAATGAGGACAGGAAGCATAAAAGACACTGCGCAATTAGGACATAATTCCCCTCTGCACACACCCCAGTGGGTCCTCCTCTTAAAGCCAGAATAGAAAGAGAAGTCATTTATAACTCGTTTGCTAATTAAATCATTACAAAAGCCAGGGAAAACACTGCTAGAAATGCTGATCAAAAAACAAAAGTGACAGATTTCATATCCCAGAAGAAATTATGGCATATGTGAAATTCACTAAATACTTCGGAGAACACACAGCTCAGTGTTAATGAATTAACGATGCTTAAGAAGTACTCTCAGCAAACTATATTAATGGTTTCAAATTAACCAACAAAAAAGAAGGAAACTGAGGATCTCTGATATGGGTGTGTGTCTGGTTTCTGGTCTGGCCCGGAAGGAGCTTATAAAGAACTCCGTCGTAACAACAGAAAGTAGAACAAACTGAAAACCAACAACTCTTAAGTTCATTAGAGAACTGAGGTCACAGGTCAACCTGCCACAGCCAAAGCTGGAGACACACAGGTAGGTAAGAGGATCACAATTTGTGGCAGCAGCTGACACCTCCTCGGGCTCTAGTAGCAAGACAGCAAAACCTAAGCTGTAATTGACAAATTCCTGAAGGCTCCGTTTGGACAAGTCTGAGAGTTAAAAATGTGCAAGGCACGGGCATGACTGAAGCATACTTTGGCCTTCCGGAACCCTACCAACTCCACACAGTGAAGATCAAATCCCCTTATACTTTTAGCAGAAGGAGGATAAAGTAGGTATTCTGAAAGATGCCCAGAATATGTCTTCTTCAGGTCTGACTTCAGAAGAAACTGTTTTACTCAAGACCAGCCACTTTGAGCCTTCATGGTTCTCGTGAGGAGGGAAATGAAGGAAAAACAGACAAGAATTTGTGAAGTCACAGCCTGAGGACACAGGCTTACCAGACTTGATTACAGGACCCATGATCTAACCACACACTACAGGAACACCTTCACACCTTACTACTGCATAAGTGTGTACAGCAGGTAACTACCCAAACTTGGGAGCAAACCAAGAGGTTTTCAATACATCAATGAATAAGCTATGGCGTACCCGTGTGAAGGAATACTATTCGGTGATGAAAAAAGACCGAGAAGCTATCAGCCCACAAAAAGATAGAACTTTATATGCATATTGCTAAGTGAAAGAAATCAATCAGAAAAGGCCAAATACAGTATGAATCCAAGTGTATGACATGATAGAAAAGGCAAAACTATGGAGACAGCAAGAGGGAGCAAAGAATGGGTAAATCAGAGATAATTTTTAAAGCAGTGAACTCTTCCATTAGCCCTGTAATGATAGATACACAACGGACATTGCTTAAACCCACAGACGTACAACACAAAGGGTAGATCCTAATGTAAAAGTGGGCTTCAGTGACAGTAACACCACCGGCTCCTCAATTCTTACAAATGGGCCACACTAATTTAAATCAAAATACTAATAATAGTAGAAATGAGGATGGAGGGAAGATGAGTCAGGTGACAGTTCTCTTTTCAGATTAAAGCACCTGCTTAGGCAGATGCAGGGGCCAGGGGTTCAATCCCCGGCCTACCGTGCTGGCCTTCCCCCCCCCCCGCACCTCCCCTCCCCAGCACACTGAGACTGCGATTGCGACTGGGTGTGGTGGCATGCGCCTGTAATCCCGGAGCTTGGAAGGCTGAACACAGGCAGATCACTGAGTCCAATCTACGTAGTGAGACCCTATAGACCCTGTACACCCTGTACTAAAATTAAAAAAAAAAAAAGAAGAAGAAAAAAGAAAAAAAAAAAAAACCCACATATTCAAACAAAGCCATACCTGGGTTTTTATCAGGAAGGATATAAGACAAAATGAAGTCAGTTAATGGACGTTGGTCTATTTCTCGCCATGGCACCATACCAAACCTTGAAAACTTGTGCTTTAATGGTTAAAAAGCTCAGAAGGCAACATACGCTGAGAGAGCAGGTTATGTTCCTTCTACATTTTAAAGCAAAACCTAACTGTAAAATAGCTTTAAAGAGCAAAATCTACAGGTTGGGGATGCAGCTCAGTGGGAGAGGCCTTACTGAGCATAGACAAGGCTCTGGGTTTAATCCCCGGCACCACAAGAAGAGTAAAATCTAAAAGCAGAACAAATTTCATCTTCCTTCAATATCCATGGGGAATGGCTTCTAGGTCCATGGCAGATACAGAATTCAAGAACGCTCAAGTCCCTTAAAGTGAAATACCTTTCCACATAACCTGTATACATTCTCCTGAATTCTTTAAATCATCTCCAGAATCCTTATAATATATAATTTAATGAAAATGCTACAGTAGTAGTTGTCACACTGTTTAGGAAAGTACAAATTTGACCAGTGCAAGTACAATTTTTTCCAACGTTTTTTATCTGAAGTTGGTTGAATTTGAAGACATGGAATCCATGGTACTGGAGGGTAACTGAACACAGCTCCCAGTATTCCCCGACTCTTACTATCTTGCATTAGAATAATACATGTGTTGCAATTAATGGGCCAGTACTGGCACTTTATGAACCAAAGTCCCTAGAGTGCCTCAGCTTCTGCCTAATGTCCTTTCTCTGTTCTAGGCTCCCATCCCAGTCAGATATCATAGATCTTTGGGCGCTACTTGGCTATGGCAGTTTCTCAGGTTTTCTTTACTTGTTAAGATTTTGACAGGTTTTTACTGTTGTTTCATGGGTTTAGATCTTGAAGGTTTTGAGAAGCAAAGTACTTTGTCAAGTACTCTGTAGACTGTGCCTCAGCTGGGATTTGTCTACTGTCTTCCTCATCAATAGACTGGACTGATAGGACTTTAGGACAAGATCACAGAGATAAGTGCCACTTTCATTGCTTTGTATCAAAAATACACGTCAGTAATATGACTGATCACTGCTGACATGGACTGGGTCATTGAAGTAGTCCACTACAAAGTTACTTTAGTCCCCCTTTTCCATACTGTAATCTTTTTTTTTTTTTTTTGGTGTGGTACTGGGAATTGAACTCAGGACCCTGCACTTGCCAGGCAAGTGCTTATTCTACTAAGCTATCTCCCCGGCCCGATATTGTGATCTTTGGAAAGGAGTTACTATAGACAGCCAGGCTTAAAGATGAGGAAAGTTATATACTTTTTAAGGGGTAGCATCTATGTAAATTATTTGGAATTTTTCTGTAGGGGAGATTTATCTCCACTAGCATTGACTTAAGAATGTTTACTGTATTTTTAGATTATAATCCCATATTTTGGTTTTTTAAATTATACCATCTTTGTCCTTTAGAAGTTCCTCTTAGGGTTGGTAAGATAGCTCAGTGGTCTAAAGCACCTGCTTAGGCAAACGCACAGGGTCTGTGGTTTGATCCCTGGCACCACATGCCGCGCCAGCCCCGTCCCCAGGGTGGGCTGAGTTGACGACGACGACGACGAAGAAGAAGAAGACGAAGAAGACGAAGAAGATGAAGAAGAAGAAGACGAAGAAGAAGAAGACGACGAAGACGAGGACGAAGAAGAAATTCCTCTTGGTGGTCCCTATGTCTCTTTCATATAACCTAACACTCCTGGGTTTAGCCATTTGAACACTTCCCTAGTTTCCCGGTATGGTGACATGGGCCAGGCTTGCGTGCTTCCTGCTCTAATCCTGGAATATGCCATTTCTCCTAGAAATCCTATTCCTTTAACTGGAGGTGGGTGTCAGAACCCAAATTCAAGATGCGTTGCTAGTGGTACCACTGTAATCTCTCAGCTGACAGAACAGGAAAACACACCTGTGTACACTAATTCAAATATATGGATGTACTGTATAAATATTTTCATATGGAACCACCTGCATCGAAGTGAAGCTACATATGTGTTTGTACTGCTGACTCTAACTTTTCATACTGGTGTCTCCAACTTTAGTACATTACTAGGAACATTTTACTTTAATAGGAAAAAAACCTAAAACACAAGTGTCCATCTAGATGACATTAAATACAATACGGCAGGTCCAGGGTAGAATGCTATACAATTTTTAATGATTTAAATGAAATTATACATTAGGTGACAAAAATTTGTATATCTATATATATCCTTCTGTGTATGTGTCTATATATATGTTTATATACACACATACATACACACACAGAAGGATATCATTTCTGAAAGGAAATACAACAAACAACATTAGATAAGTTTGAAGAACAAGAATTACAGAAGGCACCATCCTTGAGGGCTGATACTGTCTTCAATGAGGTAAGAAAGCAGAATTACAGATACTACTGTGGTTTGTGTCCTTCCAAAAGGCCACAGTACATAAAATGTTTTTAAAGCATCCCTAGGAGAGTGACAGTAAAGACTGAGAAATGATAGATTAGATGGAACAGATAATTATACTTTTCATTTTTTATTTTTATAAGTTAGCATTTCTGAAAACAAAAGTAAGTCAGGTGTGGTGGGACACACCTGTAATCCTAGCTTCATGGGAGGCTGAGACAGGAGGATCACAAATTTCAGGCCAGCTGGGCAACTTAGTGTGATCTTGTCTTGCAATAAAGAGATGAAGCTCAATGACAGGGTGCTCACCTAGCTGCACCAGCCCCCAGGGTTCAATCCCTAGTCTGTCTGTCTGTCTGTCTGTCTCTCTCTCTCTCTCTCTCTCTCTCTCTCTCTCTCACACACACACACACACACACACACGTAGGGAAGCACTGAGCACAAAGCAGACTTTTGACTCGAACGCGCAGTTCTTCAGCCCCAGCCACGTGCCCCTCTTCTGGAGAGCTGCCCAGTTGGTGTCTCTGCAGCACTGGTTCTCCATTTTGGGGCGCAAACTGCATTTCTAACAAGTACCTGGTGATTCAAAGGTAATTGGTCCCTGGACTACACTCTGAAAAACACTGGTATAAAGCCAAATTTGCACTTGAAACCAAGGAAATCACTTAACTCCAAACTGCTTTCTACAGAATGACTGTAGGAATCCACAACCGCCCCACAATGGCTCTGCTTCTTCAGACTGAGGTGGTGACTGTGGCAAGCACCAGTTTGGGCCCCTTTTGTAAAAATAATGCTCCAGCTATTTTCTGACCCAAAAGTCAAGGTAATACAAGAAGCCCCTACTAGCTCGGCTCTCAGAATAAACTTGACTGAATTTCCATCTGAACTTTAAGCAGCAGCCCAATAACTTGGGGAAGAGGATATTAGTCCTAAACATGGAAAAAGGTAAGCTTGCTTTAGAAAACAACCATCTTACACTAGGAAATCCATTTTTGACAGTACCGGCCCAAGAGCAGTCTATAACTTTTAGGTTTTTGTTGTCACTGTCTGGTCTTACATTACAACATCCTTACAAGGACTGGCGCTATAGTTTAATGGTAAAGCACTTGTCTAGCATGGGTTTGATCCCCACCACCAAAGAAAGAAAATAAACAAAAAACATTATGTTAGGTGATAACTACTCTCTTCAAAACTCCATTAACAACTTCCCAATGACATGGTACACGGAGCGGTACATCATAATCTAAGAGGAACGTACTACTCGTGTCAGCCCAGGCCGCATCCTCCCTGTGGTGCAGTCAACTATTCCTGTCCAGGGGTCCTTGTGGAGACTGGCAATCAAGATGCTCCCCTGGCCAAGGATTCTGAATCTCTGACCTCAGCAAGGCCAATCAGACACTTCCTGGAATGGACAGGCCAGACTAGGAGATCTTCACCCACAGGAGCAAGGTCTGCCTAGCACAGTGCCTGGCTATGAATATTCAGCGCATGTAGGTTGAATGAATTACACAGAAAATCAGGCACCTTAAACAAATGCTGACTAAATCTGTCATTTTCTGACAGAGTTCTGGCGGGGAGTAAATTGTATGATGTTTTGTAAGGAAAATGTCCACTTTAGTAACTAGGAAATATGCATCGGAAATAGTGTCCAAAGTTGCCATTTCTCAGTGCATTAAAGATGTCAATCAGTCCAAGAAAATAAAGCCCCAAAAAAGATAAAAAGAGAATTACCTCATTACCTCCACATCTGCTTGAACATAAGCAATCACACACTGGTTAATTTTTTTTAAAGGGACATAATATAACTTTCTAGAAAGACATAATATAGCTAATTATACCATTCACTAGAAGGGAACATACAATGTTTTGAAGTAATTCAGAAGTGGGTGTGATTTATAAGACATGGAGCTTAGGGAATGGGAAGTATAAATTAGAGATTGTTCATATTATGACAGTCTCCGTCATGACATTTCACAACTTTTGTCAAAAGCAACCTTATTCACCACACCACTGATGGCTTCACACGAGGGAGGGCTGCTGTCAGCCCTGCAGTCGACAGCACAGAGGAGCCTAATTTCTCTTCCCCTGTGGGGAATGGGTTCAAAAGGAGTCACATGAGGAGGTCCACCCTCCCAATAAATAGGTAAAAAGACTGCAAACTTCACTAATAACCGGGGCGATGTATGTAGTAAGTGGTACCATTGTGTCCACTTACTTAGATTGGCAAAAATTCAGAAACTCGTCAGGCCGTCAAATTCATAAAGAGTGTTATCCCCAGTGTTGACCGAGATGCAGGCTATGGGCACTGCTGGGGGCACGTGAATTCTACAGCCATTGGGGAGGCATTTTGCACTCTTTAGCAAATCTTTATAGGTGCATGCTTTCAAATCCAAAACTTTCATTTCTAAGAATTTATATGAGAAAAATATGGCAGTGTGCACTAATTTATAGAATTATTTGATCAACGATAATCTGATTAACTTTGTGAAAACAAGAATCACCAACTTCACTATTTGTACTCCCTCAGTCCAGCATACAGGCCTCTCCTGTAAGTACTAGGTATTTGTTAAAGGAACAAAACATACATTTATTCAACATTATAAAAGAAAAAGTAGTTAGTAATGGTTTTGTTCACATTAAATAGGAAAAATGGACTTATCACACTCAATGTTAACTAAGAGTAAAGACCCTGAGCTTAGAAAATTGATCAGAATATCGGTAAGCACCCTGAGCTGTTCTCTTATGTCACAAGCGTCACAGTTTGTTCCACAGGTTCAAAAACAATTACATACTCTTGAAATAAGCCAACTGTTAGCACAGGCAATGATCCGAAGACAAACAAATGCTTTGGTTTGCGGATAAAAATCACATGGTGGGGTGAAAAAAAATCCTAGTATCTGTGCAACCAACTCAATATTCTTAAAAAAAAAAAAAAAAAAAAAAACTATAGTTTTAAGAAACAAATTTCACCAGGCATAGTGGCAGATACTAGAATCTTCAGGACTCAGGGAGGCAGAAGCAGGAGGATCACAAGTTAGCAACTTAACAAGAATCTGTCTCAAAACACAATTAATGGGGGTTGGGGAATCTGGTTAAGTGTGAAGGTCCTGGGTGCAACTCCCAGTGACACAAACTCCAAAAGCTAACTGTTCTATTACGTCTGATACGTCCTTCATCAACGGAACATAGCCTTAAAAATACCAACGCCATAAGTTTACTTTCCAATAAAATAAAGAGCCAAAAAGTTGGAAATCTTCCCTTTTTCTCAGCCCTTAATTTAACAGACAGAAAATGTGTTCCAAAAATCAAATAAAAATAATTTATTAGCTATCTGTATTGTTAACCTACAGTTAAAATTACACACAGACTGAAAGGGGGTAATTTTTTATTGTACTACTACTGGAAGACTAACCATCCAGCTAAAGATCTGATTTCCACTGATATTATTCATAATAAAAGTGCCACACATCTTGGAATATGAATCAAGAATCTTTAAATTATGGGATAGATGTTATCAAAAACTAAAATACTGGCAGAATATAGCTGTCACTGAAACATTTGAGAGATTCCAGATAAAGACATTCTGGTTGGTCCCTGTAACTTTAGGATTTCAGACTAGTCTGGGACCAAAGCGTTGGGAAAGTCAAAGAGATAAACATTCACTCAGCACTTTCTAGGTGCTAGACATCACGGAAAACAGGTTTATGCGCTTCAGTGAGGGTAAGCAACTTCCCCAGCACACACAATGCAGCCCTCACAGGGATTCCACAGGGATCCAGGCAGCCTCTCAGACGGGATGGATTTTCCTGGGTGTTCAGGAGCAACAGGTCAGAGTCCTGGACAGGACCCCATGACGCCATCTGAGTTAACCCTTCTCTTTAGTTGGGGAGGGTTTCCTTCATCACAGATCCAAGGAAGGGAAGACACAAGCCAAGCCTGGTAAAGCCAAAGAAATGGGACTACACCCCAAGCTTAGCCACAGAGCAGGATCCTTAGACAGGAAGTCCCTCAGAAAAGTACCTGTCCCCGACCACTTTCACTTCCCAAATCTGGATGGTTCTGCTCCTTCTTGACCTATATTTTCAAACCACTCTTTGGTCAGTATAATCATAATTTTTAAAAATGTATTAGGTGAGCACTGGCTCTCTGGTCTGGCTTTGTTCACAAGTATGGTAACTGACGAAAATGACTGATTGAAGCAGTTCTTTATTAAAGGGATAATCCATAGTTGCCAAGCAGCGGAGAAACGTGTGCACAGGGCCTGGTGTTCCTACCCCAGGCGAAAACAGTCTTGGTTTAGGAAGCCCGACACGGGCGGGATATTGACCCAATGACTAATAAATTGCTAAAAAGGGGAAGCGATCAAAACACATCCTGGGCTGAAAAATCCCAGCTGGGTAAAGAAAGAGGAACTAGACCGTACACCCCAAAAAGCTGGAAAGGTTGTGAAGCAACACCACAGGCCCAGGGGCGCCAGAAATGCGCCAGGGCGGGGCCTCCGCTAGGAGCAAGACCAGCTGAGCCGCCGCGGTCCCGCGTGGGAGCGCGGTGCCCCGACCTCGTCCGCGCCGCATCCCTGTACCCACCCCCACCCCGATCCCGGATCCCGACCCCGATCGCGGGCCGAGGCGGCTCGCGGTTCCCAGGCCCGCCCGCCCCATCCTCGGCTCTCCTACGCGCAAGGCGCCTCCCCACTGCGCCGGAGCCGCAGGGCGACCCGGCGGCCAAGCGCGCCCGCCAGGCCCGCACCTGCCGCAGCCCGCAGCCCGCAGCGCCCGCCCGGCTCCCACACCTGGCGCCCCCGGCCCGCCTACCTTGCTCCTTCAGGCTGGTGATGAGCTGCAGCTGCTTCTCCTCGTCCGAGCTGTTCATTTTGGCGGGTGGGGCTGGGAATCAAAGGAAAAGAGGGAGCGGCAAGGGGGACACGGGGGAGGGGAAGCAAAAGCAAGATGCCGGGGCTCGCGGCGGCACTACCCGGAAGTTGGGTTCGCTCCCGCTCCTCCTCCTCCTGGCGCCGAGCGCGCGGGTGAGATCATCCCCGCGCACCTACCGGCGGCCGCGGCACCTGGGGCGGGCGGGAGCCTCCCCGGAGGCCGCGCCGGGACGCGCCGCGGGCGTGGTCGGGCCGCCCCGCACCCTTCCCTCGGGGGCTGCCTGGGCGAGCGAGCGAGGTCTAGAAACCCGCGCGGCGCCGCAGCCCGAGGGGACCCGGACCTGGAGCTGGGCAGAGGCCGCGCCCCCGGGGGCCGCGGGTGTGCAAGGGGCCCGGACGACACTAAGCGCCCAGGCGCCTTCCCGGGTTGCCACGCGGCGCTCTCGGGCCCAGCTGGCCAGGGGCACCCCAACCCTCCGGTGTGCCCGGACGGTGCACGGTGGGGTAGCCTGGAGAAGTCACCGTGCAGGGTGCAGGGGGCCTCGTCGGTCACCGTTCCCGACGGCTCCAGTGCGCTTCCCTGCGCCGCGCCAGGTTGGAGAAGGCGCCCGAACGTGGGCCCCGCCTCGAGCGGGTGGCCGGGCCTGGTGGCCCCATGCGGGTCATCCGGTTCGCGTGGGAGGACCTTCGTGGAGGGAGCTGGCCGCTGCTGCCCCAGTGCCCAAGGTCACATGGCTTCCTGGCAGTGGAAGCTGGTGTTGTGAAATGAAGCCCAGCACTTGCCCTCTTCGCTGCCCTCTGCCCTTCCTAAACCAGGCTGTGATCCAGGGAGAAGCACAGGCGTCCCGCTCTAAAGCAGCTCTCCTCAGGTCCTAGCTGCTGGCTAATCTTTGGTCAAGTGTCCCACATTCTTTGAACTTCATCTAAGGATGGAAGTCATAATAATAATAATACCTACACTCCCCGAGGACTTTTCAGGATAGAGCAGGGAGATCAAGAGCAAATCCACAATTCAGCATATAATAGATTTATTTTTTTTTAAGATGGCAGGTTTGAGAAAAGGAGTGATGGTTGTTAATTATAAGCTGAAACACATACAGGTTAACACTTCTCATTATGCATGAAGACCAACCCACACTGAAGCAGACCTACCTACCGCATGCCCTGGTTCTCCATCTCTAAACTCTGGGGTCCCATACCCCAGCACCTTGCTACTGCTGCTTCTTGATATCTTAGGCAAATCCCCGACACCCTTCATCATGTCTCTCTCTCTTCAGGATAGAAAGGCTGGTATTCTGCTAAGTCCTGTAATCAGTGTTACTATGGTGCTGGTTACGAAATCCTAATCTCAAATAAATTTTGATTTAAAAAAAAAAGCCCTTTCTACTTTTCTGAAAAGGTAATGCTGCATGTTAGCATAAGTAATTTAGTGGTAAAATGACCTAAACTGCCAACATAATATTTTAAAATAGATTGAATTAAAATTCCTGAAAGCTTAAAAACCATCAATGTGGAGTTTTTCTTAGGCAAGCCTTTCCCTAGTATTGCATAGGTAGCTCAAAATTCTCACAGGTCAGTTGTCATGAATGTTGGCAGAAGATAATCACAGGGCCTTCGCCCTGGAATTATATTTGAGTCCTTATTTCAGAGTTGAAATAAGAAAATGTGAGACAATTCAGTCTCAACTACATGAAAATAGGATTATGTATTTCCAGTGGATACTTTGTGAAAAGAGAAGTAATTTATTTCTTGATAAAAAGGCAAAGAGGGCTGGTGAGATGGCTCAGTGGTCTGGAGCACCTACTTAGAACAAGCTTAGCAAAGCTACAGGGACCGCGGTTCAATCCCCCAGCACCACATGCCAGCCAGCCCCGCCCCCTGGTGGGCTGAGTTGGCCACACACACACACACACACACACAAATAAATAAATAAATAAATAAATAAATAAAGGCAAAGAAAGGCTGGCGAGATAGCTCAGCAGACGAGGCACCTGCTTAGGCAAGCACAGGGACCAGGGTTCAAACCCAGGGACCACTTTCCTCTTCAGCCCTGCATCTGGGTGCACTGAGCCGGCCACCAAGACCAAGGGGGTAGCACATGCCTGTAATTCCAGCACTGGGGAGGCTGAAAACAGGAGAATCACTACAAGCCTGAGCTGTGTAGTGAGACCCCATTCCTCATGAGTTTAAAAAGAAAAAAGGCAAAGAGATTTGAGTGTAGATACAGCCTACCTAGCTTTCTTATGGCAGCCATGAGCTGTGTCAATCCTGAGGTATCAATCTGACTGCCACAGTGGAAAGGAGCCCAGGGCTTAACCTAGAAATGTTTCCTCACACCCTACCAAATATAAACAGAGTTCATTAAATATTTGGATTAAATTATAAAATTCCATTCTTTTAAATGGCTGATTAGTTGTCTTCAGTAATTATACTGCAGTTAATATTTTTGGGGTTTAAGAATGAATTAAGCTGTGCATGGTGGTGCACACCTGTAATCCCAGCACTGAGGCAGGAGGATTGCTGTGAGTTCCAGGCCAGCCAGGGCTACACAGTAAGCTCAAGACCAGTGTGAACTACATAGTTAGACCCTGCCTCAAAAAAAACAAAAGTTAATTATTAAATAGAGTTTTTTGATCCTATATTATGTCTTCAGCCTCTTGAAATTAATCTCATTTACACTCTTGAAATTAAAATAACCACTCAGAAAACAATATAGTATTATCGTGAGGGCATGATATGAATTATTAGGATGGCTATTAGAATCATTTATTGCGGATTCAGATCTCCCATTACATTATGGTTTATTTATATGATCTGAATATTGATGAGGATAGAAGTGATATAATTAGTTTTTGTTTTCTTTAATAATACACAGAGTTTCATGTTGCAAGCATCACAGTAGAAGTAGTATTGACCTCCAAATGTAACGTAAAACCTTTAAAATTCAAGTGTTCACATGGGCATAAACACATTCACACGCATATGTAGAGGAGAGGAGCCTTCTAAAAATTGACTGAAAGGATTTCTAATGAACACAAGATCATGAATAGAAAATAGAACGAGCCTAAGTGGTATGAGTGGGAAAGACTGGTGTCCAAAAAGGATTTTGTCTTAAACCTTCTTTTTTTTCATAATTTTATTGAGAAACAAATAGCAATGACACAGTTTCAAATCAAATTGGTAGGACAGTTTCTTTTTTTTTTTTTTCAAAGTTTTATTGACAAACAGATAGCAATGAGACAGTTTCAAATCATATCGGAAGGACAGTTTCAACAAATAATACACTGCATATATTCTTCTTAGTGGCT
>NW_004524586.1:27765245-27776166 GCF_000260255.1 Octodon degus | reverse complement strand
GGCCATCTATTCCAATTTTCTGTAGGACTTTGAACATGAATGAGTGTTGGACTTTGTCAAAAGCCTTTTCTACATCAATGGAGATGATTATGTGGTTTTAATTTTTGCTCTATTGATATAGTGTATTACATTTATAGATTTTTGAATATTGAACCATCCTTGCATCCCTGGGATGAATCCTACCTGGTCATCATGTATGATCTTCTTGATGATTTGCTTTATTCTGTTTGCTAGGATTTTACTGAGGATTTTTGCATCTATGTTCATGAGAGTGATTGGCTTGTAGTTCTCTTTTTTAGTTGTGTCTTTCCCTGGTTTTGTTATCAGTATAATACTTGCCTCCAGGAATGATTTTGGGAGGATTATTTCCTTTTCAATTTCACTGAAGAGTGTGAGGAGTATAGGGACTATATCTTCTGTAAATTTCTTGTAGAATTCAGCTGTGAATCTATCAGGACATGGACTTTTCTTTGTTGGTAGGTTTTTTATTACATCTCCTATTTCATTGGCTGTTATTGGGCTATTGAGAGTGGTTATATCTTATTGATTCAATTTTGGTTAATTTGTACCTTTCTAGGAATCTGTCCATTTTGTTTGTGTCTTCTATTCTGTGAGAGTAATTATAGAGTATGACTATTGATAGTCTTCTGAATTTCCACTGGGTCTGTGGTGATTGCACCCTTTTCATTCCTTATTGCATGCATTTGAATTTTTCTTTCCTCTTTTTGATGAGGTTAGCTAGGGGCTTAATGAATTTATTTAATCTTTCAAAGAACCTGCTTTTTGATTCGTTAATTCTTTGAACTGTTTTCTTCATCTCAATTGAATTAATTTCTGCTCTACTCTTTATGATTTCTTCACATCTTTGGGCTCTGGGTTTGGTTTGCTTTTCCTTTTCTAGTTGTTGAAGGTGCAGCATTAGGGTGTTTATTTGTTCCCATTTTGTTTTCCTAATGTTTGAGTTCACAGCTATGAATTTCCCTCTGAGAACTGCTTTCATCGTATCCCATAAATTCTAATAGGTGCTTGAATTTTCATTGAATTGTAGATATTGTTGAATTTCTTGTTTAATTTCATCTGTGACACATTGGTTGCTGAGTAGGGTGTTGTTTAATTTCCATGTACTTAGGGTTTTTTTTCTGGTTTCTTTTGTCTTTTATTTCCAGTTTCATTGCACTGTGGTCAGATAATATGCATGGGATAATTTCTGTTTTCTTGCATATACTTAAGCACGACTATGGACCAGTATGTGGTCTATTTTAGAAAATTACCCATTTGGTCACTGAGAAATGACCAAAATAGTACATCTGAGAAAAATGTGTATTCAGCTGTGTTTGGGTGGAAACCTCTGTATATGTCCACTAAGCCCATTAGTTTGGAGCTCTGGTTCAGTTCTGTTACTTCTTTGCTAATTTTTTGTCTGGTTGACCTATCTTTTTGGGATAAGGTGGTGTTAAGGTCTTCTGTTAAGATTGTGGTCTTGGCTGTTAGATTTTTCATGTCATGTCCATTTAGATTTGTTTTATATAGTTCAGTGCTCCCATGTTTAGTGCATACATATTTATGAGTTTTACCTCTTCCTCTAATATTTTACTCTAATCAGTATATATTGGCCTTCTTTATTTCGCTTGATCATTCTTGGTTTGAAGCTGAGACTGTCTGAGAACAGGATTGCTACCCCTGCTTTTTTCTGAGATGCTGGGTTGTGTAGTATTGTTTTCCATCCTTTGACTTTCAGCCTATGAATTTCTTTATGAGTTAAATGTGTTTCTTATAAACAGCATATTGTTGGATTTTGTTTCCTAATCCACTGTGCCAGTGTATTTCTCTTAATTGCTGAATGAGTCCATATACATTGATGGTTATAATTGAGATGTATTGACTTATGATTGACAGGTTATTTACCTGCTGTCGTTTACTCCTTTTTCTCCTATGTTTAATTGTTCATCCTATTTAGTTGGTAGCTTCTGCTCTCGTTCGTGGAGGTCTGATCATTTTGATCTCTCTCTAGTACATCTTTCAGGAGACTATGTAGGGTTGGCTTTGTCATCATTAACTTCTTAGTTGTTCTTTGTCATAGAAGTATTTCACTTCTCCATCAAACTTGAAAGAGAGTTTTGCAGTGTATAGTAGTCTGGGCTGGAATTTGTTTTCATAGAGGACTTGAAGTACTCTGCTCCATTCTCTTCTTGCCTTCATGGTTTGTGAAGAGAAGTTGGCTGTAATTCTGATGGGTTTTCCTTTGAATGTGATCTGCTTCTTTTCTCTAGCGACTTTCAGTATATTATTCTTGTGCTGGATTCCTGGGATCTTGACTATTACATGTCTTGTTTTAATTGGGTTGAGGTTACTTGGCGTTCTGTATGCTTTGGTTACCTGGATGTCAGATTGTTTCTTCATATTTGGGAAGTTCTCTGCTATTACTTCTGCCCATATTTTTTTAATGTCATTTGTATTGACTCCTTCTTTCACACTGATAGCTATTAGTCTCATATTGTTCATCTTTACATCATCTTGTGAGTGATTATTTTTTCCTGCATCCTAGTTGATTTTAAGAGATCTTTTCTTACCTTTTCACTAGCTGCACTAGCATCTTCAAGATCTGAAAGTCTGTCTTCACTTTCCCTCAAATGGTTTTGCAAGCTTGTGATTGAGATTTTAAGTTCCTCTATATCTCTTTGGCTCTGCTTCATGTGATCTATTTCTTTCCTGTATTGCTCATTCAAGGAATCCATCATTTTTTTGATCTCCTCTATTTTTTAAATCAATGTCTTCTTTAGAAGCAGTTATTCTTTTACTGCAGAGTTTCTTCAGATTGGGTTTCCTTCATATGTTTCTGTATTTGATTCTTTACTTTCAGATGCTATGAGATCAGATTTCTTTTTTTATTTCAGAAATTAATTCTGCTCTGAGTTCCTCTATAACTTTCTGCTGTTGCTTATTTACTTTTGACACTATTAATTCATACATTTCAGCTGAGCTAGTGTCCTGTGCACTTGTTGTGGGTGGGCATTGGGTTTCCTCCATATGTTTGTGCGTTTGATTCTTTACTACAGATGCTATTAATTCAGAGATCTCTTTTTTATTTCTTATCTGAGTTCCTTTATACCTTTCTGCAGTTGTTTCTTTATTTCAGAAGCTCTTAATTCATTGATTTCAGCTATGTAATTCCGAATTTGTTCTGTGCTAGTGTCCTCTGCACTTGTTAGTGGGCTTGGGGTCTGAGATTGCATTTTGCTTCTTCTCATTGTCATTTTGTATAGCACTGTCCTCTGGCCTTTGTTGTAGAGCTTCGGTGCAGTTATAGCCTTATCTCCTACTGAAATTCAGGTGCAGATGTACAAAGATTGAATTTATCCAGCTGTGCCTGGCTTGGGTCTGGCTGCTCTGCTCAGCTCCTTCCTCCTGCAGCCCTTGGGAGTTAACCTGTTTTGCCCCCTCTTGCAAGATGTTCTGCTCCTGGACTAGCTGGGTGGTTCTGTCCCCTATTCTCTCTGCAGGAACTACAGCTGCAGAGTTTCACCCCAGGCCTGTGTGCCAGGCCTGAGCTGAGCCTGAAGGGGACAAGTGAGAATAGGGGTGAAGGGAAGCTCTCCCACACATTCACCGGGCCTGGGCTAGGGCTGGATCTGGGGGTCCCAAGAATGGCAGAAGTTCTCACTCACTCCACAGGGTGGGGGGTGTCAGCGGAGTGGTGAGGGCATCCCAAGGGTGTGGAAGAGGGTCTTACCCATGCTGTGCCTGGGCTGGGACCAGTAGTGGGTCCCGCCAGCTCAGGGTAGCCGGAAGCTCTCCCACACACTCACCGGACCTGGGCTGGGGCTTGATCTGGGGGTCTGGAGAATGCAGCAGACGTTCTTACTCACTTGGCGGGCATTGGGTGGGGGGACTGCGGAGTGGATGGGGGGCGGGTCTGAAAGGCACAGAAGAGGATCTCACTCACACTGTGCCTGGGTTTGGACTGGACAGGTCCCAGGGGCGTAGGGTAGCCCTTAAACACTCATTCTGTGTAGAGAGGAAACCACCCTAAATGATTGGAGGACAATAGCTTTTAATGTCAATTTTGGTACAAAATTGGCAACAGTGAAAATATGACACATGATACAATGTAGATAAATTCTGAAAACACACTGAATAGAAAAAGCCAGCCAAGGGACTGGGGAGATGGCTCAGTGGAGTAAGTGCTTCCCTGGCAAGCGCATAGGCCTGAGTTCAATCTCTGGTTCCACCAAAAAAAAAAAAAAAAAAAAGAAAGAAAAGAAAGAAAGATGAAAAAGCCAACCAGAAAAGCCCAGATATTATATCTACACCTGCATATTATAGTGCATCTACATAAAATGTTGACAAGAGAGAGAGAAAATCAGTGATTTCTATCAAATTTGAGTTGGGAATGGGTGCGAGTTGGGAGAAAATGGGAAATGGGTATTGACTATCATTATGTATTTTGCTCTTAGAGTGACAAAATTTTTCTCGAATAGTGCTCATGGTTACACGACTCTGAATAGACTCAAAGGATATTATTGCACACTTTAAGTGTTCACTTTACGTGGAAGAACTTCATGGCATATGAATCATATTTGTATGTAGCTACTATAATAAAACTGATTTTCAAAGAAGAAAACATACCTTAATATGTCATGGCAAAACTACTAAATGTATGGTCTCATATAATTTTTTCAGCATTTGTGTACATAGTAGTTTATTCTACTTTTTATAGTTTTTTCATCCCTTTCCCTCTTGCCCACCCCCTCTTTCCATCTCTTGATCTCCTTCCCATTTGAGAAAGATCTTTTATTTTTCTCCTTCCAGGTTTGTCATATAAAGAAACCATATATTATTTCAGCTTATTGTGTGTCTGATTTATTTCATTTAACATTACGGTCTCTAGGTGCATCCATTTTCCTACAAATAACTCAAGTTTTTCTGTATGGCAGAGCTGAACTCCTTGGTGTGTAAATACTGCATTTTTTTGCCCATTCTGATGATGGCCATGTAGTCTCTTCTAAGATTAGGATATTATGAATTGTGCTGCTTTTTAAAAAAATATATTTGACACAGGATCTCACTAAGCAGCTCAGACTTATACTGGTCCTCCTGTTTTCAGCCTCCCCAGCGCTGGGATTACAGGGACATGCCACTAATACCTGGACTCTGGCCAGCTCAGCCTGCCCTGGGGGTGGCGCTGGTGTGGCATGTGGTGCCTTGGATGGACTGTGGTCCCTGCATTTGCCTAAGCTTGCCTAAGCAGGTGCTTTAGCCCACTGAGCTATCTCGCCAGCCCCTGTGCTGCTTTAAAAATGGGTGTGCATGTATTACTGTAATATATCTTTGACTCTTTAAGGAAGATACCTAAAAGGGAAATCATTGGGTCAAATGGAATTTCTCATATCAGTTTTTCGAGGAATGTCCATACTGATTTCCATAATGGTTACACCAGCCTACATTTCCACCAACAGTGTAGATGGGTTCCTTGATCCCCACAGCATCACCAGTATTTAATATTTAATTTCTTGGTGATGGCCATATTTTCTAGAGTAAGATTTGTATTTTTCTAATAGCCAGTGATGTTGACTATTTCTTCATATATTTATTGGCCATTTGTAGTTCTTCTAAGAAGTGTCTGTTCACTTCACTTGCCCACTTTTTGACTGGGTCTTTTATTTGGGGGGAGTCTACATTTTCTTTTGAGTCCCTTGTATAGTCCAGGTATTAGTCCTCTGACGAATAGCTGGCAAAAACTTTTCATTCTGTAGATTATCTCCTCACTGTGTTGAGTGTTCCTTTTGCTATGCTGAAGCTTATTAATCTGGTATGATTCTATTTGTCAATTTTTGGTACTATTTCCTGTTCAGCCAGGGTTCTGTTCAGAAACTCTTTGCTTATGCCTTCAAGAGTGTTTTCTATTTTGTCCTCTAAGAAGTTAACTGTTTCTATTTCAATCCACTTCGATTTTAATTTAGTACATGATGTCATAGTTTGGTATGTAAGTCAGCCTTCTGTTTTTGGATAGCTAGTTTTCCCAACATCATTAATTGAAGAAGCTGTTTTTTTCTCCACTGTATGTTTCTGCCCTCTTTGTGAGAGATAAAATATGTGCTTGGGGTTGTTTCTAATCTCCAGTCTGCTTGAGGTTGCTTCTAGTCTCTAGTCTGCTCCATACTCTTCTGTCTGTTTTTCTGTGACTAGCCTGCATTTTTATCACAGTAGCTTTGTTATATAACTTCAGGTATGGGACTGTGATGCCTCCTACTTCGATCTCATCACTCAGGATTGCTTTTGCTATTCTGGGTCTCTTGCAAATTTTAGGATTGTTTTCTCTAATCTGTGAAGAATGCTGTTGGTACTTTGGCTGGGATTGTTTAAATCTGTATGTGTTTTGAAGACATGACCATTTTGACTATTTAAGCAGGAGATATCTTTTCATGTTCTCATGTCGTCTTTGGTTTTGTCAGAGTACTACAGTTATTATTGTAGAGGTGTTTTGCTTCCTTAGTTAGGTGAACTAGGTATTTTTCTTTTCTTGATCCTATTGTGAATGATATTTTTACCTAATATCTTTCTTGATAGGTTGTTAGTGTACAGAAATGGTACTGATTTTGTGTGTTGATTTTGTATCATTCTACCTTATTGAATTTCATTATTAATTCTAAGAGTCTTTTATGTTTAGGTCTTTTATGTAGAAGTCTTTTGTGTAAAGGATCATGTCATCTGCAAACAATATTAATTTTTCCTCCTTTCCTATCTATATATCCCTTTTATTTTATTTTCTTGCCTAATTGTTCTTGCTAAAGCTTCAAGTACTATGTAAATAGTAGTATTAAAAAGCTTGAGGAGACTGGTGTAAAAACTTTCCTCAGTTTTTGTAGAATTCAGCAATAAATACATCCAGACCTAGGTTTTTATTAGTTGGCAATTTTTCTTTATTACTGCTTTAATTTCATTGACTTACTGAATTATTTGGGGATTTTATATCTTCTTGTCTCAGTTTCAGTAATAAACATATATCTAGGAATTTATCCATTTCTTCTGAATTCTCCAACTTATTGGTATATAAGTTTGAGAAGTGGTTGTTAATAATCTTATATCTCAGCAATGTCCACTGTGATTTCACCCTTTGCTTTTTTAATTGTACTGAGTTCTCTCTCTCTCTCTCTCTCTCTCTCTCTCTCTCTCTCTCTCTCTCTCTGCTTAGCTAAGTGTTGGTCTATTTTGCCTATTTTTTTTAAGGAACCAATTCTTTGGTTTATTAATTCTTTGAATTTGCTCCAGTTGAGTTGGTGTCTCCCACCCAGGATGATGACTTTAGGAACACAGGACTCAAAAACTTCAACAATGCATTTTTTAAAAAAACTATAGAACCCAATAAAAAAAAAACAGCTGTGTGGTTTTACACAGGTTATATCATAACAAAATGCACAATGCTACAACTCATTAGCTATTTTAGCTTAAGTATCTGTGAACATGGGTGTCATTAAGCCTACAGCGTTGAAATCTGTGAAGTGATAGAAGGGTTAACGGAAATCCAACAAGAAGGCTGTAATAATTTGGGCAAGGACACGGCTCGCATTCCATGGTTCAGTGAGTGGACCCCAACATTACAACCCTGTCTCAGCCTTAGGTCTTGAGCAACTATTTTTCAGATTTTGATTTGAAGGGTCCTTCAAGGAAAACACGTAGAGCAAAATTAAAATTTCAAAATATGGTCATCTTTTTCAATTAACCTCTGTACGGCTGGTGGAAATTCATTTGCTATATTTGGCTTTCCCAGCTGGACTCTGGTTCTGCAGAGAGCAGAAATGTAGTCATGCTTGTCACCACAAGTCCAGCCACTCTCAGCACTGACAGGGAATGTCCCTCCAGAGGACATGGCAATTTCCGTTTCAGGTCTTCAGAGGCGGTGATTTCTTTGTAATTGTCAGAGAAGATGTTCCTGGGCTTTTTTTGCTTGCTCTGCAATGTGCAATGTATTTACAATAAAAACTTCAGCAACTTTTTTGTATTAAGAGAAAAGCTAGGGGGCTGGGGAGATGGCTCAGTGGAATAAGCGCTTCCCTGGCAAGCGCAAGGACCTGAGTTCAATCCCTGGTTCCACAAGAAAAAAAAAAAAAGAAAAGCTAGGGCCAGCCAAATAGCTCAGCAGATTAAAGCGACTATTTAGGTAGACATAGTGGGCTGGGGTTGATTCCTGCCTTGCTATGCAGGCCCCACCTCCAGGGCATGCTGAGACAGCAATTGAGATGGGGTGTGGTGGTGCATGCAGAGTCCGATCTACATAATGAGACCCTGTACTAAAATACGAGAGAGAAAGAGAGAGAGAGAGAGAAAGAGAGAGAGAGAGAGAGAGAGAGAGAGAGAGAGAGAGAGAGAGACTGCTTTCAAAGATATAACAAGGCAAAGGGCCTAGAATAACTAAAGGAATATTGAAACAAAATACAGTAAACTTGGTTCATTTATGCTAAAGGAACTGAAGACACAACTGTAATAACCAAGACAGTGTGGAGTTGGCGTAGGATAAATATATAAATCAATGCAAATAGGAGCCCAAAGACAAATCCATAGTTACTCCTGCGGACATTGTATTTTCAACAAAGATGCTAAAGTAGTTGAATGGAAAAAAGTTGTCTCAATAAATAGAACTAAGTCTCCACATGTAGGCAGTGTACTAAAGGAATGAAAATTAAAACAGCAATGGAATACCACTGCACACCTGTTAGATTAGCCAAAATCCAGAAAACTGATAATACCAAGGGCTGACAAAGTGTGTACAAAGCCACAAATTCATTGATAGTGAAAATACAAAGTGGTATAGCCGCTTTCCACTTTGGAAGATGGTTTGGCTATCTCTCCCCCACCCTCACCATACTCTTACCACATAGTGTAGGAGTTGTATTCTTGATAGCAACCCAAAGGAGCTGAAGACTAATTTCCATTCAAAAACTTGCACCAAGATTTTCTTGGCAGATTTAGTCACAATCGTCAATACCTGAAAGTAGCAAAGATGTCCTGCAGTGGGTGAATGGATAAACAAACGTGGTGCATCCAGAAAATGGAGTGTTATCCAGCACTTCAAAAGAAACAAGCCAGCAAGCCATGAAAAGATATGAAGAAAATTCAAATATATATTAAGTGAAAGAAACTAATCTCAAAAGGCTTCATATTATTTGATTCCAACTTATGAAATTCTGGGAACAGAAAAACTAAGGAGACAGGAGAAAGAGCAGTGGCTGTCAGGCAAGACTGGGAAGAGATGATAACAACAGCATAGAGGATTTCTACAGTGGTGAAGCTATTCAGGGTGATGCTATGAAGTAGAGGAAATATGCAAGCCGCAGTGAGTCCCTAGGTGAGCCATAGACTCTGAGTCTATGTAGATTCATTGATTGCAGCACATGTATAACTCCAGTGGGGGCTGTTAGGCATAGAGGAGGCCCGGCATGTGTGGAGGGGTAGGGTACATAGGAATCTCTGAAATCAACCCTCATTTTGCTATGAGCCTGAAACTATCCCAAAAAATGAAGTCGAATTTAAGAAAACAAAAATCAAGACCTCTACCCTGAAAACAATAAAGCACCACTGTCCGAAACTAAAGAAAGTCGAAATACATGAAGAGATATGCACGATGATCATGACGTAGAAGATTCCAATATTGCTAAGATATCTATTTTCCACAGTCTGACCAACAGTTGAATACAATTTCAATCAAAATCCAAGGAGAGACTTTTTAAAAGGTAGAAGACTTATATGATCTGAAGAGGGAGGGACATGCCCTGAGAGCAATAAAGGCTTGTATATAAGGGATTTCTGACCATCACAGTAGCAAAAGTTGTCTAAGTCACAGAAAAAGCAGTCAGCTTGGTATGAGGGTCTCTTGGAGACCTAGGTGGAGTGTGATTTAGGGTTGGGAAGGAATGTTTCCCCTAGTGATCAAAGTCAAGGTGGGCTAGCAGAAAGAGGGACACCCCATAGGATGTGAGAGAGTCCAGATGTGAGAGTCCTGACAGAAGCCCAAATGTTTTTGGGGGGAGGGAGAAGCTCCTGGAGTGAGGACAAAAGCAGCTCACCTGCAAGAGGTGCAGTGGGTCAGTGTTAGGTGGAGGCTGGCAACAGCTCAGGCAGAAAGCAGAGGAGAGGGGTGGCTTTTTGGTGGGGGGAGCTCCAACTGGGGAGCCCCCCAGGAGCTGCATGCCCCAAATGATCTGAGTCACAGTGCAAAATGTAAGGTTTTTGATGCTGTAGAGAAACACAGAGAGAGATGAAAAAGGAAGTCTTTATGGCTGGTACAGAAGGACCCTTGGAGGAGGAAGCTGGGAGCAGGTTTCTGTTGGATTGGACTAGGGATGGAGTTTGCATGTGCAGGCAAAGCGTTGCGTAGGGAGAGGATTAGAGGGCTGCTGATGTGTGTGTGAAAAGGAAACAGAAGTTTACTTTGGGACTAGAAGAAAAATACAGAAGGTAGTCTTGGAGGGGCATGTTGTTGTTTTGGGACCCAATGTCATGCTGGATCGCCACCATGATGAACTTGGCAGAGTTCCATATGGGTGGAAACCCATCAGAATCAGTATTTGCAATCATTACATTACTGTACAGATTGTAAGATGGAAGACTACACTATTCTTCTCAAAGATCCACAAACATTATTTTTCTTTAGAATAACCAATATGACAAATCATCTACTTAAATTTCTAAACTTTTACCTCAATGCTGCTTTGCCAATAGAATGATAATAACCTGAAACCTCATCTGGAGGTGGGCATGGTGGCACACACCTGTCATCCCACCACTCAGGAGGCTGAGGCAGGAGGATTGCTGTGAGTTCAAGGTCAGCCTGGGCTACAAAGTATGTCAAGGCCAGCCTGAACTGCATAGTGAAAGCTTCTCTCTCTCTCTCTCTCTCTCTCTCTCTCTCTCTCTCTCTCTCTCT
>NW_004524586.1:27762666-27765145 GCF_000260255.1 Octodon degus | reverse complement strand
GTCTGAGAAGGTCAGTGAAATGCCCTCAGGATTTGTCCTGAGATCCTGTACCTCAGATTGTAGAACCTTCATCAGTGCAGCCATGTGGATGAGTAGGACAGTTTCAATAATTAACACATTACATACTGTCTTCCTAGTGGTTATTTGTTGCACAAGATGCAGCCATGATATCTTATTTACAAACACTATTAGAACAAATCCCTCTATTCATTGAATTAAGAGAATGTAGCTATATATCTATCCTAACCATTTTGAATACAAAGATACAAAATGGTCATTCATCTGTATCCCCCTTTTTTTTTTTGTTTAGTTTTGTCACTTAAATATTATAGGTGTGCGAACTCAGCAAAATATCCCAAAGTACTCCAGTAGTCCATAATAGTATTGGGTCTTCCGCTTGAATGTCAATGTCCGAAGTTGTTGACCTGAGGCCCCTACAGCTCAACATAACAACGTGGCTTTACTTCTTATACTTCATTTTTATACTTTCCTGCTGGATGGTTAAGACCAAGGTAAAGCAAGACCTATGTAACAAGAACTGTAGCATTTGTATGTGATAAGGTCAGTCAAATCCCCTCAGGATTTATCCTGAGACCCTGTACCTCAGTTTGTAGATCATTTCTCAGTGTTAGCCATGTGGATGAGTCATGGCCATTCCTTGGCCAATGTGATCTCTGTTAAAGCCTGAGAGAATGTTTTCTCTCCATATGACTCTCCTTAGGCACACTCTACATCATCAATCACTTTCCTCTTTGGCCCCATAATCTCCTTGATCAGAAAATTAGGGACACAACTGAGTTACATGATGTTACAGTACAGGTTCTCATATGTCCTGAGTCTTAATTGACCTTGGAAGGCTAAGGGCAAAATGTTGGCTTTCCTTGCGGCCCTCCTTTTTCTCTAATTTTTGGTCTGCAAACTTAGGTTGTTAACCCTCCAGAAGAGAAGCTTATTGTTATTACCATACAACTTAGGCTGTTGAGCTTAACCTCACTATCTGTCTGAATACCAAACATCTTAGATATAACATAGAACAGGTATTTTTCATCAAGTATTGATATGTTAAAATTTAAGTCCCTAGAGAATATGATGAAAAAACATTTAAAACTTAGAATATATTTTAAAAATAGGCATAAAGAATTATATAATTCTTATGTTTACACATAAGTCCAGAAATCTAACCATATGCAACGTTGAAGCAGGACAGTCCCACAACATTTCTTTTCCTGTCTCCTGCCTTCATTCACCACCTGCTTCTTTTTGAACAATCATCTACCCGAGAGACAGCACAGCAGCAACTGGCATGTCATGACAAGCAGCCCATATTCAGAAGGCCAGAATGACAGGCACTCTAAGCATGAACCTACTATTACAAATTGCCATCTTCAGTGCAGTAGCTTAGTTCACAGATGTCAGTATATATAGTTAGTCAGGGTGAGAATCTTTCCAATTAACTGCTAGATTCAAAAATCTCCTGAAGATTCTCAGGGTCATTGCCTTAAATATCTTCTATATATAACTATATGGCTTGTCACTGTCATGTTTCCTAGCTCTTCTCCTTTCCCTCTCTTAATTAGTCCTCGAGTTCTTGCTTTCCTTTGACTTATATTATACCTATTTGTATTTCTTCTTTTGAGTTCTTATACTAGGGAAATTATACGATATTTACACATGTGTCTGGTTTATTTCACTTATGCTTACATCTTCAAGTGGCATCCACTTCAATATAAAGGCTTCAAGTTTATCATTCTTTATAGCTGAGTAATACTCCATTGTATAAAAATACCACATCTTTTTCATCCATTCCTCAGGTGACAGGCATCATGGTTGTTTCCAAGATTTGGCTATCACAAATTGTGTTGCTATAAACATAGGCACACATATGTCACTATGGTATGATGTTTTCAGATCCTCTGGGAAAATTCCCAGTACAAGAATGACTAGTTTACCTCCAGAAAGCATGTCTAACATCAAGATTCAGCCAATAACAAATATTGGAGAGGCTATGGAGAAAAAGAAGCTCTTCTCCACTATTGGTGGAAGTACAAACTGGAACAACCACTATGGAAATCTGTATGGAGATTCCTTTAAAAGTTAAGATCAGAAATCTCATTCAAGCTAGCTCTTCTCCTCCTGAGTATTTTTCTAAAAAACTGAAAACATCATATCACAGCAATATGTGTGCACCCATGTGTATAGCAGCACAATTTGTCATGGCTAAATCCTGAAAACTGTCCAGATGCCCATGAACTGAGGAATGGATAAAGAAGTTGTTTGTGGGGTTTGTTTTCTTTTGTTCTGTTCTGTTCTATTTTTGCAGTACCAGGGATCAAAGTTGGGGCTTTGTGCTTGGCAGGCAGGCACTTATAGGTCTTAGCTATCTCCCTAGTCAGCTATAAAACAAGATAAATTTGAATCTTTTGTTGTTAAGTGGATGCAACTAGAGACCATACTCTTAAGTGAAATAAGTCAGACCTGC
>NW_004524586.1:27753285-27761158 GCF_000260255.1 Octodon degus | reverse complement strand
TAAATTTAGTCCAAGTTTCTTGTTTTTACAGAAGAGAAAAATGAGATCCATAGGGATTAAATGATATGGTCTCATGCACATGACTACTTATGGAAGAACCCAAACTAAAACTTAACTTTCCCATCCTATGTTATTTAGTTAATTTGAGGTTGTTGAGTGAGAGAGAGAGAGAGAGAGAGAGAGAGAGAGAGAGAGAGAGAGAATACGAAGAATGAAGAAATAGCTAAGAAGGGAGGGGAGGGGAAAAAAGTAAAACTGCGTTTCAAGGTTTTTGGCGCAGCTCTTTGCATTTCCCTGTGATGTTTACAAGCCATGTTTGCCAGGATGGGCGGCTCACTAGTTACAAAACCAAGGAACGCGTTCATCTTTGAAGCCACCTTTAGAGAGCACCTCCTATGTAATCACCTCCATCCCTTCATTATCAGCTCCATTTCACTGCCTCGGCCCTCAGATTCCTCCACAGAAACTAGAAACACTTCCCCTGGGCTGCAGTCTGAGAATCCCTGCCCACAGCGCAACTGCTCTCCTCTCTCCTACTACTACAAGTTCTACAGTAACAGTTCACACCTTCTTTCAATAATTACACACGAAACCATTCACATACTCATCTGATCAACTTCTCCAAATTTTAAGGTATATGCCTCCAACCTAGTGAACAAAACCCAAACAAGATCCTCATAGGGATGTACTTTATGTTCAAGCTCAGTAGCACCTATGCCACTCTTCTTTTTAATCCTGTTCATATTTATTAATGTGGCATTGATAAAAACAAGCAACTTGCATGGAGTTTAACTCTCCCAACAAGAACAGACCACTAATACTAGTATTTCAAGAAGAATACTGGGCTGGGGAGATAGCTTAGAGGCTTAAGCACCTGCCTGGCAAGCACAGGGTCCTGGGTCCAATCCCTGGTACCAAAAATAAAAAATAAAAATAAAAAAGATGAACACAGAAATCTATTCTCATTTTTACATATTTTTTAGGGTTTGGTTTACACAGTTTTTAAACAAATATCCATCTCTACAAAACAGACCTTTGTTCTGTAATGAAGGCACATTCTACCTGTGGCCCACCAATATTCATGACAGGAACTTGGAACAGCAAGTAATGTAACCCCACAAGACTGTAAACTTGTAACATGACTGTGTGATTATTGGTGATATTTTTCATGACTCCGTTTTGTGGTGCTCCAGGATGGACTGTGGTGATGATAGGACTCTGTTAGGGACACAATGCTAACTCAACTTCCTACACCCACCCCAGAGTTGAGTCAAAACCTCTATACCTTAGTTACTTTTCTCTCATTGCTGGGGCAAAATACCAGACACCCAAATTTAAGGAAGGAAAGGCTCATTTAGCTCAGTTTGTGGAAGTTTCAGCCCTTAATCAGCTGGCTCCCAGGTGGAGTGGCATGGCACAGTTCAAGGAGGGAACTGTGTCCTGTGCAGAGGACAGCAAAGCAACAAGAGCAAAACAGGAGTGGGAGGCAAACTGTGGGAGAGCAAATCTCTTTTCCTCCCTTATCTCGTAAGCTGCCTACCCACCCTAGGGTGGGTGTGGCACTCACAGGGTCTCCCTGCCTTCCTTCCTCTTGCATAGACTCAAGATGTTTACAAAGTGAGGACCCTGGCCAGCAAGATAGCTCAGCGGTCTAAAGTGCCTGCTTCGGCAAATGAGCAGGGACTGCGATTCGATTTCCGACTCCCCGTGCCGGGCCAGCCCCACCCTCAGGGTGTACTGAGCCCGCCTCCCCCCCACCCCCGCAAAAAAAAGTGGTGTCAATGTTTGGGCTGGCCAAATAGCTCAGCAGATTGAAGCTCCTGCTTAGCAGATGCAGCAGCCAGGGTTCTATTCCTACTAGGCTGTGTCAGCCCTGCCCCCAGGGCGTGCTGAAACAGTGACTGAGACTGGATGTGTTGGTTCAGGCCTGTAATCCCAGCACTTGGAGGCTAAAACAGGAGTATCACTAGGAGTTCGATCTACATAGTGAGACCCTGTAGACCCTTACCAAAAAAATACAAAAAACAAAGTGAGGACCCTGGTGAGTTACTTATTAACCTTCTAAACTTCTCAAGATGACACACTGAACAACACCCAAAGGCATAAGGGCATGTTCTTTTTGCCCAGGATATAGAACCGCTGAGTGACTTAGTGAAGTTTCTCAAGTTGACACCATGTATCACCCATTACACTTTGTGCAGTTGCATACATTTGTGTGATTTGGTGAGTGAAATGCTACCAATGGTTGAATTTCAAGCCACCTGTGTGTGTGTGTGTGTGTGTGTGTGTGTGTGTGTGTGTGCCTGTGAAGACAAGAATTTATTGTTATAAAGCACACATGTAAGTTTTCTTATGTAATTAACTTGTGCTTGTGTTATTTGATAAATAATTTAATGAACTAGAAGTTCTTTAGGACTAATAGAGAACTATAAACATAGATCTAATACTTTTTTGCTCATACTATTATAATTACATATGCAACATCCTTAATGGTAAAAAATAAATAAATACCTGCCTATTGATTATTCTTCAAAATACTGTATATGAAGTTGCAGTCATTTCATCTCAATAAATTCTTGTTTATGTCTTGCCCCCAGAAAAATATTACTTGCTTCACCATCATTTCTTATTCATGTCGTTTTTTGGCAGAACTTACATTTGTAAAACACTGTATTTTCAAGGCCAAAGCAGAGAGTATAATTAGAATCAAACATTTCTGACAAGAACCTGGAGACCTCACCAAGAATTGCGACCATTTCCATCAAATCAGATACCTATGCATTAGTTTTACAAAAACAAGGTCAAATACTCTGCTAGTTTTATGTGTATGTTGCCTGCTTTTAAAAAAAAATAGTGTTAGAAATATCTTTAAAAGAAATTTTGTTAGTTATGTACAATTAACTATATTATATATTTTGTATGTGGTCCAAGGTAATTCCTCTTCAGTCAGTGCTGCCCAAGAAAGCCTAAGGGTTGGACACCCAAGCTTTAATTGGTACGTAGCTTCAGTTTAGGAAGATAAAAATGTTCTGAAAATCAACAGCGATGTGACTATACTTAGCACCACTAAATTATTAGGTATATGTTACAGCTATTAACAAAAAAGTTCATGAGTATGGTTTAATAAATGATAGAAGGATATTTTAGGAGAAAGGCAAACACAGACTGAAAATACTGTACATGGAGGAAGAGGAATTAAAATGTTCCCATGTTATTAAAAATTAATGAATCCTAAAGGGACAGACAGCTCTGTTCTGGAGTTACTTGATTAGTCCACTGCTTCGTGGCAGGAAGCATTGATCCGTTGCTTCAAAACTAGATTACTTGAACTATTTTTGAACTAGAAAAGTAATATTTGTTCTTTTCTTCTTCAGATACATTAATAAAATATAGGTCACCTTCCTCCCTGGACACTTATACTCAAGGGTAACTATTAGTGTGTTTCATAGTTGCTCTTCTGGAAATTGTAAATACCTATTTATATATACATATTTTTTATAAACCTGACTCATTTGTGCTCTTCTACAATCTGCATTTTCACTTTATAATATGTCTTGGAAGTCTTTCCATATTGTCACCTTTTTGAAAAAGCTATATACTGTTCAGTTGTATGCATGTATATTACTTACCTACTTACCTACATAAAAGCCTTGTGAATACTGGGGGGAAAGATCTTGAAACTAAGTAAAATATACCATAAACAACATTGATAATAATGATACAATTTGTGACTAAATAAAGTATTCCATGCCAGGTTTCTTTCTCCAAGCTGCAATAAATACATGATGTGGAACATCCATTCTTGAAATCTGTGCTGAGTATTTTCTATATCAATTTGAAGTCAAAGAAGCAATTTAGTGGGGAGACTATAAGTACCCAAATAACAGGGCCAAAGGCATTATAGCTTGGAATATTTTTCTGACCTACAAGGGTGGAAATACCAGAATTGGAAAACATATGAAAGTCTTGAAAAGCTGAGCACAGGGTACAAAACATCTATGAAGAAGTGAAAAGTATAATCAAAATATTTTCATGGAACTACCTAAGGAAGAGAAACAATGAAATCTCATTTTTGCCTTCTAACATTCTTTTTTGAAAGTCCAATAAAGCTCTAAGAAGAAAGGATGTTTCTGAGTGATGCATATTTAAAAATTCAGCTAAATTTCATAATACTTTAATAAAGTAAATATAAATATATATTTAACACTCTATCTATCTTTCCATCCATCCAAGTGTTTAGCTCATCCTGAAGCAATTAATCTTTCAATTAAGGTTAGCAGTATATATTGAGAGTTTCCAAATTTACAAAATCCATGTTTGGTGGGTAATTAGCACCAACCCTTTTTATAAGAAATGGCAGTAGTTGTTATTTACAAGTTGGGTGGCATGTTAACAATATTCATTCATTAGAAGTAGTGTGAAGTGAAATCAGCAGAAATAATAGTAACAAACTCCAGAAAGGCCCTCTTTTCATATAGCAGTGAGAATGACAGAGTCATGGCGTAGGGGTGGCGATTGGCCAAATCCTGGGTCTGAAACCTGTCAGACCTCAAAAGCTGAATTTGTGCTTCTCCTAAGACAGCTTTGGACTTAAAAATGACCTTGCTAAAAACCAGGACTCTTCACTTGGTCCTATCATTGTCCGATCAACAATCAGAAAGAAAGTAAATTTTGACCTTCATTTTTTTTGTAACTCTGAGCTCTGCCTACAAACATGTCTCTCTTGTAGTCCTTAACCTATCTTGCTTATCGCATCTGGCTTTAAGATTGAGGATATCAGGCTAAGAGATTTATGGAGACATTCAGCTGTATACAAAAGTCTCCAGTCATTGCTTTAAACCAGTGATCACCTATCTGGATTCCAGTAAAACCAGAGCCCAACATGACTGAAACCACTACAAGCAGAGATAAGCATTTAATGAAAACCCACCCACCCTCAAGCCATTGGGTTTCCAGAGCTACAAAATCAGTGCTGAGATGATGACGGGCCTGACTCTGACCCTCCTCAGCTAATCTTCAAGACCAGCCTCCTGTGTTTCTGGGTGGAGCAGTCTAATCACTTTTTATTGAGGTAGGAAGGTAGGGCTGAGGTGAAGCAGACAACCAACAGGGCAAACTATGTCAGAAGTCATCAAAACAGCTAACCACTTTAGAAAGATGTTTCCTTAATGGAGAAGACATGTACAAAACCCTGGACCCAGAATGGCTCCAGGCTTCAGGCTCCAAGCACAGTACATAGACTAATCAAAAAGTGATACTCTCTGTTAATATGGTCTTTCACATGTACTGATTTACATATATGTTAAAGTATCCCTGAATCCCTGGGATGAACCCTACTTGCTCATAGTGTGTGGTCTTCATGATGACTTGATGTATTCTGCTAGCCAGTATCTTACTGAGGGTTTTTGCACCTATATTCATTAGGCATTTTGACCTGTAATTCTCATTTTTGGTCAGATCCTTCTCTGTTGTTTTTTGTTTGTTTATTTGTTTGTTTCATTTTATGTATTTGGTGTAGGTTCTCACTATGCTGCTTGGACTCATAGTGATTCTCCTGTTTTCAGCCTCCCCAGCACTGGGATTACAGGCATGCACCACCAAACCCGGATTCTGTCTCAGGTTCAGTGTGCCCTGGGGGTGGGGCCGGTGTGGCATGCTGGACCTGGGATCAAACCCTGGTCCCTGTGCTTGCCAAAGCAGGCACTTAGTCTGCTGAGCTATCTTACTGTCCCTCTGGTTTTGGTATCAGGGCAATTCTTGCTTTCAGGAATGAATTTGGGAGTATTGTTTTCCTTTCAATTGTATTAAAACCTTTGAGAAATAGTGGCATTAGGTCTTCTCTAAATTTCTTGTAGAATTCAGCAGTGAATCCATCAGAGCCTGGGCTTCTCCTTGTTGGCAAGTTTTTAATTACATCTTGGTTTTCATTGACTAATATTGAATTATTTAAAATTTTTTATCTTCTTGATTCCACTTTTGTAATTCTGCAGGCAGTGTGGTGATGTCATCCTTTTCATTACTAATTGCACATATTTGAGTCCTTTCTTTGCCTTTTTTTTTTTTTTTTTTTTTTTTTTGAGAAGCTTGGCTAAGGGTTTGTCAATTTTATTTGATCTTTCAAAGAACAAACTCTTAATTCACTGATTCTCTGTTTCTTATTCCATGGCATTAATTTCTGGTCTGATTTTTATAATTTATTCCTTTGTCTGAGCTTTGGCCTTGACTTTCTCTTCTTTTTCTACAAGTTAGAGATTCAGCCTTAGGTTATTTATTTGACCTTGCTCTGTTTTTCTGATATGGAAATCCACTGTTATACATTTCTTTTGTAGGACTGCTTTCATTATGTCTTATAAATTCTGGAATATTGTATTGACATTACCATATAAGTGTTAGAAGCTGTCATATTTCTTAAGTTCATTTCTGACCTATTGGTTGTTCAGGGGGATGTTACTTATTTATTTAATTTTTTTTTTTTGAAGGAAGGGAAGGTTTATTTAGCTCACAGTTACTGGAGGTTTCAATCCATATTCAGCTGAGTCCAAGGCAGAGCAGCTCAAAACAGAGGGCAACCTTTCCTGGCCAAGGCAAGGAGCAAGAGGTGCAGGGAAAGGTAGCAGCAGCTCAAGCAGCTAAGCTTCTCTTCCCTCCTAACATCAAAATGCAAATGACTTGCCCCAGGGCAGGTGCAGCATCCACACCCACAGTCATCAATCACAAACTCCAGAAGCTGCCCCATGACTGCATGAGGTTTTGGGGGGACACCCATACACAAACCATAACATTTTGCCCCTGGACCCCCAAAGACTCATGCACATCCCTTAATGCAAAAGCCATTCTAGTCCATCTCTAAGAGTTGTCAAAGTCCCAACAGTTTCAGCATTGCTGAAAATTCCAAGTCCCATGTCTCCTCCAAGATCCAAGGCAAACTCCTAGCTGTGAGCCCCTGTACAAAAGTTAAACACTTGCAACCTTCAAAGGCACAAGATAAACACTGCCATTCCAAAAGGTACACACAACAGGACACCAAGCATTGGGACCAACACAAGTCCAAAATCCAGCAGGATAAACATTAAGTCCTGCAGTCCCATGTGGGACATCCAAAGCAATCTGTGATGAGTTGTGAGCTCCAAAGGTCTTACATGGCTTCTCCCCTACAGCACTCATGGTGGTAGCTCCCATGGCATCTCTCTTAGGCCGGCTTTGCTCTCTCCTCGCAGTTTCCCTGAGATGATCCACGTTCTGGATTTTTCAAACTTTTGGGGTTTCCACTGAATAGGTTTCTCAGTCACAGCTTTATACATTGCCCTTCCAGGGGCACACTGCCTGACCTCCTAGGCCTTCTTCTGAAATCGAGGTGGAAGCCTTCTTAACCTCAGAACTCCTGCATTCTGAATGCACCTAAAACCAAAGCTTCATGGATGACACCAAGGTCTGCCGTCAGCTGGAGCAGTAGCCAGGTTTTCCTCTCTCTTAGCTGTAGGGTTTGAGAGCCTGGATCATTGAGCACTCTGCTCCTGATTCCTGGGAATGAATTCTCTGTGCTGGCGTGATTTTGAAACCTGGTCCAGCCACTGCCACCATTCTGGAGCACGGGGATCAGCTGGATGTTATTTATTTTCCATGAGTTTATGAAGTTCTTGTAGTTTCTTTGGCCACTGGTTTCCAATTGCACCGTGCTATTGTCTGATAATATGCATGGGATAATTTCAATTCCTTTGCATTTACTTAAGCATGTACTATGAGCTAGTATGTGGTCTGTTTTAGCGCAACTGAGAAAAATGTGCTTCCTGATGTTGTGACCTAGAACACTCAGTAGACACTCTGCTGTAGACATCTATTAAAATGTAAAAAAAAAAAAAAAAAAAAGTCTTAA
>NW_004524586.1:27751483-27753185 GCF_000260255.1 Octodon degus | reverse complement strand
CTGCGCCTGGGCTGGGACTGGTCCCGCTGGCGCAGGGTAGCAGGAAGCCCCATTTGATTAACTTTAACTTTGATGTTTCCATGTTGAATTTTTCTCCTTTTGGTTTAGATAACCTACTTGTCATGGAAAGCAGAGTATTTGAAGTCACCTTCTATGACTGTACTGAGACCTGTGTTTGACTTTTGTCTATTAGAGTCAGTGTTATGAAATTGCATGTGTTGAAGTTTATTTCAAAAATATTTATAACTGCTGTATCTTCTTGGTATATTGTCCCCTTACCAGTATGTAGTGGCCTTCTTTGTCTTTTTTGCATATTTTGACTTGATGTCTATGTTAGACATGAACAAAGCTATTTATTCTTGCTCTCAGAAAATAAATACTGTATCAGAAACAAAAAATGCCCTCGAAGTTCTTATCAATAGGCAAGACATGACTGAGGAAAGAATCTGTGGGCCTGAATCTATTTTATTCAAAACTTCCTAAAAACTCCTTTTGGCTCTGCCCTTTGTGGTGGAACTGCTGCCAAGATGCAGATTTTTGTGAAAACCCTTACAGGGAAGACCATCATGCTTGAAGTTGAACCCTTGGACACTGTAGAAAATGTAAAGGCCAAGATCCAAAATAAGGAAGGAATTCCTCCTGATCAGCACAGGCTGATCCTTGCTGGTAAGCAACTGGAAGATGGACGTACTTTGTCTGATGACAACATTCAGAAGGAGCCTACCCTTCATCCTGTGCTGAGACTCCATGATGGTGCTAAGAAAAAGAAGTCTTACACCACTCCCAAGAGGAAGAAGGCTAAGTTGGTTGGCCTAAAATACTATCAGGTGGATGAAAATGGCAACATTAGACATCTTCGATGAGAGTGCCCTTCAGATGAGTGTGGGGCTAGAGTTGTATGGCCAGACACTTCGACAGACATTATTGTGGCAAGTGTTGTCTGACTTACTGCTTCAACAAACCAGAAGACAAGTAATTATGAGTTAATAAAAGCCTTCAGCTAAAAAAAAAAAGAAACTTCCCAAACAGAGAGACAGACACACACACAGACAGAGAATACCAGAAAGAGAGAAAGGAATAAAATAATTATTTAAAGTAGTGATTATGAATTTTCTAAAATTCATAGTAGACACTAAACTATCAATCCAGGCATATCAGAGAAATCCAAGCTGATATATACCAAAACAGCTACATTTAGACATACTATGTTCAAGCTGCAGAAAATCAAAGAAATTGGGACAAAAACTGGCCAATAAGAAAAGATATTCAATGTAGTAAGTTATTAAGTAAATGCAGATAAAAACTATAAGACACACTATGTCATATCCACCAGGATGGCTAGGACCAATAAGACAAACACAGGTCTGAGGAGAATATTGAGAAATTAGAGACATCATATGTTCCAGCTGGGACGTAAAATGGAGTAGTCACTTGGGATATTTGTTGCTCAGTCCTGTCATGTTGCTCAGGCTGGGCTCAAGTGACGGCTCTTCCTCAGCTTTCTGAATGGTGAGACAAGTGTGTGGCATCATACCAGACATAGCGTTCACTTTGGAAGACAGTTTGTTAGTAACTCAAGACATTGGAACTATTATAAGACCTTGAAGGGGCTGGAGAGATGGCTCAGTGGTCTAAAGCACCTACTTGAAACAAGCTTGGCAAAGCACAGGGACCGCGGTTCAATCCTCCAGCACCACATGCC
>NW_004524586.1:27747743-27751383 GCF_000260255.1 Octodon degus | reverse complement strand
TGTAAAAAAAAAAAAAAAAAAAAAAACCACATCTTTTAAAACCTTTCTTCTGTTTGTTAATGAGCATCTAGTTTGTTTCCATGACTTAGCTATTATAAATTATGGTGTTATAAACATGGGTACATGCATATCACTGTGGTATGAGGTTTTTAATTCTTCTGGGAAGATATCCAGAAGGGGAATAGAGGTTGAAAACCTCTAATCCCAGTTTCTGAAGGAGTCTCCACACTGATTTCCTCAGCAGTTGTACCAGTTTACACTCCCACTAGCAGTGAAGAAGGGTTATTTTTTCACCACAGCCCCTTCAGCATTTGTTATCAGTTGATTTTTTGGTGATAGCCATTCTTTCTGGGATGAGATGGAATCTCCATGTTGTTTTAATTTGCATCACTCAAATAACTGATGATGTTGAACAATTATTGTGCATTTGTTTGCCACCTGTATTTCTTCATCTGAGAAATATATGCTCTTCTCAGATGCCCATTTTTAATTGGGTCTTTGATTTTTTTTTAAAACTTTTTATATGTTCTAGATACAAATTCTTGGTCTGTGAAGCAACTGGCTATAATTTTTTTCCTACTTTGTGGGTTGTCTTTTCATTCTGTTGGATATTTCTTTCATTGTGCAAAAATATATTTTTTTTGTGTAGTTCGTACAGGGTCTCACTATACAGCTTCGACTCATAGTGATCATCCTGTTTTCCGCCTCCCTAGTGCTAGGATTACAGGCGTTCGCCACCGCACCTGTACTCATGGCTGGCTCAGTGCACCCAGGGGCGGGCCCATGTGGCATGTGGTGTTCAGGATGGAACTCCAAGTTCCTGTGCTTCCTAAGCAGGCACCTAATCTGCTCAGTTATCTGACCAGCCCTATGCAAAAACTTTTTAATAAGGTGAGATCTCATTTATTGACTCTTTGTAATAGTTCCCTTGTGGTTTGAGTTTTCTTCATGAAGTCTCTGACCACACCTATGTCTCTAAAAATTTTACCTATATTCTATTCAAGTAAATTTAATATTTCTATCTTAATATTTAGATCTTTGATCCATTTTGGCTTTAGTTTAGTGCATGGTGATAGACATGGGCCAGTTTTAGTGCTCAGTGTGTAGAGAACCAGTTTTCTCAGTACCATTTATTAAAGAGACTACCTTGCTTCCATTTGGCTCCTTTGTCAAAAATAAGGTGGCTATGTGCTTGGAAATGTGTTTGCATGTTCCATTCTGTTCCACTGCTTATCAGGTCTATTATTTTTTTGCCAATACCTTGTTGATTTTATTGCAATAGCTTTGTAGGATGATTTCAAGTCTTGAACTGTGATGTCTCTTGACTTGCCCAGAATTGCTTTTGCTGTTCTAGGTGTTTTCTGGTTCTAAGTGAATTTTAGGATGTTTTCTCTACATCTGTGAGATGTGTTAATGGTATTTTGATTGGTATTCATTAAATCTCTATGGTAGTTTTGCGAGCATAAGCCTCCACATTTAGTTCCACTGAAGTTTCGATTAGTTTCTGGCTGTGAGACTGGAACCCAACTCATTCAGCCTGCAACACTCTCACCTCCTCTTACTTTGAATTTGGTTCCTTCACCTCATGGCAATTTAAACTCAGTCCTACCTCACTCTAACACTGGAAGCCACCAGAAGGGGCCAGCCTGCAGCAGCCACTACAGCCTGCCGTGTCCACGGCTGTGTTCCATTGGTGCATTTCTCTGTGGAGATTTTGGTGACACCAGTAGTTGCTATGCGTCAGCATATTCAAGCTCCTCCTCCAAGGCAGGGAGTCAGGGAAGAAGTGCTGCTTGCCACCTCCTTATTCTGCAGTAAGTCTCTTTGCTCTCCCTGCGAGTTTCAATTCTCACCTCACATACTTGCTCGGCCCCAGACACCCACATCCCTTCTTCTTTACCTCAGGTAGCTACATTCCAGCATCTGGACTCTAAATCACAGAGAGACTGTTTCTCTGCTGTTTCCCATTCCACTACTTTTCCAGAAGTCTCAAGTGAAGATTTTTCTGCAAATTTATATTTTAGTTTTAATTTCCATTTCACTAAAACAAGGGTCAACATTAGCTGATAACAAGAACACTGGCAAAAATCAAAATCAAAATGAACATTTTCAGGACTCTAGAAAATAAGCAAAAATACCCATTAATTTTATAGGTACTCATTCAAGAAAAATAGTTGAATCTTAATAATAGTGAGACTTATGGCATTTTAATTTACTTTTCCAAGCCTTCACTCCCCAAGTCCATCAGAACCTTAAGAAAAAACAGAACTGCCTACAACTGTGATCTCGATTAGAGGAAGCCATGACCATGTGTCAGCCCTGGAAAGATGGCCTCATTAATGCTCATGCAGGAAGATAGCTGTGGTCCTTTTCATCATCTAATGCAGAGATTGCAAATGGAGGCAAATTTTTGCTGAACCTTCTGTTCATACAATAAGTTATTCATGAACACAAGCATTCATGAACCAAGGTATTACTGTACCTGGGAATGGGTATGTGGAAGAGCTCTGATCTTATTCTGCTTCTCTGAGAGGATGTTAGGCTACTGTTTTTCTCTGGGGTTACAGAGTTGTTTTTTCCACATGCTTTTTAGCACATACAGTACTGTACAGTATTATTCTACCAGCATAGCTCCATAGCTATGGAGAGCAAGCATGGTGGTAAAAAGAAAGTGCAGAGCAGCGATGAAGGTGACAAGAAAGTGCACAGCAAGAATGGAAACAAGAAGGCTTTGAAGAAAATAGCCATTGAATTGAAGAAGAAATCACAGAAAAGCATGAGAATAATATTCGTGTGATTGATCTGGCTTTGGAGTGCGAGATGGTGAAGTTAACAATGTTCGCTATTCTGAATAATAAAGATGCCATCAGAAGAGGTGATGTGGGAAAAGGATTTAACCAAGCAGAGGACCCAAGTGCTGGAAGAGGAAGAAAAACCTTGGCTAGCATGGTTGAATGGGAAACAGCTGGCGTGTCACTGTGTTAGTGAAGTTACGATCTGCGAAAAGGCCAGGAAATTGCCATGATTTACTGCAAGAAAACCCTGCACAAGTGCAAGAAGTGTGAATTTAAATCGAGTAGAGGGTGGCTTGACAAATTCCACAAGAAAAGTGAAATCCACCTTGTGATAAGACATGATGAGGTTTTCAGTTCTACGGCAGCCTCGTCAGAACTGAAAACCTCATCATGTCTTATTTTTGGAATTCATGAAGGTAGAAGGTTACAACACTCAACAAGTGTTCAACATTGATGAAACAGGGCTCTTTTGGAAGAAGATGCAACAGAAGCTGTATTACACAAAACGAAAAGGTAGTGCTGGGGCACAAGCCCAGGAAGGAGATTTGCCCTTTTGCTGTGTGGAAACACAAGCACCAATCTAAAGACGGGGCCACTGCTGGTGGACTGTTCCTCACTGCTCTTGTTTTCAAGGAGCAGAAAGTGACCAAGGTCAGACTCCCTGGCATGTGGACGGGCAAAGCAAAATCTGAGTCCCTAGACAGTTGTTCATGGGATGGCTGCAGGAGGTGTTCATACCCACCATTAAGAAATCTCTTTCTGGGGTGGGTAGAAGAAAAAAAAAGAAATATCTTTCTGAGTAAATAAAATCCAAAACAATCGATATTGTGAAAGGGAAGAAACTG
>NW_004524586.1:27730134-27738162 GCF_000260255.1 Octodon degus | reverse complement strand
AAAAAAAAAAAAAAGACCTTGAAATCCCACAGTCGTATATCAGAGTCAACCAAAGAACAAAAAATGCATACATGCTTCAGGAAAAGAAAAACTTACATAAATATTTTAATACTAAATGTGTATGATATCATGAGAGATGAATACAAGCTACTTTTGGCCTCTACAATTACAAGAGGTGCTCATGGTGGTGGCCACTTGTTTCCAGACATTTATTAATTTGGTGAACTGCTGCTTGGGTGTCTTTGGTCACTGGGATTGCAGCACATGCAGTTTTCAATTTCTTCTCTAAGGGCCATCAATGTAGTGGGTTTTCCAGGATATACAGCATCCTCTAGAGTTCCCCATATAAGGATAACACTATTGGTTAAAAAAAAAAAAAAGATTTGCATTATTCTTCATTTCCTGAAGAGTGTAAGGGTGTATACTTTTTTGAAAAGACTCTGGACAAGACACAATAGATAGAGATAGAGATAGAATATTGATGGAGACCACTATTTAGCAGCTCTGAGCAGGACTTACATCAACCAGTTGGCTTTCCAGGTTTACCTGTAGGTCACTGGTCTCTGAGGAGGCCTGTAATGGTGAGTGAAACCATGAGGTTATCTAGATAAAGACTGTAGCTGCAGGCATCTTACTCATGGATGGAGACCTTCCAAGAGATAACAGAGTTCTCCCAAATTAATGTAATGTCTTTCTTGGAGAAATCCCTGAGCAGGCTTCCAAGGTCCTTCGAAGGCCCTGCCATTCAAGGCAGTCCCACCTTTCTTCAGTATCCCCTGCCTTGGTTCTGATAACTAAATAAATATGGCCCATATTCTCCAAGATATCAGAAAACATATGTTCATACAAACACTTGTACATGAATTTTCATGGTAATATTATTGATTATAGTCCAAAAACAAAAACAATCCAATGTCCATCAGATGGAAATGGGTAAACAATGTATTTCTGCAGTGGAATAGTCTTTGGCCAGGAGTAAAGTACTCATACACACTACAACGTGGAAACTGAACATACGCTAAAAGAGAGGAGTCGCATATTACATGATTCCATTTGCATGAAATATCCAAAATAGGAAATCCATAGCAGAAGAAATGAAGTAATTAGTTTCTAGGAGCTGGGTGAAGGAGGAAATGAAGAGTGATTACAAATGGGTGTGGGTTTTCTTTTTTGGGGTGATGAAATATGCTGAAATGTGATAGTGGTAATGGTTACATGAGGTTGTACACATTAGAAACCACCTAATTGCACAGTGTAGAAGTGTGGATTTATGGTTATGTAAGTTAGACCTTAAAAGATTATTTTCAAAAAGGATAATCTATGTCATTCAACCTTGAGAAATTCCCAAGCATCTCCCCCTGTACCAGGAGGCTCCAGGAGACTCAGCCGACAAGGGAGATTATGGTAAATGGTCCTCATTCTGAGACAAACTAGTCTGTTAATGAGCGCAAACACATCAAAAGATAATTGCAATACAGTGTGCTGGGGCTGCGATGGTATTAATGTTCATGCGCCGAAGTGAGACAAAGAAGGCGACATAATCGTCTCTGCTACAATTAGTGAACGCCTCCCTAAGCAATGAGATTTCAAGCTGGGTCTGGAAAGAAAAGTAGTAGTTTTCAGGGTGTATATAGGGAAAGAAAATTCTAGACACCAAAAAGAAATACATAAATATACCAAGGCATAAAGACACTGTTTAAAAGCCACTTGGATGAGGTAGTCTTAACCAACTGTCTGAAACCAAACTGAGTTTCCTTTGCTGAATTATATGTCAAGGATCACTGTGAACAAACCGCAGACGACCAGGTTTCTGTGAGTGGAGAGGTATCTGTAGCTGTGAAGGGGGCAGAGCCTAGCGAAAGAGAAGGGCACCTCAAAATCACCACATGAGTAAACAAACCCCAATGGTAAACACCATGAATAAGAGCCCAGCAGTAACTTGTAGAGTATATAATTAACATTATGAATAAAATTAAGTGGGTCTGTATGCTGAGGTGTTGTAAATATCCCCATCAACTAATCAGACCAAATAATAACTCCAACATAACTTATCTGAGTAAATAAAAGCACTTATTGTTTTCCTTCTCTGACAACTAACTAATCAACCCCCATTCATAAAGAGAACATAACTATGATTAAATATAAATTCCAGATAGGAAAGAATCATTTCACAACTTTCCCAGCTGATTAGATGCATAGGCACAATCTTGTTACCTACCCCCCTTCTGAGGCAGACTTCATCAATCTAGAAAATGAAGCCAGACCACTGATTGGAGGGCAAACCTGAAAAGGATTAAACACTTAGCATGGCATTCTAAAATACTGTAATTACAGTGCAATTAACCATACTGCATATTAAACGTGGAACTCTGAAATGTGTTCAGACTCCCCAATTATAACTAGTTATTCTTCAAAGATTTTTGCCGCCCACATTGAATTTCTCTAGTGCTTCTTTGTTATAATTCAGGTTTGACAGTCACTAATATATCTAAAAGGACTGTTAATAAAAAGTAGACATTCTTTACTGTAAACCTAACACATGCATGCCAGGTAATACCTGACCATTAGCAGTAATCATCATATTTCAGACAGGCAGATCTATTACTCAATTGGACTTTGCCCTCTTTAAAACATATTTAATGGTCAGCTGTGAAGAGACATCGAGATTGAAACAGGAGAGCGGGCCTCACTTGGAGTCTAGAAACCTGTATCTTTTCTTGATTTTCCAAACTGGTAAAGTTTCTTGGCCTCCCTGGGTTTCAGTTTCCTCATTGATCAATTGGAGTTTACAGCTATCCAGAATTCTGATGAGGACAGAAAGGCTTGACAAGCAGCAGAACTATACAAAAGCTTACCAAACAGGACAACTCTACAAAACTCAGTCACTCTACCATAATCTAAGGCCCTATGCTATGATGGGTATATTGTATCCTAAGAGAGGGGTCAGTGAAAAGGAACAGGGAGAGATGTTTGTAATCATGGTTCAAGTCAAGGACGATAGTCAGAAAACTCAAGCACAGCTCTAATCACTCAGAAAGAAATATGTTTTAAGCACTTAATATAGCCTGTCAAATGCAGAGAGATTTTAGATCACCATGAACTCATGACAACAGAGAGATTTGAAAATAAGGTGGGAAATGGCAGAACCTGTTGGGAAAAATACCCCAAAATGGATAGTATTTCAACTGACCTTCTGTATATGACAGAATTTCTACAAGGGAGATATTAGTCACACTTAAAACTAGTTAATTTTTTGTCAAATCTGCCAGAAAAGCCTATAAGAGGAAGACATCAGTCTGTCTTAATCAACCCTATATTCTTAGCCAGCTCAATGACTGAGGTGGGAACTCAATAATTGTTGAATGAATGAACAAATGAAAAAACAAATGAATGCATGAACGGACAAGGGAATGAGTCTAATCCAACTCTATTGCACAATGGCCAGATAAATCCAGGGTTCTAGGAGTTGTAATTTAAGGGAGGTTTAATAAGAGGAGAGAAATCACAATTGAGAAAAATAAGAACAGTTAGCCTAGGTAGAGGTTTCATGATGTAGTAGATATCTTCAGTATTTTATGTATGAAAGTTCATATCAAATCATATGGAACACAGCTGACAAATTACTGACAGAGAAGTTTACACTGCTAAATGCTTACATTAGGAAATAGAAAAGATCTCATACCAATAATATAAATGATTATTTCTTTTAAAACTTAATTTTAATTTTAATATATTTTGTTTTTCTCACAATTTTATTGAGAAACAAATAGCAATGAGACAGTTTAAAATCAAATTGGTAGGACAGTTTCAATAATTAACACACTGCATACATTCTTCCTAGTGGTTATTTGTTGTGCAAGATGCAGCCATGAGAGCCAGGGAGATGGCTCAGTAGGCAAACGCAAGGGTCTGAGTTCAATCCCAGGTTCCGCACAAAAAAAAAAGATGCAGCCATGATCTCCTATTCACAAACACTATTAGAACAAATCCCTCCATTCACTGAATTAAGAGAACGTAGCTACACATCTATCCTAACCATTCTGAATACACAGGTACAAAATGGTCATTCATCTGTATCCCCTTTTTTTGTTTAGTGCCGTCATTTAAATATTATAGGTGTGTGAACTCAGGGGAGATGGCTCAGTAGAATAAACGCTTCCCTGGCAAGCACAAGGTCCTGCGTTCAATCCCTGGTTCCGGGAAAAAAAAAAAAATTCCAAAATAGTCCACTAGTCCATAATAGTATTGGGTCTTCTGCTTGACTGGCAATGTCAGAAATTATTGACCCGAGTCCCCTACAGCTCAACATAACAGCATGGCTTTACTTCTTATACTTCATTTTTATACTTTTCTGTTGGATGGTTAAGACCAAGATAAAGCAAGACCTATGTAACAAGAACTGTAGCTTTTGTATCTGATAAGGTCAGTCAAATCCCCTCAGGATTTATCCCGAGACCCTGTACCTCAGTTTGTAGATCCTTTGTCAATATCAGCCATGTGATAAATAATTATTTCAAGAAATTAAAACATATTGAGAGTAAATTAAATCCAAAACAAACAGAAGGATGGAAATATTGAAGACAGGAGAAGAAATAAATAAAATCAAAGGCAGAAAATAATAGTATCAATAAAGCAACAGGGCCAGGGAGACAGGTCGGTGGTCTAAGCACCTGCCTGGCAAGCTGAAGGACCTGGGTTAGACCCTCACAAGGGAAATCAGCCTATGGTTTCCTTTGTTGTGTTGTCATTATCTGGCATGAGGATTAAAGCGCCTGCAAGCAGGCGCAGGGGCCGGGGGTTCAATCCCCAGGCCTGCTATGCCAATCCAGCCCCCAGGGCATGCTGAGATGGCAATTGAGACTGGGTGTGGTGGCGTGTACCTGTAATCCCAACTCTTGGGAGGTTGTAAACAGGAGAATCACTATGAGTCTGATCTAGTAGTGAGATCTTGAACACCCTGTAGACCCTTCCCTAAAATACAAAAAGAAAAAAAAAAAAGGCATTTACAAGAACCTAACAGTATCATTGTATTCACTGATGAAATATTGAGTTTCTCTGCTTCAGTCAGGAGAACATAAGGCTGATGGTTTTCAGGATTTCTATTTAACATTGCACTAAAAGTCCTCAATAGAGTAATCAGGCAAGAAAAAAAAAATTATCTGCATTGGAAAGGAAGCAGTAAATCTGTCTCTATTCTCAGATGGCATGATTTTATATTTAGAAAACCTCAAATAATTTACAAGGAAAACTACCAAAGCTAATAAATGAATTGACCAAAATTGTACAGTACAAAATGAATGCATAAAAATTTTGTTATATTGTTATAAGTGAGCAATGAGCAATCTAAAAGGAAATAAAGATAACAATCTCTTTAATAACAGTATCAAAATAAATTACTTAGGAATAAATATAACCAAGGTATAAATATAACCAAGCGTATAAAAGTTATACGCTTAAAATTACAAAACATTGTGAAGATCTAAATAAATGGGAAGATAGCCCATGATCGAGTATTGAAAGATTTATATTGTTAAGATGGAAAAGGGGCTGGGAAGATGGCTCAGTGGAATAAGCGCTTCCCTGGCAAGCATAAGGACCTGAGTTCAATCCCTGGTTCTGCCAAAAAAAAAAAAGATGGAAAAATTCCCCAAGGTTATCTACACTGTGAATACAAACACTGTCAAACTCCCAATGGCTTTTCTGTTGAGAAACAGAGAAAAATCATCTTTAAATGTATAGCCTTCGGAAGAAAACTGTAAATGATCCAGCAATTCCCATTCAGAGTATTTTTAGGCTGAGAAGTGAAAGAAATGTCTCTAGAGGAGACATTTGTACACTTATGTTCCTAGCAGTAATATTCACTAGAGGTTGAAGCAACAGAAGCATCCATTAGCATATGAATAGACAAAGAAAATGTGTACATGAATACAATGGAATGGTATGCATCCTTAGAAATAAATTGCTGATATAAACAACAACATAGATGAACCTTGAGAAGATTAATGGTGTTACTATATGGCTGGTGGGTACGAACCCAGAAAGAATGACAAGATAGACAGTCAAAAGAGCAAAAGCACTTATTTTAGACCAAACACAGAAAGCTGCATTTATTGCAAAACTAAACCAAAAAGCTCCCACCCAGTACCAAGAGAGGACCCAAGTGGGATGTTTTGTATAGGAGTTTTTATACACAAAAATGACTACATCTCAGCCAAGCTGAGATCAACCTATGGGGTTACAAGAAGAAAAGTCAACTTAGAAGTGGGCTTGTAGGAACTTGGGGTACGGAGCATGCATATTTTTGTCACCATTGATTATAACTTTAAGCAGAACAAACACATTCTTTAGAGAGGTGTGATTTTTCTGGGCAAGAAAAGTCTGCCAATCCAATGAGGCCTTTGTTCATTGAGCCTCCAGTGCTCTGGCCTTGGCCCCTGTCCTTTCCTGAATCTTCTCTAGCTGCTGGTCCTGTCTATGGAATGCTCAGCCACCACCCTCCCCTCCCTTCATGGGCCAGTATCACTCTGAGAAAATTTCTCACTTTTGTGCAGGACCCCTGCTCTTCCTGACGCACTTAGCCCAACCCCAACTGTGGTGGGCTTGTGATTCATTCTTCCAAAATCTCTTCTCATCTCCTTGCTTCAATAAGTAGTCACCAAATGAAAGGGACTATTGATTCCACTTAGGCCAAGTACCTACATATCACACTCATAGAAACAAAGTAGGAGGCAGTCGCTAAGGACTGGAGGAATGAGAGCATGAGGAGCTGCTACTTAGTGGTTAGAAAGTTTCAGGTTTTTGAGGTGAAAAGAATTCTGGAAATGGACTGTGATGGTTTGCATAAAGATATGGAAGTACTTCCTGCTATTGAATTGTACATTTACAAATGGCAATAATGGTAAATCCTATGTTAAATGTATTTTACCATAATTTAAAAACTGGGGGGAAAAGTTCCTCTTCCTAGAATTCCTCCTGGTGAGAATGTGAAGAAACTGGATCACTCATACATTGCTGATAGAATATGTAAACTAGTATAATCATTCCAGGAAACAATTTGGAGCCCTCTCTCTCTCTCTCTCTCTCTCTCTCTCTCTCTCTCTCTCTCTCTCCAGAACTAGGAATTGAACCCAGAGCCTTTGAAATAAGCTATATCCCCAGTCCTTTTCTTATATTTTAAATTTTAAAACAGGGTCTCACTAAGTCACTAAACTGTCCAGATTGGGCTGGGACTTTCAATTGTCCTACCTCAGCTTCCCAGAGTGCTGGGATTGTAGGCATACACTACTATGACCAGGTGGGGTTTCTTACAAAATTAAGTAATGAACTACTATAGATCTCAGCAATTATGCTTGAACATTTATCCTAGAAAACTAAAAACCTTTGTGTACAACAACAACTTACATGTAAAAGCCCTGCAGACAACCCAGATGCCACGCATACTGCAGGATACTACTCAGCCATGAAAAGGAACAGACACTGGATACACACACCAACTTGAATAGATCTCCAGAGCCAAGAAAGCCAATCTCATACACACAATTACAAATGATTCTATTTGTAAAACATTCTGGAAATGATGCAATTATATACATGGAGACCAGATTGGTGATGCTACGTTGGTTGCAGAGGCAAAAGAGATTTGGCTAGAAAAGCCCAACAGAAGGAATCCAGTGGCGATTTAACTGTCCTGTACTTTGTCTGTATCAACGTCAATATTCTGGTGAGAAATCATTTTATCATTTGGGAGACTGTGTCATGGACAGAATGCAAGAAAATCAGTCTGTATTGTTCTGCAGCTGTGTATAACTTACAATTTTCTCAAGATAATTTTAATTAACTACAGCTATTTTATCTAAAGTGTGTCTTGTTAATGTATAGTCTGCTTATATAGTAACTTTGATGAAATTGTACAATTTTTTTTCAGATTTTATTTTTTTTCAAAATTTTATTGATAAACAGATAGCAATGAGACAGTTTCAAATCAAATCGGAAGTACAGTTTCAACAAATAACACACTGCATATATTCT
>NW_004524586.1:27725619-27730034 GCF_000260255.1 Octodon degus | reverse complement strand
TATATATATATTTTTATGTATTTGGTACAAAGTCTACACAGCTTGGACTCCTAGTGATCCTCCTGCTTTCAGCCTCCCCAGTGCAGGGATTACAGGCATGCACCACCACATCCAGACTCAGTCACCTACTCAGCACACTGTGGGGGTGGGGCCAGAGAGGAATTTGCGACTGAGGATCAAACCCTGGTCCCTACACTTGCCAAAACAGGCACTTTAGGGGGTTGGGGAGATGGCTCAGTGGCATAAGTGCTTCCCTGGCAAGCACAAGGGCCTGAGTTCAATCCCTGGTCCGCCAAAAACAAAACAAAACAAAATAGGCACTTTAGTCCACTGAGCTATTTCACCAGCCCTTATAGTATTATATTATATATGTTTCATATATACGTAAGAAAACAAAGATAGCTAAGACAATTGTACTACCAGTTTCTATTAGTCTATTGAGAGGAACAGTTATTACTTGTATTGCTTGATCACCTTTACACGCCTGTATCTGGTGATCTGAGCAACTCCTTTGAAGATCACAATATGCAATAGAATAACCATAGTTGATTTCCTGTCATCTTGTTTTGAATTCTATATCTTTTTTAATTCTCTTTAAAATAAGAAAAAGAAATCTTTCTGCCAACAGAATGTATGAAAATTGCCTTCTGATGGACAGTGTCTCTCACACCCTCCAGCCTTGGTGGGTGATATGGATGCTGAGTGTAACTCCACAAAGGTCAACTTCCTCCCTAAAAACATGAAGCTCTTCTCCAGCCCATGTGTGGGGAGTGGCTGAAGCTGGAGATGGATCACACGTGCAGGCTAAAGCAAGGCCAGCTCGGAGAACACAGAGAGTCCAAGGCAAGCCAAACAAACAATTTGATAGGCAGAAGGGTGTCACATGACATCAACCTGTTGAGTGTGCAAATAAACCTCCTGCAGTCATTGGGCCATTCTTTTCTCCCATCAGGAAAGAGGGCTCCACCTGACCTAGACTTTCTGTTCCCTGAATCTTGTCTTCTTTTTTTCATCCTCCATAATTTGCCCCCGCACAAAGTTTGAGAGCTGAACTGGATGCAGCACTCATGGGCCAGGAAGTGATCTGAATCTTCAAGAAGTTGTACACAGAGCTGGGGAGATAGCTCGGCAGTCTAAGCACCTGCCTGTAAAGCACAAGGACCTGGGTTTGATCTCCAGTACTACGTGCCATGCCAGCCGCAAGCCGAGCCAGCCACTGAAACTGGGTATGGTATCACACGCCTTTAGTCCCAGTGCTGGGGAGGCTGAGACAGGAGATCACTATGAGTCTGAGCTGCATAGTGAGATACTGTACTAAATACATAAATAAATTATTTTATTTTATTTTACTTTTTTTGGCAGACCAGGGATTAAATTCAGGCCCTTGCGCTTGCCAGGCAAGCGCTTATTCTACTGAACCATCTCCCCAGTCCTAAATGATTTTCAAAAAGAAGCTATGCTGTACACAAAGGCGTTCTTCATTGGAGGTTTGAACGTCACTGAAGAGATGTCCTTGACTCCAAGGAAGTTGAAGAAAAAACATTTTAATATCCTTCACTGCATTAACCTCACTGACAAAGCCTGAGCAGATGTCCTGTGGCAGACCTTAAAGGACACTGTGGCGGATCCTGTGGCCAGAATGCGTCACTGAAGGTGATGTATCTCACGCACTGGCAGTGGAGCAGACTGCATCCCTGGGCAACAGCGGGGGTCTGGACGTCAGTGCTACAGCCATAGAGGGGCTTGTTCAGGACCATAAGGAGGAACTGACGACAGAAGAACTTCCTGAATCCCACAGTGAACAGCAGAAGGCACTTGTCTGGGGAGCGTTCCACTGAGGAAGAGGAAGGCAGGGAGGAGGTTAGCAGAGATGTGATAAGATCCATTATGGAAAAATGGAATGAGTGCCGAAATTTCTTTCAGAAGCACCATCTTAACATAACAGTGTTGAATCTGACAAATGATAATGTAGTCTCATTTCTAGAGGGTGATGCAGCACAGGAAGAAATCAAGTGGCATTAGACAAATTTTTCAATACATTGACCATGTAGCTAGGAGACAAAGAAGAGAAGAAAGCCATAAGAAGGTGATCTCTCTATTGTTCTCATGGATGGAGAGTCTCTCTCTTTAAACAATAACCTTCTTTACCCACCTTTCTGTCCTCCACACCAGAAGTTGATTCAAACAAGGTTAATGTTCTCTCTCTTCCAACTGTACTGTACTTCATTTCATTTTTTATGGTTAAAAAAGAATATGGTTCAGAATGGATTCAACTTACTTATGTTGAACCTTGTGGGAAAATTCCATTCATTTCTCCACCAATTTAGTTCACAACCAAAATCATGGAATGAATTAAGTTCATGCACCGAGGTATCACTGTACTATTACCATTTGATCACCCACCTGGCACATCCCACTGACAAGACTTACCCTTATTTGACTCAATTCAGGGTTCACATATTGTGAACAATCTTTTCCACAGGGGTATTACAAAGAAAAACAAAAAAGTTGGAGTTGCTAATAAGTTGAACAACTCATGTAGAAGACTTAGAAGGAAATGCTAGGGAATGGGAGGTACAAGAGGGACATTAAAGAGCTCTGATATATTCCTAGGAATCTAGAAGGTTACATGTATTCACTGGGCTATGACCATGAGCAGGAAACACTGGAGAAGGTCCATGCCTTCCACCTCTTCAGGTCTCTTGGCTTCCCACTTGCATGGTCTTGAAGTAGGAAGTGAATGCAAAGGAGAGATCATAAACAACCAGCCTGAATAGAAGACCTGCTCCGATATGCAGACCTTCCCTACATAGTCTTGGAGACTTACTGGTTTAAGTCATAGAGGGAAATCTGTCCAGTTGTTAACTGACCTATAAACTAACCAAACAGAAACTCCAGTAGCCATACACAATGAAGAATACAGACTTCACAGAATTAAAGTCACTAAACAGACATTACTGGCAACAACAACTGCTATAAACAACAATTATATTGAGCCCTGAGTTATGTGGAAGGCTGAGGTAGGAGAATTGCAAGTTTGAGGCCAGCCTAGCAACAAAAATGACATAGCTTAGGGCCGGCCAAATAGCTCAGAAGATTAAAGGGCCTGCAAACAGGCGCGGGGCCAAGGGTTTGATCCCTGGGCCTGCTGTGCTGGTCCCTTCCCCGGGGAGTATTGAGATGACAATTGAGACTGGGTGTGATGGTGCATGCCTGTAATCCCAGCTCTTGGGAGGCTGTAAACAGTTGGATCACTACAAGTCCGATCTAGTAGTGAGACCCTGAACACCCTATACACCATTCCCTAAAATACAAAAATAAAAAAGACATAGCTTAAAGAGACAGAATAAGCAGCACAATCAGATTCAGATTTAGGGTTATTGGCTGGGAATTTAAAATAGCTAGAATTAATACACTAAAGGACTAGTGAAAAGGCAGATAACATGTGACAACAGGTAGGTAATGTAAGCAGGTATGAAAACTCCAGGACTGGTGATACAGCTCAGTAGTACAGCATTCACCTAGCAGGTGTCAGGTCCTAGGTTCAGTGCTCAGAACCACAAGAAAAAAAGAAGAAAAGAAAAAGAAACTCTAAGAACAAATCAAAAAGAAATGAAAGAGGGGCCGGGGAGACGGTTCAGTAGAATAAGTGCTTGCCTGGCAAGTGCAAGGGCCTGAGTTCAATCCCTGGTTCCGAGAAAAAAAAACAAAACAAAACAAAAAGAAATGCTAAAAGTTTTTTAAATACTGTATCATATGACTTGTGTTTAGAGCTTATTCATTTCTTCTAAATTCTCCAATTTATTGAAATATAGATTTAGAAAATAGTTCTCAATAATCCTCTATATTTCAGTGCTATCTGTTGTAACATCACCTCTTTCATCTTTAATCCTATTGTCTTGGGTCTTCTTTCTTTATTTGAGATCTTTTTGAGTTTTGATGCACCACTAGCAGCTATAAACTTATAACTACTACCCTACATTTCCTGGTATGTTATGTTTCCCTTTTCCTTTGAATCTAGGAATTATTAAAATTATTAAATGATTAAAATGATTAAAATTTTCTTCTGATTACTTCCACGACCAATTGAACATCTTAAAGTGAATTATTCAAACCTTCTTTGCTTTCTCTTGCTATTGATTTCTAGTTCCATTCTATCCTAATCTAATAAGATGCAATTACTTTTTTATTCATTATGACTCAGCTTATGGCATAAAGTATGATCTGCTTTAGAGAACAGTCTTTGAGTTAATGAGAATCTATATTTCTGTAGTTGTTATATGGACTATTTTGTGGATATTAACTGTTAAGTCCATTTGATTAACTTTATTTTTTTTCTTTTCTTTTTTTTTCTACAGTTTTATTGATAAACAGATAGCAATGAGACAGTTTCTTTTTTAAATACTTTTTTTTTT
>NW_004524586.1:27705954-27722819 GCF_000260255.1 Octodon degus | reverse complement strand
GACAGTCCCACAATATTCCTTTTCCTGTCTCTTGCTTTCATTCACCACCCCCTTCTTCTTGAACATCCACCTACCCAAGAGACATCTTAGCAGAAATTGTACAATTTTTATGTATTTTGTACAGAGTCTCACTATGCAGCTCAGACTCCTAGTGATCCTCTTGTTTTCAGTTTCCCTAGCGCTGGGATTACAGGCATGCACCACCATGCCCAGTCTCAGGTGCGGTCTCAGCGTGCCCAGGGGCAGGGCTGACGTGACATGTGGTGCAAGGGATCAAACCCTGGTCCCTGCGCTTGCGAAGCAGGCGCTTAGTCTACTGAGCTATCTTGCCATCCCAAAATTGTACAATTTTTTAAAATTCTCTGTTTTACTTTCTAATAGAGTGTTTATGGATATAGCCCACTGAAGGAGAAGCTCTTTGGGGGGTCTTGATCATTTTCAAGAACCTTGTGCTGACACCAAACAGTTTGGAACTGTCCCTCTGCCACAGACCAGTGAGTTAGCATTATTTATCCATTCATGGCAAGACATGAGTAGATGGATTTAACTTGGCTCCCAGCAACTTCTAAGAATTAGTAAAAAACGAGCAACTACAACTTAATTTTGTTCCACCCTTGTTCATCTGCAGAGCAGCCGCCTACACCAAAGAAGTGTGTACAATACCCAAGAACTTTGCCTTGCATAGGTAAAATGAAATACAAAAGGCATAAAATCTGAAATAGATGACATCGTTTTCATGATAACTCTACCGCCCTAAAGCGCATTGCTTAGCCATATGGTTTTTACAGGCATTATTAATGCTTAAGGGAGCTTGTCATATTTTTAAAAGTTTGTGGTTGGAAGAAGTGAGAGGGAAAAGAACCTTGGAAATTGTAACAACTCTGACCAAAACCTAATGTAGTGCCATACCTAAAACAACATTTCTGCATGGATCCTTCAGGAAAGACCTTGGTTCTAATTTGAAAAAAAAAATATGTTGGATGCTCAACTCACACAGGAATCTAATTTGGAAGAAACATCAATACATTTTTAAGTAAAATGGTCAAGGCCTGCTGGTATTATTCATATTATGTTAATACATCATTATTATGCATATGCAAGACAAATCCACTGTCATAAACCGCCTGAGACTTTACTTAGTGTATGTCTAGATAACTGTTACCTTTTCAATAGATTGCCTTCAGAAAGGGCAAAACCAGTCCACTTAAGCTCCTGAGAAACCTAACAGTATCATCCAATTGGCCTGTTTCTACAAAATACATTGCATACAATATTTTAAAATAGCACGCGCTTGCTAATGTATGCACGATATTTCTCTCTCTGAATTGAACTGGAGGCAAAGCATAATGGTGTTTCTTGGGTTGCTTCAGATTAAATTATCTCCCAACACTGTTCAGCTGTTGCATTGCTATTAACCTTCTAAAGGGGTCAGATAGACACTAATAAAGAACTTCAGCTCTCCTCCTGAAGAATTGTTTTCCCTTCCAGGCATTGTGGCCTCATCAAATTTTCTGCATAACACTTCACACGTGTCTATTTTTATCCTAACTGGGGGTGCTCAATACCATTCCCCAGCCAAGGGGGAAAAATACAGTGCTTGATAAAAATGAGATGCTAACAGTAGAGCAAAAGGGGAAATACACCTTAACTCTCTTCTTTCAGAAGAACTGTATGACTTATAGGTAAAAGTGAGAACATTTGCCTCTTAGCAATTTTTTCTGCATTTTTCTTAAGTATCACTGATAAAATAAAGTTTAAGCCATAAAAGTCCTGAGTGCTGTTCCTCCTACTTAGCCAACCAGCATTCCCAAAGGGAACCTTCCCCTAAGTAAAAAATTGGACATCTGAGAATGAACTCATGTTTGGAGGCTGACGTGGAAGAATGCTAGGTGGATGCTATGGCAGGATCTGGGGTCAGAAAACCTCAAACCAAACTTCAGCCCGGACATTTGGTAGATTACGACCCATACACTCAGTTATCCTTACTATAAAATGGGACAGCAGTCTCCAGGGTCGGTTTGCTGTAATATTAATTGTGACACTGCAGTGCGCTGTGACGCAGATGTTGCTAGCAGACCCTCCCGTGTAACTCACGGGTATCCATTGGACAGAGGAGGTGACATCAACAGACTTTGAATTCAGCAACTGAGAAGTCTCGAGCTACGCATACAGGGAGGTGACTGTGAAGCCCACAGGGAGATTGCCACCCACATGACGTAGCGCTTCTCGAAAGGCAGGGATTTCTAGCCCTTCTCTCTTTTACACCTTTTGCTGGGCCTTTGTTCTTCCTCAGATACTGTACTCCACTTTCCACCTGGCCTCGCCTCATTCACACGTGCTTTCTTCTCTCTAAAACCATCTCTCCAGGACCGGCCAAATAGCTCAGTGGGTTAAAGTGCGTGCAAGCAGCTGCACGGACCGGGAGTTCAGTCCCCCAGCCTGCTGTGTCAGCCCCGCCCCCAGCGCACACTGAAATGGCAATTGAGAGTGGGTGTGGTGGCGCACACCTGTAATCCCAGCTCTTAGGGGGTTGTAAACAGGCGGATCAATACGCGTCCGATCTACAAATGAGACTCTGAACACCCTATAGACCCTTCCCTAAGATACAAAAATAAAATAAAATAAAATCTCCCTTACAACAACCACCTGCAAGTTGAGCTTACCTGTTAGCCTTCACCTAAGCCTCCTCACTTTCTCAAGCAGGCCTTTCTTGAGGTTCCTAAATCCAATATTTAAATTTTTTCCAAGTATGGACTAAACTAAAACCAAAGCCACCATATGCCTCTTACCATACTCTATAGAAGGAAAAAAAAAAAACATAACATCAAAAGCAGCCCGTCAGAATAAAATCACTGCCGCCAGATGAGAATGTTGCTGTAGGGAAAAGGCTCCCTGCTCTGCTCATTCCCCGCTTTGTAGCAAGTCCCAGTGAGCACAGGCACTAGGAAGCCACAAAACTAGAAGCGGGGGAGTCACATATTCAGTTGTCAATAAACTACGTAAGACACAGGCCTCCATTGTAGGCTGGATCCACACGACTGGACGCTCCAACTGACCCAAGAGCAGCTCCCTGGTGGGCGCTGTTATGCCGAGACTGTCCAGAGCCTGCCTGCACCAGGGCTAGAGGGCACCCAGAGCAATCATTTAGTCCCGCCCCTCACACCACGCTCGGGTTCACTGGCCCTGTCTTGCCCCCTCACTGGAAATGTTCTCTCACATCGCCCGTCACAGTCCCTGCCGTCCCGGTGTCGAGCCACACTCTGGGCTTCAGAAGAAAGCCGGGGGTCTCACTTGAATGTATTCACTGTTCTTTGGGCTAGATCTGTCACATGCATAATAAGCCTCTGCCAACAGGTCTTCCCCGGCTGAAGCATGCAAACTGTTGCCCCTAACATTTGTGAGAAGGCTTCTTTCAGTTGGCTTCCTGGTTATTTTTCTGATTCATTTACACTTCTCCCGGAGGGAGCGTGCTTTTCTTTTATTTCTGCTAATATTAGCACGTGCTCATCGCGCCACTTAAGCAGGGTAGCCTGGTGGGTGGTATCCATCCAGCTGCTCTTCCTGTCCCCCTAAGGGACAGTGAGGCGGCACACAGGGAGCCGCTACACACAGGACAGGTGGCAGGGGTGAGTAATAACAGAATCTGTTTACCTTTTGTTTTTCTTTTCTTTCCCAGTACTGGGGATGGAACCCAGAGCCATTCACCCACTAGGATAACCCCTCAGTCCTGTTTATTTTGAGATAGGGTTTCATTAAGTTGCCTAAGCTGGCCTTGAACTTGATCCTTCTGCCTCAGCCTCCAGAGTAGCTGGAATTATAGCCATGAACCGTCATCCTTTGCAGTGTGATTGCTTTTGAAAACCAATGCTCTTTGCAAAACGGATGTGTTATTTTTCCTCTCACTAGTCCTCACCTGGCATCACTTCAACTCCTATTTATTCATTTCCTCCAATTGAAAAAATATGTACACACAGTACTTATAATATGGCAATAAACAAGATAGATAAGGTCCTTCATCTTGGAGGGAAAGAAAAAAATGAACAAAGAAACAGATGCTATGCAGAGAATTAAAATCACTGCACAGGACAGTATCTATACATTTTTGTTAGACTGTGTGTTTAGGAAACACCCTTTGTGCCTGCAAGCAGCACAGGGGCCGCAAGTTCAATCCCTGGGCCTGCCATCCCAGCCCCACCCCTGAGGTGCACTGAGCCAGCAATGGTGGCCAGCAATTGAGCCTGGGCGTGGTGGCGCATGCTTGTAATCCCAGTGCTTGGGAGGCTGTAAACAGGCAGATCAGTACTAGATTGAGTCCGATCTAGTAGTGAGACCCTGAACACCTGTAGACCCTTCCCAAAAAAAAAAAAAAAAAAAATCCTTTGAAGGGAAGACAATTACACTATCCCTACATCACAAGAAGTCAACAAGGTGAAGATACAGGACAACATTTCAAGAGGGAATAATTATTATGAAAGCCCTAAGACAAGAGCAAACTTACCACCTTTACGCTACCATATTTCCATGTTCAACTATTTTCTGAAGATGTCACTGAATTTTGAAGACATAGATACCAGCAAATATATACATCACTTACAGCACTAACAGACCCAGTGGTCTAGTACAAAGAACACGGGACTTAGAAGACTTCATTCTCTGACCAGGCAGGACTAGAAATGGAGGCCCAGTCAACAGCTACCCTCTCTAACCTGTGTGCAGTGGCATGGACCTGTGTGCCACACTTGGGAGACTGAAACAGGAGAATCTTTTGAGCCCAGCACTTTGAAGCCAGCCTGAGCAACAGAGCAAGATCTCTCAAAAATTTAAAAAGGTAATCAATTCTCATTTCAATCTAGATTCAGTGTCATTACTTAATTAAGTAATTACTGTTTATTCTCCTTAGGTATAAAATGGCATGCTAGTGAAGACTTTCAAAAGCCCTTGCAGGGGGCCAGGGAGATGGCTCAGTAGAATAAGTGCTTGCCTGGCAAGCACAAGGGCCTGAGTTCAATACCTGGTTCTGCCAAAATAAATAAATAAATAAAAATAAATTAAAAAATTTGGGGCTGGTGAGATGGCTCTGTGGTCTAAAGCACCTACTTGGAACAAGCTTAGCAAAGCACAGGGACCGCGGTTCAATCCCCCAGCACCACATGCCAGCCAGCCCCGCCCCCTGGTGGGCTGAGCTGGCCACACACACACATAAATAAATAAATAAAATAAAAGTCCTTGTGGAATGTCTGTAGAATTTCCCAGAGCAATCACACAAGGAGGAAGGACATACACAACACGAGATATGCCAAGTCTAGGAATTACTGTAGCTGAGTGACAGGCTATGTGCACATTTACTGGCTGTTGTCACTACTTTCACTTATGTTTGAAAATGTCTGTGAGAGGTGTTTCTTGTTTTTAGTTTTGTTTTTAAAGAGTCATTGACCTACAGAGGAAACAGAGATGGGTAAGGTTGCCCTGGGATGAGACAGTAAAGAAAAAGATGATGAGCTGAAGTTGGGGATCTGGGAAATCTCAACCTTGGAGGAAAAAGTACAGAAAAGGAAAGCATCAAGGGGACAGTGGAGACTCTCCCAGAAAGGCAGGAGAAAGCCAGAAGGTGGAGATATCTCATCAGCCAAGAAAGCATTGCAAAACAGCAAGAATAATTAACAGCATCAAATAGGACAATGAAATGAGGTGCGAGAGGGATTAAGAAGTGTTCATTGCACTGAATAGCCAGGGGTTCCATCACCTTCCTTGGGTCCATCAAGTCCACAATAGTGGACACAGACTTAACCTCAGATTTCAAGAGCCAGAGCGCGGATGCGAAGGGAGGAAGTGAGGAAGGTGTACCAGCCATTCTCAAGTAACTTTGCTGAGCAGGAAAGGTTAAGAGGGTGGTGGCTAAGAGGGAGCTGGAGAGTGAGAATGGGATATGGAAAGGTCTCTAACCCAAGCTGAGGAAGAAATTGATAGTCACAGAGCTTACTAATGCTGAGCCTTTGTAGGTCACATTCATAAAATGGGATAATAACTAGGACCACCCTTCAGGATTTGAGTATGATAATTCAATACTTAGTTAACTGTCCAATGTCATATTTCTTTTAGGTAGCTAAGGGGTTACTACTAAATGTCCAAAGTCCAAGCAGCCTTAACCAAGCAACATTATATCCTCACCAGTAGAGAGCAAAAGACAGAGCTACCAGAGCAAAATAGCTCGGGAGTCTAATCAGGAGATAACACAAGCATTTTGCTCTGCTGGGCCTGGACAAGGCAGTGATTTATTCCGCAAAGCAAATGAATACGCAACCATTTTTTATTAATGGTAAACAGGAAAAGTATTTAAAACTTAGTAATATGTAGCCAACAGATTGTACATATTACAAAGGCAAATGTAATAATAAAAGAAGTGAATTCTATAAAAATTAAATAATGAAAATGGTATTCAGAAACCCATTAGCAAGGAACTATGGTGTTAGAAAAAGTAGCACTTTGAATGTAAGCAAAGACCTCTGCTTTTAAAATCCTTAATGAAGATGAAGCCAAAAAAAATAAATAAATAAAAGTACTAAAAGCTGTGGGAAAGACTTGAAAATCAAACTGTCAAAAAAAAAATAATAATCCAAGCTGCTGCCTTGATGCCCATAATGGACCATGAAGTCAATATAGGGCATGTTAGTTAAACAGCTACAGAGTAACGCTAAGTGGAAGGGGAGGTACATTTGTGTGTCTATTCTGGTGGGCTTTTCTCCTCTGTTGAAATCATAGTCTATTGCTTGGCCTATAAAATGTAAAAACTTCTTATTCTAGTTTAAAACCACAGTCGGTGCAGATTTCTTCTCCTGCTCCAACGAGACGGTCGCTGTGCCTGTTTCTCCTCCCCCATCTACCTTATCAGCCTTTTTCTGCTTCACCTTCGCTGTCCCCCGCCAAGTGACTGCTAAGAATTGAACTGACTTCAGTCAGTTAATGTTTTATCGTATGTCGTAGTCACTGTGGGCCTTTGCCCGGAGTGAGAGAGCCTGTTGGGGGGAGAGACACTCAGGGCCACGCGAGTCCTTATGATAATACCCTGAGTGGACGCAAGAGATCATTTTGAGGTAAAGCTTTCTCCTGGCTCCCAGTTCACTTTCCCAGAGCCCCTGGAAGGGAGTGGTCGCTCTTTACGAAGCGCAGGGCTTAGCTTGGCTGGTGTGGAGAGAGGCTGCATTTCGGGGCAGCAAGCCCAGGAGAGGAGGTTGCAAGCCCCGGGCCAGTGCCATAAATGTGGGTTTAATGAGTCCAAAACAGGTGTGAGCAATTTTTCCCTATCCAAAAGAGATGTAGAGGAATCAAATCTAAAATATGATTTCACTTGATTTTGTTTTTTAAATGCTCTATTTGTATTTTCCCACCCTCTATAACAATGAAATAGCAATTATCTTACAGGAGTAAAAACTTCATTTAATGCAATGACATTTTACGAAGTTTATATGGAATGGGTGTTTGAACTAAAAAAAAAAAGTAATCAGCTATTGTCTCTTGCTATCAACTTTTTTTTTTTTTTTTTTTTTTTTTTTTTTTTTTTTTTTTTTGTATTTTAGGAAAGGGTCTGCAGGGTGTTTAGAGTCTCATTACTAGATCAGATTGTTTACAGCCTCCGAAGAGCTGGTATTACAGGTGCGCGCCACCACGCCCAGTCTCAATTGCCATCTCAGCGTGCCCCAGTGGGTAGTGCCTGCATGGCAGGCCTGGGCATCAAATCCCTGGCCCCTGAGCCTGCTTGCAGGAGCTTTACTTCCCTGAGGTATTTGGCTGGCCTCTTCCTATCAATTATTATGCAGTTTCCTCATGCTCAATACTTTGCATTGGGGAAACACTTCATTATTTTATCAGATTAGAAAGCCAATGCTTGGTACCTCCTGTATAACTTATTGTCCAAACAAGATCTATTTCAGGGCCTGTAAGTGGTGATTAGATCGCAAAGGAAAGGAAATGCGCCCTGTGCCGAGAATTATGCCAGAACCTCCCATGGCCTAACTGCTAATGCAGTTCAGTGCATGTGATTATTCTCAATGTACAGATGAGGAACCTGCAGCAGAAGGCTATTATGAAATTCCCTCAGGATCACATAGCTCACTAGAAATAGGGGGGAATTTACCCCTGACCTGTCCCAAAAGTCTATGATCTTTCCATATTCATTGATGAACTTATAAAATGATTTAAATCCTGAGATTCTAGGACCTCAGCCAGCTAATAGGGCTGCGCTTGTCGGACTTCAAGTAAGATACTACAGACTTATATTGTTTACGATAATATTTTTGACTTTGTTTACTATAAAGCTTTTGTCTGCTACTGGAAACTGCTGGAATTGTCTTGGACCTGGAATTAAGTTGTAAAACCTTTTTTTATTTTTTGAGAACTAGGGATTGAACTCAGGACCTTGAGCTTGCCAGGCAAGCACTTATTCTACTGAGCTATCTCCCCAGCCCTTCAAATCCTTGCTGTATATATCACTGCAAATGTATTTAAGCTAATGCAGAACATCTTATAGCACCTAAATTCAATTCCTTGTTGTCGCGCACGACCTCACCAGCAAGGACGACGCAACACACAGCTCTTCCTTCAGCGGTTTATTCAGGCTCCTAACAGTAAGTTTCTTATGCTCTCTCTCACCCTTTTCCCTCGAGCCCTCAGCCTATATATGATCCCGAGCCCAATCCCAGTGCGTCATGTGGGGATAGCCCATGGGTCCAGCCTATGCGGAAGCAAATCATGACAGCAGCCCTGGCCATATAAGGAGTTGTGCACAGAGAGCGCTCACCCACGGGGGGTAGAAGGCGGAAACCAGCGCCATCCTGTAGGCGCGGTCCTTCGCAGCTCTCCACACCTTGTGGTTTTCTTGTGAAAGACAATAATTTCTTTTTTTTTTTTTTTTTAATAATTTCTTAGCTCAAATAAGATGAACATTTTTTGAAAGTTTTGTCATTCTATGAAATTAATGCTTAAGACGTTATTTCTGATAGAAAGCTTGCATAACTGTGGATGTCAAGCCAGGATTTATTACTTTCACTAATAACTACAACAAATGAAGAAAACCTTAGTTCAAATACATGGATGATTTTCCATAACAATGGAGCCAGGACAGGACTCCCATTAGTGAAGTGTCAGTAGTTCAATCATCATCCATTTATTCACTTAGTTGAAAATTAACTTAAACTATGCCCTATTCTAACCACCTGGAAATATAACAATGGCTAATACATATACAGTTAGCACTTGTAGTGTGGCAGACCTTTTTCTAAAAGCTTTGCCTATAATATATCATTTGGTGTCAATAACAATCTGTAAAGTGCTAGCCTCTAACATTTGCCAGGGTATGAGCAAGAATCAGATGGGGAAGGTAGGGGGTGTAGCTCAGCAGCACAGAGCCTGCCTAGAAAGCACAAGGTCCTGAGTTCAATTCCCAGTACCCCTCAAAAAAATATCAGGTAGGAACCGTGGCCTGCTGTCCTTATCTTCCCATCAATAATGTCATCATGCATCACTTAAGGAGCTTTGTATACATGGGTATGAGTGGCTTGGGCCAGACATGCACGTGCTGTCTACCCTCCTACACTACAGAGGGCAGGCCTTTGGTTACCATTAAAGTCTCTTATGCATACTAGTGGTCCAGTCTCTCTTTGAGAGGATGAGCCTGCAGGCAGCAAGGTCCCGTCAGCTCTGAGAGTGTACAGAGAGTTATTTGAATAGCAAGTCCCAGGATCTTACTTATCAAAGTATAGTCTGGAAGAAAGGATGAGCAGGGATCTAACCATGGCAGACTGGTATCTCTTAAAGCCCCAGGCTCAGGGCAGGAGACCCAGGCACCTGGATCCCAAAAGGTACCACTATTATCCACAGGCTGAAGCTGAGAGGTTAAGTAGCCTATCTCAGGTCACTTAGCTCATAGGTGGCAGAGGTGGGATTTGAACACAGACAGGCTCCGGAGGCAGACCACATTGCTTCAGATCCTAGGCCACACTGTCTCTCCATAGTTTGGTAAGCAAAATAGCTCTCTGTTGTGGTTGTAGAATGGGAAAAGCAGACAATAAAGAAGGCATTAAAAATGACTATCGGGGGGCTGGGGATATAGCTCAGCAATCTAAGTGCCTGCCTGGCAAGCGCAAGGACCCTGGTACCACATGCCATGTAGGCCCCCGGCACTGTGCCAGCCACTGAAACTGGGAGTGGTGGTGCATGCCTGCAATCCCAGCACTGGGGAGGCGGACACAGTAGGATCACTATGAGTCTGAGCTGTGTAGAGAGACCCTGTACCAAATTTAAAAATAAATAAATAAATAAGACTATAGGAACATATACTTCAAAGTACATAACTCATATAAATTATAAATGATATGGGCATAGAATAGTGACCAAAAAAATGCCACCTATAGGGCCGGGGCAGAAGCCTATTTGGATAGGAGTCATAATGGAAAGTCTCTATGAAGAGGTTGCCCTCAGATGATAGGTAACAGATGAAAAACAGCCAACAGCCATGCAAAGAGAACTGCCCCAGCCATCGTAAGCAGTGGCTTTGTTTTTGTCCCTTGTCATGGGATACACTAGCATCAACACCTTCTAGCCATTGTCTTTCTCCCGAGCTTCCTGAGGTTCCTACAAACAAAGCTCCAGATAGATGCCCACCGCCCAGATCCTCCTCAGCCACTGAAGAGTATTCCAGAAGTTGAGAATGGGGAAAGGGCAGAGGAAGCACTCAGTGAGCTGTAAAGGAGGGCTGTTGTTTTAAGTCCTAGAACTTGGGAAATAGTACTTTAAAGCACCCAGTTTCTACCTTTTAACTCAACTTAGTTCAATCCCTTTTTTCTCATTGTACACCTATACATTTTCATTAGAAAGCTAATGGCCTCAAATCACGCTCAGCAAATACCATTGTTTGTTTTGTGGAACCTGGGATTGAACTCAGGCCCCCGTGTTTGCCAGGGAAGCGCTTATTCCACTCAGCCATCTCCCTGGCCCAAGAGCCATAGTTTTTATCAAATTTTCAAAGAAGCCACAACTTCCCAAAAGTTAAGAATTACTGAATTTCAGGGTCCCCACCACAAATCTTAGTTTCTCTCTTATACAATTCTGATTGTATAGAGTTATCTCTGTATCATTGGAGGAGCTGTTAAGAATCTCAGCTTTAGTGACTTGCGTCATGTGTATCTGGATAGTTAGAAGAATAGGAAACTAAGGGAAGGAAGAGTAAATATAGCCAGAGGCAGGGCAGGAGTTTATGGGACATAATGAGAGTCATATAGGATGTCTGGGAAAAATAAACCTGCTTTTGCATGGTCCTTGCATGTCTTCAGCGAGGCTGGGCAAGTGGCATGTACTAGCTATGACTTGGACCATCCTGGTTAAAGCAAAGGTTCCATACTGGAGGAATTAAACAATACATTCGCCCTCCATGGGGTTGGTTTTTCAACACCTTGAGGGAATTTGAGATTGAGAAGAATTTAAGGTCTTAGGAGAAAATAGATTTTTTTTTTTTTGCATTTTCTGAAAGAAAAGAACAGAAGCCTAATTAACTGAATTTTATACATAATAATTAGTAGAAAAGAAATTGTGTTATTATTTCCTACTTCCTTTTTCCCTGCTGGTGGAGATAATCTAGGCCTTCTTTTTCCCAGAGTTCCAATGCTGTATTTAGGACACTGCTTTGTTTCATTATAAATGCTCTGTATCTAAGAATCGCTGTCCCACAATCACAGTGTTCTAGTCTGCATAGGGAATCCCTAGAATTCTGATTTGTTGGGGCAGGGGTATTTGTTCCTACACTCAGTTCTGCCTTTGGGTTTAATATAATCCCAATTTATATCATAAAATAATTGTACATGGTAAAAAATTTGGGTCAGCCTGGTGCAGAACTCACAAGCTCCTTACTCCTTCATTTATTCAGTTTACCCAATAAATACCAGACACATTGTTCATGCTAGGAATTTTGCTGACTATTGAGTATACAACAGTGATCAGGACAAGGGATTTAAGAAATTTCCAATCCAGGAGGGATACAAAATCATTTAGAAGCAGTTTTCTGACAACATAAACTGTGAAAAACATTGTGATGGGAATACAGTATACGGATGATGGGAATGAGGGGAGATTATATTAAAAGGGAACCCAGACTAGGTCTGTGTGAGGATGGTAGAAAGACACCAGAGGTATTGGCAGCCCAACTGGAACATGAAAGAATAGAAATTAGTCAGACAAATACAGATTAGCAATGGAAATTAAGAAATCAATATAGGGGGCCTGGGAGATGGCTCAGTGGAATAAGTGCTTCCCTGGCAAGCACAAGGGCCTGGAGCTCAATCCCTGATTCTGAAAAACAAAAAAAGAACTCAACTAAAGAATCAATGAATCACAGAGCTGGTTCTTTAATTTTTTTTTATTTTTTTTTATTTTTTTTATTTTTTTTGGCAGAACCAGGGATTGAACTCAGGCCCTTGCGCTTGCCAGGGAAGTGCTTATTCTGCTAAGCCATCTCCCAAGCCCCTGGTTCCTTGAAAGATTAAATAAAATTGACCAAATCTTAGCCAACCTTATCAGTAAAAAGAAAGAAGAGACTGAAATCCATACAATTAAGAATGTAAAGGGGGCTGGGTAAATAGCTCAGCAGATTAAAGTGCCTGCAAGCAGACCCAGGTGCCTGGGATTCAATCCCAGGGCCTGTTGTGCCAGCCCCACCCCCGGGGCACACTGAGACAGCAATTGAGACTGGGCATGGTGGCACATGCCTGTATTCCCAGCTCTTGGGAGGCTGTAAACAGGTGGATCACTCCGAGTCTGATCTAGTAGTGAGACCCTGTAGACTCTCCCCTAAAAAACAAAAAAAAAAAAAAAAAAAAATGAAAAGGATAAAATCATCACACTTTCTGCAGAAGTCCAGAGGATCAGCAAGAACTTGTATTCTAATAAGATGGAAAACATAGGAGAAATGGATAGAGTCCTAGATACATCTGAATTACCAAACTTGAATCAAGAAGACATAAAAATTCTAAATAACCCAATATCAGTCAATGAAATCCAAGATGTAGTTAAAAACTTACCAACAAAGGAAATCCAGGGTCCTAATGATGGATTCACTGTTGAATTCTACAAGAAATTTAGAGAAGACCTAATGCAACTACTTCTCAAAGTCTTCACTGAAATTGAAAGAAAGCAACACTCTGAAATTGATTCCTAGAAGCAAGCATTCCCCAGATACCAAAACCAGAGAAGGACCCAACCAAAGATGAGAACTACTGGTCAATATTTCCTAATGAAAACAGACTTAAAAATCCTCAATAAGGGCCAGGGATATCTCCTGAGCTATCGCTCAGTAGAATAAGCGCTTGCCTGGCAAGCACAGGGTCCTGAGTTCAATCCCCAGTACTGGAAAAAAAAAAAAAAAAAAAGATACTAGTTAATAGAACGCATCAAGTCATCAAGAAGATTATACACTATGAACAAGTAGGATTCATCCCAGGGATGCAGGGATGGCTCAACATATGCAAATCAGTAAATATTATTCATAGAGTTTAATATCATATTAAAAGAGTCCAGTACAAAAACCATATGATTACCTTACTGATGCATAAAAAGATTTTGAAGGGCTGGGGAGATGGCTCAGTGGAATAAGCACTTCCCTGGCAAGCGCAAGGGCCTGAGTTCAATCCCCGGGTCTGCAAAAAAAAAAAAAAAAAAAAGATTTTGACAAAGTTCAACACATTTTCCTGATAAAAACACTACAGAAAATTGGAATAGATGGTCCTTATCTCAATCTGATGAAATCCATCTAGGACAAACCAACAACCAACATCATACTAAACAGACAAAATCTGAAAGCTTTCACTTTAATATCAGGAGCAAGACAAGGATGTTCACTATCATCACTTTTCTTCAATATAGTTCTGGAATATTAGCCAGAGCAGTTGAGACTTCTAGATTTAACAGCCAAATTCAGTATCATAGTTGGATACATAGTCAACACTCAAAAATCAATGTTTTATTTTTTTTAACTAGGAACTGAACTCACGACCTTGCCCTTAACAGGCAGGCACTTATATCACTGAGCTATCTCCCTGGCCCAAATTTGATATTGTTTTCCAGTGAGCTTAATCAATGGATTTTTTTAACACTCAAAAATCAATAGCATCCCTTACACAAATCACAAACTCATTGAGAGAAATTAGGGAAACCACACTTTTCACAAAATAATAACATAATAATAAAAAAACTAATAAAGAAAATAAAAGAACTTTACATTGAAAACAGGGCTCTGAAAAAAAAGGAGATCAAAGAGGATATCAGAAAATGGAAAGATAATCCTTGTTATTGAGGAAGATATAAGCCAATATAGTGAAAAGGGCCACACTCTCAAAATTGTTATACAGATTTAATGCAATCCCAAACAAAATAGCAGCAGCGTGTCTCATAGAATTAGAGAAAACAATCATAAGATTCATTTGGACCCAGAAGAGACCTAGAATAGCAAGAACAATTCTGGGCAACAAAGGCAAAGCAAGGAGCATCACAATCCCTGACTTGAAATTGTACCACAAGGCTACTGTGGCAAAAACAGCATGATACTGGCAAAAAAAAGACAGACATAAGGATCAGTGGAACAGATTAGAAGATGCTGAAACAACTCCAACCATGCTTAGCTGGCTCATCTTTGACAAAGACACCAAACATACTCACTGGAAGGAAGATCACCTCTTTACTAAGTGGTACTGGAAAAACTAGCTTTCCACACACCAAAGATGAAAACTAGACCCACATTTCCTGCCATGCACTAAACTAAAATCAAAATGGGTCAGTGATCTAAATATTGAAACAAAAATACTAAATCTGCTGAAGAATAGAATAGGTGGCGCTCTTGAAGAAAGCGGTGGAGGCAAAAACTATGAATGAACAACAGTCACACAGGAAATATCGCAAAGAATCAACAAGGGGGATGCCATCCTATAAAAAAAGCTTCTGCGCAGTGAAATTCCCAACACAGTAGAGGCAACTCACAGTGAGGGGGAAAAAGGTTTTGCCAGTTGTTCCTCAGACAAAGGATTACTATTTAGGCTACATAAAGAACTCAAAAAACTCAGACCACCCAAACTTAAAGATCAAATACTAAATGGGCATCTGTGATGAACAGACACTTCTCAGAAAGATTAGAAATGGCAAATAAATGTATGAAAAAAATGCTCAACATCACTGGTCATTTAAAAGATGCAGTTTAGGGGCCGAGGATATAGCTAAGTGGAATAAGCACTTGCCTGGCAAGCGAAAGGACCTGAGTTCAATTCCTGGTTCCACCAAAAAAAAAAAAAAAAAAAAAGATGCAGTTTAAAACAATTCTGAGATTCCATTTCATTCCAGAAAGAATGGCTATTCACAGGGGCCGGGAGTTCGATCCCTGGGATTGCCATGCCGCCCCCCACCCCAGGGTGTGCTGAGAAGGCAATTGAGATTGGGCATGGTGGCATGAGCCTGTAATCCCAGCAGTTGGGAGGCTGTAAACAGGAGAATCACTATGAGTCTAATCTAGCAGTGAGACCCTGAACACCCTGTAGACCCTTCCCTAAAAATACAGAAAAAAAAAAAAAAAAAAGAAGAAGAAGAAGAATGGCTATTATCCAGAAATCAGAGCCAGCTATATAGTTCAGTGGCATAGCACTCGCCTGGCAAGCACAAGATTGTGAATTTGATTCCCAATATAAAATAAATAAATAAATAAATAAATAAATAAATAAATAGAAAGAAGTCAACCAATAACAAATGCTGGAAGACCTATGCAGAAAAAGAATGCCTCTTATCTGTTGGTGGGAGTATAGATTGATGCAACTACTGTGGAAATCAGTGTGAAAATTCCTCACAAAACTAAAACTAGAGGGCCCATTTGACCAAGACATTCTCCTTTTTGGTATCTTCCTGAAAGAATTAAAAGCATCATACCACAGCAATATATGCACATACATGGTTGTAACAGCACAGTTTGTAACAGCTAAATCTTGGCAACAGCCTAAATGCCTATCAATGGAGGAAGAAAATGAAGGGCTCTTTAAAAATACAGTAGAGCAATACTCTACCATAAAGAAGATAAGCTTAAAACATCTCTAGCTAAATGGATGCACCTTGAGATCAAATTCTTAGCTGAAATAAGTTGGATACATATGGTCAAATATCACATGCTTTTTCTGGTGTGAGAAGTTAGAAGTGTGAGACCAGGTGTGGTGGTGCACACCTGTAATCCCAGCACTGGGGAGGCTGAAAACAGGAGGGTCACTACGAGTCCAAGCTGTGCAGTGAGACCCTGTACCAATTACATTAAAACAAAGGAAGAAAGAAATCAGTCATGTAAATAAGGACCAAAATGTATAATACATATTGGGAAATGGAAAGAAATGTTCAAATGAGAGGGGGAACAAGGGAGAGGGTAAGGGAAAAGGAAACAGGGACACGAAAAAAGAATAGAAGAAAAAAATGGAAACAAAGTTTGGGTAAATAAAGAGGGGAAGGAGTTGAAGGGGAGCATACTCGGGGAAAAGAAAGCAACATATACTGTGTACAGGTATAAATTCCTTATGATGAATGTTATTGTAATCTATGTCTAAATTGCAGAAATAAAATAAATATTAACAAAAGAAAAGCATTGGTTTGAGGAAGTCTAAAGAACACATGGCTATAAGGGGAGTCACATGGAGAGAAAACATTCTCTCAGGCTTTCACAAAGAGCACATTGGCCAAGCAATGGCGGTAACTCATCCACATGGCTGACACTGACAAAGGATCTACAATCTGAGGTACAGAATCTCAGGATAAATCCTGAGGGGATTTCACTGACCTTATCAGACCCAAAAGCTACAACTCTT
>NW_004524586.1:27692037-27705533 GCF_000260255.1 Octodon degus | reverse complement strand
CTTTCGATTTGATTTGAAACTGTCTCATTGCTATTTGTTTCTCAATAAAATTATGGAAAAAAAATAAAAGAAAAGAACACATGGCTAATATCTCAGTTACGTTTCTCACCTTGCTAAGACAAAATACTCAATGCCCCATATTAAAGAAGGAAAGATTTATTTAGCTCACAGTTTGTGGAGGTTTCATTCCATAATCGACTGGCTTCAAGCAGAGTGACACATGGCAGTGGAACAATAGTTGGTGGTAGGGGAAGACAGCAAAAGTAACAAGAGCAAAAGGGGGGGGAGCACAAGAAAAGACTCTTTCTGTCCCTTATATGTAAGCTACCCACCCTAGGGTAGGTGTAGCACTTATACCTACAATCCTAACAATAGACAAAGAATCAATCACAAACTAGCTTCAGCTGCCCCCCAAAGAGCAGCCCCCATGACTGCATGAGGATTTGGGGGGATATCCAGACACAAAGCGTAACAGCTAATAACATGAAGTATAGAAATATTAGAACAATCACATAAAGAGGAAGTAATGAGAGAAAAAATGTCAAAAGGACCCATGGGGACCAGGAAGTCTATGTAAATCTTATTAAAGAACCTGGACTTTTTCCTGAAGGCAGTGGAAAGATGTCAAAGGACTTTAGGTAAGACACTGACAGGATGATTTATAGTTTAGAAACATTTCTTTGTGTAGTACATGAACATGGGTTGAAAAGCCAGGATTAAAGAAAAAAGTGGTAAGTGAAAAGGATGACTGTCTAATTCCGGAGCATAGCAATCACTAGGGGCAGAAAGAAGTGCATTGACTTTGCACGCAGTCATTTCCGAGTGCTGTCTGGGAGAGTGCAGGTCTAAGGCCAGGGTTTTCTTTGCTTAACTTTATGTCTTTGTCTTCACATTTAATTGAATGGGAAGGCTTTCACATATCCTCCATCATTCACTTATCTCTCTATTCCATAACTGAACCTACTGTCTTAGAACATCAATACAAGTTAAATATGTGCAACACCCTCAAGCTCGCAAACAAAATAAATGTAAAAATAAATACAAGCACATTGTCATTTCATATATGGTGATGAATCACTCTGCTCACCCAGCTGCATTTTTATAGAAAGGATGAAGTCACCAAGAGTTCTCATCATTTCAGCCAGCATTAACTCTGATTCAGAGTGTAAAAATAATTAACATTTTCAAAAAAGAATAGGAAAAAAATATCTCTTGTTAATTTATCCAGGGTCAGGCAGAAGCCTCTGAGTTTGTGCATTATCCACTTGAAAGTTAAACTTTTGGGACAAAAGGAAAGTAAATATAAAGTAATTGCATAGTTATTCACTGTTATTAAAATGCACAGAGCTTCATTACTGTTGTCTTTAGTCGCTAACTTTATTGCTTCCTTTATTGTTTGTTTTAAAATTTTATTGTTTGTTGAGAGTGGCTAAAGGTGGAAATTGATCAATGTGGGAAGACAGGACAAGGCCTCAGGGCCTAAAGCTGTTAAGCTATCTCAGTTTTCAGAAAAATATCCTGTCTGGACGATTTCAGATATTAGTTGCTAGGCAACTTTATGTCTCCTGATACTATCTTTGCAAAGTTATACGTACACGTACCTACTGCTGTTCTTTGGGTCCTTGGCCAACTAAGCAAGCAGACCACCACCTACTCCAGCTCTTGTCTCCTTGTCTAATTTTTCCTCATTTCTGCTATCTTTTCTTCACAGTTCTTGGTACACCAAGAGACCAAAGAAATCCTACAATTGTTTTAGTGGTAGAAATATTCTAAGAGGGGCTGAAGAGATAGCTCAGCAGCTTAAGCACCTGCCTGGCAAGCACAAGGTCCAGAGTTCGAGCTCCAGTATATTAAAAAAGAAAGAAAGAAATATTCTAAGAAGTTTCTTTTATAGCCTCACACCTCAACACCTTTCATTTCATTTTTTCATATTAGATGGTAAGCTCCTCTACCACAAAAGCCAGTATAGTTTAAGACACAATATAGTTATGAAAATAAAAATACCTTACTTCTAATAGTTTTCCTTAGTTTACAAAGCATGACTTGAGTTCCACAAGAATTGTCCCCAAAGAAAGTAAGGTAGTATGTTAGTTTTCCTCAACAGCTGATCAAGAAGAGATATGAAAGGAAGCTCAACTCTGACCAGGATGTCCTCAGACAATGGAAAGATAAGATAGAAAGACTTAAAATGGAGCTCCATGTGGCCTTTGATCTTGTCAGTGATGTATGTATGGAGAACTCTTTGAGCCCTTAAGGAAAACAAGCTTTTGATTGACAAGTTTGCCCTCAGGAAAAACAGTCGCTAGGTATCCTATGGAGCAAGCAGTGAAACCTTGCAAGTTATGATTCAGGTTGAAATGGGAAGCCTACAAAACACCCACAATTGGGAGGTAGATTTATTCACATCAACAGGCAATGGTCAGGATTATTCACAGAACCTTAGGCCCCAGTCACTGGTGGTCTAGGGCTTTATGGGATAAGCGAGCAGGAAGCACAGAGGCAGAATGACGTATCAATCAAGAATAGGCTTATACAGTGTTCCTCATAGTGATGACCTGTGTAGCACAGTGAGTAGCCATTTCTAACAGAGAGAAGCAATTGGATCTAAAACAGGAACTATTACTTGGGCAACTAACAAACTGAATTATACTGGCTGGGGGGATAGTTCTGCTATGTTTCCCACCTCTTTTAGTTTCCCTGGCAAATCTTTGCTGGGCATTGTGATCTTCTAAGACAAGGCCCGCCTAGAAGCAGTAGACATAATGTAGGCCTGTGTGTTCTGTAACATTACTCTGGCAAGATAGTGAGGGAGTTAATCTGATCTACATCCATTGTACCTTGGATGTTCATCAAATCTTGGTCAAGTGTTTGATTTGTGTGTGTGTGTGTGTGTGTGTGTGTGTGTGTGTGTGTATTTTAGGGAAGTGTCTACAGAGTGTTCAGGGTCTCACTACTAGATTGGACTTGTAGTGATCCACCTGCTTACAGCCTCCCAAGACCTGGGATTACAGGGGCGCGCCACCATGCCCAGTCTCCATTGCCATCTCAGCGTGCCCTGGGAGCAGGCCCAGCACAGCAGGCCCAGGGATCGAACCCCTGGCCCCTAAGCCTGCTTGCAGATGCTTTTATCTGCTGAGCTATTTGGCCGGCCCTTTGTTAACCTGCTATGCTAACTAAAGCATTAAGTTCTTGAATAAAAATCGCCAAGACTTATAAACATGCTAGAAATCTGGTCCTTCACAAGGCAGGTTGGGAGCCTTTATTGACTTCTGTTTATAGATTTCAAAAAGTCATGCAGCCATGTAGCATTAGGTCCACAAGTTTCCAAAAATACAGACCTAAAATACCCAGAGAAACATACTCTAAGACCCCTCTTGAAAAGTCCCAAAACACCTTAGTGCATTAAAAGACATAAGTGGTACTACATTAATGAAACCTGTCGTACAGGTACTCCAGCAGGAAAAGATGATATAATCAAAGAGAGTTACTGAAGAAAGTTTAATAAAAGATTGTTAACAAAGGAATGGACAAAGCTAAAATCCAGATACAGGGAATCAGCCTTGGATTAGCAATAATAAGAAGTCAAAAGAATCCCTACATCTGAAAGGCAAAAGTTTAGAAACAAGAACCAAAGGACTAGGATTCCACAGACGCAGAACCATGGAAAATAAAACAGACCTGCTGCAGAAACCAACACCACCCCATATCTGCTACCTCTGAGTGCGTGAAAAGTAGCTGCATATCTGTGGAGCAAGAGGCAGGGAATTTGGGCTTTCCCTGGACAGACAGGAACTTCTGAAAGATGGATGGATTTTCAAACAAAACAATGAAAGCTATGAGATCCTGAAATAACATTTTTAAAGTCTAAAAGAAAATAACTGCCACTGCACAATGCTGTACTGACTAAAAACAATCTTCAAAATTAAAGTGGATCTGTGTATTCAAAGTAGTTGGGATAGATATATAGTTGCATTCTCTTAATGAATAGAATGATTTTTTCTAATGGTGTTTGTAAGTAGGATCACAAGTCTGCATCTTGTACAGCAATTAACCACTAAGAAGAATATATGCAGTGTATTATTTGTTGAAACTGTACTTTCGATTTGATTTGAAACTGTTTCATTGCTATATGTTTATCAATAAAACTTTGAAAAGAAAAAAAAAATTAAAGTGGAGCTGGGTATGGTGACACACACCTGTCATCCCATTACTCAGGAAGCTGAGGCAAAAGGATTGCCATGAGCTCAAGGCCAGCCTGGGCTGCATAGTGAGCTCAAGGCCTGCCTGGGCTGAATAGTGAGTTCGAGGCCTTCCTGAACTACATGGCAAGACCTGTCTCAAAAAACTAAAAAACCAAACCAAACTAAAATAAAGCGGTATACCGATGAATGTCCATTTTGTATCTGTGTATTCAAAGAGGTTGGGATAGATATATAGTTGCATTCTCTTATTGAATAGAATGATTTGTTCTAATGGTGTTTGTAAATAGGATCACAAGTCCGCATCTTGTACAACAATTAACCACTAAGAAGAATATATGCAGTGTATTATTTGTTGAAACTGTACTTCCAATTTGATTTGAAACTGTCTCATTGCTGTTTATCAATAAAACTTTGGAAAAAAAATAAAATAAAATAAAATAAAGCTATTTACAGGCAAGCAAAGCATTAGGCAGAGCAGCCTGCCGTGGTTCCTGAGTATCTCCACATAACCTTGCTCTATGTTCCAAACTACAAGGCTTAATCATTTTCTGTAGCCGGTTGCAAAGGAAATGAAATAGGTCACATGACCATAGCACAGCTACTGTGTGACTTGTCTCTTCCTGGGAGAAAGAGCTGGCTTGCTTATTGCTCACTGTGTGTAGGCCACCTGGGCAAATCTCCTCAAAGGAGGAGCAAGTGTCTCCATTTCAGCTGAACCTGACAGTTGTGGTTTGGAGTTTTTTTGGAAGGAGAACAATATAATACAGGACACATTTTACAATAGTATTTTATAATGAATCACCCAAGAATCATACACAGCAAGTGCAGGAAATCTGTCCACACACTAAATACTAAAGAATCTACCTGAAGGCCTGGGTCTTACTTCACAGATATGTGCCAGAAAGGCCCAAAGGTCAGTGCTGGAAACTAGGAAGTCTATGCCAATGGGATGAAGGATCTGTGCTAGCAAGCTGAGGGATCTGAACTGGAATAGGAAGCAATGCTCAAGGTAAGAACCAGAGCTCCCCACGAAGTACCACATCCTCAGCAACAGTAGGGTCCCGAGCTCCTCCAGCGATGAGGAAAGCTGAGTTCTCATCAGAAGAGCCAATGTGACAAACTCTTCCATGAGGCTGAGCAGTGCAACATCTTCCCCAACCCACCCCCTGAGCCAGGAAGCCATGCTCAAGATGAGGTCCAGAGCTCCTCTAGAGTTCATCAGGAAAGCCGGCATGACAAGGTCCTCCAGTGGAACAGCCCAAGAGAACTAGCAGCTCCCAACAGCTCCAACAGCTTCTAGGGACAGCATCCCTAAAAGCATTCCTGACACCTTCTGCCTTTATGCTGCTGACAACAATCCTCAGGTGGGCCTCCCACACCCCTCACCACACTAGTTTAATTCAGCTGGGTGTAATAAGTTGCACACCAGTTAGAAATCTATTACACAGACCCTATTTCCATGTACTGATATGCACAGAGCTGGCTAGGACTTTTCCTTATCTCTTCAATTGACTTTAAACAATACGTATCAGTTCAGCCTAGGTGCTGATGGTAGTCTTTCAAAATGGCAGGCAGTGTTTCCCCGGACACACCCTCTCTGTTACCTTGTGTGAGCTGGGCCAAGCGGGATGCCTATGCTCCACATTGTTGGTTTCCATTGATAAGCCTTGAGATGGAGGCTAAGACTTCCTGGGGCTTGAAAGATCACACATCAGAGCTGAAGCACTGACCCCAAAACATTAGATCCTATCTCAGTTTTGCTATGCAGGTTGCTCTTTGAGCATAGTCTTCTCTCTGAACACTGCAGAGGTGATGTCCAGGCTCCTACCTAGCCCAGCTCACAGCACTTGCCTCTTTCCCACCATTCTCACAGGTGCTTATCCTCAAACCACTCTCTTCTTCATGAATGAATGAAATCTGGGTTTGGTCCTGGGTCGAGGCCTTTGTACCAGTTAGCCATTATCCTAGCTGGACTAAGGACACTTTTGCTCCCCATAACTACAAATGTGCCTTAGTGTCTTTATTCTTGCCTTGCATTGCACTGGAAGTGGTAGATTGGAATTAACTCACTAGAATGCCAATAACTTTTACTTGAGATTACAAATATAATTTTCCTGGGCCACAATGAGGACCTCGAAAGGCTCTCTATAACTGTGCAAGATGCTGAACTCTGACCTTGGATGTTTCAATGGCAAGCACAACCCATCACATAGATGACCACTGTGTGGATTTATCGTGTTGCCTCAAATGACTGGAAGGCAGAGAGACCAGTATTATCATGCTTGTACTTCTGCTGTTTGCTGCATTGCAAGCAATCAACTTTCTTGATTCCATTGAGTCTTGTTATCTATTTTGAGTATCTGCAAAGTTATGGCCTGGGTGAAGCTCTTCCCTGACAAAATCTGAAATCATGAGCAGGATCCAAGACAGACAATGGCTTAAAAGAAGAAAAGGCAAGAATCCTGTGCTCCAATTTCAAGGACACAATGAAACTCTTTGGAAAACAGGAGCAAATGTTCTCATTCAGTTGCTAGGTGAAGGCAAGAAGGCATGCCCACTGTCCTGTTCCCATAGGTGAATCCAGCCAACAGGTTGAGGCTGAGTTGTAGTTGTATGACAGACATTAAGTTTCCTAAATGATGCCATGGCCATTGTTTATTCTTCTGTAAGATAGGAAACTAAGAAAGTTTCCTAGACTTTCATAGGGAAGGAAACACTCTAGTACCCTACATTAACAACCACATTAGAACTATTCCTGGAAGGTACCAATGTCTCCAATCCAGAGTAGTATACAGAATGTGGCAAGAGGGAGCCAAGGGAAATCTAGGGCTGCTTTAATCAGTACACTACAGAACTGTTAGACAGTGGCTGCTGTGTCTGTGTGACAAGGGACAAGGGAATGAGCGATAATGGAAGTAACTAGACTGTCTCATATGTGGCCTTACACTTTGAGTAGACCATTCAGCTGGGTCAGAATCATGCCCTACCACAAAACTTGTGCATTTGTATTCCTTGTCAATTACTGCATGACAGTCAACCTCGACAGAATTTCCTGAAGCTGACAACTCCTGGAAAGACCAGGGAAGAGACTGTTCAGAGGCTGAGGGCAATGGCTGCTCCAGACCCTCCTCTCGCCAGGCCCTACCTTGAAACAGTACCTTCAGCGCCTACACTCATCAATGGATTAATCCACTGATGAGTGTAGCACCCCCCATCCAATCACCTTTCAAACCCATGAGATTTGGAGGACCACTTTTTAAAGTTCACAAAATTGTTTACAAGCATATTACATACATAAATTATGCATGCACATACCTCTAGTAGAGTATGTTAGGCAGAAGGAAAAGTACACCAAATAGAAGTGAAGATACTTAGGTAATAATGAGAAGAACAGGAAGGGTAAAAGATGTATAGACAACTATAAATGAGTATTTCTTTGATAGATTAAGGTCTATTTGCTGTTTGTGTGATTTTTTGAAGATTGTGTATCTCAAGGAATAGGTCTATTCATTAACATTACCAAATTTGTAGATATACAGATGTACAATTATTTTTTGAATGGGCAAAACCATCAGTGATAATGGTTCCTCTCATTATTGATGTCTTATCTTGTTTTTCTTGGTTAATTAGCTAGCTATTTATCAATTTTTCTTGTTTTCAATATCACTGATTCCTGATTTTTGTTTATTATTTCCTTTCTTCTGATCACTTTGAATTTCATATGCTCATCTTTTTCTATTTTCCCTAGGTAGAATATTAGTGCTGGATAACTAATTTTAGATCGTTTATTTTTGTGGTACTGGTGATCGAACTCAGAGCCTTGTGCATGGTAGGCAAGTGCTCTATCATTGAGTTAAATCTCTAATCATTTTAAAATTTATTTTGAAATAGGGTCTCAGTATGTTTTCCGAGTTAGTCTGGAACTAGTGATCTTCCTGCCTCAGGCACACAATTTTCTGGGACTACATGTGCCATCACACCAGGTAAAGTCTTCTGTCTTTTCTAATGTATGTATTCAGTGTTATAAATTTTCCTCTAAACTCTCATTTTCTTATTTCTGCCACAAATTTTGACGCTTCAATTTCATTTAACTCAAAATATTTGTAGAAGTCTCTTGAGAGTTCCTCTTGGATGCATGTGTTGTTCAGAAAGATGTTTTTAACTCTAAATATCTGGGAAATTTCTGGCTATCTTTGTTATCAATTTCTAGTTTCATTCGCTTGTAGCACAAATATACTATGTAATATTTTTATGGGTCCGGAAGTAGGGAGGGGGGTGTAATGGCGGATGCGACTGAACTCGAGACGGCTGCGGTGGACATCGCAGAGGACGGGTCCTGCACGTCGGCGGAGGAACTGGCGGCTCAGAAGCGCGCACAGAGACTTCGAAAATTCCGAGAGCTGCATCTGAAGCGGAATGAAGCTTGTAAATTAAATCACCAGGAGGTTGTGGAAGAAGATAAAAGACTTAAGTTACCTGCAAATTGGGAAGCCAAAAAAGCTCGTTTGGAATGGGAACTACAGGAAGAAGAAAAGAAAAAGGAATGTGCTGCCCGAGGCGAAGACTATGAGAAAGTGAAGTTGCTGGAGATCAGTGCAGAAGATGCAGAGAGATGGGAGAGGAAGAAGAAGAGGAAAAACCCTGATCTTGGCTTTTCAGACTATGCTGCTGCCCAGCTCCGTCAGTATCACCGGCTGACCAAGCAAATCAAACCAGACATGGAAACATATGAGAGACTCAGGGAAAAACATGGAGAAGAGTTTTTCCCAACATCCAACAGTCTTCTTCATGGGACACATGTGCCTTCCACAGAGGAAATTGATAGAATGGTCGTAGATCTGGAAAAACAAATTGAAAAACGAGACAAATATAGCCGAAGATGTCCTTATAATGACGATGCAGACATTGACTACATCAATGAAAGAAACGCCAAGTTCAACAAGAAAGCTGAAAGGTTCTATGGGAAATATACAGCTGAAATTAAGCAGAATTTGGAAAGAGGAACAGCCGTTTAATCCTTGTTTTTAGAAGCTTAGGAACAGAGTGCAAATTTCTGCTCGCAAATTGAAGTTTTCAATATTTTATCAGTAAACCAGAAGATAGTTTCTGCCTTTCCACTCGGCATTTTGAAATAAATGTTTTTTCTTTTTTTTTAATTATTATTATTTTTTTAATGTGTGTGTGTGTGTGTGTGTGTGTGTGTGTGTGTGTGTGGCCAGCTCAGCCCACCAGGGGGCGGGGCTGGCTGGCATGTGGTGCTGGGGGATTGAACCGTGGTCCCTGTGCTTTGCTGAGCTTGTTTTAAGTAGGTGCTTTAGACCACTGAGCCATCTCACCAGCCCCGAAATAAATGTTTTTTCTTAAATGAAAAAAAAAATATTTTTATGGGTCCGAATGTTCTCTTTTGGTGAATTTTTCATTGAATTTGAGAACACCTACTCTTCTGCGACTGGAAGCAGTCTATAAATGTTAATTACATACAGTTAACTTAAGGGTCCAGTTAGTTCAATTATGCCCATACTAATTTTCTGCCTCCTGGATCTATCAATTACTGAGAGAGGGGTATTGATGTCACCAACTATAATACTGTATTTTTCTACTTCTTCCCCCAGTTCTATCAGTTTTTACCTTACATATTTTGATGCTCTGTTGTCAGATACGTACATATTAAAATTATTGTATCTTTTTGGAGAACGGACCCTTTTATCATTTCAGTGTCTCCTTATCCTCAAGAATCTTCCTTGATCTAAAGTCTGCTTTGTCTGAAATTAATATGGCTACTCCAGCTTTGGGGTATGTCTGCGTGTTTGTGTGTGTCTGTGTGTTGCTGAGATTGAGCCCAGAGTTTTACACCCAATAGACAACGTTCTATGGCTGAGCCATGTCTCCAGCTTCCTCTAGCTTTATTTTGATTATTGTATTGTTCTTCATTCCTCTATTTTGAATCTACTTTGTAGGGAGCTGCGTGTAGCCGCGCCCTAGGATGGCGCCAGTTTCCGCCTTCCACCCTCTCAGGGGGTGAGCGCTCCTAGTAATAAACAACTCCATATAAGGCCAAGGCTTGGGCTAATGCATTGCTTCCGCATACCTGGACCAATGGACAGTACACATGTGGCACTCCATGATTGGAAGCCCTGAGACTTATAAGCTAAGAGCAGGGGCCTCGGGGGAAGAGAAGAGAAATGTAACAGGGCAATAAAAGGCTGCGCAGACACAACCAGTGGTCACGTCTTCCTTGCTGGCAAGGCTGCGTGCGACACTACCCCTGTCTTTATATTTAACACAGTAGCATATCATTGGATATTAGTTGTTTCATCACAAGCCACCGCAAGCCTTTGTCTTTTAATTTGAATATTTAGATCATTCTGTAAACATGTAAACTGATTATTGATACAGTTGGGCTAATAGCTACAATATTTGTAAAAATTTCCACTCATCACCCTTGGGTTTTTTTTTTTTCCATTTGTACTCTATTTCTTTCTGTCCCATCTGGTTTTAATTTAATATTTTATATGGTTCCATTTTTTCTCTTATCATAATCAATTATACTTTTTTTGGTAAAAATATAGAGAAATTGGAACCTCATGCACTGCTTAGAGGAATATAAATGCAAAAGCCCCTATGGGAAAGTGGAGTGACTTTTTAAAAGCTAAACATAGAATCACAATGAGTTTAACAGTTTCGTTCTTGGTCTATACCCAGAAGACTCTAAAGAGGGACAAATCCTACACTTGCACACTAGTGCTCACAGTAGCACTACTCACAATAGTTTAAACAATCAAGTGGCCATCGACACTGTAGCCTAGCTATACAACGGGCTATTATTCAGCCAAAAAATGATACGTTCTATCATATGAGTGAATCTTGTATCTTTATACCTAACATAGTAACATATCATTGGTTATTAGTTGTTTCATCTCAAGCCATGGCAAGCCTTTGTCTTCTAATTCGTATATTTGGATCATTACATTATCACTACAGTGTCTCTTTATCCTCCAGAATCTTCCTTGATCTGAACTCTGCTTTGTCTGAAATTAATATAGCTACCCCAGCTTTGGGGTGTGTCTCTGTGTGTCTGTGTGTGTTGCTGGGGATTGAATCCAGAGCTTTGTACCCAACAGACAACCATTGTATGCCGCTTCCTTCCTCTAGCTTTGTTTTGAGGATGTTCCCTAGATGGAATAAGCCAATACAAAAGAACAGCTATTGCAAGATTCCACTTATTTGAAATATCTAGAATGCGCAAATGCATAGAGGTATCAAGAAAATGAGGGCTGGTGAGATGGCTCAGTGGTCTAAAGCACCTACTTAGAACAAGCTTAGCAAAGCACAGGGACCGCGGTTCAATCCCCCAGCACCACAAGCCACCCAGCCCCGCCCCCAGGCGGGCTGAGCTGGCCACACACACACACAAATAAATAAATAAAATTTTTAAAAAATTAAAAGAAAAAAATCATAAAATATAAAAAAAAAGAAAATGAGAAGTTACCAGGAACTGGCCAGATAGAGAAACAGAACTAATGGGTAAAATAAGAAATAGGCTTAGGCTTTAAGGGCAATAGAAAGTTCTAGAAACACATTCTGGTGATAATTATACAGAATTATGAATATACTTAATGACTTGAACTGTACATTTGCAAGTGGTTAAAATGGTCATATTGGGCTGGGGATATAGCCCAGCAGCACAGGGCCTGCCTGGCAAGCACAGGATCCTGAGTTAGATTGCTAGTCCCTAAAATAAATAAATAAATAAATAAACCAAAGATTAATTAATAGTGGCCATATTTTACATTATCTATAGTTTTAGACAATACGCCCCCCTCCCCAAAAGGCATAAGGAAAGTGGGGTAGCTTTGCCAAGCACAAAGACTTTACCATTTTATTAATTAAGACAAGGTGATATTGTATCATAGCTGGAAAAAATCAACTATTAAAAGAAAATAAAGCCACAAAAAGATGCTTCTATTTAAACTTGATGTGTGGGGTGGGCCAGATAGCTCAGCAGACTAAAGTGCCTGCTCAGGCAGAGCACAGTGGCCAGGGTTCAAGCCACTGCGTGCTGTGCCAGCCCTGCCCCCGGGGCGCGCTGAGATGGAGATTGAGACTGGGTATGGTGGCATGCACGTGTAATCCCAGCACTTGGGAGGCTGAGAACAGGAGGAGCACTATGAGTGCAATCTATATAGTGAGACCCTATAGACCCTCTACTAAATACATAAAAAAATAAAAATAAAAATAAACTTGATACATGACAGAGATAGCATGGAAGGCCACTAGAAAAAGGAATGAGTAATAAACAGAATTAGTGTTACACAGAAGAGCAAGAGATGGATTACTGCCTCCCAGAACATACAAAAAAGAGGGCCAGGGAGATAGCGCAATACATTAAGCACAACATGAATTTTGCATTTGACTATGTACCAGTTCATCTCAAGCAGTATCACATGATACTGCTTCAATTCCTTTCATGTTTGCGGTGTATAATGTCTGTATTCATTATGGCAGTTTGGTATATATATACATAGAATACATCTTAATTCTTTTTAATTCCCTTTGCCCTCCCCCTCCATCTCTGGTTTCTTACCCCATTTGGAGTAGACCTCACATTGTTTCATAGTACCTAGATTTTTTTTTTTCTCCTTAAATTATACTTTGGGTTTCTCAAGACAATCTGTATAGTATGTTTGATTTACTTAACATTATGGTCTCACTAGGTGCATCCACTTTCCTACAACTGATTCAGAGTCATTCTTTCTCACTGACTAGTTACTCTGTTGTGCTGTATCAGTCAGGGCTTCACTAGAGGAATCATGTAACTTTCAGAGCACAGCATTCATGATAGCAAACCTAACACTGTATCAGTAACCGAGCCACATAGTACCTTAGCGTTGGGTACTATGATTCTAAATTAGTACAGTCACTTTGGAAAAAAAGTGAACAGTACTTTGTGAAGCCGAACATTGATATACCTTAGAACTCAGCAATTCCGCTCCAACATACATAGCAGAAAAAACTTCACAGCATGTCAAGGGTGGTGACCAGGAATATTCACAGCATAAATGGCAAAAAGTACGGAAACAACACAAATGACTAGAGACAGGATGACAGGCAAATACAATGAGACATGGCCACACAACAAAACATTATATGCCAGCAAAATGAAAAGCACATATGTAGGGTGGAAAAAAGGCAAACTGCAGAAGACCGTTAAAGTATAGCATCACTGGGGAGATGGCTCAGTAGAATAAGCGCTTCCCTGGCAAGCACAAGGGCCTGAGTTCAATCCCTGGTTCT
>NW_004524586.1:27688789-27691937 GCF_000260255.1 Octodon degus | reverse complement strand
TCTCATCTTTCTTCTTTTCTGCTTCAGCCTGCACATTCGCTTCTTCCTCCACTTGGCTCTCATGGTGCAGAGGGTCCTAAGAAGATGGCGTTAAGGTCGAGAGTTGCCATTACCTTTAGAAATTAAAGTTTCCCGGGGCTGGTGAGACAGCTCAGTGGTCTAAAGCACCTACTTAGAACAAGCTTAGCAAAGCACAGGGACCGCGGTTCAATCCCCCAGCACCACATCACAGCCACACACACACACACACACACACACACAAATAAAATTAAAAAAAAAAAAAAGAAATACAGGTTATCATAAATACAAAATTGAGAACGGCGGTTGCCCCTGAAAAAGAGGTCAAAAAAATGAGCCCAGGACAAACTCACAGAGAACAGTAATTATATTACTGGAAATGCCTAGTTCTTAAGCTAAGGTAATAGATAGTCATTATATTAATCTAATTCTGTTTCCTTGAGATCCAAATACACAGCACATTACTGGGAAAACAGTTTCTTTGATAAAAGATACAGCATATTTTAAAGCTTTCAAATGTAATTAATATTTGTTTTTGTTTAGTAATAATGTGAAGGGAAACAAGGATGGAGGGGAGCGGAGGGGGAAGGAGGGGGAATGTAAAAAGAATTAGACGCAGCGTGCACCCTACGAGTGCTTCACCAGGAGTGTGATCCTCATGCACTGCAAACTTGTCCTAGTAAAAATAAAAATTAAATTTAAATTTGTTAAAGAATGAAACCCATTCTTACCATCGTAAGAGGGTAGCATTTAGTGAGAGCTGATGGAAATTTAGGAATGCTCCTCCGTCAGGCACCGCCTGAATCTAATACTGAGAGATTTGATTCCCGTAAAAGCTGCTTTTTTGAATAATGCCTTCTAACGTCTCTATTTCCCTTCCAGGAAATTTTCAGTAGGCCGTAAGGTGAGAAGTAAGCAGAAAATATCAATGTGTCCATTAGAAAAGAAACTGAAATTATAGCCTCAAGGGAAGAAGAAGCTGAGTCACTCCTGCGGGATGAACGCGAGCTTTCACAGAGGCAATTTCCTCCCCCCTAATTTGTCAATTTCATGGCCATCCATTAAGGCCCGGAATGTCTGCGCTCAGCAAGGCCGCCGAGGCAGGTGTGCAGACGACAGCACCTGTAATGTGCGAGCTGTTTACTTTGCAAGAATTTTGCAATGCCGTACAACATTATTGTTTGTGCCTCTGGAAAGAGCCTTTGATCAAATTCACTCAGGCACTAACTTGCTTTAAGTCTGCTACTAAAACACAGAGGCCTAAGTGCTCCTGTTAGGCTCATTTCCTAGACCACACACACACGTAGGGATCTTGTCTGGGGCGCTTTGAATGAGGAATATAAAAATAGCTTCTAATAGACCGTGAACATATAAGTACTGAGTCCTATTGCTCTCGGTAACCCTGTGATCTGGCACATTATGGATGAGTGCTGGTATTAAAGGAAAAATAAAATCTTACCCGTGCCACATAAGTAGTGCTCTACAGATCCACCCACCCAGTAAGCCCAGGGCCTAATTTAGGAGCAGGTAAATCAAAGACCCAAGTTCTGGCCCCAACTGATTCTGAGTCACCCTCTGACCATACACAACTCACCTGAGCCTCAGTTTTTCATTTATTTCAATGACGGTCACTGAGCTTAATCTTCATTGGCATAGCTTTTTCAAACCCTAAGAGTCTAGAAGTCAGTGAGTTGAAACCTCCTAATCCAGTCATTTTGCACTAACGGATCATTCAACAGGTATGAAATATATTTTATCAGGTACCATGGAAAGGACAATGGGATGACAGTAAAGGTATGGACATACCTCTTATTGCCAAAGAGCTTAGAGTCCCAAAATTTAAATAGCAACGCAAAGAACCAAGAGAATCCAATTTTATTTTGGAAAATCAGAGGTGGAAGGCTTACATACGTCTTAAGCCTTCTGCCTAAATTCAGACTTTATTATAAAGACTTAGCAATCAACCTCAGTATTTACCATACAAATATATACAAATGTATGTGTAGAAGGGTCCAAACATAGTTCCGATCTATTTATCTGTCTATCCAATTGATTTTCAATGAAAATACCAACAGAATTTAATGAGTAAAGACAGTTTTTCAAAAATGCTGCTGAAATAATTATGTAGTCATCTGCAGAGAGGAAAAAAGAAGAGGGAGAAGTAAATGGAATAGGAGGGGAAAATGTTACACAAAATGGATTATAAATAAACTTAAATTTAAGTGTCAAACTTACAAAACTTCTCAGGAGCACATAGGACAGTCTTTATGATCTTCGGTTAAACACAATATTTCAGTATGAGTTATAAAATAAAACCACAAGTCATAAAATTTAAAAAATTCATCCATGAGACGTTTCTGCATGGAACATATGCGGCTGGCCAGTGAGTATATAGAAAGAGGCTCAACATCAGTCTCATTAGGAAAATGGAAATCAAACCTTCCAGGACTTGCCAACTCACGTTCATAAAGTGCGAGGGTGGGGCCGGTGAGATAGCTCAACAGACTAAGCGTCTTCTGCGGCAAGCACAGGATCAGGATTCGATCCCCAGCACCGCAGGTCATGCTGGCCCTGCCCCGAGCGTGTGCTGAGCAGGCCACCAAGACTGGGCGTGGTGGCACACACCTGTAACCGCAGTGCTGGGGAGGCTGAAAGCAGGAGGATCATTACGAGTCCAAGCTGTGCAGTGAGACCCTGTAGACCCTGTACTAAATACATTTTTTTAAAAAAAGTATGACATGAAAAACACTTTTAGCATCTCTTCCAAAAATTAAACATAGAGTACCTAATGACCCAACAATTCCACTTTTGACTGTACACCCAATAGGACTGAAAGTAGCGTCTTGAAGAGACATTTGTACATCCACCATCACAGAAATACTATTCACAGGAAACGGAGGACGGGAGCAATCCCAAGACCCTTCACTGACAAATAAAAAACTAAAATGTGGCATATGCATATAATGGAATACTACTCACCCTTAAAAGAAAGCAAATTCTGGGGCCGGGGAGATGACTCAGTAGAATAAGCGCTTCCCTGGCAAGTGCAAGGGCCTGAGTTCAATCCCCAGTTCCAAAAAAAAAAAAAAAGAAAGAAAGAAAGAAAGAAAGAAAGAAAAGAAAAGAAAAG
>NW_004524586.1:27687689-27688689 GCF_000260255.1 Octodon degus | reverse complement strand
AAAGAAAAGAAAAGAAAAGAAAAGAAAAGAAAAGAAAAGAAAAGAAAAGAAAAGAAAAGAAAGCAAATTCTGACACACGCTATAACATGAGTAAATCTTGAGCACTTTATGCTAAGCGAATTGAGCCAGGAGCAAGAGAACCAACACTGCATGATTCCGCCCACTTGAGATTTCTAGAATAGTGAAAATTGGGCTGGGGAGATGGCTCAGTGGAATAAGCTCTTCCCTGGCAAGCTCAAGGGCCTGAGTTCAATCCCTGGTTCTGCCAAAAAAATAAATAAATAGAATAGTGAAAGTCAGAGACAGAGTAGAATGGCAGCTACTGGGTACTTGAAGAGGAAAATTTACTAAGAGACTGGTTACATAAAATGTGAATATACTTAGGGGCTGGGGAGATAGCTCAGCAGTCTAAGTGCCTGCCTGGCAAGCGCAAGGTTCTGCTTTCGATCCCCATTATCACCTGCTGTGCCAGCCCCAGAATCCCAAAACTCCAGGCAGGCCATGCAGGCTCCAAAACCTAGGGTGGAGGTGCATGCCTGTAATCCCAGGGAGACTGAACGTGGAGGATCACTACAAGTCCAAGCTGTGTAGCAAGACCCTGTACCAAATAAATAATGTTTCAAATAAATAATTTTTTAAAAAATTAAAAATGTGAATATATTTAATACTACTAAACTTAAAAATAGTTAAGGTAATAAATTTTATATGTATTTTATTACAAATAAAAGTAGAAGAAAACAATATTAGGCCAACCCAAATAGGTGTTCAGAATTCAGAAGAGGATAAGCACCGTCTCATACAGTTGTGCAAGTTGTCTTACGAAAGGACCTGTAAGCTTGGCTTGGAAAGCCAACTCGTGCTCTGTCCTCTAAGCCAGACATTTAATATATCAAGGAAGAAAGGAAGGGGAGGGAGGGAGGGAGGGAGAGAAGGAGACAGGGATCGAGGGAGGGAGGAAGGGAGGGAGGGAGAGAAGGAGACAGGGATCGAGGGAGGGAGG
>NW_004524586.1:27636296-27687589 GCF_000260255.1 Octodon degus | reverse complement strand
GAGGGAGGGAGGGAGGGAGAGAAGGAGACAGGGATGGAGGGAGGGAGGGAGGGAGGGAGAGAAGGAGACAGGGATCAAGGGAGGGAGGGAGGGAGGGCAGAGAAGGAGACAGGGATCGAGGGAGGGAGGGAGGGCGGGCAGAGAAAACTAGTCCAGCCAGGAAGGAGGTGGAAGGAAGAGAAGAAGAAAGAAAAGGTCCTTCCAGATGGGTCGATTTGTTTTCAGGAGTTGTGCTTTAAAAGCTCTTCCTGAGGGCTGGGGAGATAGCTCAGTAGAATGAGCACTTGCATGGCAGACGCAAGGGCCTGAGTTCAATCCCTGGTTCCACAAAAATAAGCTCTTCCTGTGTGAGAATAAGTAGCCAAGGGCAGCAAGAAAGGCTGTTGAAGATCTGAGCTTCTCTTCCAAACTGTAGTATGCGCAACTGCAGGAACTTCTCCTCTGGGAGAGATAGCTGAAGACCTGGATCTTTTTCTAGTTCTGTCACTGACCTCCATTCCAAATAGCCGATGACACCATGCTGAATATGTCCACCATTTCTTAGTCCAATGCCACCTTCTTGCAAATGGAAAAGAATGGGGTACCCTAACAATGGGTGATGCCTCAATATTAGCATTTTGGAGCCTGTTCTTCATGCCAGGAGCTGCCAGATGCTTGACATAGGTCCTATCGTTCAATCCTAAGATGCCATATGATTTATATGCTATTATTATCCATTTATCGTTAATAATTTATTTGAATATTTATTGTAGTGCTGGGGGGGAAGCCCAGGGCCTCCTGCATGCTTGGCCAGGTTTTACCTCTGTGCTACATCCCTAGCCTCTGTTACCCAAATCTGAATTTTTATAGCCAAGGATGCTGAGACTCGGGTTAACTAGTCCTAGAGCGCATGGTTAAAAAGGAAAAATCTAAAAATACAGACTAGAATTTCTTCTTAAATGACAGGCCTGTCCTTTCCCCATAAATGACCTTGCCTTTCAAAAAGGAGGTGAAATTAATTAACAGCTGGCATTCTTTGAACTGCGTCACCTTCTAGAGGGAGTCAGAACCTGCTAAGGAGGCCTGAGCAGGAAACACAGGCCTGCAGCCACTTCAGGAAGCCCCTTCTAACAGCACAAAGCCCAGCTTTAAGCTCCTAAGAGCGCTGGGTTTCTTGCAGTTTCTGGCATCTGCCACATTGCCACCACTGTGCATTTGGTAATGCTGTACCCCCTGTAAGAAAACATGGTTTCAAAACCCACTGTACCCATTTCACCATCAAGACTGAGGTCAAGCACTGTCCTCTTCACGGAGCCTTCTTCCTCCAACCCTGCTGGAGTTCATTGCTCTCATCACATGACATGGAAGTGACCTCTCTCTCTCTCCCCCTCTCTCTCTCCCTCTTTCCCTCTCTCCCTCTCATTCTGGGCTTTGAACCCAGAGTCCTATGCATGCTAGGCCAGCTCTCAACCATTGGGCACTCTACCCTCCTGGCCGAGGTTATTTCTTAATATTGACTATCATTTATAGAAAGAGCACTGCTTAAGACACTGTATTCTTTAATCCTATAGCATTGATGTGCTCCACTCCTTTATAAATAAGGAAAACAACTTAAAGGATGTATCTTCGCTCAGGTAGTAGGGGCCAGATAAAGATTTAACCCAGATGTGATACCAAAGTCTGTACACGTGATCATTGTAGTGCATAATACTTTCCACATCCAAGGCAATAGCTTGCACATAACCGCTGTGTAGGAAATGTTTGCTCACCTGATTTTTTTTTTTAACACGGTCTACAGGGTCTCACTACACAGATTGGACTCATAGCGATCCTTCTGTTTTCCGCCTCCCAAGTGCTGGGATTACAGGCGCATGCCACCACACCTGTCTTAGTCATCCTCTCAGGATGCCCCAGGGGTGGGGCCTGCAAGTCACGCCAGGGATTGCACGCTGGCCTCTGCATCCGCCTAAGAAGGTGCTTTAATCTGCTGAGCTACCAGCTCATTGCTCACCTGATTTGAAGCCACTGGCTTAAATGACCCCGAGTGAGGTCATGATGTAATGTTGGTTGATACCTTGGTCCTTCTGAGGCCAACCAGACTCTATTGGTTACTCGCTCTCCAGTCAGAAACTCTTGGGGTCAGGGAGATGGCTCGGTAGAATAAGCACTTGCCTGGCAACCACAAGGGCCTGAGTTCAATCCCCGGTTCAGCAAAAAAAAAAAAAAAAAAACAGGAAAGAAAAGAAACTCATACCATGGCCAGAAAGATCAGTTCTCTAGCTTGCCCTGCTCACACATCCTGCATCCAGAACTTTGAATAAATGAGGCAGTTTGACAAACCTGTTGGAGTAAAATATCCTTTTGTCTTTTAAAACAAACCAAGCCACACAAATGTAGGCACAATATTTAAAAGTGTGAAACTTTATCCCCTTTGGGGGCAAATTAAGCCATGAAAACAAAGGGGAGAAGAAGGCATTCTGTAGGCCCATCTGGCTGCAGCCCGTGCAGAAGGACCTGCCAATCAAGCCCAGCTGGTCCAGGGCACTGACAGAAAGGCTGCATGCAGACAGCTTATCTGCTGGAATAAATCAAGATGAACAATTACCATTTTCTGGAGAAGCAGGGACTTATTCAGGGTAAGCTTCGCCTTGATGCTATTTTTAGAGAACAGCATTTTAGAACAAGTAAAGGGCAAACAAGGGAGGTACTGATGCTAAGGTTCAGAAGAAATGGTTGAGGCCCACATGTAGTAATTTCTTAACCTCCTAGCTAAGAAAAGCCTTTTTTGAGAAACTATTTTACTAGGGTTTCCTAATAGTAATCCATGCAGAATTTGGGGGTGAGCTGCAGTCCAGCCACTCTAAAGGGTTTGCAACCAGTACAACACTAACTGCTGATATTTATGTAGTGCACCCTGTGTTTCAGACTCTGCACCGTATGACTAAATGAGATCATGTACATTAAAAAAAAAAAAGAATATAGGGGCCGAGGAGATGGCTCAGTGGAATAAGCGCTTCCCTGGCAAGCATAAGGGCCTGAGTTCAATCCCCTGTTCTGCAAAAAAAAAAAGAAAAGAAAAGAAAAAAAAAGAATATAGCACTGTATCTGGTACGGACTCCTCCATTCAATAAATGTCAGCAGGAGTCACTATGTCCTATATTATGAACATTGCTATTCCTGACTCATGGATTCCTCACGATGCTGTGAACAAACTCCATCACCATCACTGTACTATGTACCTATAAGGAAGTAAGCTCTGTTAGAAAACGAGACTGCAGAGCCCACAGCACACACAGCTATCCCTGTGAGTGTAACGGTGACCACTATTTATGGGACGGCTGCCGTAGGTGCCCCCGTGCTGAGCACTAAACCGTCATCAATGGCCAACTCCTCAAAGCATTACACTTTTTAACTACAAAGAAATGGAGGCTCTAAGGGTTCGTGCTCAAAGTCACTTGGCGAGTAAACAAGGAAGGACTCAAGCTCAGAGCGACCTGCCCCCAATGGCCCTCCTTTGGTCATCCTCTGTGAAGCTCCTGTGGGTGACTGATTGCCCGTATGTACTGGGCTTTCATGGGCAGACTGCACTTTGCAGGTGCTTTTGTGAAGAGCAGGAAGACGTGCAGGTAGCCCAACACCCAGGGGCAGAATTTTCTGTGTATGAATCCAGGTTTAAAAACTGGTGCGTCCTGTCAAGGGCAGCTGTGTGCTCAAGTAACAAACCTGGATAAATGAAAAGGTGGGAGGAAAACAGACTACCCTGCAAAAATAATTTTGAGACTAATTCTTCAAATAGATTACTTTTGAGAATCAGCATTTATTTTTTATGCTGTTTTATTTTATTGGTACTGGGGATCAAACCCGGGGCCTCGCCCACGTTAAGCACTTGCTGTCCTACCACGCTGCCTCCTCAGCCGCAAAAGCGCTAATATTTTAATTGAATGCTGAAGTCCGGACGTGTGGATTTCCCTGACTGAAGAGCTTCCCAGATGATGATGCGCACATGAAAGTGTCTCCCCTGAACCCCACTCCTTCTCTGCCGCTACTCTGAGGGGTTATGCGGCTCTGCTCAGATGGGAGGAAGGTGCTGCCCGGAAGAGACCTCAAAACATATGAGTAGGAACAGAAACCACACGCTGCCTGATTTGGGTGTCCCGGATGTTGCTGTGCAGTGCAGGCTGTGTGATTGGAATGCCAAGCCACAGACCTCAGTTCAGATTAGCACGTCATCAGCACCGTAGGAAACTGCACATCTTACCTTGCCAAAAAAAGAAAATATTGGATTTCAGTCCAGTCTGTTAGTTCTTTCTAGGGTTTCACCTTCCCCAGTTTCCCCTCCGTGGGAGAAAATCTTTAAAATCATTTTATAAATAAAGATAGCTTTGGAGTTTCATGCGGGTAGCCTTGTACCGGGCGCCTCTTGCATTACCCTGCGTCTCTGCAGAACCCAGGGCTCCGCTGTCTAATGAAAGAGCTCTGGTGAGGTCTCAAAGCTTGCTCTGATTTTCGCTTTAGCACGTTCATAGGAAGCTTCCCCAAAGGCAAGCAAAGTTGCATCACCGTTTCTCTGGTTCGAACTCGAAGAAATGTAAATATATATTACAATGAAGGGAATTGTGATTTTAATGAGTGAAAAAAATGTTATTAATTCTCATAAGGATTATTCAAAAGGTAATAAAGATAAAAGCTGTCAAAATTAATTAAGCACCTATTCATTAAGTCCAAGGTAGCTTCAGTTTCTTTATTGCACAAATACAATTAACACTTAATCTGAATCTCGATAAGTTACATAATCATGCGCCTGAAAGTAAAGGGAGGATACAACCTTGGCCTTCTCTGTTTTACATGGGAAAACATTAATGACGCTGACATCGGAGACAATTAGACAGTGTCAGCCGATTGTTTTTAGCCAGCTTTCTCTCACATCTGTGGTGTCTACAAGCAAGAGGGTTCATTGTTCCCCCAGGCGTCCTTCAGGCCTTGGCTTTTTGTGTAAACCGTCAATCTTTTGGCGAATATCAAAGCCATGAGGAAATTAGAACAGACCAGCTCGGCTGCCCCACACTAAAGCCTAGCAGGGTGCATCCACTATGCTACTAATTAGGCAGTGACCAACAAAATAACCTGTCAATGTCCGCTAGCCATTTCCCACACACCTGCATTTCATACCCTAATAAGCATACAGCAAGGGAGAAAAAAGGGTAACTGCTCAAGTGTGAAAAATGAACAACATATAACAATGTTTCCATCCCCACCTATACTTCTGGCAATTACCATTTAACATTAGGGGAACTCAACACCTCTGAAGACTCACAATACAGTATCTGAAACCAAAACCCAGGGGGGAAGCCACACATTGAGACTGTATTAAGGTTTGCTTCGAAAATATCACACTAAGGAGAATCTAGAGTTATGTATAAAACCCAGGAAACTGAAAATGACCATAATTTAGATTAGGGACCAGGAGGCTGACTTTTTAAAAACATTTTCCATTTAAGCTATTGAAAAAGAAACGCACACTATTCTCTTCATTGTTTCCTTCCGTAAAACAAAAATATAGAACAGGACAGGAAATTGAAAATCAGGCTGCTCCATTTTCTTTTTCCCATATGCATTCCATCTGATTCAGTAAGTTTCTGATCATCGTCATTCTTTTGACCTATCGTATATTAATTAATTTCATTTTCTCAGGTCCCTATTTTTTCCCACAGACTCCCGCTATCATGTTTTTGGACAAGATTCTTAAAGACGCACTTTAGTTTCTAGCATTTTCATTCACAGAGAAAGCTACATGTCATGAAGTTGAGGGAGTTAAGAAGACGCAACAACAACTGAACTGAGTGTTAAAATGTAGAACACTCTTCCTGAAGAGTTGAAACCATCCCACTGTATCTAGTTTATTTTCCATTACATCTTGAACAGCATCATTCTTAAGAGATTCCAACCAGATCTCTACTTAAAACTCTTCTCAATCAATCTGGGCCCCCCAATCTCTTTGTTTTAACTCTAGTATCTTTCTTGATTTTAGTGTTCTTCAATACAGAAAGACCCGTACCACCTCTACCAGCCCTCTCAAGAAATGGAACAAAGCAAAAAGCATAACAATTTGGTTACTGTGTTTGAAATGAAAACAGTAATAATTCGACCTCTCTCAGACTGAAGAGTTAAGAAACAAAGGAGATTTACACAATACCTCTCTCCACTTTATTTTGCCCCAAACAAAGATTTTGTAGTACAGGTATCCATATGATAGATTCTCTTCTCATGAAAAGGCTGCTGGCTTCTAAGACCATATACCCTTTATAGCAGCTCCTTTTTGTATACTGGGATCTAGCTGTATTTTTTCTTAAACAGAGAACAAAAGAAATGTAAGGACAAAATTGCTATAGGAAGCAATGTCACTAGTCTCACTGTGTGCCAAGGGACGGGCTTATGCTGTGAGTACACCCTTGAGGGCATCAGACAATCTAGACCAACTTTCAAACGGCATTTGTTCGATACTTCTGCGCCCTGCTTTTCTTTTCATTAGACTTTATCCAAAACAGCATTTTCAATTATAAATAAAAACTTTCTCCACCTCTTCCTACTTGAACCCAAGTACAGAAGGCCCCTATTTAAAATGCAGCTCCGGAGCCAACACCAGGCTGCCTGTTCAGCTGCCAGTGGCTTTTGTGTACAAAGATGTTAATTGGTCCTAATCCCCTCCTAGAAGCTGTTTTGGTAGCCTGACCTGGCACCCCGAAGAAGGACACCTTGGTGTGAAAAACTAAAGGTCCATTGAGGAGGGAGTGAGAAGCAGCCAAGCATTCCGACACATTTTAATTTCAGGAATTAAAAAAGAGGAACATCATCATGGAGATCCTGGCAAAACCTTACAAAGCCTTAACCCCAGTGAAGAAAGTCCTGCAAACACCCAGGCTACACACACACACACAGAAGGAAGGCCCTGAAGAACGGGAGCAAAAGAAATTCAGGCTCTCAATGCTCTGTTTTATTACTTCTTGGAAGTCTGAACTTCACTAGTTGCAACATTTGTTTCTTCCATCCTAATTGGCCAAACCAGCATGCTTATGAAAAATCAGATCCCCGTCCTGTCCAACACTGAAGGACTCTGCTGGAACACACGGTCTCATTTGGTTGAAGTACGGTATCCAACTCAAAGGCTTCATTTAAATTTGTAGGACAACTCCCATTTTTCTGGAAGAAAAGGTAAAAAGAAAATGGTAGTCATTTCTCTGGTAAATTTATTAATTCCCTCTACAGCATGTCACATAAACAATCTTTCCTCAACACACTGTGAAATACTGTCTGTACTCTGTGCCAACTTAGAGAATACGCATTTACACCTTGGGTGGCAAATTATGCTAATGGAATGCACGATCAACAACTGTGGGGTTTTGAAAATTTTTGACAGAGTTCACAGATCAACTTCTTGGGTCAAAAGAGCTGGTCTTTCATCGGATAAAAGCTGAAAGATAGGAAGGTTATGGATTTCTAAAAGTGCACTGAGTACCAGAATTCCGACCATGACCCAGTTTGTACTTTTAATCTCCTCAGTGATTTCTGAAGTTTTTGCTCCATCAGTACCACAGAGACAAATAAGGGAAGGCGGGGAGGAGGTTGCGTGAGCTCATTGCCCAATCCTGTTTGCACAGGAAATCAATGTCCTCACCACTGGAGAAAGGGACGCAGAGGTAGTTCTAGGAGCAGAAGGTAGCATTTCTTGTGTGCTTTTAAGAAGACGCTACGGTGAGAAATTACTCAGATTATTGAATCAGAGATTGTAATCACCAAGATACAGTTTCTCCAAGGTAACGAAAATGCTCAAGAAAATCCTCAGAATAATAGAGGTCCTATTGTAGTCATAAATCTCTTTCCCACAAATCTCTGAACATTTTCTGCTATATTTTTTTCAACATGTCCACTTCCTGTAAAAAGTCCTGAGCATGCTCAGGAATGAGTATGTTCCTTCAAATATAAAATCTCACTTAAAAATTATTGAATGGTGCCAGACATCATGGTGCACCCCTTTAGTCTCAGGACATAGGAGGCTGAGGCAGGAAGATCACTGTGCGTGTGAGGCGAGCCTGGGCTCCGTAGTGACTTCAGTGCCAACCTGAATTACATAGCAAGACCTTGTCTCAAGCAGACAGATAGACAGACAAACTGTTTAACAAAGACCTAGCAGCAGTCAACAGGATTTTGGTTTTGGTTTTAGGACACTAAGGCCAGAGCTTAACTATCTTTCCCAATTTGCCAAGTTGTTAAACAGTGAGGCTAAAATGTGAGTTGTGCCTGATTCCACAACTCACCTTCCTTCTCCCCCCTGTGAGGTGTCTTCCAGTGTATTTTAAACTTTTACCCTGCAATTAGAGAGAAGTGAAGAGTGAAGGTGCTTATCTTCTCAAGTGCCTGACACTCCCACAATCACACCATAGACGCTTTGTGAGTATTTGTTGAATTAAACTCATTGACTACTTCCTTTCTCTAGTCTTTGAACCCTATTTTGGAAACCTAATTCTTTTTTCCAATTTTATCTTTTAAATGTTTCATTAGTACATGTTTGTAGCACATATCGTTTACATTCCTCGTATGAAGTTGATGCATGTGCACAGCATGTCTTAATTCTTTTTTTTTTTTTTTTTTCATCATTTTCCTCCCTTCCACCTCCTTTCTCCCACCCTCCATCTCTGGATCCTCCTTCCATGTGACAAAGCGCTATCTGCCTACTACCTACCACACTTTATATTTTTCATTTCTCATATAAGAGAAACCATGCAATGTTTACTTTTTTTTTTTTTTTTTAGTACAGGGTCTACAGGGTCTCACTACAGAGATCTGACTGGTAGTAATCCTCTTGTTTTCAGCCTAAGTGCTGGGATTACAGATGTGTGCCACCATGCCCAGTCTCAGGGGGCCAGGCCGACACAGCACCATGCAATGTTTAAGCTTGTGTGTCTGATTTATTTTACTTGACGTTGTGGTCTCAGAGTACATCCACTTCCCTGCAAATTTATCCTTCTTGCAGCAGAGCAGCACCCCATGATGTGTGGACACAATGATTCCTTTCTCCATTCACCTATTGACGGGCATCTGGGCTGCTTTTTAGATGTAACTTTTATGAATTGTGCTGCTGTAACAATGGGTGCGCATGGATCACCATCGTATGATGTCTTCAGCTCTATCAAGGAGGATATCTAGAAAGGGAATAGCTATGTCCAACAGAATTTCTGGTTTTAGTTTTAATTTCTAGTTTAGTTGATAAGGACGCTCCATAGCAATATCTACAGCGATTGTATAAGTCTGTACTCTCACCAACAATGAAGAAGTGTAAGTGTCCCCCTACATAATACAAGCTCTCTGGAATTTGCTATTATTTGGTCTCTCTCTCTCTCTCTCTTTTTTTTTTTTTGTAGCAAGTATCGAACTCAGGACCTTGCACTTGCCAGTTGGGTGCTTATGCTGCCTAGATACCTCCCCAGTCTACTATTTGGTTTCCTGAAGAAACACATCCTTTATGGAATAAGATGAAATCTCAGTGTTACTTTAATTTGAATTTTTCAAATGACCAATGATGTGGAACATTTTTCATGTACTTATTGGCTGTGTGTACCTCTTCTAAGAAGTGTCTGTTTATTTCACTTGCCCATTTTTTGGTTTAGTCTTTTATTTTGATGGGTCTAATTTTCTGAGTCCTTTATGTATTCTACAGTGGAGTCTTCTGGGGAGTAGCTAGCAAAAAAATTTTCCCACTCTATAAGTTGCATCTCTACTGTATTGGTTGAGAAATTAATCCTTTCCAAGCAAAATGAGTCCAGATAAGCTACCTCTCCTATAAAACTGATAAGCAATGTCTATCAGGTTGTTGTAAAGAGGAAATACATGTAAAACATCTGGCACATGAAAATCAGAGTCTGGGAAACCAGCAGACCAATGTGACTTGTGTTCTGTTTTATTTTTGCAGTAGCAGGAATTGAACCCAGGGCTCCTGCAAGCTAGGCAAAAGTTCCGCTACTAAGCTACATCCCCAATCCCCACTCATTTGTCTTTATAAATAAAGTTTTATTGGAGCACTGCAACACTCTTTTTTTATGTACCGTCTGAGATGGCTTCCATTCAACAGTAAGTCAAATTATTGCAAAAGAGACTGTATAACCTAAAAGCCTGACATCATTATGGAAACATTTTAAACCTTAAAAGAGAAAACTTTAAATACTTGCTGTTCCTTTCCTTTGCTGTCAGGGGTCACTGACAACCAAAGGTAATTGAGGGGCCAGTAAGTTGAAAGAAAATTTAAGTGTTTTGACTTTCAGGTGTCACAGCTAGCCTGCATATAACTGGGCCTGCGTACAATACATATCAGTGAAAAGAGCCATGAGATCTGGCGAAGGCCAGGGCTGGAGCGTAGCTCAGTGGTATAGTTGTTGTCTAGCATGTACAATGCCCTGAATTCAATTCCTACCACCACAAAGCCAAAAAGAGAGCTAAGGGCTGGATTTTGCTTAGCCCCAAAGAATGAGGCTCAATTTGATCACTATGCATTTAGTTTGGGTGGTTATAAAGGGGCTTTTTGAAGACATGACATCTGAGCTGAAGCTAGGGAATCCAGGGTTCACAGGCATTTGAGGTGCAAGTGCAAGGCACGGGCTTCTGCGTGGTTCTCTCCAGTGAACGCCTAACAGGAGATGGCATGGCAGAGCTGGAGATGCAGCAGAGGAAGTGATCATATGGGGGAGATCAGAAGCCAAAGGCAAGGGAGGGCCCGGAATCACCTCCTGCTCAGCTCCACCTTGGGCTCCCGCTCATGACTGTTCCTTCTCCTCTTAGCATCACCACCCTGGAGATCAAGTTTCCAACACAAAAATCCTTGTGGCACAAACCAAGTCCACATTACAGCAGTGAACCACATAGAAATGGATAAAAATGAGAGCGAGGAAAGGCAGGAGGGAGTCACATCGCGGTGGACTCTCATGGCCTCAGGAAAGATTTTGGATTTTAGGCTAAGACTTGAGAAGGCTGTGAAACCATTGAAGGATTTTCAGTGACACAATCCAGTTTACACGAAAGGATTACTGGGGCTGTTAAATAACAAGTAGGCTCATGGCCGAGAAAAGGCTCGAATCTAGGTTGCCTAAATCTCAGTGTTCTTTTGATTGCATCAAACTGACTTGAGAAAGCTGTTTGCTGAGTTTGGGTCTTATCCAAAATTGCTGGTTAATCTGAAAGAGGCTTCAATGTTAGGAAGCAAAACGGATCAGTGATCTGGGTGTGAAGACTCAAAGGACAGGTAGCAGGCAGAAACCCTGTTACAAGCCTCAGGAAGTGAGCCATGTCGCAAGCACACACTTTTTTTAACATCCAAGGCAGAAGAGAACAGCTGTGGAACGAACATGCATAGCGCTGGCCCAAGACACCCAAGTATGACGATGACAGTATTCAGGACATGCAGAGCAGGCCAATGAAATTCTTTATTCTTAATTCTGAGAATGAGTGAGGCATTCTCCAGTAAAAGAGGGAGCAGACCTATGCTATTCCAGAACAGAGGGCAGAACAAGGCCTGGTGGTTGAAAGGGTAGCACAGAGTCCTGCAGATAAAGGAGAGTTAGAGAAAGACATAACTTCATCTCACCCCCAGACTGCACCTTCTAACTCGGGAAAACACTTTGCCCAAAGAAAGAACAGCCTGTTCCTTGCACAGTGGTTGAAATCAGTTACTGAACTCCACTCCAGATACCACATGAAGTACTAAAAGGAGCTCTGGTGCTGAATCTTTCAGGGCCACTGGGCTAAATCCAGCGACTAAATTTCTCCCAACACAGGTGTCTACGGTTGCCACAGATCCTCAAAATGTCCATGTGGCGAAGGATACCTTTCATTTACTCTCAGTGACTACAGCTATCTTTAAATAAAAAGCAGAAGCAAAGCCAACAGGAAAGTTCAGCCTCTGTCGCTTTTAAAACAAATGACCTGTGCCCGGAACAAGGCTGGCACGCTGACTGCTCTACCTTCACTAGGAATGGGCGCTGCTGGGTCCCGTGGGACATTCGGACACACTACACACTTCAGCAGAGCCCCTGGTGAGACAGAGGCACACGCAAGGACCTGCATTTCCAGCTGGAGAGAAGCATAGCTCTGCTTTAGACCCCCGTAAACCAAATCTCAGATGCCCAAGTGTTTCTCTTAGGCAGAGACCAAGATTAATTCTTTGTTAGGCTCTGCAAAGAGACGCATTGCGGCTCGAGCCTTACGCGCTAAAATTAATGCAGCCAAGTGCTCAGGGACTTATTTTTCTCTCACTTCAAATACCTGAGGAAATGGGCTGCCAGTGAAAAGCCCTGCATTGTTAGAAAATCCAAACCCCGACATGCTTCCTGGGATCTGAAAATTAGCAGGCGCGAACACACCCCCCCCCCCAGCTTCCTGTCCTAGCGCTTTCTTGCTTTTCCCCCTTCCATCCAGTGGATCTGGTTACATTTGTTTCACCTCTCAGATATTTTGGCAATTTTCCTTTTTGAACGGAAGAATTCTGATCCTTTCTTAAGAGTCCAAGCAGGAAAGGCAGGTGAAAAAGTTAACTGAAAAACCTAACAGTGCCAGGACCATAATTACCCAAGGAATATAAAGCTCTATTCTCTCAGTGATAAAAAAGGGGAATTACACTTGTAACTTCCATTAACATTAATGGACTTACCTCCATAAATCCCTTAACCATCAGTGGAAGCCTGGGCTCAGAGTAGCCACTGGCCGGCACCTCCACTCCTTCTATTATCTGATTAAAGGTACCGAGATGGATACTCGGCAAACTGGGGCACCATGAAGCTCCACGGCGTGGAATTTGTTTTCATCTGTTTCCTTGGGACCATTTTGGCAGAATCATTATAAAAGCAGTCTTTTTTTTTCTATGTTTATTTTTTTTTAATATAATCTAATTTTAAAAAGGTTTTGTTTTTCTACCAGTGATGCTTGAGTTTTGCCTGAGCGGTTATGGGTTTTTGAGAACTATTTCTGCGGCCCTGGATACAGTTACTAGCAGGCTCATGCTGAGAAGCAGTTCTTAGCAGGATACCTGGCTGAAGAACAAACTAATAGAAGAAGACACTGTTGTGCCCTGTAACTAAGCCACAAATGGAAAATATGGAATATTGGTTAGTTCTTAGCATTCCTTTCTTTTGGTGAGGGGGGGGTACCAAGAATGAAACACAGGACCTTGCGCTTGCCAGGCAGGCACTTGTGCTGCTGAGCTGTGACCTTGGCCCTCAGCATTCTGAGAGAAAAAAAATTCCTATCAGGGGCCAAAAGGGAAGATTCTATGAAAGAAGTAGCATTTGCACTAAGCCCTGGGCAGCCAGTGGGAAAACCTCTAATACAACTTCCTAGTCATAAAAGAGTACCAAAAAAAAAAAAAAATTAAAAACATAAAAGAAAGCATACAATAATAGGAAAGACGGTAGACTGGGGGCCCAATAATCCAAAGTGTGACCCCTGATTATGACCAGCCATGTGGCCACAAGAAGCCTCTATCTTCCTGTCCATAAGATGGGGATAATTATACTCCTTCCTATGATTGGTAAGAAAAGTTAATGTGCATTATACTGAAAAAAAAAACCCTCGGCCCTAAGTCTGGTAACATTAATTGCTCATTATTTTGTCATTATCATTAAATTTGTTATTTATAGCCTCCAACGTGAAATCTGATATATCTGACTCACTTTGTACATTACCTGAGTTGGATGGGACCTCGCTAGGTTCATGTCCCTTCCCTTCCACTCGTGTTCTTCCAGCCCTACCGCCCCACCACTGGTGGTCGTGCATCAGTCTCCTCAAATACACATGCCTCAACCAGCTAGCTTCCCCAAACTTCGTAGCCTAGAAGTACGTCCCTGCCAGACAGCTGTCCGAGACCCCCGGACCCACAGTGACATCCAAACCCACTGCTCTTGCTCCACAGGTCCCATGTGTGGTGACACTATCTGTATGAGCACATCGTGTCCTCAACTAGACAGCCAGCTCTTGGCAGAGCCTGGACGTCTATTTCATAAGGTTCCACAGCACTCAGGACAACCATAGCAAAAAGGTATCCAAGGGCCAGCCTGATAGCTCAGCAGACTAAAGTGCTTGCTTAGGAGAGGGCAGCGGCCAGGGTTCCATCCCTGGCGTGCCGTGCCGGCCCCGCCTGTGGGGCACACTGAGATGGTGACTGAGACTGGGCATGGTGGCATGTGTCTGCAATGCCAGCATTTGGGAGGCTGAAAACAGGAGGAGCACTATGAGTCCAAACTGTGCAGTGAGACTGTGTAGACCCTGTTCTAAATACATAAACAAAGAGCATCGATCTATGTGCTTTACAGGAAGCAAAGGGTTTTTACTCAGATTATTTTACTATTTCTTTTTCTTTTTTTTTTTTAAGAATCCTTTATTTTATTTATTTTTTTAAATTTTTTATTTATTTATTTTTACATTTTATTTATTGTGTGTGTGGCCAGTTCAGCCCACCTGTGGGCGGGGCTGGCTGGCATGTGGTGCTGGGGGATCGAACCGTGGTCCCTGTGCTTTGCCAAGCTTGTTCCAAGTAGGTGCTTTAGACCACTGAGCCATCTCTCCAGCCCCATACTGAGTATTTCTTAAAATCAGATTAAATAAGCAAATTAGGAATGTCTATTCTTATTTATAGACAAAGGAACAGAAAGGTCCAGAAAGGCTTGCCCACAGTCACGTGGCTGGTATTCAGCAGAACTAGGACTACAGTCTCGGCCTTTTGACCCCTACCCATGATTTTCTGATGAGCACACAGCTTTTTCTGCTTCTGTAGGTTGTGTCAACGGAATCTAAGAATGAACCCCGATAGTAACATGTTCTCTAGATGATGTTATGAAACACATTTCTTTCTCAGTCTTTCAGGCTTGACTGTGTCCCACTACCCAATGATCATGGTTTCCTGTGCATTTTTCTCAGGAAGTAAACCTTCTGGGTCAATGACCAGGAAAATGATTGGGTCTCATAGCAGAAGCAGCAGCTTCAGTGGGACGCAGTTGACTTCTGAGCTCAAAATTCAAGACCAAAGTCAAACAAGCTCCCAGTCCCCTTTCAGACCCTACTGTGACCCCCTCCTTCACTTGCAGTTTTGGGTGCTGAGTCAGACTGCTGGCCACGTTCCATGTACATTCTTGTCCCTGTCCCTCTGAACATGCTGCACTGCCAAAAAAGAAATAAGAGAATAAGCTCCACAGATACCTTTGGCTGTACCTTAGTTTCCTCAACCTTAAAACAGGGGAAAAAATAAGAGTTACTATCTAGTAAGAGTGTTTTGACAGATAAAAAATTAATATTCTCCATATATAGTGCTTAAAACAACAGGACACATAAGAAATTCTCAGTAACATTTGCAATGAAGTTATCTTCAGAACTACTGTGGCTGAAAACCTTTACTTGCCTCCTCATCTTTGACTTTTCTCTAGTAATGAAGATGACAGCAAGAGTAGTAATCGGCTGAGCATTTTCTGCATACCAGGTAGAGTGCTAAGCTCCTTTACATGGATGATAGCAATTAAGTGAACCTCACAATTACTGTAAAAAGTAGAAATTCATTACACTCATTTAACAGATGGGGAAATACTCTCAGAAAGGTGAAGGCATTCACCCGGGCTCACACTGCTCCATGTGGCTCTAGACAGCAGGATACAAATTGAGGCCATTTTCTCCCCAGCAGTCCCTCCCTAACTGCAGCCATCTGGGCAGTTCCTGGAAATCTTCCCCCTGAAGCCTCAAAAGCCTCACTCGTATGTGCCGTTCCACAGCAGGCCCTGGCCTCAGAGGAGCGGCAGTGTACAACACCCATCCCTTTGGCTCTCATCAAAACAACCTCGCCAGATCCACAGCTCCCACGTGATGTCTCAAATCAGTTTGTAAAGTGTGTTTACTTCGCTAATTTATTCAAGATACCTATGCCCACCTGAGCTTCAGCTGTGTTATACTGGGATGAAAGCCACACACGGAAAACTAATGAGTGTGTGACAACAACTATGACTGAGGCGAATCCTAACAACCTGGCCACGTGTCCAGGAAACTTACCAGTGAGGACAGACTTTGGGGATATGCGCCAAACTTCTGTCTTCTCAATGAATAGCTGATGGAAAGACTTTTAAGGTCATGATTAAGGTCATGAGGGAGGACCGTGGATGTAGCTCAGGAGTACAGAGCCTGCCTGGCAAGCCAAGATCCTGAGTTTGATTCCTGGTACCAAAATAAATAAATATAGTTATTAAAGAAAGCCAAAGGGAGTTTTCAGTCAGCAATTCTGTGACAAGGTTTTATAAATAATTTTAACTGGGGCTGGTGAGATGGCTCAGTGGTCTAAAGCACCTACTTAGAACAAGCTTAAGCTAAGCAAAGCACAGGGACCGGGGTTCAATCCCCCAGCACCACATGCCAGCCAGCCCCGCCCCCTGGCGGGCTGAGCTGGCCCCCCCACACACACACACAATAAATAAATAAATGTTAAAAATTAATTATAATAATTTTAACCTCAAGCTCCTTGATGCTGCTTATTTATGAAGACTGGGTTGAAATCTAGCGAAGCATTAACTTGTGCTTCTGATTACTATTTTGTTTCTGAGACTAACTAGGCAACCATTTCCTCAACCAGACCATTTGAAAGTGCAGAGAGACTGCGAGGTTGGAAAAGTAGGTATTATCATGAGTGCAACTTATTTCAAACCAGGGACATTAGCTAAGGGATAGTGAATGGGTAATGGAAACCAAGGGGTGAGACAGTTTTAGGCAATGTGCAGAGCCAGGGTCATATCGTGACTTCCTAAATCTCTAGCTGCATATCTTGGGAAAAAATACTTATTTATTTGTGTGTGTGTGTGTGTGTGTGTGTGTGTGTGCGTGCGCATGCGTGCGTGGCCAGCTCAGCCCACCAGGGGGCGGGGCTGGCTGGCATGTGGTGCTGGGGGATTGAACCGCAGTCCCTGTGCTTTGCTAAGCTTGTTCTAAGTGGGTGCTTTAGAGCCATCTCACCAGCCCGGGAAAAAATATTTAATCTGAGCCTCATTTTCTTCTTCCCTGTAAAATGAAATCTATATAATCTCCCTCAGAGATTCTCAGAGTTTTCCCTGGGCCAGCAGAAATGGGAACTTGATAGAAATACAAATGTTGAAACCATCCTGCAGAGCCCTCCGGTGGGGTGGCTCAGTCATCCGTGTGCAAGATCCGCAGCCACTAAAGTTTGAGAGCCATCGGTCTACATGTGCTGCGGAAGGATTTCAGCCTTGATTGGGCCTTGTCATCCTCTGCATAACCTTTTGAGAAGCTGATGCTGTTGTGCCAGCCCCAGAAGTTTTGGCATAATGAGTATGAGGCCTCAGGTTTTTAAGCCATAGCTGCACAGAACACTGGCACTGCTGCTCGGGATGGCCCCCTAAACATGAACTGGAGGCCAAAGTCCCTGTTGCACAGGGCTGTCGTGAAGAGTAACTGCTTTAATTTAGCACATCGCGGTCAATCAGCACACTACCTTGCGCAGAACAGACACTCGCTGGTAAATGTAAGCCTTTTTCAACAGACACTACCTTGATTCCACACTGTGTTCATTAAAATTCTAGGTCAGAAGGACATTCAGCAAAACATTAACAGTGGGGGTTTCTCTGAGAGGTAGGCTTATGAATGATTTTTAAATTTTCTTTTTTATACTTTTATGAGGTTTTCCAAATGCATTTCATTTATAATCACAAATATAAGTAAAACTAAATTTTAATAAGGAAAAATCTTTTTTTTCCCCCCTGAGGCTCTTACCTTATAATTAACCTGTCTAAGTCAATTAAATCAATTGGGAAATCACATTATTTTCATTTTTTAGATATCAAAAACATAGAATGCACTGAATTTATACTGAATTCCACTAATGGGGCTGCAGAGACAGCTCAGCAGATTAAACGCCTACTTAGTCTGCTTAGGCAAGCACAAGTCCTGGGGTTTGATCCCTGGTGCCACATGCCAGGCTAGCCCCGCTCCCAGGCGCACTGAGCTGGCCACCGAGACTGGGCGTGATGGCTCATGCCTGTAATCTCAGTGCTGGGGAAGCTGAGACAGCAGGATCACTAGGAGTCTGAGCTGCATAGTGAGACCCTGTACCAAATGCATAAATAAAATGAATTCCACTAATGATTAGGTAAGAAAGAAACTAAATCTCCTCTCTGGAACGTCTGTCCTATTGCTCAGGAGAACAGAATTCTCCACAAAATGCACCGAAGGCCTCAGAGCTGAAGCTGTCTGGGGCTACTCACTTCCTCAGACCTACATCAGCACTAGCTCACCTTCTCTGTAAAACAGTCCCAGCAACTGCTTTCACATATCCGGGCCTGGTCATGACACAGCAGGGGGCACTGCCTTGCAAATTGTGGTGTCATGGAAAAAGGAACAGCCAAAATGTCTGATTCGGGCAGTATACTATGCATGAGGCACAGGGCTCAGTGTTTTACGAGGATTTCCAAAATGAGGGTGGATTAGAGTGGTGGTTCAGGAACTTTAGAGCCCATCAGTCACCTGGAAGGCTTGTTAGACACAGACTGCAAAGCCTCAGCCCGAGTTTCTCAGCCGGGAGATCTTGGAGATGGGGCCTGAGAATTTGCCAGTTTCCTAGTGAGGTGGTAGCTCAACCACAATTTTGAGGCCACTGGATCAGATCATCCAGGGAGCACCTGCCAGTTCTGATGTCCTGCTTGAGTTCAAGCCTCAGTTCTCATTCTTCGGCCCCCTGCAGTGAAACTTAGAACTAAACCCAGACCTCCGAGCGGCCTCCTTACCATAATCCACCATGACCACCACTTGCTCCAAATGGGCGGCTTATCTCTTTTATTTTCTTTAATCATTTATTTATTTATTTATTTGGTACAGGGTCTCCATAGGCAGCTCAGACTCTCAGACTCATAATGATCCTCCTGCTTCAGCCTCCCGAGTGCTGGGATTACAGGCATGTAATCAAACCCAGGTCCTTGCACTGGCCAGGCAGATGCTTAGACAGCCAAACTATCTCCCCAGTCCTGGGCAGCTTCTCTCTTAACGGTGAACTCAGCCAATCCAGCTGTGGAGAAGGCACACGAACACTGACCAAGTCCTAGCCCCTCAAATACGTAACCGTTCTCTTAAAAATACATTTGAGGTCGTTAGAAGCAAGGTCCACAGTAAAACGCGGACACAGCTCCACTGCCCGTAAAGCACCCTAGCTCTCTTCCTTGTGTCCCTTCCCACCACACAATGGCTGATACTGTATCTCAAAGCCTTTTCCTGCTACCGCCAACAGAGGGCCTGGCCTGCTTTGAGAAGAAAAGAAAGCAGATATTGAAATGCACGAGGACCTAGCAATGCTTTGAAATTCACAAAGCTCTACCACACCCATTCTCTCATTAGGGCTTCGTAATCTTGCTCCGAGGTAGGTATTATTATTCTGTTTTATAGCTGAGGAAACAAAGGCTCAAATAGGCTTAGTGATTCCGGCAAAGCCTATAGGAAATGGGAAATAGAATGGACAACTGGAACCCAGGTCTCCTGCTGCCCAGCTGAGATATGTTTCCACAGCCTCATCATCCAAATTATGGGATAATTCACATTAAAATTTCTCTTCCTCACTCTCCTCTTCCTTAGCATATTAGCAAGAATGAATCACTATGGGCAAGTAAATGGGGGAACTCTAATTGCAGGTCTCTGAATGGAGATGTGTAATTACGTAGCTCCATATGTGAGTCATCAACCAGTTTTGATCGTTGACAATTCTCTTTAAGGAATTATTTTCCATGAAAAATTAAAGTAATATATTTTTAAAATCTGCCCTGGAATGCTTTGTTTTCACTCAAATAAAGAGATGACTGTTTCTTATGAGTGTCATGATTTCTAGGCAATTGGTCTGTCAGCCAACCATGTATTCCCGGAAGGCCAATCACGATTAGGTCTGAAACAGCAGAGCTTTATCTGGAAACGACGTACATCTTTTGGACAAAGCAAAGTAACAAAAACTTCTCTACAATAGGAGCAACCGTTCTTTGAAAACTCTAAACCTTTCCCCTTGAACTTCCTTGGGGCAGGAATCTCTGTTAAATAACCCTCAAATAATGTTGATTTTGCTGCGTCCCCCAGTGTTGCTTAGACTGAGGAATGAATTTAGTATTCATAGAAACCAGGTGTGAGCTTAGGTTCAGACTGGCTCCCAAGGGCAATGGCAAGCCACAGAAGCCGGCTGGAACAAAATGCGAGTCTGCTCAAGATGCGGGAGTGGGCTAACCTCCAGCTCCTTCTTCCAGGTCGCATGAGGAGCTGTTTTGACCATTACTGAGACTTCCTTCCATTTTCTACTTTTCCAGATAACCATATGCATATTGCTCAAAGAAGTTCTTTTCTTTCTTTCTTTTTTTAAAAGACAGGTTCTTACTATGTAGCCCAGGCTGGCCTCAAACTCACAGTGATCTTCCAGCCTCAGCTTCCTGAGTGCTGGGATTATTAGGCATGGGCCACCATGCCCCGCTAGAGGTAAATGTCTCGTTAGAATAACACAGCTTGTAAATAATACAGCCAAGCTTCAAACCCAAGTAGAATCTCTTTCATTAACTTAAGCAGTAAGTACTGATTAAAAGGCAGACGGATGATGGATAGAATAGAATGATCCTTGAGAGCGCAGTGAGAAAATGGGCAAGAGGCGTGGCTCCAAGGTAGGAAGAGTTAGCGCATCTTGCAAGGCTTCCGAAAGCCTTTGCAGGGGTATGACCACAGCCACGCTTCCTTCTACTAAAGCCGCTCTGCATCTAGGCAGAACTTCCGCTGGCTGGCTCAGAAAGCAGCTGGCCGGGCTTTACCCTTCCCACCCCTTCCGACCCTTCCTCAGAGGGGGCTTGCCCCTTCGCAGCCCAGGTGGGGCTTCCTGACCTGGAAAGAAAGCTCTGCGCGTGGCAGAACACAGTACGAGGAGAGCCGGCTTATTCTTCTGCACCGCAGCTCACTGTAGAGCAATCACTCCTAATGGTACCCTGCAAAGTGGTAATTTACCAGAGTACTAATTAGTACCTGGTCCTTGAAGAGTTAACTCACTTCCCTCCAGAGGTGTCTGACTCACTTCTAGCTAGGAGTGCGTAAAGTGATGTGTCCGGGCCACAGCCTAAGCTGTTCACCCCCTCTGTTCTTGAATGTGCGGTAAGGAAGCACAACGTCGGAGGGCAGGAGGGCTGCGTTCGAGTGCTGCTTCTGCTACTGTAACAAATCCTTTCTTTTCCTGTGTCTCTGCCCAAATTTGAAATAAAGTCCTGAGGACTTTCTGACAGTCTAAGACTCTAATAGCTCTTTGTTCTTTTAAGGTCATAAATTACTTTGAGAACTTATGCTAAGTGACTGGCTCCTCCACAAAGCTGGGCCAAAAGTTTCATAAAATTTGTGGAGATCCTGATGTAGGATTCTTGATCCAGTATGGCCTGTGAAGTCTCAATAGGGGGCTGGTGAGATGGCTCAGTGGTCTAAAGCACCTACTTAGAGCAAGCTAAGCTAAGCTAAGCAAAACACAGGGACCACGGTTCAATCCCCCAGCACCACATGCCAGCCAGCCCCGCCCCCTGGTGGGCTGAACTGGGCACACACACACTAAATAAATAAATAAATATTTAAAAAAAAAAAAAAGTCTCAATAGGAAAGGATTAAACTTTTTTTTTCTTTGCATTGAGTTCTTTATTGAAGTGTGAACAGCATTTCTATTAAAACAGGAAATCTTTATACTATGTCTACAAAATTTGAGTCTCTGCTACAATATGTGCTCAAGTTCTTCATTTAAATGCACATGAAGGGAAAGGAGTATCCCGGCAATCTGTACATCCTCTCCACAGCGTCTGCCTTGTAGGTGCTGATATCTAAACTGGACAATCATAGACATGAATTTCCTGGTCTCCTCCAACAGACACAATTTTTGAGCCGTTTCCATTGTATTTTACTCCCCAGACCTAATCCTGGTTATCAAAGAAGATATGAACACAAGTCCTTGTTCCAACATCCCAGACTTTCACACTTTTGTCAGATAAATGGGAGATTAAGTGAGTGTCATCAGGACAGAAGGCAACACTCAGCACCCAGGAGGCGTGGCCGCTCAACGTCCTGGCCAGCTTGGCGTGCTGTACATCACAGATCTTGATGTAGCCATCATCTGATGCAGCGACAAGGAGCTGAGAGTCTGGAGAAAAGGTCAAGGAGAGGATGGGTATGGCGTGGGCTTCCAGCATATGCAGAAGTTTCCCTGTTGCAGTATCAAAAATGTTGATGATTCCATCTATGGCTCCACTGGCCGGGTACTTCCCCTCACCACTACAGGTAATACTGAGAATGAACTTTCCTCTTGCGTCCAAAGAATATGCTTTCTTTCCACTTTCCACATGAGTTCCTGTGACCAGATCCTGGGAATTTGGAGAAAAGGCCAAAATCCAGGCATCCACAGGTCCTGCATCTGTAGACTTTATCTGTTTGCCATTTTCCAAGTCCCAGAGACAAACGCGGGCATCCAGAGAGCTGGATGCAGCAATGGGCAGCGTGTGGCTAATGTGCACAAATGCCACCCCTAGTTGGTGGCCATCCAGGCTCTACTGCAGATCCAGCCTCTCATCAGACCATTTCCAGACCATCACTAGGTCACCCAGGGATCCTGTGACCACCGTTTCAGAGTTTTCCTTCCTGTTTGTCCCCCAGGTGACCAACCAAATAGCATCATCGTGGGCTTGCTCTAGTTTGAAGAGAATATCGTACTGGTTGGTCATGTCCTCAACCAAGAAGAGGGGCTAATGGCCAGAGAGCTTGCTGCACTTCTGGGAAGGATTAAATTTGATCTTTCTCCCCCTCCCCCTCCTCCTCCTCCTCCTCCTCCTCCTTCTCCTTCTCCTTCTCCCGCCCTCTCTCCATCCTACCTTGCTTCCTCCCTCCCTCCCAGGGACTAGTCTCTTACCTTTATTTTTTATTTATTTAGCAGAGCTGAGGGTTGAACTCGGGCCCTTGAGCTTGCCAGGCAAGTGCTTATTCAACTGAGCTATCTCCCCAGCCCCTAGTCTCTTACCTTTAACCCTCACACAGAAAAATAGCACCAATTATACCTCCCTCATGGTATTGTTGTGAGCATGAAAAATAATTATGTCCAAGTGTCTGGCCATAGAAGTTACCAATAACTGGCAGCTAAAGCCAACAAGGTAATGGCACCTGTCACCTGTGCTAGGGAGCGTACACTTTCTTCCTTCTCCGCAGTAGCTAGCAGCTATCCAGAAGCTTTAGCTGTTCCATAAGTGTTAGTGCTTGACTGTCAGAACTGTCCTGAGATTCCCTCAGACGTAGTTTTGGAGAGGCGGGCTTTTCCTTCCTCTCAGCTGGATTACAGCAAAGCTGGTGTCTGCTTGTCGAGCACATCCTCCTCGGATGGAGAGCACTGTCACAAGAATCTTCCAGAAATGAGCACCTAAACTATGACAGCTTGGGGGCCCGGGAGATGGCTCAGTGGAATAAGTGCTTCCCTGGCAAGCGCAAGGGGCTGAGTTCAATCCCCGGTTCCGCAAAAAATAAAATAAAATAAACTACGACACCTAGTTTATTTGTGCTATACAAACTTTTAGTTTCTTTTTTTTTTATTTTTAGTGTATGCTTGCAATACATAAGCCTGCTATGTAATTTTGGAAAAATCATGTGTCCCCTGTCCTCGTTTGCAGAGTGGAAATAATTGTAGAGACAGACTTATTAAGAAGATTAAAGGAGGGCCTGTGAAATGGTTCAGTGGACTAAGCACCTGCTTGGGCAAACACAGGGACTGGGGTTCAATCCCCGGCACCACATGCTGTGCCAGCCCTGCCCCCAGGCACACTGAGCTGGCCATCGAGACCAGGCTGCCTATAATCTCAGTGCTGCGGAAGCTGAAAACAGGAGGATCACTATGAGTCCAAGCTCAGACTCTGTACCAAATACATTAAAAAGAGAAGAAGAAAAAAATTAAAGGAAACTGGGCGTGGTAGAGCACACCTGTATGCCTGTAATCCCAGCGTTTAGCAGATTGAGACAGGGGGATCACTACAAGTTTGAGACCAGCCTAGAGACTACGAAAGTGAGCACAATTCCAGCCTGAACTGCATAGAAAGCTAAAAAAAAAAAAAGATTAAAGGAGATTATATATATACATAATGAATATTAAATTATTATGTTTTATATACTGATTCATAAGGATATTATTTTATTTTTTACTTTTTACTTTAAACAGAATAGAAAAATAATAGATAAGACATTAGAAGCAATACTCAATTAAAAAAATAAGATGACAGGTACTCAGCAGTGGTTGTTGTAATGCACATTGCTGTCTTTCATGTAGTTGCTCAGATTATAGATATAAGCATATAAAATGGGTGAAAATAAAAATGATAAACATTAGTTGCTGCCTTCAAAAACCTGATAGTAGTACAATCATCTTAGCTGTCCTGTGCATATCCTTCATGATTTTTCTCCTTCCTGTTCTTCCTATCTTTTCTCCTTTCCCTCACCCAATTGTTCATCCCTTATGTTTATGCCTTACGTGCCTTCCCTTTTACTCTATCTATTATACCTTTCAAATTGTATTTACTCGTTCAAATTCTTACACTAGGGAGACAATACAGTGTTTACACATGTGAGTCTGATTTTATTTCACTTATGAGTGTGATCTCTAGTTGCATCCATTTACCTATAAAAACCTTAAGTTTATTATTCTAAATGTACAGTATTTTTGTGCATGACCTAGACTTGTGACTGTGACATGGTACCTGCTCAGTAGATATGAGCTACATGAGCTATTATTATTTCTCTTACTTTACAGATGAAGAATGTTAAGCCTTTAAATTGTAAAGAACCACACCCCAGGCTATTTATGTATCAGAAAACTAATGCAGTATCTTTTCCGATGGATTGAGATACTCGGCCTCCATTTGAAGTCTTCCAGGGAGAGACAGACAGACAGACAGACAGATAGACAGACAGACAGACAGACAGACAGACAGAGACAGAGAGTAGCAGAGAGATACAGAGAGAGAGAGAGAGAGAGAGAGAGAGAGAGAGGCAGAGAATATAACTGTAATACATTTTCCATGTAATTGGGGAAATTTTAATATGTAACAGATATTAGATAGCCTCTCAAAACTATTAATTCTCTTAGATCTAGTAACAGTATCATAGTTGTGTGACAAAATATCCTTAGGGGGCCGGGGAGATGGCTCAGTGGAATAAGCGCTTCCCTGGCAAGTGCAAGGGCCTGAGTTCAATCCCTGGTTCCATAAAAAAAAAAAAAAATCTCATTAGGAGATCCTTTGTGAAGTAATTAGAATCCTGCAAATATTCCCAAATGGCGTGGGAGAGAGGGACATGGCTAGTGAAGTGTCTATACAGCGGACATGAGGGACACAAAGCACTCGAGAAGCTCTCTGGCTTTATCAAGCTACAATTGACAAATGGAAATCACATACGCTTAAAGTATACAATACATTGTTTGAATATTCATATACATTGTAAGATAATTAAAATATCCCTCATCTCATTTTGGAGGGTGGTGTGTGTGGCAAGAACACCTACCTACTCTTTAGAAACTTCAGGATGCACCACATTATTACTAACTGCAGAGGCTACAAGCTACATTTGAAAGTTTATACACTTTGACCAAAATCCTGTTACTCTGACCCCTGTCTCCTAAGAGCTTTCCATTGTACTTCTATGAGCTCAACTTCTTTCAATTACACACGTAAGTGGGATCCTGAAGTACATGTCTTCCTTGCCCTGGTTTATTTTACTCAACATACTGTCCTCTAAATTCACCTATTTTGGGGGCTGGTGAGATGGCTCAGTGGTCTAAAGCACCTACTTAGAACAAGCTTAGCAAAGCACAGAGACCGCGGATCAATCCCCCAGCACCACATGCCAGCCAGCCCCACCCCCTGGTGGGCTGAACTGGACACACACACACAGAGATAAATAAAATTAAAAAAATAAATTCACCTATTTTGCCATAAACTGCAGGATTATCTTCTTTTTAAGGTTGAGCAGTACATGCACCACTGTGTGGAGGTGAGGGGTGTATACGCACATCACGTTTTCTTTATCCTTTGGTCTGCCCACGAGTGCTGTTTGGTTTTGTGTCTTGGCTATTCAGAACAGTGCTGCAACGGATATGAAAGCGCATATTTTTTTCAGCTCTAATTTCAATTGCTTCAGATATACTGTATACCAAAAAGTAATATTATGGGATCATATGGTAGTTCTAGTTCTTATCTTCCTGAGGAGCTGCCATCATGTTTTCTGTAATGGGTCTACCAATTTACAATTCTATCAACAACATTTAGTCATTTCCTTTTCCTCACATCATCACCAGCACTCATTAGCATTTTTTTTTACAATAGTCAACCTTATAGATAGCAGATTAAGTAATTTTTGACAAAGATCATCTCTTTAATAAGTGGTATTGGGAAAAACTGGATATACATAAAGAAAAGAATAAAATTGGACCCTTAGGGGCTGGCAAGATAGTTCAGAGGACTAAATTGCCTGCTTAGGCAAACTTAGACAAGTGCAGGGCCCATGGTTCGAGGCTAAGCCAATCACTATGAGTCTGAGCTGCATAGTGAGACCCTGCAACAATCAAATACATTTTAAAAAAAAATTGTACCCTTATGTTATGCACAAAACTTGACCCAAAATGTATTAAAGACTTAAACATAAGACCTATACCATAAAAATGCTAGAAGAAAACATAGGACAAAAAAAAAAATAGGACAAAGTCTTTTTAACATCCGTCTCTGTAATAAATTTATAAATATGACCCTAAAAACACAAGCTTTATTTATTTATTTATTTATTTATTTATTTTATTTATGAGAGAGAGAGAGAGAGAGAGAGAGAGTGTGGTGTGTGTGTGGCCAGCTCCGCCCACCAGGGGGCGAGGCTGGCTGGCATGTGGTGCTGGGGGACCGAACCATGGTCCCTGATGCGTTGCCAAGCTTGTTCTAAGTAGGTGCTCCAGACCACCGAGCCATCTCTCCAGCCCCAGCTTTATTTATTTTTAATTTTATTTATTTATTTGTGTATGTGTGTGTGGCCAGCTCAGCCCACCAGGGGGCGGGGCTGGCTGGCATGTGGTGCTGGGGGATTGAACCGCGGTCCCTGTCCTTTGATAAGCTTGTTCTAAGTAGGTGCTTTGGACCACTGAGCCATCTCACCAGCCCCACAAGCTTTAATAAAGGCAAAAATAAACAACAGGGACTAACTCAAGCTAAAAAGTTTACGCACAGCAAAGGAAATAATTAACAAAATGTATAGGTACCTTACAGAATGGGAGAAAATACTTATAAACTGTATATCCAATGGAGGACTAATATCCAAAATGTATTAGGAGGGGCTGGTGAGATGGCTCAGTGGTCTAAAGCACCTACGTAGAACAAGCTTAGCAAAGCACATGGACCGCGGTTCAATCCCCAGCACCACATGCCAGCCAGGACGCCCCCTGGTGGGCTGAGCTGGCCACACACACACACACACACACACACACACAAATAAATAAAATTTAAAAAAAAAATGTATTAGGAATCCCTAATATTTGACAGCAATAAAAAAACACCAAGAAGAAACCCACCAAAACCTACTTATAAAATAAGCAAAAGGATTAATAGATATTTTTCCAAAGATATAAAAAGGTAAACATGTACATGAAAAAGTACCAATATCACTAGTCATGAGGGAAATTTAGACCAAAACCACAATGAAAAATCACACTTGTCAAGAAAATGTTTTAGCATATATTTTTATACTTCACAAAATCACAGGGACACAAAGAAGCGCTAACTTTGTCATTCCAATATGACAGCTAACAACTGTTGAAGGGTCTACTATGTATCATACTCAGGAACAGAAATACAAAAGTAAGTAAATGCAAGACAACAGCAAGGGTCTCAGCTGTTGTACTGTTAAATTCAGGAACAGTAATAAAGTATTTTATTGTACTTTTTAAAAGATAGTTCAGCTAATGCTTCTACCATTTACAGAAGTTCTAAGAAAGGTGACAGTGTCCCAACTCTCACAACTGGAGGAAAAAGAAAGTGGGAAACTCATCTGGTTAGTGAAGAGTAAGAGTCATGGGGCCACTCTGAGTGTTTAAAAAGTAGGGGTACTATCCCTCCCTCTCCACCCACCTTCCTCCACTTGTTTATCTGTAACTGGGTGGGAAATTAAATTCCAAATACGAAGGAAAGGGAGGACCACTGAGAGAACCATTCCCTGCCTTTTAAATTTGGGATTCTGGCCCTAGTTTTCAGTTGATTCAAGCCTTAAGAAAAGACAAGAAAAATGCCTGGTACAGTACGAGGGTTGCAAATTGGCATAGAAATGCAAAGCAGGTTCTTGTTGGTGCACAGCACAAATTAGTTATATACGGGGGCGGTAGGTTTTCATCTTCAGTTGTCTCTGATGCAGCTTAGACGAAGTAATTGTTGTTCTGTTAACTGAATACCACTCTGTAATAGCAAAAAAATAAAAAAGTTACAACTGTTTTGTTGACATTCTGAATGCTTCTAAGTAAATACAATTTTTTTATTAAAAAAAAGGGGAAAAGAATGGGGCATGATTAGCACCCTTGACCATCAATACAGATGTAAATCACCGTTGACTTGGTTCATTCTGCATTGCCTATATTTCAAATTATCTCTACCTAGCTGTGCATGCCAGATTACTTTTCCAAACACATTGACCAGAGAGAATTACTAAACTTCGGGGGAGGTAGTGATGGTCCTGGTTCCCACACGAAGGTTCATAGCCTTGGGCAATGAAAGAAAATGGCCCTTACTCAAGGGAAAAGCTGAAGGGTAGAGGACCTGTGATGATAAGCTACAGCTTAAGAGTTAGAGTGATGTTCAGAGCAGAACTCCAGGCACTCCAAAGAATAAAGGTGTGTTACCTTAACTGGCACACTGATTCTTCATGCCTGAGGTTCTACATCTTTAAAACAGGCTAAATTTGCTTTTCTCGCTGAATTTCATATACATATGAAAGATTCAAGTCCTAATCTCCTTTAATCAGTCAGCTGTTTCTCAAAAGGGACAGAGAGATTGAATAAGAAAATTTTCTCTTTAGCATGGGGAAAGGCAACAGAGAACCCACTGAAAATAGGATGGTAGTAGGTTTTACAACATACCTTCACCATCTCTGCAGTTTTCATTTTTTTGATTTAGTACAGGGACTACAAGGTCTTGCAACATAGATCCGACTTGCAGTGATTCTGCTATTTTTAGCCTCCCAAGTGCTGGAATTGCAGGCTCACACCACCATGGCAGGCTCATGTCGTCTATATTGTAACCACCACGGTATTCCTCTAAGGCAGAAATCGTCATGTTATTTCTGTTTAAAACTCTTCACAGGTTTCCCATTGATCGTAGAATAAATTCAGTACCCTCAGAGTGTCTTGCAACACCATTCATGACTAAGCCTCCAATACTGCCCGTTGCTTCTACACCTTCATGCCTTTTTGGCTCAGTTTTCAAGAACTTCATGCAGTTTTCAGAACATGCCCCAACTGCTTCCTGTGGCAGGAACGGACCATGTTTCTCTAGTAAGATGCTCTTCCTTGACCTTCACCCACACACTGTTCATCTTAGATTTTAAGCCCTCTTCCAGGTCTCAGATGTCACTTCTACTGAGAAGCCTCTGATCGAAGTCTGGAGTACATCCCTTTCTTGGTGCTCCTGTAGAATCTTATACTTTCTCCTCCACATCACTAGTCGTGCTTTATGTATTTCTTTGCTTTCATAATGTTCTGTAAGTTCAGTGAAGAGATCAGATCGGCCTTATTAACCTTAGTTCACCATGAACAGAGTATATGGGTCATAGGTGTTAGTGTTAATACGCTTTTATTGAAAAATTATTTGGGTGTGTCCCAGGTGTTATTTATACAAGCACGTTAGTATTTTTTAAAAATATTTTGATTAGGGCTGGAGAGATGGCTCAGTGGTCTAAAGCACCTACTTGGAACAAGCTTGGCAAAGCACAGGGACTGCGATTCGATCCCCCAGCACCACATGCCAGCCAGCCGCGCCCCCTGGTGGGCTGAGCTGGCCACACACACACACACACACACACACACACACTAAATAAATGTAAAAAAAATATTTTAATTAAACAACTAGAATATATATATATATATATATATATATATATATATATATATCATCTGCCTTACAGGAATACTGTAGTGGTCACAATATAGACGACATGACCCTGCCATGGTAATGCACGCCTGCAATTCCAGCATTTGGGAGGCTAAAAACAGGAGAATCACTACGAGTCGGATCTACGTAGCAAGACCTTGTAGTCCCTGTACTAAATTAAAAAAATAAAAACTGCAGAGATGGTGAAGGTATGTTGTAAAACCTACTACCATCCCATTTTCAGTGGGTTCTCTGTTGCCTTTCCCCATGCTAAAGAGAAAATTTTCTTATTCAATCTCTCTGTCCCTTTTGAGAAACAGCTGACTGGTTAGAGGAGATTAGGAATGGAATCTTAGTCACAATATTTTTTATTTTTGTCTTTTTGAGACAGGACCTCGCTATGCAGATCAGGCTGGCCTTGAGCTCATTTGTAGGCCAGGATGGTTTTGAACTCCCAACAATTCTCCTGCCTCAACCTCCCTAGTGCTGGAATTACAGGGCTGTGTCACCATGCCCAGCCTGAGTCACAATACTGTAGGAGCTAGGTCAGTGGTTTTAACCTAATAAGTAAAAGAATGGAACATTGCATAATAAAATTTAGTGGTAAGGACTGGTGAGATAGTTCAGCAGACTAAGAGTCTGCTTAGGCAAGCGCAGGGACCAGAGTTTGATCCCTGGCACAACACACCACGCCAGCCTCCCCACCAGGCATACTGAGCCCAAAACAGTCTGGGCGTGGTGGTGCACACCTGTAATACCAGTGTGGGGGGGGGGCTGAAAACAGGAGGATCACTATGAGTCAAGCTGAATAGGGAGACCCTGTATCAAATACATTAAAAGAGAAAATAATAGTAATTTTCCAATCTGAAAGTACTGTTTCTTTTTTTATGATTTTTAAAATTAAAAAGAAAAAGAGGGTCAGTGATACAGCTCAGCAGCACAGCACCTACCTGGTAACTGTGAGTCCCTGAGTTTGACTTGGTACAAAAAAAAGAAAAGAGGAAGAAGAGAAAGAGAAAGGAGGAAGAAGAGGAGGAGGAAGAGGAGGAGGAGGAGGAGGAGGAGGAGGAGGAAAGCATTGTTTCTATTCTTTTTTTTTTTATGTTTTTAGTACAGGATCTATAGTGTTTCACTACATAGATCGGACTCGTAGTGATCCTCCAGTTTTCAGCCTCCCAAGAGCTGGGATTACAGGCACGTGCCACCATGCCCAGTCTCAATTGCTGTCTAAGTGCACCCTAGGGGCAGGGCCAGCATGGTACACGGGGGATTGAACCCCAGTCCCTGCATCTGCCTAAGCAGGCTTTTTAGTCCCCTGAGCTATCTGGAAGGATTTTTTTTTTTAAACCAAGGATTGAACTGAGACCCTTGTGCTTGCCAGGGAAGTGCATATTCTACTGAGCCATCTCCCCGGCCCCTCCCCTGAGCTATCTGGTTGGCCCTCTGCTTCTATTCTTTAGAGAGGTGAAGCTCATTTCATTCTTTGATGGATCCCAACTATGTTCACCGTGTTTTGTGCAGGACCGTGACGCATCTCGACACACTAAGAAATGGTTTTCAGTTCATAAGAAAACTATCAGACCTAATAGACGAGTTCTGCAAGATTGTAGGACACCAGACAAAAATGTAAAAGAAGTCACTGGACTCCTGGTTTGATCCCAGTCCTTCCAGAACACTACCCATCTGTTTACTCAGCAGAAAGTAGTGGTTTACTTTCTGGAACCCAGATTGAAATGCTAAAAAAAAAAGAAGAAAAACGAATAAGTGGAACTCTACAAACTGGACAATCAAACTCTTGCTTTCTCTCAGCACACTTAGCTGTCAGAATGTGGGTGGCTTGGGGCTAAGGAGATGGCTCAGTGGAATAAGTGCTTCCCTGGCAAGCACAAGGGTCTGAGTTCAATCCCTGGTTCCACCAAAAAAAAAAAAAGAATGTGGGTGGCTAGACCTATGATGTCCAGTGAGGATGGTGGAAAATGCTTCCCTGATGAATCTGACAGATGAAAGGACCTGAAGGTACTGCCCTTCATTTCTACGAAAACATTCCTATTAGATAACCACACAACGTGTCCCCGGCACCCACACAGAGCTTCCAATTGGGTATTATGTGTCCCGGTGTAAAAGCAAGCAATCCAGCAGCTGAGGAAAAAAAGGATACTATATTTTTGAAAGGAACAACATTTAGAACATTATCCAACAGAGCTTTCTGTGAAGCTAATGATGCTCTGTTCCTTGGCTGTCCAATACGGTAGCCACATGTGACCAGAAAGCACTTGGAAGGTGACTAGGACAACTAAAGAACTGACTTTTAATTGTATTTAATTTAAAAATTAAATAATCACATCAAATAGCAAATACCATTTTGAACAGTACAGATTTACAAAGTCAGTTCTCTGTATTAAAGATTTAATAGCCAAAATACAACTCTCAGAAAGTATATTAAAGATAAAGCTGGTTAGGGGGCCAGGGAAATAGCTCAGTAGAATAAGTGCTTGCCTGGCAAGCGCAAGGGCCTGAGTTCCATCACCGGTTCCACAAAAAAAAAAAAAAAATTGGTTAGGCATTAGTCCTAAATACACTGTACATTTTAATTTATTCAAAGGATCAAAAGATAGAAAAAGGAAAGGAAAAATTAAAAAATTGGAAGAGCACCCCACTAGGTCCAACTTCAAAATAAAGAGTTTCAGGAGAAAAAGAGTCACTATGAAAAGGAGGGAAATTATCAAGGAAAAAATTCAAGATAAATTTCCAATGGCGCATGAGTCTCCAACTGAAAAGACCCGCTGAGGGCCAGTGCATCAGATGTGTAACAGGACCAACTCCAAGCACATTTTTAGGAAAAGGCCTTAAAAACTTGGAGAGAAGTAACAGTACATGTGAAGATCATAAATTAGTATAACATTGGATTCAACAGCAAACCTGGAGGTGAGAAGACAATAAAGTTTTCCAAATATTTTTTAAAAGGCATCTCAAGCCTAGCAATGGTGGTGCACACCTGTAATCGAAGCTCTGGGGAGACAGAGGCAGAATAATCACCTCTAGGACAAGGCCAACCTGCACTATCTAAAAAAAAAAAAAGAGAGATATTTACAAGCAAGTCATCCATCAGTATCTAAGTGTACAACTGTCTAAGTGTAAAGTTAGAACAAAAGCACTTTCAGAACTATAAACTTAGAAACAAAATTTGTTTTTAAATCCCTGTACAATTTCTTTTGGACCTACTAAAGGAAGTGTCCTACCAAAACAAGGGAGTAGGGCACCAAAGAGAAAGACACAAAATTCTTGAAACAGAATTTCCAAACCACAAAAGGATAATGATGCCCCTGAGAATGGTGGAGAAAAACTCTAGAAAAACAGTGGTCTTGGGTCAAAAGAGCAGCTTTACCTGGAGCAGGACAAAAGCACCAAGACAAATGTTTCCAGAGGGGCCAGGGAGACAGCTCAGTAGAATAAGTGCCTGCCTGGCAAGCACAAGGTCTTGAGTTCAATCTCTGGTACTGAAAAAAAAAAAAAAAGGACATCTCCAGAAAGATGCACAAAGAAAACATCTGATGCATATTAGTTTTGTGAGACAGTTTGGAATGAAATAGAGATTAATGTAAGGAAAATAAAGTAAAAAGTAAGGGAGAGCTCAGTGGATTAAAGTGCCTGCTTAGGCAGAAGCAGCAGGCTGGGATTTGATCACTGGCATGCTGGGCAGGCCTTGCCCCCAGGTGCTCTTGGGAGCCTGAACACAGGCAGATCACTATGAGTCCAATCTACGTAGTTAGACCCTGGAGACCTCATAGGCCCTTATTGAAATAGGGGAGAGCCTGGATAGCTCAGCATTCTAAAGTGCCCACTTGAACAGGCTATAAATAATACAAAACTTGCGCAAGATAATAAATAGATTTGAAATCTATTGTACACAATTGAGTTGTGAATATGATTGTGCTGTTATGCCACTATAAATACTTTGTATAGATTTAACTTCCCGCAAAATGCTAAAGATAAACTAGATTGCTCTGAGATGAAATCTAGGTATGGCAAGGACATGATTGGGGAGAATTAAGAATTCAAGAAAAATAAAGAAATTTAGGGTGGCTACCACTTACGAATGAGGGCAGGAAGCAAGACACGGTGGTGTAGGTCTGTAATCCTAGTTACTTGGGAGGCTGATGCAGGAGCATCCTCAGTTTGAGGCCAGCCTGGGCAACTTAATAAAATTTTGTCACAAAATAAAACATAGGAAGGGCTAATGGATATAGTTCAGTGGTGGACCAACCCTGGGTTTAATCCCCAGTACCAAAAAATGAACAAAGGAAACAAACAAGAAAGACTACTTTTTAAAATAATAAACCTTAGAAATTAGACTTTTATACCTTGAAAGCAGATCTCTTTAATATTAAATAATATCTTATAATCACCTACAAGATAAGTGATTCAAAAAGAGAAGGAATGGCTGGGGAAATAGCTTGGCAGTATAAGAACCTGCCGAGCAAGTGCAAGGACCTGAGTACAATCCCGGGTACTGCACGCCATACTGGATCCAGAACTCTGGGCATGCACAGCGCTGGGGAGACTGAGATAAGAGATTATGAGTCTGAACTGCGTAGTGGAGGGACACTCTGTATCAAATAAATAAAAAAGGGCCGGGGAGATGGCTCAGTAGAATAAGTGCTTGCCTGGCAAGTGCAAGGGCTTGAGTTCAATCCCTGGTTCCGCCCCCAAAAAAAGAAAAAGAAAAACTTGGGCTCAAATAAATGAAAAAGGGGGCTGGGAGATAGCTCAGTAGAATAAGCGCTTGCTTGGCAAGTGCAAGGTCCTGAGTTCAATCCCTGGTACTGCAAAAATAAATAAATACATAAAATAAATAAAAATAAGTATTTAGAAAAGAGAAGAAACAACTTCTGTTGTTGGAAAAAATTTCAGGGAGTTTATGTTATGTGCAATTGTTTGTTTGCTCTCGCAGTACCCGGGATTGAACTCGCAACCTTGCACTTGCCAGACAGGTGCTTATGCCACTGAACTATATCCCTGGCCTGCTGTTGTGTGCATTTTTAGCGCCAATTATTTGAGGAGTTAGTGCATTCAAGAACCTCAGATAAATCATATCAAATTATCTAATCTGCTATTCAAAAACTTTGATGGTAATATGAATGTGTTCAACTTTTGGTAGTACCTACTAAATTTTTAAAATTTATATCTTTTGGTTCTGTGTGCTCATACTATAAAATGCTGTGTCGATCCTAATACAATAAGTACTTCTGGGGCTGGGGAGATGGCTCAGTGGAGTAAGCACTTCCTGGCAAGCACAAGGGCCTGAGTTCAATCCCTGGTTCTGCAAAAAAAAAAAAAAAACACACACACAAAAAAACACTGCTAAATGAAAAAACCACAAAGAAATATATATAGTATAAAGCCACTTATGTGAAAGGAAAGCAAGGACTCAAATGGGTCATGCGTGCGCACATCTGTGTATAATGACACTTGTGCATGATGTGTGATGGCCTCACCAGTCACTTCCAAGCTGATGCTAAGATGTGGTGATTGCATCTTAGCAAAATGCTTTGCAGCCACCTCTCTGCACCATGTACCCTGGCACTGTACTGCCTGCGCCCACTGGCGCCATTCCCACCATCCTCTGTCGTCCCTATGGGAGGTCTATCAGGGAGAGCTTCCAACTCAACAACTGTAGCAGGAGAGTTTGGATAGAAGGACAAGTCAACCTTCATGAAATCTCAATAGGAGCCTCAGCCAACACTTGGGGGAGTATGGAAGACGGAGCAACCCTACAAAGTTGTCCAAAGTTATAATGCAAGGACCAGGCTCCCATCTCTGTCCTGTGGTTGGAAGTCACACTGGGAAGTGGAGCAAGGCTTCATGCAAGGTAGCTCTCTTCCGCTGAGGCCAACCCAGAGGACAGGCAGCCTGGGGCTGAATGACGGTTGAGATCTGTCTGCCAAATCATTGAAATAATTTCTCATTTTTGGTAAAAGTGCTATGCTTAGTAAGGGGGATAGTAACCAGCTATTAGTAAAGGGAGTAAATCTCATTGCATATGGCTCAACCACATTCCAAGTCCCTTCTGGGACAGAACTTTTAGGCCAACCCCTTCACTCCACAGATGGGGAAAAGAGTCTCAGATCGTGAGGTACCGTGTGGACGTAGCCACATAGTAAATGGCCAGCATCTGAGTGAATATTCTAGTCTCACACTAGATGTTCCATGTGCCTTATTCAATTAAATACTCATGACATGTCACCCAGTTAGGAGCCATTACTGTTTCCATTTTGCATACATGGGAATAGCTTAGAGCAGCAGCTGGCTAAGTAATTTCTCTCAGGTTACCCAGTGATGAACTGAGATGTGACCCCAGCCATTCTGGCTGCAGAGCCCACGCAGAGGGGCCACATTAAGATGAACCGTGGGCTGGAGAGATGGCTCAGTGGTCTAAAGCACCTACTTAGAACAAGCTAAGTTAAAGCAAAGCACAGGGACCGCGGTTCAATCCCCAGCACCACATGCCAGCCAGCCCCGCCCCCTGGTGGGCTGAGCTGGCCACACACACACACACACACATAAATAAAATAAAAATAAAAAAAAATAAAAGGCCTTCCAGGGGCGGGGGAGATGGCTCCAGTGGAATAAGTGCTTCCCTGGCAAGCACAAGGGCCTGAATTCAATCCCCGGTTCCTTTCTGAGGGCCTGAGAAGCCACCAAAGTCAATTCATCTTTCCTTGCCTGCTCTATCAAAAATGAAAGCCTTTCCTGTAAGAAAAGACTGAAAGGTAAAGATTGCCCAGTGTAAAAATGGTATCAAATTTCAATAGTATGATGTAGTCCAAGAAACTCTAAACTGTGTCAGAAAAGGTGGATTAATTTGTTTAACAAACATTCATTGTGTTCCAAAGAAACTCCAGGCCCTGGGCCAGCTGCTAGAGGCTGCCGTGTTGGGAAGTATGTCATTTAGCTTAGAGCATCTCAAATGGTAGTGTGGGGAAACATCATTTTGGAAACTTGTTACAAATGCACATTCCTGAGTGCCAGCCATTGCTCAGGTGGGGCTGAGGCTTGGAAGCTGCATTTCAATCAGCGTCCAGGTGACTTTGAAGAAGCTGGCCTTCAGTTGGTAGCTCCAGGAAGACTAATCTCATGAGGGTTGGTTTTTTGTTTTGTTTTGTTTTGGGTTTTGTTGTTGTTGATGTTGTTGTTGTTGTTGTTGTTGTTTTATGGAACCGGGGATTGAACTCAGGCCCTTGCTCTTGCAAGGCAAATCTCATGAGTTTTTAAGGTCTGATCAGTTGTTGAATTAAGTCACCTAAACTCTGAGAGTTAAGGATTAGAAGAGACACATTATTTCTAATTCCTTCAGGGAAACTTAGAAAGACTTCACGTTCTATTGGACAACAGAACACTAAGAAGGTATCATCTCTTTCCAAATGGGTGAAAGAGAGGGGCAAGGGAGATGGCTCAGTAGAATAAATGCTTGCCTGGCAAGCACAAGGGCCTGAGTTCTATCCCAGGTTCAATCCCTGGTTCCACCAAAAAAAAAAAAAAAAAAAAAAAAAAAAAAAAAAAAAAAGCAAATAAGTGAAAGATACTTCTTAATCATGTGGCCTAGGGGGAGAAACTTAAAGGGTTTTACTGGAGCTATGTAACTGTGTGTAAAAAAATCCACCAATTTGTACACTCAAATTTCATATGCTTTATCATATGGCTGTTTACCATATCATTGTTATGCTTCAATTTTAAAACTTTTAAAGAAAATATGAGGCTAGAAAAGGGTAAAGGGCTTAAAGATGCCATTCCAGAGAGAAGCAGAGGAAAGCTTGGGTACTTGCAGCAAAGAAAACAGCAGTAAGAGAGAAATTCAGACCTCTGGAGGAAGGTACCAAAAGAACTCAGCAGTTATCATAGTAGAAAGGGCTGGAAATGGGAAACAGCAGATGTGAGCACCAACAGGTTAAAAAGTTCAGGTAGCACAAGTGAAGCACCATGGGGAGGGAAGGAAGGAAGGAAGGAAGGAAGGAAGGAAGGAAGGAAGGAAGGAAGGAAGGCAGGCAGGCAGGCAGGCAGGCAGGCACACAGAGGTGGGAGGGGAAAAGAGAGGAAGGAGGGGAGGGAAGGAAGAAAGAGGAAGGATGGTGGGTAAAGAAAAATGCAAAGAGGAGGCCTAGCCCCAGGAGAAGCTTATAATGTAGTGGTTGGACCTGCCCTGTGGTTTTGAGCAGGTAATTTGCTCCAGTCCTCGAGGAGCATCTTTAGAATACGCTGGACCTCCCAAAGTCAACATTAGGAATAAAAGACTGATGCACCCGAAATGTGATTTGGAAACCATAAAGAGCTGCTGAATACTGCTTATTGGGAATGCACCCCTCTTCAAGCTCTTGACAGCTGCAAGTTGGGTAGGAGCCTGTGTCCCAGTTCAGCTCCCCAAGAGGCTTCTTCCCACATCTTTCTGAAACCTCATCATCAAACACGTAGGTGCTGCATGAGAGGTTTTCTCTCCTCTTTTCCGCACTGACACAATTTGGATGTCACTTTGTGCAGGCCTGAGTATAAGATGCCTTTGCCACCACCACCACCCCCTTCCAGCTGTTCTGCAGACTCTCAGGAGCCCTCCATCGTCTCCCAGGAAGAGCCAGCTGTTGTCACAGAGGCCACCTGCCTCCTCTCTGGACCACAGGCCTCAGCAGAGACCAAGGCAGCTTGCTGGGGGGAGGCCCTTGGGGAAGAAGCAAAAATAAAACAGGCACTAAAATTAAATGAATTGTCTACAAATGTTTTTTTAATTAAAACTGTGATTCTTTTGCAGAGCAGAAGAGGCTCTTTAGGAACAATTGCATTTCCTGAGTGGCAGGCAAGGAACTCAGCAGCTCTGCCCAAAGCCAGGGAGGGAAGAGGAGGTGAGAGCAGGAGGTGATGGATGATGGGCACTTCCCCCTCCAGGAGAAGAAAGCAAAATGGAGCAGTGTGGGAGCTGGAAAGAGGGATGGCATCAGTAACTGCCCAGGAAGGGAATTCTGAGAGAGAAAGTAGAGCTTTTTGGGGAACCCTGAAGCTGGGAGCTTTGTGTTTTCTTTTGTTCCATAAAATTAGGCCATCTCCTCCCTTCTCACCCTTGGAGACCCTCAGCCACCATCACCTGTGCCTGTGCCCTTTGCCCTTTGGACACCCAGGCAGCAGAAAAAATCCAGAGAGAGAGAGAGAGAGAGAGAGAGAGAGAGAGAGAGAGAGAGAGAGAGCCCACTAGGAAGAGGGGGCAGTGTGTTCAAGATGACAGAAGAGTGGAAAAAGAAAGTGGCTTAAGGGAAAGTGGTGGCAGGGGGAGTCAAGAACTGCAGGGCTGAAAGATGCTACAGATTTTGCAAAACAAAGGTGAACTATCCATGGGAAGCTGATCTAACCTTAGCAAAAGGGGGAGCTCAAAGTGGGCCCCAAACCACAGCACCTCAAGACAGTTTAAGGACTCCGCTGCCCACATTGTGCAGTCACCATGTTTTGGACGTTTCAAACTGGGGGTGCAGCCCTAGCCCAAAAGTGAGGGTTGAGGGGCCTGGCTTGTGCCGGTGCTGTGAAGGAACTATGGGTCCCCGAAACCCTTAGGCATTTGGGCACAGTCAAAGGGGTTCCGAACTGCAATACCCATAGGTCAGGCTGCAGCACTGGAGGAGAGCGTGTTCAGGAGGGGCCTCGCCCCAGGCTCCCAGTTTCCACAGACTCCTACCTCCCAGGCCTAGGTTCTGGGACCAGATGACCAGGTGGAGGGAGAAGTCTTTTCCCAGGAGAGAGTATAGATTTCACTCTTTTGTTCCCTCAAAGTTGTTTTATCTTTCTTCGGTTGGTTACTTTTTCTTTTCTTTCCTTTTCTCTTTTATCAATGGCTGAGACTAAGTCAGATAGAATAAAAATTTGCCAGTCCTGGCCCGGTGGTTGCACAAAATCCCATATGCAGACGCAGAAGGAAAACTCTAGAAACTGTCCGGGGTAGGAAGCAGGGATTTTAAGATTCCGACACAAGTTCCTAAATAAACCCAGAAACTTCCAGCGGAGGAAGACCTGAATCCCAGGAGCAAACCAAGCTCCAGGGGGGAGTGTTGGAGGATGCTGGGTCCTTGTAGTCCGGGATCTATTTCTCGGGGAACGAAAATCTCCCCCAAATCTCACCCCAGAAGTTCGTTGGTACCAGTTGTAGGGCCCCCACCTGCAGCTGTTGCCACCCTCTGCCCCAGAATCCCCAAGCCATACATGTCATTTCCTGGATCTTCTTTTTCTTCTTCCTTTTTGTTTTTATTTTTTAATACTTTAAATATAAGACAAAAATACACCTCATTTATCATCATAGATATATATTTCACTCTCACCACATAAATACAAAACATCCAAATAGCCAAAACATTCAGAACAAAGTTAGTAGCCAGGACTCAGTGATGTCCTACCCCGCGTTTGAATCATTCATTATTTTTTCCACTATTTGCCTAAAAAAAAAAAAAAAAAAAAAAAAAAAGGAAAAAGAAAAAAAAGCTTCCAGCGTAAATAATTTACAATAAAGTTACTATTTTTAAAAAAATGGTTTGCGCTTGCTTCAGGTGGACAAATACATTCTAGACACTGCGGCATCTCGCGGTCTGGGTCTGTGATTTTGGTTAAAATGCGGGTGGCCGTGGCCGTGGGGACTGTCGTTGCTGCGCGGGGTAGGGCTAAAGCCGGGCCCCCGTGACAGCCGGGGTTCGGATTTGGGACCACCAAAAACCCTGGTGAACACCTCTCCTCTGAGCCTCAAAGGAGACCGCTGGGATCCAAGGTACCGTCCCTCCCTCCCCTCAGAAGAACAGAACTGAAAACCAGGCGTTTCCTGCGCAGTGAAAGGTGTTATTAATCTGAGAATGTGGAAGATGAGGCAAGGGGTGTTAAGATTCGTTTCCAAACGCAGCAATTCTGCCCGGAGCCACGAGTCTGGCAGAGACGGTGGGGGCGAAGCACTGAGGTGCGGACAACTGCCTGCGGCCAGCCTGGGCTCTCCAGATGCAGCGGGACACTCTCCGACACTGCCCCAAACAGCCTCGAAGAAAAGGTTTAGGCTTTACTGAAGATGACGTTTCCTTTGCCTTCCCCCCTTTGGATTCCAGTTTAAAGTCGCAACACTCAGAACTTCAATTTTGCGTGACCCTGTGGCGCATTCTCTATTCTGATTCCTCTTACAACTTCCAAACTCCATTATGACAAATATTTAAAAACTGGTTCCATTTCACCTGATTTGATGTAGCAGTTATGACTCTTTATTGCTGATTAGATCAAATGTATTCCCACAGTTGCCTACTATGATGTTTGGTGTATTGTTTCCTGGGATCAGGGGAGCCTGCGCTCGAAGTTTCCCTAAAAGGGAGAAAACTCGGCAGAAAAGTATTCGTCAGGAAGCTAAGTGTGCACCGACAATTCCGAGAGGTCCACAGAGTGGGGCCCAGGCGCCCCCCAAAGCCCTGCTTTCTCTGGCAAGAGGAAGAACTGTCCTCCTTTTTGGTCTAAAGAAACTTGCACGCCTTTTCAGCGCTTGGGGTCTGCGTAAAGCTTTCCTTTTTCAGATGTTCATAGGAATCTTCCGCAGCGGCAGCAGCTCGATCTAGTGCAGGTGTCCTGCGCCGTGGATTTAGGATCAGTCTTTTCCCTCCAGGGCCGAGGACTGATGGGGACCTCAGGTTGGCTAATGCGGGTAGTTCCCTCAATTCTTTGGATCGCTCCAGGATTCAGAAAGAAGGGGGCAGGGGCGGGGAAAAGGTAGCCAGAGTGAGAGGCAGCGCTTGGTGGGAAAAGAGGGCAGTCAGAGGCCTGATGGAGGCCGAGGCCAGCGCGGGAGCCCTGGGCGCCTAACGCGCGTGAATCCATAAATATCACCACAATAGATACCATAAATATAAATACAGGGAAACACTTAAAATCAGTCCAGCGCTTTTTTCTCGGCCCCTTCTTTATTGTTGGTCCGGGAGTAAGGCTCGAAGGCCGAGGAGCTCAGGTATCGGGCGGAGAGTTCTTGTAAATTTCCGGCTAGAGAACCAGCCATTGTCAACGGGGCGGAAGACAAGCGGCTGGCGACCGAGCCAAGCAGCGAGGGCACCGGCAGGCTGAAGAGGCCGTGGCCTGCGGCCGGCGCTCCCGCGTGCAGTCCCGCTGGCCCCGCGGGCCCCGGGCCCGTAGCGCCACCCACGGCCTGCGGGTGCTGAGACGCCGCGCCAGTGGGGCCCGGGGCAGCAGCGGAGGCTGCGGCGGCCGAGCCCGCGGCGGCACCCGCGCCCAAGGCCGGTAGGCTGGGTCCGCGCAGCGCCGAGCTGAGAGCGCCCGTGGCGCAGGGCGGCAGCAAGGCAGGCAGGCCAGGCGGTGACAGCAGGCGGCCTTGCTCCAGCAGCCGCAGCACGCTGCACGTGGCCGCCGTCTCCGACACCACCGAGCGTAGCTCCGAGTCCTTGCCCTGATCCTTCTTCTGCTTGGTGCGCCGGTTCTGGAACCAGACCTTCACCTACACGCCGGGCACCGGGAGGGTGAGAGAGGGGGACAAGGAAGACAAGCGTCAAGCAGAGGGCTCCAGGGACCCTCCTCCCCAGCCCTAGCCGCACCCCCACTGGCCACCACCAAAGAGGTCCAGGCCACAGAGGCCAGGGAAGCTGCAGTCGCCAGGAGGTGGACGCAGCTCCACTGGGCTCCTATTCCGGGTCATGGAAGTAGGCTGAGGCCAGCGCCAGTTACAAAAGCAAAATAATAGCAATGTCCGCGATACTAACTGCAAGTAAGATCAAAAGGGATTTCACTGGGCTGCTGGGCTACCTGAAGTAGGGTTTGGGGTTCATAGATGTGTGAATCAGCTGGCCCCCGAGCCTGAATACACAACACAATGTGAGGCCTGAAATCAGGATGCAATGTGGAGAGTGGTTGGGTAAGAGGAGGGAGGGTTTCTCAGAACTTCGTAGACCCAGGCCCTTGCCCATTGCAACCAAATTTAGCCCCAGAAGTGCTACTCCTGCTGAAGGCAGGAAGGGACTGTTTCTTGCTTGTTAGGTTGACTTGACCATGAACCAGTAGCAAGCAGGGAAGATGCCTGTAGAAGGAATAATTTGTGCAGGATGGAATTTATAGGCCAGCTGGATTGAGGGTGTAAGTGATACTCTTAATTTACCACTCCTGATGTTCTCCATCATGAACTTGGGACTCATGGAAGGAAGATAGGAGGCCGAGGCAGAGGGAATAGTCTCCACCAAGCAGCTCAATTCCTCTTCTCCTTCTGCCCCTCATCTGACCCAGCAGTAACCCAAACAGAGTGTGGCAGCCACATGGAAAGACTATCCCAGCTAGATTTTGAAAACTAAAAGGGGTAGTGGCAGAAAGATGAGGAAAAGTTACTAAGTCAATTCAAACTACAAAGGAACACCCCATTGCTCACCAGTCCTCAGCACTCAACCCAAATTCCAGGCCTAAAATGTATGCCACCTGCTTCAAAGCTGGGAATTAGGAAAGTCCTCTGAAAGGAGTCTTACCTAGGGCAAGCTGGTAGCATGCTTTGGCCAGGCCCCAAAGTTCTTAGCTCCACTAGGGCTGGGAGATCACATGCCCACATTGGGCAACATACAGATTTGATGTTAAGACCTAAAGCACAGGCTCCGGGGGGGCCCCAGATCCACGACCCACCTCATATCTCACAACACTGGCACAGAAGACAGGGCCTCCTGATGGAGGCCAGAATGGTACTCAGGACCAGGTCCAGCACAAAACCAGAAAGAACTTTAGGGGCCAAGGCAGGTGCAGCTAAACTGGGAAACAGAGTTGTCTAGAAGTTTGTATATCTTTCCTTTCTAGTCCTACTTGCTGAAGAATAGGTCTGGGTTCTTGGTAAAGCTGGGGCCCCAAAAAGAGTAGTGCTAGAGATCTGGCTGAAATGCGGGTGTTAGAAACAGGCAGAAAATCAGATCTTTGTACAAGCATAAGGAAGCAGAACATTTTCAAGACTAGAGTCCTTTTACGAAATACTGAAGGATAGAATTTGGGCCTGCTGGGCCAGGCCAACTTGTGTAGAAGTAAGCCCTGGAAGATGTGAGAACCTACAATAAAAAGGTCAGTTTATGGAAGGGGAGAAATCTCTGGACTTTTCTTTCCACTCTGCTCCACCTCTCCTGACAAGCTCTGTCCAAAGCCAGGTTAGGTAATGAGAATGAGCTGGCTGGTGCGGAGGGAGGCTGGTGTGGAACAGTGTGCAGCCTGGCTGCGGGGTACCTGGGTCTCAGAGAGGTTGAGCTGCCGGGCAAGCTCCGTTCTCTCGCGGCCCACCACGTATTGGCAGCGCTGGAACTCCATCTCCAGCCGGTAGAGCTGCTCCGCAGTGAAGGACGTGCGCGTCCTCTTGGGCCGGTCCAGATCCAAGCCCTTGGGCAAGATGATCTCGCGGATGGACCCCTTGGCATCTGAGGAAGGGGAGATATCAGCCGCCAGAACCCTCCCGGCTCCCTACACCTCCTTGGCTCGACCTGGCTTTGGGGACAGTCTCCAGCAGTCTATAAAGGGTAGGGCGAAGGACAGCTGGAGCCGAGAAGCAAAGACAGGTTTTGTGATTTTTTGGGGAAGGGGGTAAGACGTGGGGGTAAGACTAGCTCCACATCACGGACAGAGGAAGGACCAGACTTTGTAGCAACCTTCAGACATGGGAGGGCGAAAAATCAGTTCCAGATAGGAATCTGTTCCTTCTGGTCCCCGGAGCTCAGCTGCCCATCCGGGTCTCCCGTGGCCTGAGCGTGCCCTTGCTGACCAGTCTGTACTCCGCGGGCCTGCGCTGCGAAGCTGCCTGCGCACAAGTGGTCTCATGCCCACCCCGGGCTCTGCTGTCCTCTCGAACCAGGGAGGCGTAAGGAGGTGGGACAGAGTTCGGCCCGCAGGGCCTGGCTCGCTACTGGCGGGGGCGGCGCCGAGCCGGGGCCCGGTCTCGCCGCAGCCTCTGCCCCGGCTGAGGGCTCGCCGCGCTAGAGCGAGGCCGAGCCAAACAGAAGGCGCCATCCGTAGCCCCGGCACCCAGTTCGGCAGCTTCTCCGGGCAGCAGCGGCCGGGCCCGGAGCGCAGCGCCAGGGCTCTCGGCCCAGAGTGCCAACTGGCCGGGCCGTGGCCGCCGACCGGTGGCCGGTTCTCCAAGCCCGCGCTCCGCAGGGGCGCTCAGCGCGCCAGAGCGCGGGACCCGCAGCCCCGCTCCGGGCGGCTCCTCCAGCCCGCAGGGCCGCTCGTCCTCCTGAACTCCCCGCGCCCTCCCCGGGTCGCAGGCCGCAGCCCCGGGGCCGACCCTGCCAGAGCAGCCCCATCGGCGCGGCGCAGCGAGCCGGCGGGGCCCCGGGGCTTGGAGGGGCGAGGCCCCCGGAGCGCGCGCGCAGGTGAGCCCCGGGTCGAGGCCCCGGCGGCCGGCGGGCCCGGCAGAGAGGACGCCCGCAACTTTCTCCAAGTCCCGGCCGGAGCCTCCTGGCCGGCGGCGCGGCACGGCGCGGCTCCGCCCGGGGTCGCTCCAAGAACGCGCTCCGCAGCCCTGCCCTCCTCGTCCCTACCTCGGACCAGGATCCGGCGGCAATAGTCCGGGTCGGCTGCGGAATTGGATTTACTTTTGTTACAATCTTCCGCAGCGCCAGACGCCGGGAAGGCGCCCTGCGGCTCCTTGAGGAAGGCGGCCGGGAGGTTCCCCTCCGCGCCCTTGAGCTCCCGGCTCTCCTTGTGCGCGGTCTTCGAGACCCGGGCGGCCTCGCTGTCCGAGTGGCACCGGACGTCCATTTTGTCTGGTTTCCCGAACATGGGCAAACAGCACAAAAAAAGAAGATAGGAGAAAAGAAAAATAAAAAGGCAAAGAGAGACGCGGCCCCTACGACACGGCCCTAAGCTCGGTCTGGCGAGCGGCGCGCGAGAATGAAGGTCCCCGCGAGGCGGCCGCGGCGGCGAGCGGGTCGGCGGCGGCGGAGCGTTGGGCTCGCGGAGGGCCGGGCGCGCTAGTCCGGGGGCCCGCGGGAGCCGCGGCGAGGCCGCCTCCTCGTCTGCGCCGCGTCCTCTGAGCACGTCCAATGTCCCCAGGCTGGCGATCAGATAGTGAACAGCGCAACTCCGAAGTGCTTCGGCTCCCGCCTGTTCCTGAGACGGCGAGTTGTAGTTGTCGGACACCCGGGGGGAACGCACACTCGCTGTTGCAATTGATTACGGGTAATTTCACAGCCCCCACGTTTCGGTTACCTCATGAATACACTAAATTGTTTGGATAATATATCAGATCGTAATGGATGGTTTCTGTCCTTGTCCCCAATCAAGTAGGGGTTTAGCCAGTGAATAAACGGAAATGATTGGTCTTGCTTTCAGGAAACGCACAATCAAAGACCTACACTTCCAGAAAAACTTTTGACAAGATGCATCCTGAATTGTTAGTACCATTAGCAGGCGTTATTAACTTTCCCTTTGCCTTTGACCCTCCTGCTCACATACTGGCTCGAGGGGTTTTCTCCACGCTCGCCAGATAGAACGGGGGGAGGGGGTTGCCCCTCACACACTCTGCAGCAGAAGAAAGCAGTTGCCCCTGCCTGGGCAGGAGAGAAAAGTTTCTCCCCAAAAGTATCTCCCCCACACTCAAAAAAAAAAAAAAAAAAAAAAAAAAAAAAGTCGAGCTTTCTCCCCAAGCAGCTCCTTAACACACCTCCACGCTGACAGCCATCTTAAACTGCCACCTCTCTTCATTAAGTTCCAGTTGGATTTTTCCTGCCTGCACCTCCAGCAGCCCTGAAGCAGCCCATTCAAAGGGCAGCTTTGTACTCGCGGAGTCCAGCAGAAGAGAGAGAGAGGGAGAGAGAGAGAGAGAGAGAGGGAGTGAGAGAGAGGGAGAGAGAGAGCAGAGAAAATCTCCACTGTGAGATCTCCTTTAAAAAAAAGTTTTCCCCTAGCTATTTCATTGTCTCTGCTACAATATCTTTGAGAAAAGCAACAGCCAGTAATCCAATAAGAGCATTGATTAGGCTACAATGATTCAATTCAAGCGCATGGCCTTGTGCAAGGAGCATGCTCCAGCCCTTCTCGTCACCTTGCCGGGGCAGAAGCCCTCTCCACGCCGCTCTCCCCATTCATTCCTTTATGGGAAATGCGGAGCAAAAGGAGTGAAAGATGGCAATTATCTAATTGGACTATTAACAAACAGTCCTCTGAGTGCGGCGGTCTGGCGTGGCTCCTGGGCGGGGGAAGGGCCGCGTTCCCTGCCCTCATTCACAAAGAGTGCAGGGGCCGCTGAGGAAAGGGGGCTTTAAAAGGGGTTGGGGGGGTGGGGAGAGGAGAGGTGGGAGGTTTGGCTGAGAATTTTTCCACACAATTCCAAGAATGGGGCGGAGGAGGGGAGGAACGGGCGGGGGCGGGGGTCGCGGGAGGGAGCAGGCGGCTGCTGCAGAGTGTGGCGCCCTGAGGGCTCTGCGCTCAGCGCCCGCCCCGCCACCCGCGGGACCCTTCAGATGTCGGGGGCCGGGGGGGCGGCCCCGGCCCGGGCGTCTTATTCCTCTCGCCGCCGCCCTAGTCCCTCCGGAGAACCGTCTGTGGTCCCGCAGGCCCCGCGGACCCGGGTGTCGCGCTCTGAGCGCGGGGAGGGCGGTTGTCCTGAGCCAGGCTCGGCCTGCGGCGGGTGGCGCAGGTCCCCAGCCGGCCCCGGGCCCCCAGTCCTCCGCGACGCCTTTGATCGCCGCTGTCCCTGGCTGGGTAGCTGGCGGCGGGAGGCAGCGGAGAGCCGCAAGGGTCCTCGCGACAGCCCGGCACTGAAAACGTGGAGCAGGATTTAGAGAAAAATCTAGTCAACTTCCTTCCTGCCTCCCGCCACGCCTAGAGCCGGGATTGGCGCCTCGAGACCCCTAGGGATCAGCTCCCGCGCGGGCCAAGCGCTTGGAAGTGCAACGGGGGTCCCACCTCCCATCACCACCCCTGCAGTGAGGGTCCCTGCAGGGCGGGTGCTCCCCCTGAGGGTTCTGATTCCCTGCAGCATCTGGAGGGCGGAAGCCCCGCATCTCAACCTCAGGGCCCTTTCTTCCCGGGCGAGGGAGTCGCACCCGCGAGCTGTAGCATGCTGGGTACACAGGATAAGGTGGGGTTCCTCTAGCTCCCTCAGGATCCCTGAGGACCACGTAGAGTCTCAGACCACAGCCTTGGCCTAATCGGCCACCTCGGGGTGGCTCTTTTTCCCCAAGCCACTCGATTTGCTCGGCCTTAGGGTTTCTTTCTAGGGCTTAGCAGCCTTGGAAACCCACAAAGACACCTGTGGCGCCAAGGAGGGAAATCTTTAAAAAATAAAGACCCAGCCCACTACTTCTTTTAGGTCAACGGGGAGAGCACAAATTGGGAGGCATCCTTCTGGCTTCAGAAAGGACACACACGTACACACCACACACACACACACACACACACACACACACGGGCGTGCTCCTTGGGCAGTGATGGCAGAGCTGTGGCCAAATTCTCAGGGCAAATTTGAAGTCAAGACTTGGAGGCCCCTGACCCTTCTGCTCCTTGTAAGGGCATACAGTGACATATTTTGCTCTGAATGGGAACTATTTATTGAGCACTCCTACTAGGTGCATAAATGCACCTTATTTCCTTGCTGCCCTCATCAGGAGGCAGCAGCATTCCGGAGTAAAAATACAGAAATCAGTAACTTGTGTGTTCCCCCAAGTGGCTAAGTGCAAAATTCGCACTCAGCTCTGTCTCACTTCAAAGTTACCTTTTTTTTTTTTTTTTTTTTTTTTCTTTTTCACCAGCTCCTCAGGGATGTGGTCTTTGTCAGGGCCCAAATGGTCCCTGCTTTACATTTTTCAAATCTCAAGGTGATCTTGGTGGGTCTCAAAATGACACTGTTTTGGCTGGAGGGATAGCTCAGTGGAATAAGAGCTTGCCTGGCAAGCTCAAGGACCTGAGTTCAATCCCTGGTACCAAAAAAAAAAAAAAAAAAAAAAAAAAAGAAGAAGAAGACAAAATGTTATATTTCTGTTTCAATAAAATTAATTTTAAAAAAGACACAAAACAATGACTTAATGCTTTCTTTTTTGGAGGGGTTACCAGGAATCAAACTCAGGACCTTCCACTTGCCATGTAGGCTCTTATGGAGCTCTATCCAAGCCCCTGACTTTGCATTAATGTGAGGACTCCTGATTATTAGGCTGTAATTTTGCTTTGCTTTTTTTTTTTTTTAATTTGGCTGCAGTTTTAGTTTTCATCTACTTTGTTCCAACAACATGAAAACAAAGTGGAAGTGCAACATTTTGATCATGCAATTTCTTTCTAGCTGTGAGCATTTTTAGAAGTCTTTCACCCTTCTACATTAAGTGGAGCTGAGGTGAGCAAAATGTAGTCTTCCTGGTCACAGGCAGCTTGCTGGATCACTGGTACATGCAGCTTGCAGGAGTTCAAATTTCTAGCTGAATTTCCAGGGAATTTTCCCACAAGTTAAAGTTGGAAAACCGAAGTTTGAGGACAAAGTTAATTCCTGAGGGGACACACACACACACACACACACACACACGCTGAAAATGCAAATGTTTATTAAAGAAGGGAGGAAAATGGGGCCCTCTGAGAAAACATCTGGTTTGAGAAACAGACCTTTGCCAAGAGTCTGAAGATGTTGAGACTTAGGCAGGAGTCCGGCAGGGCCCTAAAGCTTCCAGTTCTCCTTCTGCTTTGCCAAGGACAAATCCTTTAACTAAAGAAAGCTATGGCTATGAATTGGCATCATCGACAGTGTTGTTCAAGGATAGCCCTGTGGGCTCCACCTTGAATTAACCAGACTAAATAAGAAACAGCCCGTGACCTGGATTGGCTTTTTGTTATGCATAATATATTCTCATTCTCTTTCTCTCTCTCTCTCTCTCTCTCTCTCTCTCTCTCTCTCTCTCTCTCTCTCTTTCTCTCTCTCTCTCTTTCTCTAGATTAAAATTCTGCGGGCATCCATCCAGCCAAACCATGACATGTTGTTAAGAGGACACTGTGGAGGACAGAAGCCCTGCATTGGAAATTTCAGAAAAGCAGCTGCTGCTCCCAGAAGCACTAAAGCTGTATGTCCACTGACAAAGAAAGGAGGGGAGTCAGTTCATTGTTTGGAAAATCTGAGACCAGCCTACACTGTACAACGCACATGAGGATGCAGAGCTGCTCCAGGTGAAAGTGCTTTATTCTCTCGCCGAGATCTGCTCCCTCCCGGCACCCTGCCTGCCCTCACCACCACTGCAGGTGCAGACAGACCCAGAATAGAGCTGTAGAGCTGGAAGGGGTTTTAGAGATCATCTATTCCATAACCTTCATTTGACTTGACAGATGAGGAAAATGAACCTAGAAAGACAAAGAGACTTGTTAAGAATTAGACAACTAGTTAGAGGAGGCCTCTGAGCTATAATCCTGGTCTCCTGACTCAGAGCTATACTCCCACCTCCACCCATGGCCCAAAAAAGAAGAATGCACTCTTTGGGATTAGGTGAAATGATGACATTAAGTGAATAAATCATACTGTGGGCCTTGGGGTGCTTTTCATACCCCCTGTCCCTGTCCCCTTACCTCATCATGGCACCAGAAAACAGGGTTCAAGAGATTACAGAATGTTTTCCTTTTCCATCTCCCCATTTTATTTCAGAGGGAAGTAGGGGGTGAAACATACTGGCAGAAAACCCAAGACTCTTCTACACTGTGAGTGGTTTGGGGATAGCCTAACTTACTGTCTGAAATATCATGTTAAAAAGCATTGCATTGGAAGAGATGACACAACCAGAAATGATGTCTCCCTCACATGAATCAGCATCCGTGACAGTCATAATTCATTAAAAACAACAATATCAGGCTGGGGGGATAGCTCAGCTATCTAAGTGCCTGCCTGGAAAATGCAAGGACCTAAGTTTGATCCCTGGTACCACATGCCGCGCCAGCCACATAACCCAGGCACACCATGCTGCCACCGAAACTGGACATGGTGGCCACACTTGTAGTCCCAGTGCTGGGGAGGCTGAGACAGGAGGATCACTAGGAATCTGAACTGCATAGTGAGATCTTGTACCAAATTAAAAAATCTCCCTCTCTCTCTCTCTCTCTCTCTCTATATATATATATATAGATATATAGATAGATAGATAT